>NC_142053.1:96490402-97115857 GCF_982192425.1 Myodes glareolus | reverse complement strand
TGCCAAACAGGAAAGAAAACAAATGCAGACTCTAATCTAATCTCCTGTGGATCAAAGATATGTGTTTTGAAAGATGGGGGATGAAAACAAAGATTATGATTATTGCCAATAGACTAAGTTTTTGGCTCTGTATAAGAATCATTGCATTTTATAATAAATACTAAGTCATTGGCTGCATATAATTATAAAAATAATTATTAAAATACAGCAGCACTAAGTGATACAGTTGATAGTATAATTCCATGATTTCATAGACCCTTATATTTAATATATTTTCGTTTGGAAAAAATAAAAAAGACAACTAAGACATAACCATAAAGCATTCATAAGGATAGGATATTATTTTACCAAATCTATGTGGGCATTTAAGTCACTTTTGAAGTAAAAAGTATATTTTTTCTCTTGAGACTAATTATCCATTAGCTGTTGGGAAAACATTAAAATGACATACATGCTTTAAGGTACAGTTAAGATCAACATTTCTCTTTCTTTTCTTATGATATACTCAATCTTTTCTATAGCACTCTCAAAGTTGTTTTTCAAATAGGATTCATTCCATCTAGTATTTATTGAAAGTCATATGTACAAAACCGTATGCTACACTATGAGGGTGCAATGCGGATGAAATAAGAGTTTGTGGTTTTTTTTTTTTTTTTTTTTTTTACACTTAAGGAGTTTGTAGACAGCCTGGTACAATTTATTTATGACAACTCTTTACATGAAACTATCTCTTTGGTAGAGAGAAAAAAATAAAAAATAGCATAACTATTGAAGGCAAAGTTTTAGTAATTTTAATGCTTTATACATCCTAAAAACAACTATCAAGCTTTAACAAAAAATCCTAGACAATTACATATCCTAAGCAATTTTTATAATGAGTTTCAATTTAACCAAAAAAGTTTAAATTACTGGTCATCATATTGTCGAGAGTACCTTTAATTTCATCTTAAAAATAAGTTTTTAGTAATGAATGACATTCAACAGATGACTGGAACACATACACTGAAGTAGTAAAACCACGTCTTAGATTAAAAAACATAGGTATCTTGGACACAGTCAGAAAAGGCAGCTGTGTCATTAATCATGTTGGGAGGACAAACATTCAATATTAATTGCCAAAATGAACAGGAAACATTGGGTCTCCCAAAGATATATAGCATTTTAATTACCATAAAAATCATCCTTCCAAGCCTCCTGCCCCAATTTGATTGCTTGCTGATTTCTTTCTAATGATATATCTACAAATACTTTGTTACACTAACCAATTATTGGAAGTAACTGATTGCATCAAAGTGTCCTTGATGTACTTTATCCCTAATAATCCTTTCTTATTCGTATTAGCCTCAGAAATATCAACCAATTTGGAATAGATCTCCACTTCCATGAAACCCAGAGACCCTCCATAAATTCCTTTGCAGGTACAAATGATGTTTCAGTCCTTTAGGATGAAAGCAGCAATCTACCGGCCCTCTGTATGGTGTTTCTATTAGCTCTTTAAGAAAATAAAAATAATACTGTCAGACTGAGGCTTCTTTCCAGTAACAACATAAATAAGCTTTGCAGTTCACATGTCCATGCAGGATTACAAATACTTAAAGAAGAAGACTAGCAGCATACCCACAATGTACTTTTTTTTTTTTACATGATTGATTGGAAAGGCGGCACACTTTGGTTTGGAGACAACGCCTCACTATATAGGGTCATGCTTGCCTTGAACTCTGTATATAAGTCAAGTTGTACTCAAGAGTGCAGTGTTCCTGCCTCAGTCTCACAAACACTAGAATTACAGTCAAGTGAAGTCATGCCTGACTTTAAGCATCCATGCAATTTAACTCTTATAACTGTCTTCAGAAGCTTATCTCTTTATATTATTTTTATTTTATTGATTCCTTTAAATTTTGTAAATTTATACATTGTATTTTAATTAAATCCATTTGCCATTATCTTCCTCCAGTGCTCCCCAGTACTCCCCTCTATGCCTCCACCCAACTCCCTCGAAATGGCACACCCTCCTTTTTGTTTTTGTTACTAGTAATCACCTGTGTCTAATTGCTGCTTCGTTGATATGCTTAGGTGTGGAGCTATTTCCTGACACATGGTCATCCTACCAGCAGTCAAGATCTGAAATGTGAGGGACTTGCTTCTCAGTAACCAATTCAGCTGCCAATAGCTTCTCTGCCAAGAGTTAGGGAACTCCCTCATGCCTATACTCTCAAAACAATAAATAAATAAATATATAAATAAATAAACAAACAAATAAACCTTTTCAAGCCAGAAGCTTCTTTTTGCAGTAGATGGATGGAGGTTAATACAGGTACCACAAATGATGGAAGTGCAGAGAATCTGTAACTATGGAGCTCTCATTCTCAAACAAGACGTCTATATCATACCACCTCCCTTAAAGGCTCAAGATCAATCTAGTAAATATTTCATCATGGATGGGAGTAAGATCAAAGAGCCCTTCTCCTTGTAGAGAAGTTGCAGGCAGTACAAAGCTACTAGATGAAAAAATCAGTTTCCTTCAGGGGTGGGAACCCTACTTGTTTCCCCATGCTACTGTGAACAGCCATGCACCCACATGGATTTGGAAACACTGACTGGACTCAGTAGATTATATATAAATAAACAAGAAGAAATGAACATGAGGAGGAGATGTGCTGGAAGAAGGTCATAGGAGAATTTGAAGGAGGGAGAAATGAAGAGTGGATTTGCTCAAAATAAAATGCATTCAGGGAGTACAGGGGAAAAGATGTTCCTTCATCCCTCTCTTCCCTCCCTCCCTTTTTCTGTTTTTTCCTCCTTTCCTTCTTCTCTTCATTTTCAAGTTTTTTATAGCAAATATATTGGTAATAGATCTAAAATTCCTAAACAAATAAATATTATTTGGAATAATGATTACTATGTAACTCACATTCCATCTTTGTAGGTAGTTGCTATAACCCTGAATTTCTGTTAAAAAGAGAAAACATGGCTGGAGATTTCATAATGGCCTTAATGCACTCTAAAGGAGCACTTTATTCTTGAGCAACAGCCCCAATGAAAGAAAAGTCTTGATGCACAGTTTGACATAAACATACAATAGCGGGGTGATTTTCTTCCATGATAAAATAGGATTTGTGTTTTTGCCTTTGTGTGTAGATAATTTGCCAACCCGAGCTTCTTTTTGCAGTAGATGGAGGTTAATACAAATATCCTCAAATGACTGAAGTGCAAAGAATCAGTGACTATGGAAAAATACTGCTTCCTATTTACTTATCCACAATCATTTCTCATAACTGAATATTAGACAATACATAGAAAATTCCAATTGCTGAATGTTCAGTTACTTATATCCCACACAAATCTTTTTTGAAGAAAAATCAACAGTTTATATGACTACTAAGAGCTTAAAACATTCTGTCATTTTGTTTACCCATGACTGAGATAAGAGGTATATGCACTTAGGAGGCTAAGGCAGGAGGATCCAGAATTTGAAATCAATGCCGGTTTCAGCTCTATACTGAAATTTAGACCACCCCAAGATACACATCAAAACCCTGTCTCAAAACAAAATAAAACAAAGCAAAATACAACAAAAATGCATGAAAAACTTAAGTCTCTATAAGCCCACTTTACTGCACTGTGAAATACTATAAGCTCCCTTCAGATCATCCTTCTCTGAATTTTCAAGTCACTTAGAGTCAACAAAGTCAAAAGTTGATATTTTGAAAGATTAACATAATTTTTTATGCTTAGGTAGACTGACCAAGAGTAACTCCCAGTTAATGCCATTATTTCTCATATTATGCCAAAGAATAGAATAATAAGAAATGATTCCAATCTGATCCTTTATTCCTATCCAAACATTGTGGGTATATATGGCAAATGCAAGCATACATAATTAAAGCATATGGTGTGATTTGATATACATTTACACTGTGACATGATTTATACAAAAAGTTAAATTACCTCCTTACATAGTAACTCCTTGTTGTAGTGAGAATATGTAGATTCAATTTTCTCTCCTACTTCCAAATATACAATAAAACATTAACTATACAAATCATATTATATATTTGTTTACAAAGCTTGATCTTTTACCTGAAAGTCTGAATCCTTTTGCCTTGCTTTCCCCAAGCTCAAGCCCCTGGAAAACATCACGGTCCACTTTCTTCATTCATCTTTCTTTAAACAGGGTGTGATTATGTAGCTCAGATTAGCCTAGAATTCATTATGAGCACAGGCTTGCCTCAAACTTTTGAGTTTCCTGGCTCAGCTTCAGTGGTCTTGAGATTACAAATTTGTAATACTATACCCTGGTTACTCTTCATTTCTGTTAAAATTTTCTAGATTCTAAACATGAGTAATGTCATATAGTATTTCTCTTTCTGTTTCTGGTTTATTTTAATTAATATAAAATCTTTTTTCCATTCATTTCACAAATATCAAGAATTTTCTTGTTTTCAGAACACACACACACACACACAGGGTTTCTTTTACAGTTGAGACACAAAACACAAATTCAAAGGAAATCTGGAGTATCTGGAACTACAGAATAGGTGGCAGGGGAGAGAAATCCAGTCAAGACTTTGAAACTAGCACATAGCACTTCATGAATAAAGTAACACTTACTTTAAATTTTTTAGAACTTATTCTACCTCAGAAATATCTGTCTACTCTAAAATTCATTTTATTTTCTTTTCCTCTCATAATATACAGGCAAACTTCTCAGAACACATAGTTGGGAGGAATAAAAATTACTTTTCCCACCTACTACTATTATTGAGCTAAAAGAATAGCAATAAAATAACTTCTAATGACATATTGCTGTAGACCTCATCAGAAAAACTTTTTTTTTTTTCTGTGCGTAGGTATAAACACAGAGACCCACAATTGAAGAATGTGCAGAGAGTGAGAGACTTTGGAGCACTAAATCCTAGATGGGATGTCTTTATCAAATACCTCCCCTCAGGGGTCTGGGATCTATGCAAAAGAGGAGGCAGAAAGACTGTAAGCATCAGAGGTGGTAGATGACGCCAAGGAAACTGCATCAGCTAGGCACAGCAGGACTGAGGCACATAGGATTTACAGAGAGTATGGCAGCATGTACAAGACCTGCACAGGTTTAAAGTCAACACTGAAAGGGAGAACTGGAGACAATTCTTACCCCTAACCAAAAAGCTCTTTCAATTGATGTATGTTGGAAAAGAGTAAGTCAGTTTTCCCCAGTGAAGTATATAAGCCGCATCCAGGGCAGGTCCCATGCCCAGGAGTAGTTGACCAACACAAAACAAACTTCATGGAGTTTCTGCTTTATTATTTGTCTTATTGGTCTTTCATTTTTATTTTTATTTTTGTTTTGTTTTATCTGAGAGGGAGAGAGAGATTGGGTGAATAGGGAGGATGGGAAATTTGGAGTTGGGAAAACAATTCTATCAAAATATAAAAATAAATAAATAAAATAAATTACTGTTCCCAGTTTTTCGTAAGCCAGCTATATGTCTATGATTAGGTTCAGTGTAGCATGAATAAAAAAAACAGAGAGAGATATTGGGGTTCAAGCTGAAGATCAGAAAAGCAAAGCAGCCAAGCCACTAGAGAGCTCTTACTTCTACCAAGGCTCAGAAAAAGGATTGATCCTGCAGTGTTCTCCACAAACCTCAGACTCCACACTCCACTGAGTTCCCATCTCTTCCCCTTTATATTCTTCTCTCTGCCCAGCCATATCATTCCTGTCTCCACCCCAGTGCTGGGATTAAAGGCGTGTGATCACAAGTGCCGGAATCACTTTTGTGTGAGCTCTGTTTCTCTTTTAGACAGATTCAAACTTGTGTAGTCCAGGGTAGTCTTGAACTCACAGAGATCCATCTGCCTCTGTCCCCTGAGTCCTGGGATTAAAGGCAAGTGCCACCACTCCCTGGCCTATATGATTCACTGGTATGGCTGCTTTGCCTCTGACCTTCAGGTAAGCTTCATTTATTAGAACACAAATAATATACCACAGTAGTTCAGTTCAGTAAGGTGCATAGAAAATGGTGACATATTAAATTACTAGTAAATATGGTAAGAGACATTTTACCACCTAATTAGTTTGTCATTCATCATCCTGCTTCTTGGAAAGGAGATTTGATGACTGGAGATAAAGGTGTCATTTTGACTGGAAGGCTGGTAACAGTATCGGAGCGAAACTATAGAATGGTGCCCATGCTAAATCCTAACAAATATTGAAATTACTTAAGAGCCAGGAATTTTCATACAGGTCAATTGTAGGTAAAACAGAAGAGAAATTCTATTCTGTTAAAGGCACTGTTGTTTCGAACTGAATGACTGGTTGTCAAACACTTATTTTTCCATACCCAACTAAGTTTTTAAAAGAAAGTAAGAATACATATATTATGCAATAACAATTAGTGTAAAAGTAGCTATTAATTTGAAGGAGAGCAGGAAGAGGAATGTTGGAGAGTTTGTAGCAAAAAAGTGAAGGAAAAATGTCGGAGTTATATCAAACTCCGACATTTGATATCGGAGATTATATCAAAATCTCAAAAAGAAAAAACCAAAAGGGATGTGAGAGGGTGATTAAAATGAACATTCGGATACATTGAAAGAAGAAATAATATGCAATGTCTTGAGAGATATTCAATAATTATCATAAGAAGGAATAAAAGGGTATAAAATCCTGCATTTAACCTATCTGACTCTTTTGCTACATACACGTTTTATGTAAATTAATCAGAATTTAAAACTGTATCAAAAATATTGCAATGATACATTACTATAGCAGATAATAGAAATCTACTTTACTCAGATATGATTTTTTCCTCTTCAGAATGTCTGTGGCATGATTATGGATATAAAGGAACACTAAAGCTACTATGATATCAGCATTTGAAGCATTTTGTTCCTCCAACCAAAGGAAAGTATATGTTTAAAGTATATGCTCTTAGTCTAGTAGAAACCTAAAAATCATGGCTGATTTTATAATTTCTCTTATGCCATACTATTTGTTGTAGAATACTCAATTCAAATGTTTTTATGTCTATGAATGTAAGAAAAAAAGAGAGTCAGTTTTTTTTTTTTTAATACTGTTGTAAAACATCCAGGCATTGCACAGCTATGCTCCATTTGAGCTCTCAGCAGCTGTGATGACTCACAGAAGATCAGTACAAGATTGGGACCACTAAAGTTTTGACATGAAAGGGAGAGAACTCATGAAGGAGTTCATAGGTGGTTTACAAGAATCCTCCCCTTAAGATATATAGGCATTTGGATTGGTGCTTAAATCATAGGGGATAGGTGTGCTCACAACACAGACATATATACATATACAAGGCATTCCTTGGCGGTTTATCCACCTAAACGTCACCAATGCTCCTACAAGGTACCCTAATTAAATTAATTCTTTCACTAAGCATCTCTTGGATAGAACAGTTTCTTTGAGGTGTTTTCTGTGCTATTTCTAGAGATGAAACCACATTTTTTATAGCTCTCCAGGGAAAGACAATTATATATATATATATATATATACACAAACTAATATCCATAAATTGAATTAAGAACATGTAATTAACTAAATATCATTGCAATTAGCCATGGTGGTTTTTAATTTTTTCACTTCGTTCTTGTCATATTCTGTTTCAGTGACACTCATTATTTTTCAGTTCCTTGATGTCATAATTTTTCTACTCTAAAGACTTGCCCAGTTGTACTTGCCATCCAAAAGACCCTTCCTTCCCCCACGTAAATCCCATGAACCCTTCAGGGACTAATTTACAAATGACTGTAAGAAAAAATGTTTCTGAGTCTTTTTTGAGAATATATACTTTAGTTACAAGACTTATAAGTTGAAAGGAACAAACAAAATACTTAGCATGGTACCAGGAATATATGCGCTCATACAACCGCTTGGATGAATAGAGTGCCATTACTCAAAAGTCACCTTTAAAGGTACACGTGGTGAATGAATCTGATGTTTGTTGAGGTCTATAAGCTTAATGTGTTACTTTCATCAGTCAAGATTTAAGTAATCTATTTAGGTCTAAACAATTTTCAATGGTAGTTACCTGCTCATATCCCACAGCAGCAACTAATTTCAATTATCAACCTAATCAGACTAAGAAACATGTAGGGTGTTAGCAAACCAAACTGTGGGTATGTCTGTGAGGAAATTCCCACAGAGAATTAGTTGAGGATATAAGACCTAGCCTGATATGGGCAACACCACCTCATAGGGTTCCCTGTATACTGAGCCAAGCTCATCTCTCTGCTTCCCAAGTTGCTCACAGCAAGTTCCCATTGCAGGGCTGTGTGTGAATCTTTCCAATCCCCCCGCCTTTCTCTCCATGAAAACCTCTGTCTGCTGAAATGTGACCTAAAGTTAAACTCTCCTTCCTTAATTTTTTCTAGACATGCATATAATCATGGCAAGAAGAAAGATAACTAACGTCTGCACAGTCAAAAGCCTTTGCCTAATTAACCACAAGAAAATTGAAGTCTATCATAGAATTAGTAGGCACAGAAAAACATAGGAAACCATCCATGGAGCACGTAAAGTAGAAGAAATGGTAGGTTTTATGGGACTTAAATAACATATTTGGCACACATTAAGAAATTAATATACCATGGGATGAATGTGTCCAAAGTACAACTATGTTCCATTTGGAATGAAAGAAATATATCAGTAGTAGTTTATTTTCCTCGATTTGTTTTTGTTAGCATTTATGAAGCAGAGTTGACTCTTCTTCTATCAAGTGCTTATTCAGATAATGTTAGTACAGACAAGAAAAAAGTTAAGGCCTGTTAACTCACTTGACTGGAAAATGGAAAACAGAACCAGGACCTCGAAACTCTTTTGTATTGAGCAGGGGGATGCTAGAGATCCTGATTTTAATATTTGAAAAATTTGACCCATCTCATCTGACCAGTTGACTCTGATCTCAGTATTATATTTTTATTCCTTCTTAGAATAATGAGAAAAACAATTGGTCATACTCTGTACAAGTGGTTTAGTGTCATAGGAGACCTGAACATGAGGATTGTAGTTTTAATAAGAGAAGACTGGCGAATATAGTTGAACCATGAATTGCTTGTATAAAGTAGGGAAACTTTATATAAGGATTTTCCTTTCTCTGCTATCCCATGTTATTAAAGACTAGTACTGACAATGATTACAGTATTTCTCTGTGCGAGCTTAAATAGTGCTACCATGAGACTTAGGTCTACAGCTTTAAAGTTAAAGTTTAGGAATGAACTTTTTAATATAAGAAAGTGTCATTATTTCAAAATTTATGCTGATAGTAGACTATTATTAATATTTTAACACATTGATACATTTTTAATGAAGAGTGTAAGTTTCTATGATACAAATTGATTTCATGAGGAACAGGAACTTTCTGCAGTGTGGGTAGTACTGTGTTAGATAACATGGGAATGCCTTTCTTTTACTAGGAGGCTTATATATCCTTGTTTTGTTGACATCAGACTTGTCCATGGAACCTGAGACATCCTTCCTTGTAATAGCTGCCACATTGGTGGAATGATGAGAATTCAAACTAAGTCAGTCCTAGGACATGGCCTACCAGTTTCTTATGACTCTCTTAGGTAATACGTAAGTATACGGATGCTCTCAACAAGTTAGAAGAACACAAGAAAATCACCTGTAGTTTCCTGGAATCTATATTTTCCAAGGGAGATTTTAGTACTGATCTTTTTCTATACTACTTTGTATAGTGTACTCTTGCTATGAGGACCCTATGTTCTGTTACTTCTCAGGGTCTAGTATAACTGTCCATCACCCCAAGTTTCAAGTGTTACTCACTAGTACCACAACTTCTGTCCCATCTTATCATTTTTCTAATATGATAAGCTAAACAATATAGATGTAGGCATGGGACATATCCTTCCCATTAATTACAAGTATTATTTTAAGGTTCATTTTTGTTTCATGAAGACTTCTCTATTCCAAATATAATAATTTATTTACATTATTATAATACAACAAAACAATATTGGGTTTTATTTTACAACCATTATTCTCAAATGTAGCTGTTTATTGAGGTTACTTGTCTGGTCTGCTTCTAATCAAATTGTGTCCAGGGCATATCCTGCTTTCATGTAACCAGAGCCTCAGTAACTTTATACGATCTCCAGATAATACCAAAAGTCAGCCGTATTTGAACAGTCAAGGTTTACAGAGAGATTCTCACACGTTAATGTAACATAGTGTACTACGAATATCTATATTATAGAGAACATCATATATTATATATTATTATATATATATTATATATTAGAACATTTAATTAGCCCAATAATTAAATGTATTGATGGTGTAGAATATATTTCTGTGCATGCATATATGTATTGATCAAACCAGGCAATTAACATTTCCATCTGCAATTTACCACTCTCCATTGTAGTAACCTCATAAATACTGTCTTCTAGCTCTTTCTAAAATCCATAATAAATTGTTTTGGGTTATAATCCTCACATTATGTTTTAAAATATCAGAACTTATTCTTTTGTAATGGCGTTTTGGTACCTATTATCTAATTTCTGTCTATAGTTCTCTCCCTCTATCATGCATAAACTTAACCAGTCTTCTACTCTATTTCTATAAAATCAAAATTCATGTTTCCACATGTGAGTGAGAACATACAGAATTTGTTTGTCTGTATCTCTATTATTTCACTTATTGTCGTATCCTCTGGTTCTATCCATCCTGCCTCTAATAGCATTTCACTATTTATTATGATGAATAACATCCCAGTGTGTAAGTACTGCACTGTTTTCATCCATTTATGTGTTGATGGCCATCTTCACTAATTTCATGTATTGGCTACAAGGAATAATGCTTCAATAACTATAGTATTATAGATATCTCTTTAATAGACTGATTTCATTTTCTATAGATACATAACCAGTACTGGTATTTTGGGGACCATATATTAGTTATGTATGATGTTTTAGAGGAGTATAGATACTGCTTTCCATAATTGCACTAAGCTGCAATCTCCACTAACAGTCTATAACAGTCTCCCTTTTTCTGCATAAGGTATTTTACTTTTGTGGTCTAATATTTTAATTGATTCTATGAGAATTTCATATAAAAAAGTTTCAAAAGTGTATAAAACATATTGTGTTTTAAATGAAATACTATAATTTGTAATCATCACAGAATATTATACTTTCTCCTCTGGCTCTAAGGGCTATATTTAGAAATTTACTTAAGTATACTTGTTTGGGCCTCCCTTTTTATTATATGTAAGAGACTGAGTGCTAATGAAAAGCTGTATATGCTCCACTTTAATAAAATACAGCTGGGGTTTGCACAGAGAGAAGCAATGCATTATACAATTTACCCTTTTAATAGGACTTAATGGCCTTGAAATGTGAAAGGCTATGCTCTACTGACCCTTAATCAAAGAACTTTAAAAGGATACCTAGCAAATCAATATATAATCATAATAAAAACCTTAAGTGAACTTTTAACAGATGCTAAACAAGTTCAGCCCATTTAACAAGTTGAATCTATTTGGTATGACCTTTTCTGTCTGAAATGAAGACATTTGTTATGGAATTAAAGCTTATTTACAGACTTAAAAGATTCCAGTAATACACAAGCTACTTTCTTCCTGCACAAAAATCTAGATACAAGAGAAACACCAGAATATAATGTAGTGTTTCGAGGATTGGGAATTTTAGAAGAATTATCATAAAATGTTTCAGTTCTCATTTGCATGCATTTTCTCCTACTTGTAGAATGCTAACATTAAATACTAATATTGCTGAATCAGTTTTGAGGATCTAACCTCCGTTGTAACTTCTTCCATCCATTACAACTCTACCTATAGGAAGATAGCAGAAACATCATTTTACTGGCCTGTCAAACTAATTTCTAACATTCAGAATTTTGCGGATTCAGAGGTTGCTTTAATCTATGCCCCTATAACAGTCCTTTGTATTATGCAATCGTATATCTTTTCATTTTAAGCTTTGAATTTTTTTGAGACAGGGTCTTACTATGTAGCTATATCTAGTCTGTGCTGGCCCCAAATCCACTGTGTAGCTTAGGTTTATCTCAAACTTGTGATCCTTCAGTCACAGCACCTTCCCCCAAACTAAGAGGATGAATTACAGGTGTATGCCACTATGCCCAGCTCTATTGTACAGTTAATACACACAACAACACACACACACACACACAGAGGGGGGGGGGAAGACAGATACCTGTCATCCAGGACCTTATGGCTCAAGTATGAAGATAGAACATATATATTTCCCTCTTCTCACGAAATTCTACTGAGGTGATAAAGTAAATAGTACAGATGTGATAAATACGTTATAACTATTGAACAGAGATTTGAATGCAGTTTTGAAGATGGAAAGGGGATATAGTTACATTGATAAATTATCAAAGAAGAAAACGTGATCCATAAAACACACAACAAAAATACACTTTTTTAAAAAAATGTAAAACTTGCTGAGAAAGGTAATTTCTACCTTACAGAGCACTGAACAAGGCTCATAAAGAAGAGAGGACAGAAAGGAGGAAGAGCAGGTGTGGGTGCTTGATAATTGTTTAGGTGAGTAACTATGGAATTGCCTATCGAATAAGAAGAATTTGCTCAGCCAACAAGAGAATGAAAAGAAATTCCTTTTATTCAGCCATGCACAGAAGACAGGGAGAACAATCAGGCCACATTATTCATCGTGTCCCATACTCTAGGACCTGTTTTTAATTCTAGAAATATAACAGAGTGCTTCAGTCCCTGTTTTCATAGGATGAATATTCTCACAGTAAAGTCCACTAATAAAAAAATAATTCAATGAACAAGTGTGTTCAATAATAGCAGCCAAGAAAAATGAGGGCGGAATCAGGCAGCAAGGGTAAAGAGTTCAGAAGTGGCATTTCCGACTAGGGGTTCAGGAAGAGCATATGTAAGAATGTAGCTGAGACCTGATGGTGGTAAGAAAAAGAAGTCAAGTGATGTGGGAGGCTATAATTTGAGGACTGTCAAGGAGATCAGATAACAAGGGCATAAAAAGCAAGTGATAGAGTTGGAAAGAACGTCAGGTCCTTTAAGATGGTAAAAGTTATACTTTTATGGGGGCATAAGTCAAGGATAACTCACATTAAAAATGGGGGATCAGAGCTCCTGCATCACTTTTATTGTTTGATTTTTTTGTGTTTTTTGTTGTTGTTTTTGGCTTTGTTTTGGGGGTTTTTTGTTCTGTTTTTTTATGTTTATGGTTTTTTTTTGTTTTTTGAGACAGGGTTTCTCTCCGTAGCTTTGAAGACTCTCCCGGAACTAGCTCTTGTAGACCAGGCTAGCTTCGAACTCACAGTGATCTGCCTGCTTCTGCCTTCCAAGTGCTGGGATTAAAGGCGTGAGTCACCACTACCCGGCTTCCCACATCACATTTTAGCACATAATCTGTATAACCAAGTCTAGAGAAAGTTTGTGCAAAAGTTTCATCTCAAAAATTTGTACATAGACCCAAGGTATTGAGAAATTCCTTAACTCTGAATTTTTCAAAGTTGGTGCTGGTTTGTGAAATGACTATTATATTGTTTGTAAGTTGACTTTTTCATAATCTGGAGGAGGAGGGTTGAGAAAGGAAAAGAGTTAGTAAGGGGAGATGATTATCCAGTTACGGGTAAATGTTCTTGCCTACTTTCTCCCCTCAAACCCCACTTCCCTAAAAACCTGAATATCTTAGAGTATAATGGCAACTTGGTTTTCAAAAGTGAACAAGCTCAGCAGAGGTGTCCCAAGGTGGTTACTGTAACACTTCAATCAACTGTGCCCTATCAACATGGATTCATCTCCTGACAACCAGTTCTGAATGATAGACCACAAATTTTCCCTGGAATGCCTCTCATCCCTTCCCTAATTTCTTCTGTTTTAGATCTCTGATTACTAGTGCAGGTGGTTAACTAGTCCCTTCATGCCACTGTGACATACTTCGTACTGACTTATTTTGCACCACCATAAGTTCATAGTTGAAGAGGACCTTTAACCTAATGGAATAGAAACTTATTGTTCTTTGTGGTGGATAATTCTGGAAAGCATTCTGTTATACATCTCTGTAACATGAGAGGCCTGCTTGTTGGGGTATCTGTCCCGCCCGGTACCCCACAGCTGGCAACTCCCAAGGAAAATCAATCACACAGAGATCTCTATAAGTTATAAAGCTGATTGGCCCATTAGGTCAGGCTACTTATTAGTTCTTATGACACATATTACCCCATTATCCTTATCTACGTTAGCACATGGCTTGGTACCTTTTTCAGCTGTCAGCTCACATGTTGCTTCTTCAGTGGTCTGGACAGGAATGGCGGAGAGAGCTTCTGCTTCCAGAATACTCCCAGTCTCTTTGCTCCACCCCTACTTCCTGTCTGGCTTTCCCGCCTATCCTGCCTGCCTGGCCAATCAGCGTTTTATTAAAATACATGATTGACAGAATACAGACAATTCTCCCACACCATTTGCGGCAGGCTGGCTTGTTGGGGTATCTGTCCCACCCGGTACCTTATGGAGTCCTGTGTATGATTTTCTTTGGGATATGCCGGTTGTGGGGTTTAATTGAACTGCTGGCTCCACACACAGGGCACAGGCCGCAGCTGAGGGAGGTCTCATGACTAGCCGAGCTGGCAGCAAGCAGTTGAGTGGGGGGGAAGGGGGCGTTCTACAACCAAATGTGGGGCGCCAGATGAAGGCTTAAGTCACAGACAATCCCACACCACTTTGGAATTATGATTAATAGAATGGTTATTTATTCAAAGGGGAAAAAACTTACAGATTACAGTCCCAGACAACAGCCCCTCCGCGTGAACAGGAAAGGAGTCTAGGAGCCAGAAGCTGAGCCGGAAGCCAGAGAGGGAGCGGAGGACAACCGCTGCTTTTTTTAAAGAGAGAGAGACCACGCCCCAATGGGCTGGTAACTCAGCGGCTATTGGCTGAAGGAGTGGAAGGAGCTCCCGCAGCACATCTCTTGTAATACCAATAGAAACTTCTTTGGTTCCTTTAATGGTGGCTATGGTAACATACTATCATTCTGGTGTTTCCTTGGTTCCAATTTCATATTTCCTATACCTTCACTATTGTTCTGGCAATCATGTTTCAGAGAAGTTCACACTGTTCTCATCGCATAACTTGTTTCTGAGACCTTGAGCTGAGTCAGTTTGTTTGGGGGTATTTAGGATTAGTTGTGGCTCTTTCTTTCTTTTCACAACCCAACTATTCATCATGGCAAAAACATCAGCTTGGAAGTGAAATTTCTAGTTCTCTTCATTATCCACAATTTGCTTTATTGCAAAACAAACAAACAAACAAAACCTGAACTGTATCTGGTGTTTTTTTTTTCATTCATGTTTGCTTTTGCTTACTCAAAGAAAATAATGAGATTGTTGACACTAGGCCTGCTAAATGCATTTAATTCTAAACTGAAAGACTTACATGAACAGCAGTGATCTCTTACTGTTAAGCATATTTGTAATGTAAACGTATAGAGTCTTTTCAATGCACAAGTTTGGTATAATTGGGAAACATAACTTCAGAAAACATAATACTACTGACTTAACTCACCATCTAGTTCTAACAATTCACATTTCTGAGGTACTACTAATGTTTTGTAAAGATATATGATATTATTTTGCATATTCTGAGCAAGCAAATACAATGTGTTTGCCCTCACATTACTGCCAGTTAAACTAAAAGCTGATTTTGTTAAGACAGGCAATCGGTATTCAACACACTGAAGGGCTGACCTAATTGTTAAAAACCACACAATCAGGTGAAAGGCATAAAGGCTGAACAACTTAATGAAATTAAAGGGGAAGTAACTATGGAAGAAATTTTTCACTCATTCTTGCCTTCTGGAGTTATATGTGCTTTCAATATGCCTTTTCACAGGCAGTGTAGATGTGATGATTTGAAGAATAAGTTGCTAAGAAAAGCCAGCGGGGAAAACAAAATTTCCTAGGCATTACAGCCTCATATAGGACAGGAGTCTGTCACTAAAATTGCTATCAGAAACCCCGGGTGTCAATGGAGTAACCATTTTCTAACTTTGTCCTATCAGTTGAATTGGTCTCCTTGCAAACAGCCAAGCCAATGAGACAATCATTTTCAAAACTGTAAGCTGGTCAAGTTCACCAAGTAGATACTTTTACCAACATGAATATGGATTAAAAAAATCAGTAGATTCAGTAAAAAGTAAATCAGTTTGAAGAATGTTACATTTGGTGGTTGTTTGATTAAGAAATTTGCTTTTATTTATTCATTCAGTCATTCATTTGAAAAAGAAAACAAACTATCTCTTTTCATTATACATACTAATCCAAGTTCCCACTCCCCCCACCCACTCCTCAGAGAGGGTAAGGCACATTGTTCTGGGGAAGGTCCAAGGCCCTCCCAACTATATCTAGGCTAAAGAAGGTATCCCTCCAAAGAGAATAGGTTTCCCCAAACACCAGTACAAGTAGTAGGGATAAATCCTGGTACCACTGCCAGTGACCCCTCAGTCTGCCCCAGCCATTCAACTGTTAAACACATTCAAAGGGACTAGTTTGCTTCTTTCTTACTTCCCAGTCCTGCTGGAGTTGGTGAGCTCCCATTAGCTCAGGTAGACTGTTTCAGTGGGTGTGCCCATAATGGTCTTGACCTCTTTGCTCATATTCTCACTCCTCCCACTCTTCAACTAGACTTTGGGAAATCTGTCCAGTGTTCCGATGCAAATCTCTGCCTCTGTTTCATCAGTTGCTGGATGAAGGTTCTATGGTGATATTTAAGATACTCATCAGTCTGACTACAGGGCAAGGCCAGTTCGAGCACCCTCTCCTCTATTGCTTAGGGTCTAACCTGGGGTCATCCTTGTGGATTCCTGGGAATTTCTCTAGAGCCAAGTTTCTTGCTAGCCCCATAATGGCTCCCTCAATCACTGAGAGCAACAATAAACAGAAAGTTGCTTTTAGAATATTTCAGGATCGCAGTGGTTAGGAAAGTTCTAATGCCAACTCAGCAACTGGAATCAACCCTTAAGATGGGTGATTACTTTTTTGATAGCTCATCTAGAAAGTAATATGGGTTTTATGAGCTACTCTAATTCTATAATACTGTTCACATGATATTCCCCTTGAAAAATAAAAAAAAACACTGATATTTCCTGTCACTTATTTACTTAAAGAACTGAAGTCGATGGGATCCAATCTGATAAGCCCAGGTTTAAAACTGGATCAAATCATCCTATCTTCATAGTTCACTGGCAAAGGTCAGTTTTACAATTTTATCCAATCTTACCCCACCTGGACTTGACTCCTACATCCTTTAGTGAAAGCTGCACGACTTTGAAGTTGAAGGTTGTGTTCAGGCAGGCAGGACAGCTTTACTCCCACCTTGAGCTGGAACAGATAATGGATTCCACAAAGCAGGTGTCCAACTGGCCAAGGTCATCACACAATGAGTCAGTGTTGATATCTGAATTGCAGTTAGGGACAGACTCAGCATATGACAGGTTAATTTGATAAGTGTCCTTTTGTCTTACTATCATAGTGGCCTGAGACTATGGAACAAATCAAATGAGAAAGCCTGTGTCTGCCTTAGAAGGTTATGTCTTTGCTAATCCTGTAGTGCCCAGCAGGCCAGCAAGACACACTGGTGTATTTGGATGATTTTGCTTCCCAAGGGCCATTTGTTCGGAAAAAAATGGAAAGTGGAAATATGAAGTCAGTTTTCTCCTGACATTTCCAAGGATGAATACTTCTGAAGGACAAACAGGCAATCTCTCTTTAGAAACAGTCAATCCAAAGAGCTCAGAAAGTCCTTCAGCATTGCAAATAGAAGATCAGATCACCACTTCAAGGGAAAATGCAAAAAAACTAGAAGACTCAGCTATTGAGAAAGAACAGGAACGATGAGCACATTACAAATTCACGTTTCTCTCAAGTACCAGTCACATACACTAACCTAAAATCCAGACCCAAATACACCAAATATGTAAGAGTTATCTATTATTAAAGTAAAACCAAATGGGTTTAAGTTTCTAGGATATTTTAAAACATAGTAAATAAAATAGTCTTAAAGAAATCCTTGAAAGGCATTCAGGTAAGGTGCACGTATTACAATAACTTCACAGCCAGGGATGTAACTTAATTGTTAGACAACTTGCCTAGCATTTCAGAGGCCCCTGGGATCAGTCCCCTGCCCTGCTCACACCTATTATAGTCATGCATGCCTATAATACAAATATTCAAAAGGCAGAAGCAGGAGAATCAGAAGTTCAAGGTCACCCCTGACTACACAGCAGATTGAGGCCAGCCTGAGATATATCAGATTCTGTTTCAGAACAAAACAAACAGGAAAAAAATAGTTTGCAATGTTTTATTTTTCGTACTATTCTGATAAATGGCAGAACATCAGACACAAATGAATATACATTTAGATTACTATATTTCCATTTGTACTTAACAAAGGGGCAGCAAATGTAAATCATCAGAGTGAAAGATATAAAAGTCTTTTAAATGCTTAACAAAGGGAGTATATATTAATATTTGTAAGCAGAGACAGAGGAGAATCCCACATCAAATACTGATTTATAGAAATTTGTCCATATTTCATGACAGAGAAAACTGACCTAAGGGTGATTCACTGAATTGAATTATACATTTGACAATGGATCAATATCTAAACTATATAAAGAATTAAAAATTTTACATACCCAAGCTCCAAATAATCCAATTAATGAAAAATGATCCAAACAGACAGTTTTCAAAAGACGCACAATAAACATATGTATAAAAAGCTCATTGTCTTTAGACATCAGGACAATGCAAATTAAACTTACCCGAAGCTCTCTTTCATCCAGTAATGATGTTTATTATGATGAAAGAAAACAGCAAATGCCAGCAAGGTTACAGGAAAAACTTAACCTATAAGGGTTGGTGGTAATGACAATTAATTCAACCACTGTGGGAATCAGTATGGAGGTTCTGGAAAAAAAAAACCTAAAAATAGAATTTCCAAATAATTCATCTCTGTCACTACTAGGCGTATATCCCAAAGGAATCAAATGCAGTGTGAAACAGATACATATACACATGTATATGTGTACATGCCTACCATGGTAGTTGTAATAGTAACGTTTATGGTACCAGTGTCAGTGTCCATCACTGGATGAATGAATAAAGACAGTGTAGCACACATGCATAGCTCAGTCTATTCAGAAATAAAGAAAAATGAAATCATATTGTTTGCAGAAAAAAAGAATGGAAGTGAAATCAACATGTCAGACAGAATAAGCCATGATGATTGCCACATTTCTTTTTCTTGTATAAAACTGAGAAGAAAGGACAGCAAAGGGGTGTAATATGGGGAGTGGGCATGATAAAATACATTATGTACATTAATAAAAGTGGCTCAGGAAGGCCATAACTCCGTATAATTCACATCTATTATTAAGAGAGCCCATTATATCTTTAGATCAGAGGAGTCCTAATTTTTAACTGCTAACTCAGTTCTCTTTTTGCTTTGCTGTATGGATTGTAACATTTGTACCAGGAGCTACGAATCTAACAAAGTCTGCTTCCTCCCTAAAGAGTCAGCAACACAGCGACTGTGTAGGAACAGGCTGCCTTTATGTTGTCAGATTACGATGTCCTTTCTTTCCAAAGTTATAGTTGCCCAATAAGCACATTTTTGAGGATCTACTGTATGTAGAGCATTCAACCAATTGGTAGGTATAGAGTGACAGATTCCTTGTATGCAAGCAACTTTGATATGGATTGGGAGAGACAATCGCTAAAGCATCATTTAACTAAGTAGACAAACCATCAGATGTTGAGAAGAAAATAAAATTATAACTAGTGCCACGTGGTGGTGGCGTATACCTTTAATCCCAGCACTTGGGAGGCAGAGGCAGGTGGATCTCTCTGAGTTTGAGACCATCCTGGTCTACAGAGTGAGTTCCAAGACAACTGAGGCAGTTAGAGAAACTTTGTCTGGAGAAAAATTATAACTAGCATTTTGACCTTAAGGTGAAAGACTTGGGTAGCCTGTGTTTTAGCTAGGATGCTTAGGGATTAAGAAAAAAAGATTGTTAAGAAGCAATATCAAGTATAATCAATGCAGGAGCTTGACTATTCAAAATGACAATAATGGAACAGGCAATGAGTTAACATTGTCAATATGAATTCTTCTTGTAGATCACACAACCCAGGTGTAGCAGTTCATTTGTATTTTAATAAATAAAGCCTACCTGAAGATAAGAGAGTAAAACAGCCCCACTAGTCAGTCTTTCAGACCAGGCAATGTAACACACACCTTTAATCCCAGGAACCACACTAGTTTGCCATAGAAACTGGGCGGTGCATGCCTTTAATCCCAGTGGTGCATGCCTTTAATCCTAGCCCCAGAAAGGAATATAAAACAGGAGGAGACAGTTCTCAGTCTCAGCCTCATTCTGAGACTCCTGGAAGCAGGATCGCCATTTCAGACTGAGGTAGAGGTCAGAGCCAGTGACTGACTGTTCTGCTTTTCTGACCTTCAGGTTGAAGCCCAGTTTCTGTCTCTGGGTTTTTATTACTTGTGCTATACCCCTGAGTAGTTTGAATCTGGAAATGGGGATACAGAGGATAAGTGAGAACAAATGTTTGACTAGAGAATGAGGAGCTTCAGCAAGAGACAGCATTATGATATTGCTTTTCAGTATTACTTCCTGTTCCGTAATGTATCCCCTGCTGTCCTAAAACGGAGACTTACCATGTTTAATAGTCTTCTAACTATTTTAAAAGAATGAAATCATATATAAGAACTATATTCCTGATACTACTGTCCACTTTTTACATGTAAAGTGCTGAGGAATAAATGCACTAAGGAACTGTCCTATGGTAGGTTGAACAATGTGCCCCCATAGATGTGCAGACCCTAGTCATAAGAAGCTGTGAACTTATTTATGGAGTGAAAGAGGTTTTGTAGATGTAATTAGGTTTAGGATTTTGAGATGGAAATATCCTTCTGGATTTTGTAGGTGGATTTAACACAATCACAAACTTTCATAAAAAAAATCAGAGGTTAATATGGAGACAGAAGAGGGACTGATGTGTCCAAGAGCCAAGGAATGCAGGCAGCAGCCTGAAAAGGCAAGGCAATAGATTCCTCCTTTGAACCACCAGAAATGAATGGTGCTGCAATTTTAGTCTAGTAAAACTGACTTTAGATTTCTGGCTCCTCAAACTATCATATGATAAATTTATGTTATTTGTGTTGCTGTAAACCACCACATTGGTGGTAAATTTTTTATAGCAACAATAAGAAGTATGTTCCCTAAGGCCATGGAACTACAAAATAACAGAACCAGGATTTAAATGGAGTTCATTAGATGCTGGGGCAAGAAATTAAACCTCTGTGACATAGGACCTATCAAAGGCAGAAAACAAATTAACTGCTGAGTACTCTGCCCTAAAAGTGACATCCATATCAAGCCTCCAAGACATAGGGTGCATTACATAAGCTATGGCAAAAAAGACTGTAAGAGAAGAATGTTACGAAACTCTTTCTTTTGTACAAAACAAAACCATTGCCATCTTGAACACATAGCAGTTATGGTTACCCATATAAGATCCACATTAAACAAGATAGAAATAAATAAATAGATAAATAAATAAATAATAAAAAACAAGGAAGTAGGAGGGACATTAATTGGGATGAAGAGAAGGAAATCAGCAGGAGGTGACTAAGCGATGGTAATAGGGGCAAATATGATCACAGCAAAGTTTGCACATGTGTGAAATTGTCAAGATGACAAAAGGGAAAACTGAGGGCGTCCTCAATTTTCTTATGTTTCAGTGGCCCCACAGAACTGAACAGGGGGGGAACAGAAGAGGAAGAGGGAGAATGGAAAGCAGAGAGAGAGGTCCCATACCAATTGCTGTGTTCTAATCCCCTTTCCTGTTCAGTAACGACAAAGGCTGGTACTCTTAAAGTTGGGGGGGCTCGTGGATGTAAGAATTGGCAAGTTACACAAAGCTAGGAGGTTGAATAAAGAGAGCCCCCTATTCTCATGTGAGACTAAAGAAAAGAGGCTCCCTGACAAATGCCCAGCATTCAGGCTTTCTGAATCTTGTTTTTGTCATTAGTATCTTAGGACGGTTTGAAAGAGGGACAGTAATCAGCTTTCTGCTTCTACAAAAGAATGAGAAGTTCCCACATTAACAACCTTGCGATTATTATGTTCCCAGGATTCAGCTACAAGTGCATACTGTTTGCAACCCCTGCCCCCAGCTCCTTGACCCAAGCATCCAGGACACAATCGGTGATTAGTTGAAGTAAATTGAACATTTGTTATTGCCTGCTTCCACCAACAATTTTCACATTTAAAGTGCATATGTGCAGTCTGGGGATGGATTTCTTTAAAGCTCACACGCAGGTAGTTTGGCTGGGGCTGAAGAGAAAGCATTTTAGCCTCTGTTTATGATGCTGACACTACTGATCTAGGGTCTACACGTTTCAAGGTCTTAGAAAACGAGAGCTCACCCTCCAAACGTTTTACAACATGCAAGTTATACAAATTGTGATCGTTCCATAAAAGTTTATAAAGATGTCACAGAAATGGACTATTTTCCCGTTTAAGCACTTCTTCCCCCAATAAAGGGAGTAGATTAGACGTCTAAAGGCAAGAGTTGGAACAGAGCCCTAACTCGCTGCCCCAGATTCACTACTCTTCCCCAGGTAGGAGAAAGAATAGAGTGAGGAAGGAAGGGAGGGTCCACGAGCTCCAGCGCTGAGACGTTCCCCTTAGATTTCCAGCTTCTAAGGAGTGTTTGCCCCTTTGAACTTCTGGGGTCAGGAGCTCACACATTCAAGCGCAAAGGCGCGTCCCCCTCTGCGCCCTTGTCCAGGCGGAGGAGGCGGACGCGCTTGCGTGCGCGCTCAGTATAAATAAGTCCCAGGCGGCGGCCACTGGGCAGAACCAGCAGGAGCCTCTGGCCATGGCGGGTGAGGACCACCCGTGGCAGGGCAGCATCCTCTACAATCTACTGATGAGTGCAAAGCAGAAGCATGCAGCTCCGGAAGAGCCCAAGGTGCGCTTGGGGGCTCAGTGCTGGGGTTGCGCCTGTGGCGCTCAGTCCATCGTGGGTGGGGAGGGACTGCCCGGCGGGCAAGCCATGCCCCTCCTGTACCGCTGCTGCTTTTGCGGGGAGAACCACCCGCGTCAGGGCAGCATCCTCTACTCTATGCTCACCAGCGCCAAGCAGTCAAGTGCAGTGACCGAGGCGCCCAGAGCGCGATTCGGAGATCCGTGCTGGGGTTGCCCCTGCGGCAGCGCTGAGCCCCTGGTGGGCAGAGAGGGGCCGCCGGCTGGCCGGGCCCCCTCGCTCCTGTATCGCTGTTGCTTCTGCGGAGAGGAGCACCCAAGACAGGGCAGCATCTTGTACAGCTTGCTCACTAGCGCCAAGCAGACGCACGTGGCTCCGGAAGCTCCCGAGGCACGTCGCGGAGGCGAGTGGTGGCAGCTGTCCTACTGTGCGCAGAGTGTGAATGGCCCCGAGGGGCTGCAGAGTGCACAGGCCTTGGCGTTTCTGTACCGCAGCTACGTGTGCGGTGAAGAGCAGCCCCAGCAGAGCAGCGTTGCCTCTGGCACGGCCGGGAGCGCGGATCAAACGCCCGCCGCTCCAGAAGAGCAGCCTAGGGCCCCCTTGTGGGACGCCTCGTCCGGCGTGCAGCGTCCGTTGGCACTCAAAAATCCACAGGTGGTGTGCGAGGCAGCATCAGCTGGCCTGTTGAAGACGCTGCGCTTCGTCAAGTACTTGCCCTGCTTCCAGATCTTGCCCCTGGATCAGCAGCTGGTGCTGGTGCGGAGCTGTTGGGCGCCCCTACTCATGCTTGAGTTGGCCCAAGATCACCTGCACTTCGAGATGATGGAGATCTCTGAGTCCAGCGTGCTGCAGAAGATGCTCACCGCCAGGCGGCAGGAGGCCGAGGGCACAGAGCCTGCAGATCCCCTGACCACAGAGCAGCCATCCGCGGAGGCTGAGCACCTGCCCTCAGCTGCTGCAGTCCAAGCCATAAAGAGCTTCTTTATCAAGTGCTGGAGTCTGAACATCGATACCAAGGAGTACGCCTATCTGAAGGGGACCGTACTCTTTAACCCAGGTAAGCTTGACAGCCTTGTGCACTGTCTCTCCAGGTCAGAAAAGCACCATCCCTACACACAGGCACTTAGGAATTTTCAGTGGCTATAGGGGTGTTGGTGCCCACATGAAGCCTCCTGACAGACTCTGCGAAGCTGATGGACACATCCTGAATATCCTGCCAAGTGGGTGAGCTTCTGCCAGAAACTCCATACTAGATGGATTGGGTGAGGAGTAAGCTTTTTACTTGGCCCCCTACTTTTATTATCTGCTGCTACACAAGTTTCTGCCTTCGTTGGGATATGGCTTTCTCTTCCCTCTTTAGCTGTCCCTGAAGTTCAGTAACATAACTTTTTTTTTTTTTAAGAAAAAGCAAACCGGTTTTGCTCATTTCACACAAGCTCTGCTTACATTCCTGTTTTCCAAATTTACCTTTAAGAAGAGCTCCAGAGCTCCTGTTGTGTGCGGTGGGAGGGGGGGAGTGGGTGGGGGTGTGTGACAAGTCTTTCCAAGCTCCTCCTTTTCCTCCCCTTCGGGAGTTAGTAGTTCAGCCCAGCACAGATTCTGCAAGTCTGCAAAACACAAGTAGCTCAGGTGATTTTTTTTTGAGATCACGTGAGAAAGTTTTCTCACTCTTTACAGCAATTGTTAATCCTGCTCTATTGAGATTCAACGTGGAGACCAAGGTCTCAGCTTTCAGAAGTCGGCATTTCCAGCAGTTTTCCACTTTCCTTGACCCCATTTCACATCCTTTGCCTCCCTTTAACACAGGCCTTTCCCTCCTCCCTCCTTTTCTCCCTCCTCCCTCCCTTCTCCCTTCTCTCCTAGCTCACTTTCCTCCTCTATTTTTGAGTCCTCTCTCAATAGGAGTTTATCCCGCCAAATTGTATGTTTTTAAATAATAACAATGCACCCACATTTGTGCACGGTGTAACATCTAGAGAACATGGGGCCTCTTTCCTGATTACCTTTCTGTATCCCCTTGTTTTTATGTTTAAAACTTTATACAAGGTTTTAAATTATATATGAACATGTAACTAGGTTTTAACATAAGAAGATAAGTAAAGGCTAAGGAGATATGTAAACTGTGGAGTCCAGCAGTTTTCTCTGTCTCCACTGAAGGGAAGTTTTGTGTGGGTAGAAGGGTACAAGTACCAGGGTGGGGCAGGAAGATGTGAAGAGGAATTGGAAAGGAGGGCCAAACAAAACAGTACAAATGAAAATGTCATACGGAAACTTCTTTGTTTATACCCTAAAGAGATTTTTTAATGCAAAGAAAAAAGCTTGTTACTTTAAGGAGAAGGCCAGTGACTCCGCTGTGAAATGTGATTGGGTGCCTTCACAAAATGAAGCCTTGGCAAACCCTAAGTAGACCTAGAGAAGCTTTGTCAGTGGGATATACACACAATCAAATAGAGATTAAAGCTTGGGTATGGAGACAGAATAGAGAGGAAGGTGTTAATACATCGACTGTCTTAGTTAGAGATGTAATCTAGATAAGTGTTGATTGTGTTGCTTTTTATAATCTGATATTTGCCTGTAAGAGGAATGTTTCTTTTCTGTCACAGTTTTGATTTTTAAAGCATCATGCTTTAAATTTGAATTTGTTAAATTTTGTAGAAAAAGGAAGGAAAATTATATCATCATTTAACTAGATCTCTTTCAAAGTTACTTTCAAATCATCTTACACTCTGTGATGTTTTTAAGTTTATCTTTTAACCTTTTAATACCACTAAGAAGATGCTTTTAAAAAAGACTTTTCAGTCAGTACTTTTCTTCAAAAGAACCTTTTGGAACATTAATTAGAATCATATTTTTAAAACTTTTTTTCCAATTTGGAAAGCACAGTTAGTGAGCAAAATATTAATCCTTAGCATTTAATTCATTATGAACCTCTGAAGTAAATATCAGCTTGGAGTCCAATAATACAAAATACAGGAGTTTGTGATTTTGAGGGTTACAATCTAATGACTGGGAGTCGGTATAACTGTGGAAAAGAATGGTAAAATAGTTGTAACCCGGCAAAACTTCATATCATTATCAATTGATATATTTCTCATAGGTATATTTCTTTTGAAATAACATCCGTTTCTTTATCTTTTCACAGAACACAGCTGGAACTGGGATGCATTCAGTTATATTCTAAGTGTGCTCTTGTTGGCTAACCACCAGTGTTTTCTAACTGTGTGTGCTCACACCTACTGCATATCCAATAGAAATCAGTACATGTCCTCTCATTCTTAGAAGTGTTGTTTCTGAAAACTTAGGTCTGTTTTTAGCATGTTATTCTTGCCCCCAGAAAACACTTTTAATCAAGAAGCTTGAGCACATTTTAACTGGAAAGGGACAAAAAAATCTAATGTTGAATAAAAATGTAAGATCTCTGTGTTGAGCTATTTGAAATAATGAGGTTTGTCTCCTTCCAGATCTGCCTGGCCTGCAGTGCGTGAAATACATCCAGGGCCTTCAGTGGAGGACCCAGCAGATCCTCACCGAGCACATCAGGATGATGCAGAGAGAATACCAGATCAGATCGGCTGAACTGAACAGTGCCCTTTTCCTGCTGAGATTCATCAGTACTGACGCCATTACTGAACTCTTTTTCAGACCCATCATTGGTGCCGTCAGCATGGATGACATCATGCTGGAAATGCTCTGCGCAAAGTTGTGAAGGTGTGAGGGCCACTAAGTGCATTTTCCCATAGAAGAAGAAAATGATAGCTGTAGGCAGAAGAGTGCTAAGTATTGTGAAAACAAACTCTCTTGTATTTTTTACATGCATAGTATATTTGTATTCAATTGAAGAAATACTTTAGTTACAGAAAATGTAAAACCCCCTCTGCTCCACACTGGTTCCTTATAAAGGAAAACATTTGCTAACAATAGCATAGCTCCATATATCTTTAAGATCGCAGTACTATGCTAACAAGCTAATTTCACAAATGTAAATTCTCTTTCCATTGACCCAGCCAAATCAAATTTATAACAATAAGTTTTAATAAAATTTAAAGTATTAACCATTAAGTTGATTAGAGAGCGTGTTCTTGGTATATGCGTCTTCAATTTTTTAATGTAGCTAACATAACTGAAGGTATGTTTATAAGTAACTTTATGAGATTTAACAGTTTGTCAGTGCCAAAGAAAAGTTATTTTGTCTAGACCCATTTCTACCTCCATTAACTATTTAAAAGATTGTCTTTTTTCCTACTTGAGACTCACAAGGTAATCTATGTTCTGAAAGTGAAAAAAATATTTTCATAGTTTGAATTTTGAATTTTTCTATATACAATTATAGGTCTGGACTAAAGTTCCGTAATAGACCCACATTCTGTCAGGGGGACATCATCATTTCAGAAAGTTCAACATGACCATAAAACCCTAATTATATCCCATCATTTAGGTACACTGTTTGGTAACTATGAAATTACACAATCCTGATATGTAAATATGAAGCTGCCTCCAGCAACCCCTTTAAATATAATCTATAGAACTATTTCGTCCTTGTCGTAGATAAAATTCAAGACTACATAAGTCTATTCACTTTGAAGAAACACATTGCCTATTAGTAATCAGCTAATCTGGTCCAATATAATAATTCATTTAAAGGGGTCTTTTTAAAAAAATGAAACAGGGTCTTCCTCTCTTGCTAATGTCGGCCTGAAGTCAGAATGTATCCCAGGCTGGTCTCCAACTCCCGGAATTACTCCTGCTTACCTTCCCAAGCATTGGGATTATAGGCGTATGTCACTGTGTACTCCTCAAGAGGAGTCTTAAACATCTTTATGTGAAGATCTCTTTGGCAGGCTGGTGAATCTTACTGGCAACTTGTCAGGGTCAGGCACTCACAGCAATGTAACAACTGAAATACTTAGGATTTCAAAGGAAATTAATCATCTCCATGAACAATATTAATATTTAAATGTATAATTATTTTACATGAGGTATAATACATGTGCTTATTATCAAGATGTTAGATAAAAAATTGGCAGCAGGTGTACTATCTGACAGAATTTAAAGGCAATGGTCAGTGCAATTGTAATTTCAACATATCTACATTTCTAATGTAATAAGAAAATATGTACCCCAGCACATAGTTCTATTCAGGGCTAAGAATTATGCAAATGATAATAGGATATGTAGATTGGTAATAAGGGGAAAGGGATAGAGGCAGAATGTGGAAAAACTCACAAGAAGGCCTCCTTTTGCTCTCTACCTCCCAGGAAGTGCCATGGTATAGTCTCCCGAAAGCAATGAAAATTCATAAGCATATCTGCAACATTTCAACACTTCTTCCCCTAGATAATCTGTAAGATTCAGAAAGGGAGTTATTTTTACTTTATTTTTTCATTGTGACTAGTTATGTAGGCTCCCTCTACCTAGCATGCAACAAAATTCCAAGCATATAGAAGAAAAAGTGATCAGTATGAATCACTCTGCAAAAATTGATTTAGGTACCACGTCACCCTTAGGAGTTCAAAAAGAGTGAGGATGCTTCCTAAATCAATGTTCTCAGCTGTCAGCTAAGAGCTTACTTTTTCAGCAGGCCCTTCCATGCACAGCAATCAGGTAACTGTGTTCACTCTTTTCCTGTGTGTATTCTACCCCTATGAGCCATTGTCAGGATGTCTTTAAGCAGTGGAACTACACAGTAGTATGAGAACAACCTGTAACATTGATACCAGCATGTGTTAGGAAGCCCAGGCTTAGCAGTTGAAGTAAATCCCATCAATTAAAAAGTTCTGTCTAAGACAACAAGTAGCTTCTATCCTTATTTCCTTCTGAATTTTTTTTCACGATCCCTCTCATCTCTGACCAGTAAGTTGAAGTTGATCTAAGCATCTTCCAAGGCTGAGGGAATGACATGATGATTAGGAACCACCTGCAAAATGCACAGTCCCCAAGAGTTCATAAGGATCACAGCTTACAAAGGCAGTATGGTAAATAAATTTCCTTCCAGAGTACTTTAAAAGTTATTAATGTCCTACTCTTACTCCTCAATGACTACCTCTGAGACATCTTTTTTCTTTGTTTATTTTTTTATAATATCAGTGTCCTATTCAATACTCCTAACTTTGTGGTATTTCTTAACTGTTTGAGGCTTTTTTTCACCCTGCCTTTTCATTTGGATGAACTGTGTGGAAGACGAAAAATTTCTTTTTCACCAAATAACATTTCAGTGTAACTGGAATATGGCACATCTCATGGATACTCTGCCCCCAAACTGCAGAGTTCAGCAGGAATCACGAGATAGAAAAGCAGTTGGTTTGTTGAGCAAACTATTCAGAGTCCACCAAAAGTTCTAGCATCTGTGACATTCTGATCACATGATGCTACCGAGCAACATCTCTAACTGGTGACAACAGTTAGAAGATCAAATTGGTTCCATGGAGCCTATATCTGCTTTTCATTTAGCACCATTCTGTGGTGAAACTGAGCTAGCCCCTTGCAGTCAATTCCAGGTTTCAGGCTAGGAAATAGGATCTGTAAATTCAGTGATCCAGAAAAACTAGGGGTTTTTCTTCAGCATTCGCGGACACTAGACACCGTAAGAAAAGACAGTAAGGTGGCAAGTCCTAAGTACTGTCTACCCTACCAATCTATGTTGTCGAAGTTGTCCCATGCAAAAATGTGCATACCAGGGAAGAAAACTCTGAGCCTATGAGCATCACATATCTGATTTCACAAAAGCATATTTCTAGAAAGAAACAAGTCACACCCCATTGAATTGTACTTCTAAAGTTTTAATAATGCGCCTCCACCTGAATGTTGGTTCCAGTTTGATAGTGCCTCTAATATACAAAATGCCAAGTATACTTATAAAGCCTGGCTACCTGTGGCACAAAAAAGGGAACTGTGTTTAATTATGAGTGGTTACAGTGTGGGAACACATGCTAAAATAGAATTTGGTGTTTTAAGAAAGGAGTATCTATCCTGGGAATGGTGACTTGTACTTGTAATCCTAAAACTTTGGAAGCTATGGGAAGTGGCAAATTTCAAGCCAAACTGGGCACCATAGTGACTTTCAGGTAAGCTTGAGCTAAAGAAAAAGGTCCACCACCCAATATTAATGAGGTCAAGGTGAAGAAGTATCATCCATTTGTAGTACATAAATAAGCTTTGAAAATGCTAAGTGAAGTGAATCAGCACATGAATAAAATAAAATTAAGTGGAATTTTTAAAGGCAGAACATATATGAGCAATGAGTAGATGGTGGCTATTAGGGGTTATCTATTTTTGCCTTTATAGTTTTCAAATATTGCTAAAAGTTGATGAAGCTATTGAATACTTAGATTTTTCTCCGTAAAGCATATGCACTTTCTCAGTTGACAGACATCCACATGAAGTGGATTTGGTGACAACATGGAATCATCAAGTGTAAGGTAGACTGTGCTCTGTGCTCCTCCAAGATATAACTAGTCTCCAGTTAATACTTAGATGTTTAATGCCATATATTAAAAGATAACATCATCATGACGAAATTATAATCATGTTTTTGGCAGTGGTGGCACACACTTTAATCCCAGTACCTGGTAGGGAGAGGCAGGCAGATCTCTGTGAGGTCAAAACCAGCCTGGTCCACAGGGGGAGTTCCAGGACAGGCTCCAAAGCTACACAGAGAAACCCTGTCTCTCTCTCACACACACACACACACACACACACACACACACAGACACACACAAGAGTAAAAAGTATATTTTGCTTTTATTGTTAAGTCATACTTTTCTGATACTTTTTTCTTTGTCACTTTCTCTAACAACTAAAATGTCCCATGTAACTTGTAGGAAATTAAAAGAATATGCCATTTTACATCAAACATTCAGATGCAATAGTCAGAAATACAAAGGTGTGACTGAAAATCACCTTTCTTCAAGAAAGCTGACTCGAGTCACTAGTGGTCCATTTGCCATTTACAGGGCTCAGACACAGTGATGACGGCAAGCTGCAATGGTAAGGAGGGGTGGGGACTCTAGCAGCGCATCCACTGAAAAGGGGCCTACATTTTCTATATCCTTTCTTTCCTTGTGCACGGAGAAAGAGAAGTGCAAAAAGAATTAACTCATCATCCAGATTGTACTCACTTCCTCGTCTCCTCACTTTAGGGGGAATTAACTCTTTATGTACTAAATCATTTGAAAGATCCAGAGTGCCAACTTTCCAGGGCATGGGTCTATTTTTTTTTTCTAATTTCATAAGTAAACTGTACCTCTGGTCACAGGCACTACGTCTGCTGCTGTTCCACACTACTACTCACATCCCAGGGTTTCAGCAACCTTTTCCCCTTTCTCAGTCCTCAAATGACACTGGAGCTGTATTTAAAGAAACGGTCCTTCTACAAACCACCGCTGCTGTCATCACTGTGCGGTTATCCCCGCGATCACCTTCACATTAGCATGTGTTAATAAGGAGACTTATTAACAGTTGTTCCTACTCAGACCTGAGCTTCATTACAGAGGTGTGAGAATATGCTACCGGCTCCTAACTGGGAAAGAGAGGCAGAATGCAGAAGAGATCGTGTGCAGGCATTCTGTTTTACTCCCCTGCCCATTGCAGGGTCAACAAAAATGCATCAACCTGTAAGTGATGAGTTTGTTCAGTGAAATCACTAGAGATTCTGAGGTTAGAGTTGTTTATTGAGGCTGACCACATTGGCACTCCCTATCTGTCTTGTATCGAAATTCCAAATAGGCAGAAAACAAGCAGGTGCTCCGTGCAAGCCACCTGTGTATAGTCCAGGCACACTGAATCACTTTAATGAGTTAGGAAAGGAGAAGAGAACATCCAAAGGAGAAGTTCCCAGATGCAAGGGCAAGATCGTGCATACTTAGATCTGATATGGTATTCTCTGCGAAGACTGTTGTGCTATATTACCTACATTTATAATTGAAGGATAAGAAAACATAGTTAAACTGAAGGATAGTTAAAATATTATTATTTTTCCTAACTTCATTTCACTCAATCCCTGAATTCTATCTACCATCTTCTTGGTGAGGCAGTACACTGATTATTGACTTAGAACCTATGAAATTCAATAGCTACTTTTTCTCATATGATTGTTCATAAATATAATTAACTATAATGGGGCATTAAAGAATTCTAACCATATCCATTCCACCACATTTTGAACTTCTAATCTTTCATTGATTAACTTTTACTTACATGCATGTGTCTTGTGCAAGTAGCCACAAAACTCAGAAGACTGTCAGATCCCCCAAAGCTGGAGCTAGAAGAGGCTGTGAAGCATGGATGTGGGTTCTAATAACCAAACTCCAGTCCTCCAGAGTAGCAGCAACCACTCTTAACCATGGAGTCCCCTGCTCATCGATTCTTACTGTCATATCTTGCTGCCTACCTTTGCAGATAGTCATGAGCTATTTGCCTGTGGGACTTATGGTACACTACAGAAGTAGGGAAAGAAAGACTGTAAGAGCCAGAGAGGTTCAGGGAGTTTTCTGTGAAAGTCTATCTGCTAGAAATGTCAGATGCTACACTCACAAGGTCTCACCAACAGGACTGATTAAACAAAACCTGACAAGGACACCGATGGATATGCTAATGTGGAAGACAGAGAACTCTAGAAGCCTCACCCCTACACTAAGAACTACAACCAATTAAGGAATGTTGAGAGTGGGAGAAATAGATTTCCACAGGGAAGAGCACACAAATTGGTTATATAATACCAGACAGTCAGCCCTAAAAACATATACGTACAAGTAACATTATATAAACCAGGTAAGTTGTAATTTATATACACATTATTTATCTCTCTCTATCTTGTATGTACACACACACACACACACACACACACACACACACACACATGGGTAAGAAAAAGGAGCCATGAATTTGAAAGAGAACAAGGGTGATTTACATGGGAGGGTATGGAGGGAAGAAAGGGAAGGGAGAAAATGGTGAAATTATAATTTTTAAATACAAAAACAATTTAAAATATTACTATTTGTTGTTTTAAAAATATTAATATCTGAGAGTTGTACAAATGCTTCTTCATTAAGTTTATAAATATTTTAAAAACTGACAATGCCAAAGTAGACTTTTTTTCTATTATGTTCATGGGATGAATTCATGGTGGCAACATTATGTCCGAAAACCTTCATATCAAAACATATACTCAGTTTCAGAGCAGAAAAACGAAAAGTTCTGGCAGATATTTTAAGTTATTAATGAAGGATTCAAAGTAGTCTACAGAAAGCAAAATCTAAAAGTAAACAAAAATAAGAAAGTAACACTTAGCAGAGAAAACAGGGCAAAATACATAGGAAAAAGAAAACCATCCTGAGTGAGATAACCCAGATTCAGAAAGACAAACACCATATATTATCACTCATAAGTGGATATTAGATGTAAAGCAAAGGATAATCAGGCTGCAATCCACAATATCAGAGAAGCTAGGTAATAAGGACTCTAAGAGTAATAGACAGATCTCCCTGGGAAGAGAAAATAGATGAGACATCCTGGGTAAACTGGGGGTGGGGACAAGTAGAGGGAAGGGGATGTGGGAAAGGGAGCATGACGGACCAGGATGGTCCATTTTTGAGAGGGACAGAGTGGGAGAGCAATCTGAAAAGATTGAAAGAAAGAGATATCTTGATAGAGAGAGCCACTATGGGGTTAGGGAGAAAACTGAAGCTAAGGAAATTCCCAGGAATCCACAAGGATGACAGCAGCGAAGACACCTAGCAATAGTGGAGAAGGAGCCCGAACTAGTCTTCCCCTGTAATCAGATTGGTGAATACTCCAACTATCTTCACAGAGCCTTCATCCAGCAACTGAAAGAACCAGATGCAGAGATCCACAACCAAGCACCAGGCCAAACTCCAGGAATCGAATCAAAGACAGGGAGGAGGGACTATATGAGCAAGGGAGGTCAAGATCATGAGGGAGAATTCTACAGAGACAGCTGAACTAAGCTCATGGAAACTCATAACCTCCATTCAGACAGTTATGGAGCCTCCATGGGACCAAACTAGGCCCTCCATATGTAGGAGACAGTGGTGAAACTTGGACTATGTATGAGGCACCTGGCAGTAGGAGCAGGATCTATATCTGATGCATGAGCTAACAAAACAAAACAAAACAAAAACCTGTGTAACAGCCAAACAAAAACAAAAAAGAGAAAAGTATTGTATTCAACATTAATATCTCAAAATAAACCTAACTAAGAAAGAGAAAGGTCTTTTTCAACAAAAACTATAAGGCATTAAAAATCATTGATGACATTAGAAGACAGAAAGAACTCCATGTGGCAAGACCTATGCAAATGGATTGACTGAATTAATATAATGAAAACGGCTGTATTACTGAAAGCAATCTACAAAGATCCAAAGCTATCCCCATCATTCCCACAAAAAATGCTATAAGAAAGCCTGCTACTTTGTAAGGAAGTTAAAATCATAAATTTTAAAAATAAGCACATTAAAGAATAATTACATCATGTCCCCCCTTTCCATTTCTCCCCTCCAACTCATTCCATGCCTCTCCCTCTCAAATTAAAAATGTATTAAAAAGAAAAATATCTACCCAGAGTCAGTGGGAAGCGTAAGCCAATGTTTTTCATGGACTCATCATACTAGTTACATCAACGAGAAAATAAATATGCCACACCTATAATGGCCAGCTTCCCCATTACCACCATGGTAATACCAGTAAGTTGTAGATTACTACCAAAACAGATAATTTGTCTCAAGGAAATTTGGTTGAATTCTTAGAATTTAATAAAACCAATAAAGCTCCAAATCAAGAAAAACTACAAAATAGATAAAAAAAAATAGTCAGAAAAAGTGTTTTGAAGGATCTTGGGGGCTTGCTGGCTGCCCAGTCTAGCCAACATGGCAGCCTCCAGGTACAGTGACAAACCAATATCAAGAACTACAGTCAAGATTGATGGAAAGACATTCAACTTCAATCCCTGGCTTCCACCTGAATACAAACATGTAAACATCACACACATACACACACACACACATACAATACATGCATATCTATGCTTATCAGTACAGCATTAACAACAGCTAAATTATACAATCACCCTAGGGACCATCAACAAATGAATAGATGAAGAAAATATGGTAATCTATACAACAGATTATTGTATATTCACTACAGAGTAGAGAATTATTCGTTCAGAAGTAATAAATCAATGTACTTTTCAAAAAATGGTTGGAGTTGAACATCATCTAATTAAGTGAAGTAAGACAGACTTAAAAAAGACAAGTATCGCACAAAACTTTCTTACACGGAATCAAAACAGAAAAGTACATCACAAAAGTATAAGGGGACTTATTAGAAAAGCAGAAAGAGATCAGTGGTTGTGGGGGCAACAGTTACCCTAAGGGAGTGCAGCTATTACTCATATATCTTCTATTCATGTTTGAAAATGTCACATACAAACTAATTATACTGTATAATTTATATGCAATAATAAGAATATTTTCTATTAGTTGGTTATTGAAACCAATTTAGTACAAACTAGTGAATATTTCTGGTAGTCATATGGTATTAGTCACAATTTAGATCATCTTTTAAGAAAATCTAATGCTTTTCATAAGAAATTTATGGTTTTTTATTCATTTGTATGTTTTTCATATATTTTCCTTGGGTTTCCTGATTTTCCTTAAATTTAATCAGGTAGTTAAAATTCTGTCTATTTTGAAGGTCATTTGAGATAATATTTCTCTAAGAAACAGTTTTATATGTCAAAAGATAATTTCTTCTTGTCCTCCACCATTCTCCCTATGCTTTGTTTTTAAACTTTTATGACATCAAAGAATATTATTCTAAGAGTAAATTAAATCATCTTTTTCTGTTTTGGTGTTTGTTATTTTACTAATGTAACAGGACGATATCAAATTGCTTTACTGCCATTAATGAGAGGGAGAAAGGAGGTTAACAGGGCTTATACTTCCTCAAGATAAGTGTAATTTGTCTTTTAAATTACTTTGAGAACGAAGCCAAACCAAACTTTTCATTACAAAATCATGAAAGCGACAAACCTCAGAGGTTTACACACAAAATTATCTGCCTTCATGCTATGTGTAGGGCTACTGAATAAAGGATAGGATGCTTTCCTCCTTTGTGGAGTATAAAATAAGGGGCCATGCCCATCTTGCTTGCTGGCTTCTCCTCTTCTCTACAGTGGCAGCTCTCCAAGCCTCTGGTGAACAGCTCTTCCCAGGTCTTCTCAGAGCAGAGTGAGCAGGCAGCAGCTGCAACTCGTCAGGCAGGGGAGTCTTTGTTTCCCTTGACAGGGAAAGCAGCCTCTCTGGCCCCTGGGCTGTAATTTCTGGGATGTGTCAAGTTTCTTCTGGTGTCTTTCTTCAAATCTGAGAAGACATATTGGTAATGTGCACACGGTGGCTTTCCTTCTAATACTAGAAACCTGGAGCCAGTTCCCCCAGCTTCCAGAGACTGTGAAAAGGAAGATTTACCTGTTATATCTATTACTATGATCAGGTTTCAGAACTGAAATCATCTCCACATTAAAATTTTCCTACATCTCTGGTATTTTTGGCAAGCACATTTCCTCAAAAGGTTGAATATTTGGTTGATATGCTTTATAGAGTATTTAGAGATCCTTTGGGCAATCTCAATTCAACTAATGCTGCCTTAGTTTTATTTTCCTTTGGCTTAGAATTCCATCTTGTGGTTTGCCTTATCAGCTGAAGATAGCAGCCATCCAGTTAGTTAACCAAATAGGAATGGTCACTAGAACTGACATTATGCAAATCCGCTAACAAGCTTTGAGTCCTAAAACTGGTATTGTAGTATCTGCATTACTGACTCTTTCACAAAGGAATGTTTATAGTTATATAACATGTGTGAGATAACACATTCAGTAAAAGACTATGCTCTTACACAAAACCAGACCTTAAGTCTTCTGTTCTCTATCCTTTACTATATAACCTACATACAAAAATGAGTAATGATCTTATCATAGAATTTTAAGTCCACTAAGACTCAGTAAATTGTAGTAGAGAGTGGAATTATATTAACAGAGCATGAGACTCCATTCCTCTTGTAGCTTCTTTCCTGAGTGTCGCTGCAATATTCTCAAGTTGTGACTCAGTGATAATGGAATCTACATCATAGAGATACTATAAGCATTAAGTTTTCAATGGCCTGGAAAGTTAGGGACACAGATGAAAAACTTCAGAGATTTTGCCAATCCAACCATGTTAGCTGTTAGTATTCCAGGGTAGCTGCAGGTAGTATGATACCCTTTTACAAGTTTGATTAAGATAAATCTTCTGGGGCAGGAGACTTTTAGCTGCACTGTAATGTTTTCTTGATATCTCTCATTGATCAGCTTAGTGCTAATTACATATCTGCCATAGATACTCAATATTAACACTGTCAGGTATAGGATAACACACAATGAAAGGTGGTTTTATGGTACATAAAAATGTCTAGCTGGGGTTGAGTTTTTAATGAGAAAGTCCCAGTTAAATGTCAGAGGCTAACTGACTTACCATCAAAGGCCTTTCACTGTGGAATTGATTTGGTATTTTCCTCACTGCTCAACTTCTGTACCTCTTCATTACAGGCCCAGAAATGTAAACTCCTTCGTACATTTTCTAATGATGTACCCATGCCTAGAAAATCAATTCACAACTTAATTGCTTTTACCTGGAACTAGTGTATATTATTTCTCACAGTTTCTCTGTTCTAGGAATCAAGAAATTCAGCTGGATGGCAACAGGAGAAAGAATATTCCTCTCTTCATATAGTCTCAGGCCCTCATGAAGCCCTCTTTTATTTAATATAACACAGTAATCTAACTTCTTTTGTGGTGCCCTGCACTCCAAGGGTGAAAGTCGCTAAAGAAAGAGGCTTTTGTCAAGGCTGTGACCACCAACCACTTCATGAGGAAAAATAATCATGGCATTTGTGCTAATACTCTAAACCACCAGTTCTGCACAGACCTCCTTATAACTAAGGTGCCTCTAAACTCACAGAAGTATCAAATAAAATTAGAAATCTAATTTGCAATGAAAAATAAACTTTGTCAGTCATGTTATAAACAAAAGCTAGTTTGATATATGTATTCTCTCCCAGTAGATGCACTATAATAGATACTAAAATATCATAATGTCAGTGGCTATGTATATGAGACAGTAAAAATAAAAATGTTGGAAATGTTTAATGTCACCAGTGTTGTGGAATAGAATATTTGTTTAACTATGTAAAGATGTGGTATAGGAGTTTCTTCTGTTTGTGTGTTACTTTTATAGGATAATGAATAAAGAAACTGCCTTGGCCTAGCTGATACAGCATAACTTAGGTAGGAGAAGAAGACAGAACTGATTTCTGGAAGAAAGAAAGCAGAGTCAGAGAACCACCATAGAGCCACCAGAATCAAACATGCTAAATCTTTCCTGGTAAGCCACTGTCACGTGGCGATACACAGATTAATAAAAATGTGTTAAATTAAGATGTAAAAATTAGCCAATAAGAACTTAGAGCTAATGGGCCAAGCAGTGTTTAAATGCATACAGCTTCTGTGTGGTTATTTTGGGTGTAAGCTAGCCGAGAGGCCAGGACAAACAAAGGGCCTGCTCCTTGCAACAATTGGCACTTCAATTTACATTAGTATGGATCTTGCTTTATTGATACAAATGTAAGGTCAATTTTGTATATGTATATGCATTTCTGATTTTGATTAAGGTTTTGTGATTGTGTAGCTCATTTAACAATGTAATATATAATTAAGAAATATAGGTTAATAGAGAGTCATCTTTAATAGTCAAGCTTGTAGTCATATGTAACATGATGGGGGCTGGCTTGTTCGAATTTCTGTTCTGCCTGGCCCCTCATCTGTTTAGTCCCAGAGAAAATCACACATAGATCTCTGTAATTTATAAAGCTGATTGGCCCATTAGGTCAGGCTACTTATTAGCTAATTCTCATATCTTGATTAACCCATTTTTCTGATCTATATTAGCCATGTGGCTCACTCAGTACCTTTTTTAGTGGGGCAGCTCACATCCTGCTGCTTTGGTGATCTGGGCAGGAGTGGGAGGAATCAACTTCCTCCTCCCCAGAATTCTCCTTCTCTCTTTGCATCATTTCCACTTTCTGTCTGTTTTTCCCGCCTACACCTCCTGCCTGGCCAATCAGCATTTATTTTAAACATGATTGACAGAATACAGACAATTCTCCCCCACCACTTCCCCCTCTTTAAAAAAAAAACAAAGGAAAATATCCATAGTCCATATTTTGGGAATGTGGGCATAGTATTCCAGGCTACTTCCTGCTGGTTGGGGGCACTGATAATCTTATGGGGACCCAAAGAAAATTTAGGGTTATAATCAAGTCCTGACTGAAGTATCCAAGTGAGTCTTGATCATCTCAGGCAGCAGTCTTGAACCTGTTCTGGATGAAGAACTCAGACATCTGGGCCATTTATTCCTGTTGGAGATTTTTCAGGTGGCCTCCTTTGATCAAAGATGATTTTTCTTAACTCTCAATAAACCCAGAGCCTCTCATTTTCTGTTGAAACAAAAGCAAAATCTCTTCTCCAAAGTAACATACTTTTTGACTTCAATTTTGAAGCCAAGGTATTTTGAAAATACCTATCTTGAATTAATTCTGCAGCATTTATAAGCAAATACCTTTTAGCAGCTGTTTCTCCTTCCTCAGCATTCAAACAATTCAAAGAGAGCATACTGGCATACAGTATCAAGATTCTCTGTGTATTTTCCATCTATAAATGGCTTTATTTTAACCTCTGTTTCTTTGATTTTTACTTTTAACTTTTGGCTTTTTGAGACAGGTTCTCTGTATATCTTTGTCCTGGAACTCCCTCTGTAGACCAGGCTATCCTTAAACTCCCAGAGAGCCTCCCCAGTGCTGGGATTAAAGGTGTCTACCACCACACCCAACTACTCTCTTTCTTTCTTTTTTATTTTAAGGCTTTAAACCTTTTTTTAAGCCTGCACATATTTTTAACACACTGTAAACTATTTAGAAATCTTCTTACTCTTTGAATCTTTCTTTACTGTATATCTCTCTCTTTCTGACCACATGGGTCTTTAATTTGCTAAGGAATATGGAGAAAACAACAGTCAAAAGCTCCTATGGCTTTTCAAGGTCCTTGCCAGGAAGCAAGCTGCAACAGTGTTTCCATAATCTGGACTGCCTGCTTGAACGAGTCAAGAGTTTTCCCTGGCAGGATGGCCCAGAAAGCCAACATTTTAAAACAGCGCAGCTTTTTTCCTGCTACCGCTGAAAACCGAAATGCTTTACTCTAGTCTTTCCCAAGCTTTCTCAGGCTTTCTGTGGATGCAGTTATCCACCATAGGTGCCATTCTGTAACATGAAGGGTTGCTTATTTGTTGGGGGGTTTCTGTCCTGCCCATCCCCCTAGAGGTTTAGTCCCAGAGAAAAATCATACAAGAGATCTCTATAAGTTATAAAGCTGATTGGCCCATTAGGTAAGGCTACTTATTAGCTAACTCTTACATCTTGATTAACCAATTTATCTGATCTATTTTAGTCATGTGGCTCAGTACCTTTTTCAGTGGGGCAGCTCACATCCTGCTGCTTTGGTGGCCTGGGCAGGAGTGGGAGGAATCAACTTCCTCCTCCCCAGAATTCTTCTGCTCTCTTTGCATCATTTCCACTTCCTATCTGGTTTTCCCGCCTACACCTCCTTCCTGGCCAATCAGCGTTTATTTAAAATATGATTGACAGAATACAGACAATTCTCCCGCACCAGTCATGTTAGATTTTATAGATATATAGAGATATATTTCATTTAGATATTCTTCAAATCTTTCAGAGACCTTCAAAATACGGCATTTAAATGTTTTAAAAAATTTAAGACTTTTCATGACAGTGAGACACATCTGACTTTTCATGACAGTGAGACACATCTGCTTCTGGCAGCACTAAGCTACTTCGAGAAGAAGATGGGCATCGAAGAGGCTCCTTAGCCATTTGGGCAAGAACCTGCTCTTGCCTGGACTGCTTCACTGGACATCTAATACCCACACAGAGATGACTGCTGAACTTGCCTAAAGGTGAGATGGCCCTTCGGGGTTCCTGCTTCATGAGAGTCTGTGAGACATTCTGCAGGACACAGAAGAAAGTGATTGAACTGTCTTTAAAACTTCCAGCATCATGGAAATGTCTGCTGGATACTATGGACCTGTAGGCTGAAGATGGATGCCCCAACGGTACAGAGGAACTTCGGGTAAATGTCCAGGCAGCGAGATGTCTCTGTCAATTCTAGAGTTTTGGAAGTTGCTTATAATGTACTTCCTGTTTACTTAGGTAATATTATATCCTTCTGGAGTCTTTGATGGAGTTAAAGAATAGATAGATCGTTATAGTTATAGTTTTCATTAGTTATGATAAGAGATAAAGTAAATATAAATATTATAACTGTAATTCTTGCTTGATAACTGTTATCTGTAATTTCACTATGTTAAAGTTAAAGCCTTCATTTTTGTTTAAACAGAAAAGGGAAAAAGGTATAGTAGTTCCTTCTGTCTGTTGCTTTCACAGGATAATGAATAAAGAAACTGCCTTGGCCTAGTTGATAGGGCAGAACTTAGGTAGGCGGAGAAGACAGAACTGATTTCTGGGAGAAAGATAGCAGAGTCAGAGAACCACCATAGCGTCGCCAGAATCAGACATGCTGAATCTTTCCTGGTAAGCCACTGTCACGTGGCAATACACAGATTAATAAAAATAGGTTAAATTAAGATGTGAGAGTTAGCCAATAAGAAGTTAGAGCTAACAGGCCAGGCAGTGTTTAAATGCATACAGTTTCTGTGTAGTTATTTTGGGTGTAAGATAGCTGGGCAGCCAGGACAAAGGGCCCACTCTCCTTGCAACAAAGATGTATTGCATTTGTTTGTGTTGTACAATTGTTTAACTATGTGAAGATGTACTGCATTTGTTTAACTATAGAAAGATGTGTTGCTGTTTTACCTTGCCTGCCTAAGGTAACCGATTCAACTAATAAATTGCTGAATAGAAAATAGCTAGGCAGAGGAGGAATGGGCAGGGCTGGTGGGCAGAGAGAAAAGGGGAACCAGCCAGCCAGCCAGGCAGAGACCAGACAGACAGACACAGAAGCAGAAAAGCAGGATGGGACAGTACATCAAGGTGGTAAACGAGCCTCGGTGCAGCACAAAGATGAAGAGAAATGAGTTAAGTACAAAAAAAAATAACTAGCTAGAAACAAATCCAAAATAAGGTGGAACATTCATAACTAATAATGAGTCTCTGTGTTATGATTTGGGGGCTAGCAGTTCAGGAAAGTCCACTACACACAAGAAATTCATATCCTAATTTCTGGGGAGATTTTGTGGTTGTTTGAGGGCATTTATTTTCACAGTAATGATGTATTGATAATGTTCACATTGATTTTATTTTCCTTCCTTTACCAGTAATATTTGTTGCTAATGATATTTCTTTCAAATTGTACATTTAAAAATATACAAGTATCATACCCTTCTTGCTCACCCAAGAAATGTCATACCTTTCTAAATGTTATCTTTAGGGGACAATCATACTTTTGCAACAGATATGAGTATCAGCCTAAAATTTAGTTGTTGAAGAAACAGTCCAGGAAAAGTAATTGCCTAGCATGCAGGGAACCCCAAGTTAAACTCCCAACTACGTATGAACTGGGTGCAGTGGTGAGGACTGCCTCCCAGTATGAGGGAGGTAGAAATAGAAGAAATGGAAGTTCAAAAACAGTTCAAGGATGGCCTGAAATATCAGGAAACACTGTCTCAAAAGGGGGGAAAGAAATATTCCATTGTTTGCTTCTTCAAATCAAAACTGATTTCTAAACGCTGTACGTACAGGATAGTGAGATATTTTACATAAACCATTATTCAGTCATCTTCTCTGCCAACTTGGACCTGAGTGACTTATGAACACCTTAGCGTCATGAAATTCCTCTTTCAACCTCTACTGTGCTTGAAATAGAAATCTCTATCAGGGCTAGGAACTGCATATCTCAAGTTCTGCTTTTCCAAACTGCTCTCCGAATCCTTGGAAAACTGTTGCCAAACAATGTGTTGCTCCTTGTCTGTTGCTTGGCAGGGCTTTTGTAGTCTCAACTTTGTGGAAACCTATTTTTTTCTCCATTCTGCTGTGGGTCATCCAGCACTATCTTTAATGGAGTGAACTATTTCTAAACTGAGACAATATAATGAGTGCAAAAGGCTGCAGGTAGGCTCTTTAAAAACTTGGAAAATAAACCTGGCGGTAGTGGCATATGCCTTTAATCCCAGCACTCCTGGGGGAGAGACAGGCGGATCTCTGTGAGTTCATGGCCAGCCTGGTCTACAAGAGCTAGTTCCAGGACAGGCTCCAAAGCCACACAGAAACCCTGTCTCAAAAATCCAAAAAAAAAAAGCCTAAAAAATAAAAACCCTAAAAAAAATCAGAAAATATAAATTAAAAAAAACCGTGATTAAGCTCTCCTTATAAAATATACTCCTGACCTGATTAAGTGAAGTCCTCTATTCCCTCTATTAGGTACTTGGACTGCCTCCCAGCATAAATTGAACATATATATCCAGGAGGTATATCTGAATGCCCTGCCTTTCTTGGTACAGGTTTACTTGAGTTATATGCTTACCAAGAATCTAATGCACAAATAACAAAACTATTTTAGCCTATTTTTGTTAATGTAACTTTAAGTGATTTGGGGTCAAATGAAGACATGTCATACCCCAGAAGGATTTAACTATTTGTTATAGATCAGTGATTGGTTAGTATTCTCCATTCTTCTCTGTTGCAAATAGACACTTTTGTAGCATGCATCTTGTCCCTGAGTTATTGATGAAAATCCTGCAGATATCTCACTCTATAGAGAAGAGTATAAATCACCTAGTGACCGTGGATCTTCAGGGACATAAGTGGATTTCAGTTGAATTGTCTAAGTAGAGAGTGAATGTGTTTGCTAGGTGGGAAAAAGGACAAAATCAACATTTAGTGGCAGGAAGAACAAACCCCAGAAGAGTTGGGCTATCTGATCACTTATTAAGGTCTTTGAAATATAAGTTTAATGTATGGAACATAACTTCTTGGATTGAGGTTGGGGTGAACACAAAATGAAGATGTGAATGGAACTGATATTTGCTTTTTCATTCGGATACATAAAATGGTGTATGATATATCCAATTATTTTTTAAGATTTATTTTTATGTATTGAGTCTCTTGGTGTGTGCATCTGTGTGCAAGTTCCCCCAAAGACCAGAATAGGACATTGAATTCACTGTATCTGGAGTTACAGAGAGCTGTGAGATGCCTGAATTGGATGCTGGGAAATGAGGTTGGGTCCTCTAGAAGAGAAGCGAGTCTCTTAACCATCTTTCGAGATTAAATTTATTCAATTCTTGATGTGGTTGAGCTCAATTGTCTTGGTAGTTAGTCACTTGAAAAAGTTATGAGTCATAATCAGATCTAGATACAGCTACTTCCAATGATAAGGATTCTCATCACTTTGCCTTTATGTATGACAGGAAGGATTCTTAGCTCAATAAGTTCAGATATGCAGGAAATACTCACAATTTGTTATCTTATTTAAGCAAATTAAATCCGAATCCAAATTCAAACTCCCTTTGATCAGGACAGTGGAAATGCAATTTCAGCTTTTATTAAGGTTTGATGATTTTCTCTTGAGTTTTGGTAGTTTTATTGCTTTCCAGTCATTCATGACACACAAAGTAAGTGTGGCATCTCTTGTCCATTTGATCCGGAAAGGCAGAGACAATTAAAACCCATTTGTCTGAGTATTATCACCTCCCTTGCTTGCAACAGGATCCATAACTTCCAGATTTCTAAACAACCTCAACATCAAATCTTGAACTCATTATTCTTTTCCTCTTTCCTTCAAACATCCATCAGATTTCCTTACATATACTATTTAGAGAGATAAAAATATCATTTAGTGGGCTCAGATTTCACAAAGGGCAGAAAGAGAAACTGACTTTTGCTATCATATGAAAAACCTAATTCAAAAATGACAATACTATTTGAAATGATGTATCAAAATACAGCTTTGAAAATGTACAGTTGTAGCTATTTTTAATTATTGCTTTTATTTTTTGAGATTATAATATAATTATAATTATACCATTCCTCCCTTCCCCTTCTTCCTTCCATATATGATTCCATGTTCTCTTTCAAATTCAAGAACTCTGTTTTCACTGATTGTTCTTACATATCTAATATATACATATATGTGTACATATGTATATGTGCATATATATGTGTGAATACACACATATATTTCTAAATATAACCTGCTAAGTTTACATAATACTACCTGTATGTATATATGTGTATCGGATAACCAGTTCATATGCTTTTCCTCAGGAAAGACTACTTCTTTGTTCTTAGCATTCCTTAGTTGCCCATAGTAGGATTGAGGCCTCGTGAGCTTTCCCTGTCCACTTTGGCATATCTTGTGGTGTCATTCATGCACAATTCTTGTTTGGGTAATAATATTGGTAAGACTGTACAGGTGTGGTTTCTGATCATCCTAAGAGACACACTCTGACAGCAAACTTTGCTCTCACAATCTTTCTGCTCTCTCTTCTGCAGTGTTCCTTGAGTCTTAGGTAGCTTTATGCAATAGTTAATCCTGCACCAACAAATCCCAAAGAAGAGAAACAAACACAATACTACCAACAACAAGAAAAACAAAAATAACAGGAGCTAGCAATCATTGATCATTAATATCCCTTAATATCATTGAACTCAATTTGCCTATAAAAAGAGACAAGCTAACAGACTGGATACAAAAACAGAATCCATCCTTCTGCTGCATACAAGAAACACACATCAAGTACAAAGACACACACTACCTCAGAATGAAAGGTTAGGAAAACAGCTTGTATTGACATAAAAACAGACAGAAGAACCTGTGGAATTGACTCAAAGACCTGGATACAAATCCACATACCTATGATCACCTGATTGTTGAGTAAGAAGCTAAAATTATAAAAGGCAAAAAAAGAAAACATCTTCAACTAATGGTGCTGGCATAATTGGATGTCAAAATGTAGATGAATGCAAATAGATTCAAATCGATTGTCAAGCACAAAACTCAGTCCAAACGGATTAAAGACCTCAACATAAAGCCAACCACACTAAACCTCACTGAAGAGAAAGTTGGAAGTATACTTGAATGCACTGGCACAAGAGATGACTTCCTAAATATAACTCTGGTAGCATGGACACTGAGAGCAGCAATTAATAAATGGAACCTCCTAAAACTGAGAAGCTTCTGTAAAGCAAAGGACATGGTCTACAAGTCAAAATAGCATGCTACAGAATGGGAAAAGTTCTTCACCAACCCCACATCTGACAGAAGATTGATCTCTAAAATATACAGAGAACTTAAGAAGCAAGACATCAAAAGAATAAATAATCCAGTATAAATAGGAAACAGATCTAAACAGAGAACTCTCAATGGAAGAATCTCAAATGGCCAAAAGACACTTAAGGAAACACTCAACATCCTTAACCATCAGAGAAACGCAAATCAAAGCAACTCTGAAATACCATCTTATACCAGTTAGAATGGCTAAGATCAAAAACACTGATGGCAACTTCTGCTAGAGAGGATGTGGGGTAAAGGAACACTCCTGCATAGCTGGAGGGAGTGCAAAATTTTACAGCCACTTTGGAAATCAGTATTGCACATTCTCAGAAAATCAGGACTTAATATACCTCAAGACCCAGCAATACTGCTTTTGGGCATATACCCAAAGGATGCTCAATCATACCACAAGGACATGTGCTCAGCTATGTTCACAGCAGTATTATTCATAATATCCAGAACCTGGAAATAACCTAGATGACCTTCAGCTAAAGAATGGATAAGGAAAACGTGGTACATTTACAAAATGGAGTAAAAACATAGTGGCATCTTGAAATTTGCAAGCAAATGGACAAAACTGGAAAAAAAACACATCCTGAATGAGTGAGGTAACCCAGACCCAGAAAGACAAATATAGTAGGTACTCACTCATAAACAGATATTAGACATAAAGCAAAGAATAGCCAGCCTACAGTCCACAACCACAAATAACTTACACAACAAAAGGACACTAAGACAGACATACATGGATCCATTCAGGAAGGAAAAAAATACAAGATCTCTTGAGTAAATTGGGGGTGTGGGGAGGTTGGAAGGGGAGAGAGGAGAAAGGAAGGGGAGTGGGAAAATGTATATAAAGATCAATTAAAACAATTTTAAAAAGCCTGGCGGTGGGGGCACATGCCTATAATCCCAGCACTTGGGAAGCAGAGACAGATGGATCTCTGTGAGTTCAAAGCCATCCTGGTCTATAAGAGCTAGTTCCAGGGCAGGCTCCAAAGCTACAGAGAAACCCTGTCCCCCCAAAAAAATATTTAAAAAGAAGATAAACAATCATGAATTCATAATGGCCCTTTTCTCAGTGAGTCCCTAGATGAAATCTTCCTAGAAAAGGTTCCTAGGAATCAGAAAGAATAAAATATACTACTGTTTAATTAATACATTTTTGATTTCTCAAGACAGGGATTCTCTGTGTAATAGCACTGGTTGTCCTGGAACTAGTTCTATAGACCAGGCTGTCCTAGAATACACAGAGGTCCACCTGCCTTTGCCTCCCAAGTGCTGGGATTAAAGGTGTGTGCCACCATCACTCAGTTTATTAATACTTTTTAAAGCATCCTAAAGTGATGCATATTGAGGCATAGTATCCAGGATTTTACATATCTAAATTCCAGGATACACATTATCCTTACCTGTCACAATCATTCCTCGTGCGATGATTATATAAATTAAACAACTGAATAATATACTACATGTATAGTTTATTTGAGGAACCTGTTATTTTGTATTAGCATTTTAGCTAGCTATGAATATCTATTTAGCAACTACAGATTGTGGAAACTAAAAAAAACCAACCTAAAAGATAGTGGAGTAGAATAACCACCCTACAAATACAGGACCTCGTAAAGATTTAATGAAAGAAGTTCACATTTACAGAGAACTTAAAATTTCTGTAGTATATAGAAGGAAAGGATAAAATAATAAAATACCAGTAATCATTTTCAGTAGGATTTTTGCTTTGAAATTCTACGAGAAATATTCTTAAATTTGAAATTTCAATCACTAATCGAAAGGAGAGCTTTCTAGAGCACACGGAAGATAGCTCTCATCCTTATACATTTAATAACAGTGTTTTAAGCTTCTAAAACTTGTAGGAGGAAATGTTTCGCATTTCTTTAGTCATCACACATTCAAGTTTATCCAAAACAAGTTGCCTTCATCATGCTTCCTAAATTGTGCAGGATATATCTGAGCTACATCAGAGGTAGGTTTAGTGTCCAGTCTAATGTGGATTCCATGAGTGGTCTCTAGGTCTGTCTGCAAAACAAGGTTTATGATGACACATTAAGGTAGTCAGCAAAAGAAGGAATCTAACAGTTACAATAAAATTGAGTAGTAAGGACTGCTGCCGCCCTTTTGTCTCCTGGGTCCTGGGAAGACCAGCTAGCCCTGTTGCAGTGCTGAGGAGTTCTACCCAGAGAGGTGAGTGGGTGCTCACCTGGCCGGCCTGTCCGGGAAGAGAGCACAGCCCCTCCCCCCTCAGTTTCTGTGGCAGGGTCTTCCATGTTCCACGGGACCCCTCCCTGCCCCCACTGCTGTCGCCCTTTTCTCTCCCGAGTCCTGGAAATTCCAGCTATCCCTGCTGCAGTGCTGAGGAGTTCTATCCAGAGAGGTGAGTGGGTGCTAGAAAGACCAGCTATCTCAGCTGCAGTGCTGAGGAGCTCTATCCAGAGAGTGCTGAGGAGTTCTATCCAGAGAGTGCTGAGGAGTTCTATCCAGAGAGTGCTGAGGAGTTCTATCCAGAAAGTGCTGAGGAGTTTCATCCAGAGAGGAGGAGATGGGCAGGCACCAATGCAAGAATTCCTCCAACAACTGGAAAGGCAACAGGACATCTCCAGAATCCAGGGAGCACGAAACTAGAAGAATTGAACACCCTACTCCAGAAGAAATAGAAGAAATTGACTCTAAGCGGATCTTTATGAAAATAATAGAGGAACTTAAACAGGAGGTGAAAATCTGCCGTAAAGAAATGGAAGATAAGTATAACAAAAAGACTGAGGAAATGAGTAAAGAAATGGAAGAGAAATATACCAAAAAGTTTGAAGAAGTGAGTAAATCCTTAAATGAAATTCCGGGAAACCAAGAAAAAACAATCAAACAGGTAATGGAAAAAGTTCAATATTTGAAAACTGAAATGGAGTCAATGAAGAAATAACAAACCGAGGGCCGGCTGGCTATGGAAAATCTGGGTAAACGAACAGAGACTTCAGAAACAAGCTTAACCAATAGAATACAAGAGATAGAAGAAAGAATCTCAGACTCTGAGGACACCATAGAGAAAATAAATGCTCTGACCAAAGGAAACAGCAAATCCAGCAAATTCTCATCACAAAACATTCAGGAATTGTGGGACACAATAAAAAAACCAAATCTAAGAATACTAGGGGTAGAAGAAGAAGAATTGCAGATCAAAGGTCCACAAAATATATTCAACAAAATTATAGAAGAAAACTTCCCCAACCTAAAGAACACTATCCCTATGAAGGTTCAAGAAGCATACAGAACACCGAATAGACTGGATCAAATAAAAAAAAAAACATTACCTCGCCATATAATAATCAAAACACAAAATATTCAGATTAAAGAAAGAATATTAAGAGCTGCAAAGGATCAAGTAACTTATAAAGGTAAACCCATTAGACTTACACCAGACTTCTCTGTGGAAACCATGAAAGCCAGAAGGTCCTGGATAGAGGTACTGCAGAAACTAAGAGACCATGAATGCAAGCCCAGACTACTATACCCAGCCAAGCTATCATTCACTATCAACGGAGAAAACAAAATATTCCAGGATAAAAACAAATTTAAACAATATGTAGCTACAAGTCCAAACTTACAGAAAGTATTAGAAGGCCAATCACAACCCAAGGAATCCAACATTCCCAACACCGCCTACAATAACTCAGACATCTAGCGACCCTTCACAAGCACAACTCAAAGAAGGGAAAAACATACACTCTACCACCCCCCCCCAAAAAAATAACCAGAGTCAACAACCACTGGTCATTAATATCACTTAATATCAATGGACTCAATTCACCTATAAAAAGGCACAGACTTAGAGACTGGATACGAAAACAGGATCCAACATTCTGTTGTTTACAAGAAACACACCTCAACCACAAAGACAGACATCTACTCAGAGTAAAGGGCTGGGAAAAGGTTTTCCAAGCAAACAGACCTAAGAAACAAGCAGGTGTGGCCATTCTAATATCTAACAAAGTTGACTTCAAACTAAAATCTATCAGAAGAGACAGAGATGGACATTTCATACTCATAACAGGAACAATTCATCAGGAGGAAGTCTCAATCCTGAATATCTATTCCCCTAATATAAAGGCACCCACTTACGTAAAAGAAACACTTCTAGAACTCAAGGCAGTCATCAAACCACAGACACTAATAGTAGGAGACTTCAATACACCTCTCTCACCAATGGACAGATAAATCAGACAGAAACCAACAGAGAAATAAGAGAATTATTGGAGGAATTGAATTGAATGGACTTAACAGATATCTAAAGAACATTCCACCCAAAGACGAAAGAATATACCTTCTTCTCTGCAGCCCATGGAACCTTCTCGAAAATTGACCACATACTTGGTGACAAAGCAAATTTCCACAGATACAAAAAAATATTAGTAACCACCTGTGTCTTGTCAGATCACCATGGATTAAAGTTAGAATTCAACAACAATGCTACCCCCAGGAAGTCAACAAACTCATGGAAGTTGAACTGTCAACTGTTAAATCACCACTGGGTCAAGGAAGAAATAAAGAAAGAAACTAAAGTCTTCCTTGAATTTAATGAAAATAAAGACACAACATACTCAAACCTATGGGATACTATGAAAGCAGTGCTAAGAGGAAAGTTCATAGCACTAAGTGCCCAATTAAAGAAAATGGAGAAAGCACACATTGGAGACTTAACAGTACACTTGCAAGCTCTGGAAAAAAAAAGAAGCTGATTCACCCAGGAGGAGTAGAAGACTGGAAATAATCAAACTGAGAGATGAAATAAACAAAATAGAAACACAGAAAACAATCCAAAGAATCAATGAAACAAAAAGCTGGTTCGTGGAGAAAATCAACAAGATTGAAAAACCCTTGCCAAACGAATCAAACGGCAGAGAGAGAACATGCAAATTAATAAGATCAGAAATGAAAAGGGGGACATAATCACAGACACAGAGGAAATTCAGAGAATCATTAGATCTTACTACAAAAGCCTGTATGCCACAAAGATGGAAAATGTAAAAGAAATGGACATTTTTTTAGATAAGTACCATATACCAAAGTTGAACCAAGAACAGGTGAACAATCTAAATAGACCTGTTAGTCCTGAAGAACTAGAAGCTGTTATCAAAAATCTCCTTACCAAAAAAAGCCCAGGACCAGATGGTTTCAATGCAGAATTCTACCAGAACTTCCAGGAAGAGCTAATACCTATACTCCTTAATGTAGTCCACAATATAGAAACAGAAGAGTCATTGCCAAACTCCTTTTATGAAACTACAGTTACCCTGATACCAAAACCACACAAAGACACAACCAAGAAAGAGAATTCCAGGCCAATCTCACTCATGAACATTGACGCGAAAATTCTCAACAAAATCCTGGCAAACCGAATCCAAGAACACATTAGAGAAATTATCCATTATGATCAAGTAGGCTTCATCCCAGAGATGCAGGGCTGGTTCAACATAAGAAAATCTATCAATATAATCCATCATATAAATAAACTGAAAGAAAAAAACCATATGATCATTTCATTGGATGCTGAAAAAGCTTTTGACAAAATTCAACACCCATTTATGATAAAGGTGTTGGAGAGACTGGGGATACAAGGATCATTCCTAAATATAATAAATGCAATATACAGCAAGCCAACAGCTAACATCAAATTGAATGGAGAGAAACTCAAAGACTTTCTACTAAAATCAGAAACACGACAAGGCTGTCCACTCTCTCCATACCTCTTCAATATAGTGCTTGAAGTTCTAGCAATAGTAATAAGACAACATAAGGAGATCAACGGGATTCAAATTGGAAAGGATGAAATTAAACTTTCGTTATTTGCTGACAATATGATAGTGTACATAAGCGACTCCAAAACCTCTACCAAAGAACTCCTACAGCTGATAAACACCTTTAGTAATGTGGCAGGATACAAGATCAATTCCAAAAAAATCGGTTGCCCTCCTATACACAAAGGATAAAGAAGCAGAGAGAAAAATCAGAGAAACATCACCTTTCACGATAGCCACAAATAGCATAAAATATCTTGGGGTTACTCTAACCAAGGAAGTGAAAGACCTATTTGACAAGAACTTTAAGGCTTTGAAGAAAGAAATTGAGGAGGATACCAGAAAATGGAAAGGCTTTCCCTGCTCTTGGATTGGGAGAATCAACATAGTAAAAATGGCAATTCTACCAAAAGCAATCTATAGATTCAATGCAATCCCCATCAAAATCCCATCAAACTTCTTCACAGACCTTGAGAGAACAATAATCAAGTTTATATGGCAAAACAAAACACCCAGGATAGCCAAAACAATCTTATACAATAAAGGAACTTCTGGAGGCATTACCATCCCTGACTTCAAACTCCATTACAGAGCTACAGTATTGAAAACAGCTTGGTATTGGCATAAGAACAGAGAAGTCGACCTATGGAATCAAATAGAAGACCCGGATATTAACCCACAAACCTATGAACACCTAATTTTCGACAAGGGAGCTAAAGGTATACAATGGCAGAAGGAAAGCATCTTTAACAAATGGTGCTGGCATAACTGGATGTCAACCTGTAGAAGAATGAAAGTAGATCCATATCTATCACCATGCACAAAACTCAAGTCCAAATGGATTCAAGACATCAACATTAATCTGTCCACTTTGAACCTGATAGAAGAGAAAGTGGGAAGTAGTCTACAATATATAGGCACAGGAGGCCACTTCCTAAGTAGAACCCCAGTAGCACAGACAATAAGAGAAACAATGAATAAATGGGACCTACTGAAACTGAGAAGCTTCTGTAAAGCAAAAAACACTGTCAGTAAGACAAAAAGGCTACCTTCTGACTGGGAGAAGATCTTCACAAACCCCTCATCAGACAAAGGTCTGATCTCCAAAATATACAAAGAACTCAAGAAACTAGACACTAAAACTCTAATTAACCCAATTAAAAAATGGGGTACTGATCTGAACAGAGAATTCACAACAGATGAACTTCGAATGGCCAGAAGACACTTAAGGTCATGTTCAACCTCCTTAGCGATCAGGGAAATGCAAATCAAAACCACTTTGAGATATCATCTTACACCTGTCAGAATAGCCGAACTCAAAAACACCAATGATAGACTATGCTGGAGAGGATGTGGAGTGAGGGGAACACTCATCCATTGTTGGTGGGAATGCAAACTTGTACAGCCGCTGTGGAAATCAGTGTGGCGGTTTCTCAGGAAACTGGGAGTCAACCTCCCTCAGGACCCAGCAATTCCACTCTTGGGAATTTACCCAAGAAATGCCCTATCATACTTCAAAAGTATTTGTTCAACTATGTTCATATTTGCACTATATTTAATAGCCAGAACCTGGAAACTTAGGTGCCCCTCAATAGAAGAATGGTTAAAGAAGGTGTGGAACATATACACATTAGAGTTTTACTCAGCGGTAAAAAACAATGACATCTTGAATTTTGCATGAAAATGGATGGAAATAGAAAACGCTTTACTGAGTGATGTAACCCAGACCCAAAAAGAGGAATATGGTATGTACTCACTCATAAGTCGATTCTAATCATAGTTAAAGGTCTTTGAGTCTATAATTTGTGATCCTAGAGAAGCTAAATATGAAGGTGAACCTGAAGAAAATCATATAGTTATCCTTCTGGATATTAGAAGTAGACAAGATTGCCAGGCAAACTTGGGTGCATGGGGGTGGGGGGTGGAAGTAAGGGAAGATGGTTAGGGAGAGGGGAGAGGGGGAGGATTGGGGATGGCTTGGGGGAATGGGAGGGGGGAGAGAGGAAGGATGGTTATGGGAGCAGGGAAGTTTATATCTCAACTAAGGGAGTCATTTTAGGGTTTGCAAGAGACTTGATTCTGGAGGGGTTCCCAGGCCCAAGGATAGGTTCCCAGATTGTACTCTGGGCAGCAGAGGAGAGGGTGCCTGAACTGGCTTTGGCCCATAACCATACTGATGAATATTTTGCATGTCACCACAGAATCTTCATATGGCGATGGATGGAGATAGAGACAGAGACACATATTGGAACACTGGACTTAACTCCCTAGGTCCAAATGAGAAGCAGAGGGAGGGAGATCGTGATCAAGGAAAGGAAAATCAGAGGGGGCCTTCATCCGACAATGGATGGAAGTAGAGACGGAGACCCACATTGGAGCACTGGATGTCAGGACCAGGAAGGGTGCGTTCACCCACTGATACAAGGGGACTGATCGAATGAGAGCTCACCAAGGCCAGCTGGACTGGGACTGAACGAGCATGTGATCAAACCGGATTCTCTGAATGTAGCTGACATGGGGGCTGACTGAGCCCCCAAGGTCCAAATGAAGACTGAGAAGCCATTGACAATGGCACTGGGTCTTGTTTCGTCTGAATGGACTGGCTTTTTGGGATCCTGGCCTGTTTGAATGCTCACCTTCCTGGACCTGGAGGGAGGGGGGAGGAACTTGGATTTCCCACAGGACAGGAAACCCTGACTGCTCTTGGGAATGGTGAGGGTGGAGGAGAGGGAGTGGGGGGAGCGGAAGGGTATTGGGAGGAGGGGAGGAAGTGGAAAGAGTGTTTTCGGATACTTGAATAAACAAGTCTAAAGGAAAAAAAGATAAAAAAAAATTGAGTAGTAAGGATAAACAGGTCCAAACCTAGGAATTATCTTTGATTCTGCCATGATCATCCAAAGCCTTCAAAGAATCTCCATGAGACAGAAAGAAAGGAAGAAAAATAACACTTTAAACTATAGAAAAACCATGTTTGATGATATTGTTAAAATTACCAAATAGTTGAAGCAACAATCTTTAGCAAAATAACTTTCTGGAAACTAATATTAAAGTCTTGGCACTGTCTAGAGTATAGGTCAAGTATAATGGTATCACAGATGAACACAACACGAGTGCATTGTGATACCTAGATAGTCATGAAATACAAAAGAAAAACTGGGCTTTGTTGCATAAACTTAGTTCTTGAGAGTTGGAGGCAGGAGTTCAAGACCAGTCTTGGCTACATACCACATCTAAGGCTGCCAGACTGAGCTACTTCAATAAAGAATCACTTGAAAATAAAATTCTTGTTGCTAAAGACATATGCACTTAAGACACAGGTCCAGGAAGCTCCCAAGAAGGACCTGGCATGATGCTTTCTTCCTGATGTGGAATATTATTTTAAGGTGTGTGACTTTTGTTTATTCTGCATTTGTTTTACTCTGTAAAGCTGTGGGGTTTTGCCTGTCTAAAACACGTGATGGTCTAATAAAGAGCTGAATGCCCGATAGTGAGGCAGGAGCAAGGATAGGTGGGGCTAGAAGGCAGAGAGTATAAATAGGAGAAATCTGGGATGAGAGAGAAAGAGGTGCAAGTAAACAAGGAGAGGAGGCCATCAGGGGCCAGTCACCCAGCTACACAGCAAGCTATGGAGAAAAAAGTAAAGTATGGTATACAGAAATAGAGAAAGATAAAAGCCCAGAGGCCAAAGGTAGTCAGGATAATTTAAGAAAAGCTGGGAAGAAACAAGCCATTCTAAGACCAGGCATTCATAGGTAAGAATAAGCCTCCGCGTGATTTATTTGGAAGCTGGGTGGTGGGCCCCTCAAAAACTCAAAAGTGTCAAATATCCTGCAACATTTTGGTGTACCAACTTGGGGCTATCTAGAGGCCAAGAAAGCTTGAAAAAAGGTGGCTCCTTTAAAAGTGTGTGTCTGCTGGCGAGTCCTTGAGCTGACAATACATTAAGTAGTAACAAAAAAATGAAGTAAAAATGCCTGCTATAGCATAAGCATCAGCATTCTAGGGCTCTAAGAAAGTTGAATGCAGTTCCTGGTCACGCACCTCCAACCTGGCTGCAAGCTGCAAGCTTTGGGCTTGCCTTTCAGGACTCAGCCTGAGAGTGGACAGAGCCAGCTGCTAGAGTACACGGAGGATCCAGGCGTAGCTTAACAATTTAAAGTTAATTTCAAAAAAGGCTAAAAGATACACAGTAAATAGGTGCAGATGGAAAAACCCTTTAAACAGGTTCCAGTGTGTTTTACAATGTGTGTAAGCTTAAGAAACAAAGAAAATAGATATAGGCAGTCTTAGAAAGAAATAGATTAAAAATAATAAATTTTTTAAAGAGACAGTGATGTGGAATTACCCTCTGTATGCTATAAATACCATTGGCTAATAAAGAAACTGTCTTAGGCCTGTGCAGGGCAGAATAGAGGTAGGTGGGAAAAAACTAAGCTGATTGCTGGGAGGAAGAAGGCATAGTTGGTGAGATGCCATGGAGCCACCAGAAGGGAAAGACGTGAGCTGCCATGTGGAACCTTGCCAGTAGGCCTTGAGCCTCGTGGTAAAATAGAAAATAATGGATATCGGTTAATTCTAGATGTAAGAGCTAGCTAGCAATACACTTAAGCTATTGGCCAAACAGTAGTTTCTGTTTGATTATTCTGGGAGTCTGGGTGGCCAGGAAATGAACAAGCAGCCTCAAACTATGAGACAGTAAAAGTACAGTAAAAGAAAAAGACCATGTAAAGATGGAAAAGATGTAAAGATGTAGGGCCCAGGCCTTCCCTTGCTCTCTGGGATGCAAATCAAGGACTGTTTTGGCTAACCTGCTAAGCTTCCTGCCAAGTTCTGTGCTCTGCTCTGCTAGCCTGGTGAATTAGCCATAGGACCTTGTATTACTTTGGAATAGTAATTTCCCAACCTGCCCGGGAGAGCTCACGGTGTCAAGGTCCCTCTCACCTGTCTGCCACTGCCCCACACCTCTCGCCCACCTGCCTGCAGAAAAGTTCTCACACGGCGCCAGTTCCCCCAACCCCCTCTGGCTGGGAGGGATTTCCGTTACTGGGGGAAAAGGTATATTAACTCTGGATAAAGCTAAATAAATTGGCATTCACCTCTTGGCAAATGACTCGGACTCTGTGTGTGTGTGTCTTGTGTTTAACCCCTAGGCCCTTGCCCAAGCTCGTGGTGGTATGGAGCCGTGGTTCATACCGGGAGGGTGGTGATACAGATCTCGGGTGATTCAACAACAGGAAGTCTGGATCCTGTATGCTATTGTATTGATTTTGAGTTTTTTGATAGCTGAAAAGCAAAGGACAGCTACTAAGAAACCTGGAATTGAGAGAGGGAGTGTGAAAAATAAACCAGCCAAGATATTTTTTGTTTGTTTGATAGTTTTCAAGACAGGGTTTGCTGTAGCTTTAGAGTCCTGGAATTAGCTCTTGTAGACCAGGCTGGACAGAGATCCGCCTACCTCTGCCTCCCAGGTGCTGGGATTAAATGCATGTCCCACAACCGCCTAGATATTTTAAGAATGCCTTAACTTTTAAAAAGTCAAAAATGTATTTGTAAAATGGAAATCAAAAATGCTTAGATAAGAAGTTTTCCTTGGGTTCCACAGGAAACAAGAGTCTATGAATTCTTTTTAGGTTGATTTAGATCTGGTTTAATCAGGAGAGGCCTCCTGAAACTTGACAAGTGATATCTATCAATAAAGGTTATAACTGGTCTTCACAGGACTTGGTCATTATCTCAAATTTTCTCTCTGGGACTCTAAAAATACTTTGCCCACATTCAGCAGGAAGCCATCTATAGAACACAACATCTACATTCCCAAGAGAAAAGGGAGTGTGGGGATATATATCTCACAATATATATTACGTACACACACATATATATGGTTCTGCATAGCAATCTATTTTCATATTTCCCTAAATGTGTGATTCAATTCATCTGCTTTGGGACAAAAAAATCATGAGCTAAAGTTTGATACAGTTCATATCAATTTTGATGTATTAACCATTCAGAGTAAAAGAAAACTTTTTGCTGGGCAGTGGTGGTGCATGCCTTTAATCCCATCATTCCGGAGGCAGAGGCAGGCAGATCTCTGTGAGTTTGAGGTCAGTTTGGTCTACAAGAGTTAGTTCCAGGACAGGCCTCAACGCTACAGAGAAACTCTGTCTTGAAAAATCAAAAATAAAAATTATTCATGCTGTTTGGATTAATGAGTAATACACTGGACATGCAAATCTCAGCAAATGACGTGTTGTGGAAGTGCAGCATCAGGGAAAATACCAAGATTACTCTGACGGATTTGAGGAAGTCTCACCAAAGTAGCAGCATATCACGTGCAGAAGACTTCTTGCATTGTGTGCCCGATTCCTTAATGTCCAAGTACCAAAGCCATTTATAATACAATGTTGAACTAAATTGGCCTTGTACCGCTCTTTGGCCAATATACTGGCATGTGAGCGAAAATGTAGGAGTTCCAAGCCTAGACCTCCAAACACCGTGCAGACTGCTCCCTGGAACTGCTTCCATTTTCTTTTTATCTCTTCCCCTTCCTTTTCCTTCTTCTCCTTAGATTCAGATTTTGAGTTAGGCTGGGGTGGACTTTCAAGGCCTGGATTTGAAACTCTTCCCAATGAAGGGTAAGTGAAAGCAAACTTGAAATGCACGTAGGTGAATTTATCCAAGCAAGGATGCAATATAGAACATCTGAAAGTCATTGATAAGAGGAAAATGAAGTTATTTTGCAATTTCAACCTACAAAATCCAATTTGTTCAATAAAATGCCCACCTGTGTTTTTGCTCTAAGCATCTCTCTATAATAGAGTACTTCATATGTTTTCAGCATCCATTTCTCTTTTCCATTTACATACTTCTCAATGGTACCTAAGAAATAAACATGATACGCAAGATTGTGATATTTTGCTATATGTATCCATTATGTAATGTTTAAATAAGGATAAGGAGAACAGAAACAGCTCCCCACCATGCCATGAGGCTGCAGGGGGCAGAACTCAAACAGGAGCTGCCCAGGGACTCTAGCCCCAGTCTGCTACACAGTAACTGCAACAACTCTGAGCCAGTCCATGCATCTGGCAGGGCCATGACAACCAAGTGCCACCCGACACCTATGATGCTGGACAGTCAGACATCGTTATAGTGGGTACAGGGTGGGAAGGTGGAAAGGAGTGGTGGAAAAGTTCATGAGATTGTGAGAGCGGCAGATCTGAAGAGGTGAGGGTAATGAGAAACAGGTTAAAGTGACTGGCCTGCTTACCACCTGAGTCCAAGGTGATGCCCTGACTTGGACTATTGCCAAGGGTCAATCTTGGTCCAAGGCCCTAAAGCAGTTAAGGAGGCATCAGTTGATGTCCATGGGTCCTGTCACGACTGAGAGCCATGCAGAGGCCACCTGTCACCTTGTGCCAGGTAGGTGTACAAGGACCATGCTGCCGCAGGGGCCATGTCGATCTGAATGGCCTGCACCTGGGGCCCATGGTGACATCCAGATTCAGGTTGGTGTCAAAGACCGTGTCTGGGTCTGTGGTCCTACCATAGCCAGGGTCTGTGTTGATGTCCAGTGGCCCATGGTTCCACCAAAGGCAAAATAGATGCCCAGAGTCTAGGCCACAGTCTGTGACCATGTTGGTGTCTGGAGGCTATGCTACCACCAGAGCCACGCTGAGTTGAGTGATCAGTACTGTAACTGGGGCCATGGTGTCATCTGGGTCAGGGTTTCTGCTGGGGGTCATGTGTAGTTCTGTGACCCTATAGCAGCCAGGTTTGATGTCCATAACTCCTGAGACCACTGATGGTCATGCCCATGCCAGGGGGTCTAGGCAGCCACTTGAGGTCAGCTTGGTGTCCAAGGGTCACATTTTCATGGTGGCCATGCTAAACCAGGTGGTCTGAACTGCTGCCTGGAGCCATAATGACATCTGAGCCCTGACTATGGCATACAGCCATGTCTGGGTCCATGGTCCCACTACAGCCAGGGTCTGAATTGATATCTGTGACCCATGTTGTCACCAAAGGCCATACCCCTCACTCTGGGCATGCATCTCACCTGGGCAGCACACTAGAACTGACCCAGTTGTCAGGGACACAGATGAACCAGCCCTGCGTGTATGAGAGCAGGAGAGCTGACCACACCCCCACCCCCTTGTACTCCCTACAGCAATCAAGAGAGACAGGGCCTCTGCAAGACAAGACAGTGGAGCTGGCCTTGGTGGTATGAGAGTGGGTGAGCCAGAGCCAATTGTCTGAGAGCAACAGAACTGGTCCCATTCACTGCTGCAAACTGCTTTAGGTGGGCTCACTGACGCAATGCTGGAGAGCTCACCTGGGTGGTGATAGTGGGGGAAAACTGGCAGGCAGACTAGCCCAGCAACCACCCATACCCAGAACTAGGGCTATGAGTTGGCCCACCCCAATCATCACTTCACCTATGAAGGGGACAAACCTACAGATCCAAAACTGCAGGATGCCCATGACACAGGACAACAACAGAATCTCCAGGAGGAGCCCCAGTGAAAGCCCATTATTGATAGTGTAGGCAGAGGTCTTGAACCAGACCAATGACTCCTGGCAATGAACACTTACAAGGGAACATGAAAGGGCTAAAGGAGTAACAGTATGGCTCAAACAGCCACACTACAGCTTCCACAGTGATTCTTCTTGCTTTTGTTTTTGGTTGTTTGTTTGTTTTTCTTTTCGTTTTGTTTGTTTGGTTTTGGGGGTTTTTCTTTTAAATTTGGGGGGGTTGCAAGGGTGAAGAGCATATGCGGGGGGGAGAGAAGATGAGTGGGATCAGGATGCATGATGAGAAATCCACAAAGAATCAACAAAAGTAGTAAAAAAAAAGAAAGAAATTAGATCACTCTAATTTTCATAATGGTTCCATTTCTGAGCAAATAATATATTGATCTGTTTGCATAGAAGAGTTTTTCCTCTTCTATGAACTACATACACTGATTTAGTCTTCTTCATCCAAACAGAAAGCATACTCCCCAAAAATGACCTCTAACATTTGCAAGACTTGACTCGGAATGACAGTGTTATTCTGGACAGAAATGCTCTTAAGTTAGGTAGTTGTAATGTTGTATTCTGTGTAGTTTTATGGTGTGTTAGAGTATGATAACATTTGTTCTGTGACATGGAGCATAATATCATAATTCAGATTTGAATAGCACATTCTGTATTATAATAAATAATTATGAGAGTGAAAAAAAAAGGATGAGCACACCTATGCCTTTAAACATTCCACTATGGTAAAAAATTAAAATCTTACCTTTTGTCATATATAATGCAAAATCATTATCACTATGCTATACAGCAAAGCATGAAATGTCTTCTTCATATTTAAATGAAATTCAGGACCCATTAACTAACCTCTCCCTGTCCTTTCCTCTCTTCTTCTTAAAATGAAATATAATGATGTACACTTATGAAAATATTCTAGTGGCACAGTTTTCCTACTAATGACGAGCTTTTATTTTTTTATGAGGCTCAGGTAAGGTGCTATGTGCCAAAGTCCTGGAATAAAACATTATGCATCCTTCACCTTTTATGACAGGTATCAGACTGAAACTGGAAGGAGTTTTCTAAAATATCCCCTCTCCAATTTTGCTCTTCAGTCTTTGATCTATGGGGGCATGAAGCACACTTGGTTCAGAAAGATACATTTCCAGATTTAAAGATCTCTTGTCCACAAGACACAGAATCTGTCTAAATAATAGATCTCAGTACAATCTCAGGAGCAAACAGTACATTATCGTTGGCTCCACTTCATTAGCCAGTTATTTTGCACCTTCCCAGATGGTTAGGGAAATTGCCCTGCTGTTAGAATGTTTCTGATTAATCTGGATTTCACTAATCACCTTGCACTCACACAGATTAGATGAAATTGCTTTTTGTATTCTTCTGCAATAGGCTTCAAATTGGTTTCCAAGGACTCCCTTGGAAAGACACTGCTATTGTTTGCCAGATCGTGTGTCTTCTCTACCAGAACCCAAACAAGAAACTAGGTTTTAATTCTTGCTCAGATGACTTTTCTTTTGGACACACTTTTTCCTCCAGTGTATCAGGAGTGTGCTTTAAAATGAAATAAAAACCATAATTTTTAAAGTAATGGACCAAGTTCTTGTTGTTTTCTTGTTCCAAGTGACGTGACTAGAGAAAACTCCATACGGCGTCAATAGAATAAATTAAGCAGGAAAGGTCGGGCCCTGTTCTTAACTGTAGGCCTACAATCCTCTGATGACTATTTTTCAAGAAGCAATACTGCCACCTGGCTGTGTAAGACAGAGAAATGACCACTGCCTTCATTTTCTATCCAAATCCTTCTGATGGTCCACCTGCCCCTTGATTTCCACGTATCTATGGAGCAGTCTAGAAATCTGGAAGATTCCTGTTGAATGCCAGGAATACAAAATACTGGGGCCACAAAATACGAACAAGATAATTGGGAAAAACCTCAAGGTCTCTGTAGAGCACTGTTTGGAGTTCATGAAGATGAAATCCATAATAGAATTGCAATGGTAAGGCTATACTACCCTGCAGATCTGATATCGCAATTCATTTCATTTGCAGTGCCCCAAGAAATCCTAACAGATTCCAAACCTGCACTTGTAACTACAAGTCATAAGGTGCATAAAACTTGAGGAGAAGACAAATAGGAGAATATGAGTGCAATGATAATTGTTTGAAATATCAGAATTTGTCATATTCAGAATTGCTGTTAGCTTGTGCTGCCTGGATACGTTTAAATATCAAAAATGCCATTTCCCATAAAATGATTCCTGACATTTCCCCACTGGGAATTTTCTTAAGTATTTCATCAAAGTCTAAACTTTTTATGTTGGATTTCTGCAGGTCTTTTCTTTGAGATTTTTATGGCTCCCAACAGAAAATCACTTAGTGAAAGCACTATATATTTAAAAACACAGTCACACACACTTACTTTATGGTATTTGACCAAAGCAAACTGTAGTGACGTTTTAATGCACAGCCAACTAGGCAAAGCTGAATTAGATTATGCAGAATTCCCTTCCTTAAATCTTTTAGTCAACATTGGCTACAAGAGGGACTTAATAATTTTCTATAATACCAACTGAAACTGTATGTGTTTTGTTCAATCCAATATCTGCAAGTACTTCTGAATGCCATGTAGAAGAAACTTCAAAACTATTAAATAAATAAATATGATAAAGTCAGCAAACAAATTGCATACTATCAAAACTCATGTTCTTCCACTATAACACATTATATTACATATATACATAGTACTGGATTGTTAATATTCCTTTAAAATGCCCTAATGTATATTTAGCCCACAGTAAAGATTTTTGAAGAGATACAAACATTTTTTTTCCAAAAGGTAGTTAAACCCTTTAGTATGCAAAGCAAAAGTACTTCGTTTTCCTTTTCTTTGATAGTTTCAATTTAATAGGCCATCTGAGAGGGGATTTTTTCAAGATAACACTTTGAATCTAAGTTATGCAAGCTTTTTAATGACAAAAATACATAAAATAGCTACACCACACAACAAAGGTTATATATGGAAAATAATAATTTTTCAGAGTTTCAGAGTGCAGAGGCTATGTTATCTAAATAGTTTTTTGTTTTAATCATTGAAAGTATTGAAATATAGTAAACTAGAAACTAATACTGCCAATTTTAAGTCATTTTTCTATTATTTTACCAAACATATATTTGTAAAATTAACTCTGTAACAGGAATTTTTAAACACTCGTGACATTTTTTATCATAATCAGATGAGATGTAAGTTAGGAACTGTGGGAAAAGAAATTGAGGGTTCTACTAATGATGTTTTTCTAAATGGTCATGTCAGATTGCCTTCTACATTCTCAACACTTATATCTATAGATTAGTGCTGCTCTCAACCTTGATTAGAGAATGTTCTTACTGTAATACATAGTAATTAATGCAGAGCTTCATAACCATTCAAAGTGCTGAGAATAAGTGACTCAGCAGAGAGGTGCTTCCGACCCTAAGGCTTAGGGAATGTCACAGAAGATGAAGTAGAAAGAATGTGAGAGCCAAGAAGATGTGGAGTAGTACTGTGAACTACTTCTGACCACAGCATGCCTGTCATACACCTCAATTTACAGTGTCTGCCGTTACCTTCAGCAGACCTGCACAAGATCAAGCCAGTTAAACCTTCCAGCATGGATGTGAAAAGGGCTACTGAGACTGGTCTCTAGAGGGGTTCCCAGGTGTCCAAGGAGATGTCCCCAGTTTGTTCCTTGAGCAGCTGAGGAGAGGGCACCTGAACTGGCCCTATTCTATAGCCACACTGATCAATATCTTACATATCATTCTAGAACCCTCATCTGGCGATGGATGGAGATAGAGACAGAGGCCCACATTGGAGCACTGGACTGAGCTCCCAAGGTCCTTATGAGGAGCAGAAGGATAAAGAACATGAGCAAGGAAATCAGGACCATGAGGGGTGCGCCCACCCACTGTGATGGTGGGGCTAATCTAATGGGAACACACCAAGGCCAGATGGACTGGGACTGATGGAGCATGTGATCAAACCGGTCTCTCTGAACGTGGCTGACAAGAAGGGCTGACTGAGAAGCCAAGGACAATGGCACTGGGTTTTGATTTTACTGTATGTACTGGCTTTGTGGGAACCTAATCTGTTTGGATGCTCACCTTCCTAGAACTGGATGTGGGAGGGGACCTTGAACTTCCCACAGGGTAGGGAACCCTGACTGCTCTCTGGACTGGAGAGGAAGGGGGAGGGGGAATGGAGGGAGGGGGAGGGAAATGGGAGGAGGGGAGGGGGTAAAAATTTTTAATAATAATAATAATAATAATGATAATAATAATAATAAAAACTTGGAAAAAAAAGAGAAAAGGGCTACTGATGCCCCCGCCCCATAGCTGAGGAGCTACTGGCAGTTGGAGACTGCCAATGAAATTAGAGGGAGAGTCACTTTTCCTTAGGAGGGGTGGCCAATGACAAATTGCTCAAGTCCCATTAAATGACCCCACAATAAAGGGCAAATGGGTAGCACTAATTAGATAAAGTGGGTTTTAAAAGTAAATTTAAAAAATTTTAAAGGGTGCTGGATAGATGGCTCAGCTGTTTAAGGTTAGGCTCACAACAAAAAATATAAAAAATTTAAAAAGATGACATGAAATTGTGGAGAGGATGTATAGGGGTTTCTCCTCATCTTTTTTTTTTAATTTTTGTTTGTTTAATTTTATTTTTGTTTGTTTCTTTTTCGTTTTTTTTGTTTGTTTTTTGCTGTTTTTTTTAAGACAGGGTTTCTCTGTAACTTTGAAACCTGTCTTGGAATTTGCTCTGGTTGACTATGCTGTCCTCAAGCTCACAAAGATCCACCTGCCTCTGCCTCCCCAGTGCTGGGATTAAAGGTGTGCGCCACCACTGTCCGGTCCTCCTCATCTTTTAAGAGATATTAAGCAAAGAAGTTAAATTTCCAGAGCCTCCATGTAAAAAGATTTCCATTTAAAAACCAGCTTCTTAAACTGTGGGTCACAACCCCACATGGGGTGGCATAATTGAATGCGGGTGTCATGAAAAAAAATTACCAAGAGCAAAAGGTTCTTCAACAGGCAACAAACAAAATTAACTAAAAATAATGCTCTTAATTAATCAAAATTCTAAGTATTTCTGGCAATACTGATCTATATCACATTATGAGACACTACTACAGCCTCAGTTCTGAACACACAAAATGTGTACTTTTCACTGCTCAATGCCAACTAACACTACTGGAAAATACTTCAGTCCAGATTTTAACTTTATGCCCTGAATTGCATTTTACTGTACATCCAAACTTTTTTATACGGGTATAATTGTTCAATTATGGAAAACAAAAGGATTTAATACATTTCTGCTATCACGCTTTAACTTGCAAGTATCAAAGTATCCAGTGCTGGAGACAGGGTTCAGAGCTAAGTACCAACAACACCAACACAAGTGAAGGACATGAGTTCAGACACACACACACACACACACACACACACACACACAGAGAGAGAGAGAGAGAGAGAGAGAGAGAGAGAGAGAAAGAGAGAGAGAGATTTAATTTTTGTAGCTTAAGATTTTCATGCACTAGAATGTTCAATATTACAATTTTCTATTTGAGTTGTTGGCCTGAATTTTATACAATGTTATTAAATAGCAGAACATGGTGATACAGGAATGATATCTTAGCACTCAAGAAACAGAGAATATGTGATTATTGCAGGTTCAAGTTCAGACCACTCTACATAAGGAGTTTCAAGGTATCCAGGGATACACAGTGAGACTCTGTATCAGAAAAACAACCCACCAAAAATCATTAAATGAATTTTGGTTTGTAATTAAGACATAATTTTTAACAATTTCTGAAATGACCCTGAAAATATTTCTGATATTTTATACTCTTACTTATGTAACTCAATGTTAATAATTAAAAATAATAGCTGGACAGTGGTGGTACATATCTTTAATTCCAGCACTTGGAAGGCAGAGGTAGATTTATCTCTCTGTGAGTTAGAGGTCAGCCTAGTCTACAGAGTGAGTTTCAAGACAGCCAGGGCAATTAGACAGAGAAACCCTGTCTGGGAAAACCAAATCTCTCTCCCGAGAGAGAAAGAGACAGAGAGAGAGAGAGAGAGAGAGAGAGAGAGAGAGAGAGAGAGAGAGAGACCAACTCTGAAAATTTAACATCATCTATGTACTGCAGTGTCAAATACTCAGCTAGAGGTTAATAAAAAATTAAGATTTCTTTACATTTTTACATTTTATGTATTTATTTGGTACAAGTTCACATCAAGGCACATGTGTGGAGGACAAAGAATAACGTGGGAAATTTGTTTCTCTCTTTTCACATATGATTCTTGCTCCTTTTACTATGTGGTACCTGAGGATCAAACTCAGGATATCGGCTTTGGTGGCAGGTCCCTATCAAAGATACCCATTGAACCATCTTGTAGTCCCCATGATTTAATTCTTTATGTAGAAATAAACAAGTATACAAATCTCATTATTATGCAAATTTACTTAAATCTATAATAAATGTTAACTTGATTTTTATAACAAAATTATTTTCAAATAAAATTCCTTATGATTAATAGTCAGTAAATGTTTGATTAGTATATCTACAATATATATTTCTATTCCTGGGGTCATGTAAGAATTTTTCATGTAAGAAGACTAACATGTGGAAAATAGTTAAACAGCCCTGACTTATCAGATGGTTCTTATAGAACGAGGTGACTTCTGTGGAAATGTGAAATTCTCTTAGCAATGTTGAAGTGGGAGATATTAAGAGTATAGGAAGAGGTCCAAGTGAGTCTCTTAGTTCTTCTATTCCTTTGTTACCAAGAACATGATACATGTGTGGTAGAAACCAGAGAATGGCTTGAGGAGTTAGTTCTCTCTTTCTACCTTGTGGGTCCATGGAGTAAAATTCAACTCACCAGCTTCAGCAACAAGTGTCACTACCACTGAGCCATCTTGCTGTCCCTGGAAGCTTTACTTATCCTACCTGAATCAGGGAGTAGGGGATTGATGCTACCACTTTCTATAGCCAGGATTGAACAATTTTGACAGTAATCCTTTATTACTGATTTTTTCAAATTATGAATAATCATATGAATCTTTATAAAGTGTTTTAAGACTATGCACTGTCATAAGGTTATTATTATTTCTAGAACACAGTTTCGTAATTGTAGCAAAAAGGGGTGCTTGTTTGTCCCTGCTGCCCAGCTAGCTTAGACCCAAAATAATCACACAGAAACTGTATTAATTAAAACACTGCTTGGCCCATTAGCTCTAACTTCTTATTGACTAACTCTAATATTAAATTTAACCCATTTCCATTAATCTGTGTGTCGCCATGTGGCAGTGGCTTATCTGCAAAGTTTCAGCATGTCTGACTCTGGTGGCAGTTCTGTGGTGTGGAGAGCCGCGTGATGCCACGCCTTACAGGTGGCGCTGATTCCCACCTTCCACCTTTCCAATGGTGAATGCTCTCAGGTGTGTAACAACTCCATATATGGCTAATGCTAAGATCTGGCTTGCTTTCGCGTTTCTGGACCTATCTGCGTCTCCCACGTGGCTTGCTGGGGTTGGCTACCCAGAGGTTATTTAAGCTGGAGACTGGTTTTTCCCTGGGGCGAGAGGTTGCGAGAGGTAGCGAAAGGGTGAGAAGATTATTTTAAGGGCCTGAATAAACCGCAGTTAAGAAGAGTCCGGTGTTGCATCTTCCTTGCTGATAAGGCAGACGCGACACCGTGGCTGACTCTGCCTTCCTTCTCCTAGCATTCAGTCCAGTCTCTCTCCACCTCCACTGACCAAAGTTCTGCCATATCAACAGAACAAGACAGTTTCTTTATTCATTAATGGTAATCACAGCACACAGAGGTGACTCCCACATCACCTAATCCTCAAAATTATGTCAGGATCAATATTCTTTCTATATTAAAGTTAAACTAACTCTTCTAAAACAAAAATAAAAAAGCATTTTAAAACAAATCTTATCATTTATTTTATTTGTTTGAGTGTTTGCCTGCGTATGTGCCTGGAACACACAGAAGCCCAAAGAAGGCACTGGATTCATTGGTACTGGTTATAGTGAGCTGCCATGTGGGTGCTAAAAACCAAACTTAGGCCCTCTGTAAGAACAGGAAACACTTAGCTGTGGAGCCATCTCTCTATTACCACAAATGTTTCTGATAATAAAAAATTAATGCATGCATAATACTTAAGTATTCATGAGAACAATTCTCAAGGCCTTAAAAAGACATTTGGAAACTAAATAATTTATTCAAGATCCATAACTAATAATAGTAGAGCCTGTATTCAACCAACAGGTGTCTAGATCTTTGATCATATGCTTTCAGTCCAAAAATTTCATTTTAAGACGGTTAAGAGGCAAATATTCTCCATGCACTATATTTTTTAGTTTTTTAAATTGATTCTTTGGAAATTTCATATTGTGTAACCCCACCAATTACACTCATTTCCCAGTCCCTCCTTATCTGCCTCTCTCCCTCATAGCATCACTACCCCAAAAGAAAATGTAAAAAATCACATTAACAAAGCAACCAAGCACACACACACACACACACACACACACACACACACACACACACACACCAAGAAAAAGTTCACTCTTCTCCCCTGTCTTCCGTGCCTCTCCAATACGTCTTTGTTCATCCTGGTAGCTGTGTGAGCTTTTGTCTGTAGCACAGTATAGCCTTTTGTTCACTCAACTTTATCTGTAATTTTTTTCAGGTTCACAGACTCTAGCATCTGGTACACCATCGATGCCAAACCCTCACCAAGACAACTCTCAGATATCCTGCTGTTGTCCCAAGTCATGGAGATACTGTGGTGGTCTGGGAGGTCTTTATATCTATCTGTTGCTTGTATTGGTTAATGACTAAAGAACTGCTTTGAGCCAGTGATAGGATAGAACAGAGCTAGGCAGGGAAAACAAAACTGAATGCTGGGAGGAAGGGGGAGTGAGGGAGAAGCCATGGATCCTCTGCCTGAGACAGACACTGGGAACATTACCTGGTAAGCCACTGACATCTGGCGATACACAGATTAATAGAAATGGGTTAAATTAATATGTAAGTGTTAGCCAATAGTAAGTTAGATCTAATAGGCCAAGCAGGGATTTAATTAATACAATTTCTTTGTGATTATTTCAGGTCTAAGTTAGTTGGGTGGCTGGGAAGAACAAGTGGCCTCCTTGCAACACTGTGGCTATGCTTCCACAGGGCCAATCTCTTCAAGCACTCCCACAAGTCATAGATGGGGTAGATGGACCCATGCCCTAGGGTGCTGTAGAATAACCATTCTGTACAATGTGAATATGTATTACTCTCAATGGTTAATAAAGAACTGACTGGCCTATAGCTGGGCAGGAAGAGATTGAGTAGGAGAGCCAGACTAGGCGGATGCTGGGAAGGAGGGTGGAGTCTGGACTAGTGAGCAGATGGCAGAGAGAAACAAGATGGGCATGCTGTACTGAGAAAAAGTACCAAAGTACACGGCAAAGAATAAATAAAAATATGGGTTAATTTAAAATGTAAGAGTTATCTAATAACAAGTCTGAGATATTGTCTGAGAATTTATAATTAATATTAAGCCTCTGTGTGATTATTTGGGAGTAGCTGGGAGGACAGAAATTTCTGCTTACACTAGGAGCCAATTCTCCCAAGTCCATATTGAGGAGTGGGACCATCTCTTCTGAGTGTGGGGCCAGCCCTCCTGCTGCAGTACCCAGTGAGGGACAGAGCCAGCTCCCCAGGGCCAGCAAAGGAACAGTGCCAGCTCAGAGCTGTCCTTGGATTTCAACCCGTATGGTGCCTATGGCCTCCTGGAGTAACATGGGCCATGGAGATCAGCACATATTCCATCTGCAACAGAACCACAGACCCATACACTGCCCTTAGCTGTAGTTCAGGTCCAGACATTACCATGGCCTGGGTTCCAATGCCCACCACTCAGATCAATATGGTTCCAAAGGCAGCATGAAGTTCACAAGCCATCACCAGTCAGAGTCTGTGTTGGTGTCAGTGTCCCATGTTGCCTTCAAAGACCACACAGATGCCCGAGGTCTGGCATGTCATCAATGACCATGTTGGTGTCTAATGGCCGTGCCCATCTGAATAGACTGCACTAACATGGTCTCAGGTGACTGACCAGACCCCAGGTATCTGCATAGCCCTCCATGGTAACAGGAGCTCAGATCCAGGCTGGTATAGAGTCATGAACCTGGATATAGTCCTCAGCAGTAACCTGGTCCAGATGTCACCATGGCCCTTGGGGTGACACAGGCCATTCAGATATGTATGACCCCAGTGGCAGCGTGAAACAAGGATACCAACATGGTCCCAGGTGGTGGCCCAGACCCTGAGCATCCACAAAACCTTTGGTGGTAACAGAAACCATGAACATCAACACAGACCCTGGGTGTGGTAGAGCCATAGACCCAGACATGACCCTCGGTTAGAGCTTGGGCCTGGACATTACCACGGCTCTGGGTAGCAGCACAGGATTTCCAGATCAGTACAGCCCTGTTGGTACCATGGCCCTCCATCATCAACATGGTCTCTGGTGGATGACCAGACTCTGGGCATTGCATGGCCCTCAGTAGCAAAAGGAGCCAGGAACATTAAGTCAGACACTGGATGCTGTAGGGTCATGGACCCAGACATGACCCTTGGCAGCAACCTTGGCCCAGATGGCACTATGGTCCCTGGTGGTAGTACAGGCAACTCTGATCAACATGGCCCCTGCAGAAGCACAGCTCCTTGGCATCAACATGGCCATAGGTGGGGGCTCAGACTCTAGGCATCCATGTGCCCTTTGGTGGCAACATGGGCCATGGATGTCAAACACAGTCCCTGACTGAGGTAGGAACACCATGGCCCCAGGGACAAGCAGGCCACACACATCAGCCTACTCATTGGCATTTTCACTTCATCTGTTATGTCTCTTTCCATGACACATGAACCAAAGCGCTTTTCTCTCTCTCCAATTTCTCTACCATATATTTGCTCATCATCGTGGCACCTGCCTATGCATGCCTTCAGCTAGTCCAGGCTGTGAGGAGCCTGCCAGAATGGTATGGTTTTTCCCTCTGCCTGGGCCTTGAGAACAAACCAAGGTGGGAGTGTGGATGGCTTCATTCAGCCAGTTGAACTGTAATTTTTAAAACTATGAAATATCATAGATTTATCCTCTACAGATTTTCTTATTAATAAGCATCTTAGTCTATTTTCTATTGGTAAGGCAGACTTTGTTTTTGATTAAGCTTTTAGTAGGGGCTACATGGGGAGAGAGGGATAAAGGGGGTGGAAGAGAGAGTGTGTATGTATGACCTTATGTCTCTTTCTTTTCTTACAAAGTCACTAGTAGTCAATCATAGAATCCTTATCCTGATGACATTATCTAATCATAATAATATCCCAGAGGCCTCATCTTTAAAAAACCATAGTTGGAACTATAGATCATAGTTCTATCATTTCAATATCTCACAATGGTGTTAAAACTTCGAAGTGAGTTTTGGAAAAGACAAACCATATTTAAATCATATACAATATATATCATCTTGATACAGAAATTTTGATGGTATCTTGATAAAGGATTCCCCTATGTATGCTGTGAATACCACTTGTTAATAAGGAAGCTATTTTGGGCCTGTGATATGGTAGACAGAGCTGGGCAGGGAAAAATAAACTGAATGCTGGGAGAAAGGAGGCAGAATCAGGAGAAGCCATGGAGCCACTGCCAGAAACAGACATGCTGGAACCTTGCCAGTAGGCCATGAGCCTCATGGTAAAATATAAAACAATGGAGATGGTTAATTTTAGATATAAGTCTAAATCATAGTGATAATTTTGCCTCCTGCAAAAACAGGATCGAGAAGTTAGGTGTGACTGTAAACTTTCATTGTCAACCTGATTGGATTTATCGTCACCTGGGAGACATACCTTTGGGTGTTTTATAAGAGTGTTTCCAGAAATGTTTAACTGAAACAGGAAGACCTGTACTGAATGTGAGCAACAACAGCCACAAGAGCTGAGATAATACTGATTAAAAGTGGAAGAAAAACAAAAGAAAGTGATCTGAGCACCAGAATTCATGTTTCCTGACTACAGACATAATGTAACAAACTGCTCTACATTTCCCACACAGTCCCAATGTGAGATGCACACAGTCGTGCAAACTGTTAAGCCTAAGACACAAAGGAAGCATCCCCATTAGTTTCCCCAGAGGATGAAATTTTGCCTATAATGCTGCTTCCTTACTGCCTCCAATTTACAAAACTGAGACAATGCCAAAACTACCTCATTCCATCCCTCCAATGGCACCTGCCTTATACAATGCTCGTTAACTTCTTCCAACAGTCAGTTCTGCCACACTCAGTAACTACCTAGGGACACACACCATACTCAAATCAAGTACATTTGGTTGTGTTCCAGGGACAAGCCCATTCCAATGTGTCCATTAAGGGAAATGCTAGCACTGCCTCTCATCCAAGAAGATGTCAACTACGTAATCTGGCCACATGCCTGAAGAGGAGGGAGAGCCGCTCCATGATTTTGGAGAAATTATAGAGGAGATTTTGTTTTTATGGCCGGACTTAAAGGACCAGCTGCTCCCCAATTCATTTATGGACCCTTTTACTGACAGAAGATGAAGCCTACCTCAGGCGTAATAGCTCCTTTCATCAAGAGACTCAAAGCAGCAATATATTAAGAAAAGGGTCTACTTATCTCAGAGGTAAAGAAATTAAGACTGAACAAATTATCCAGCTCCTACAAGCTGTCTGGGCCACCTCTTGGGGAGCGGGATAAGGCTCTGGCAGTGTAACATGGTCAGGCTCACACCAAGAGCCAAGGTCAAGCAGATCAGAGTAAACCAACTGGCAGACCAGGCAGTCAAACAAACTGCCTTCCATAAAGGTACCGCCCCACAGTGACCTTCGTTTAATGCCCACAACCCTGAAAGTATAGTTTACACTTTCAGTGCTTGCAGAGCTCCCATCATACAAGCCAGAAGAAAGGAAAAGAATAACTGATAAAAAAATCATTGAAAATCAGGGGAACTGGCTGGTTACCACAGAGAGAAAACTAGTAATTCCAGAGACGACAACTCCCAGCTTAGTGTGGCAAGCTCATGAAACATCCCGACTGAAAAAGACTGCCCTAACAAAATTGTTAGCAAGATATTTGGCCGTGCGGAGGTTGCCAATATTGACCCAACAGACCAGCAAATTTTGTCTGTAATGTGCTGAGAACAATCCCAAGTGGACACTCAAAGCCCTATGGTGACACAAAACAGGGGTCCTACCCATTTAAACATCTAGAAGTGAACTTTACTGACACTCAACTCAATAGAGGGTACTGATACTTGCTGGTTATGTTGTGCACTTTTCTAGGCCGAGGTAAAGCTTGTCCTGCCCATAAAGAGAATTACCTTGGAACTTGCAAACATGGTACCATCCCCAACCTTCAAGCCTCACTGAGAAAATAAATAGGACTTTAAAAGCAGCACCGTCCAAACACTGCCAATAAACAGACATCCCTCGGGCAGAATTCTGCCACTTATACTGACTAGGGTGCATTGCATGTCCCGTAAATGTAGTTACTCTTCTTCTGATATGTCAGGCTGCCCACCTTTACTCCTCTCAAAGGATTCAGGGAAATTCCTAAAAGATGGACACACCCACCTCTCACAGTTCTTGAAAGGCCCGGGTGACACTGAACAAAATTTGCCCAAACTTCACCACTCCCTGAGCTCTTAAAAGTTGCAGATGTCAAGCAGCAGACACATCACAGCCAAGGCTGCTGTGCACCTGAGCCAGGAGGGAACCATGTAAGCCAACACAGATGTGCCTATGACTTTGGAATGGGGGCGATAGCTCAGCTTCTACTCTAGTATCCTCTGGATCTCACAGGGACACATCCCAGTCAGTTCTCACTCAGCCTCTTTGACCGTGTCCCACAAATCAGGGAAACAATCGTTCCTCGATATACTCATCAATATAATTAGCCCCCACACCCCAGAGGGGTTCTGATCTTCAGGTGGTACTACTTGGGCCTGGGTCAGCCACAGATTATCCCTTGGACCTCATCATGCTGTGGTCGTATTGCCCACACCCAGTAAAGGAAACCTTCCTTTTGGAGAGGGCCCTAGCTAGTGACAGTCTATGAAAGAATGATCCAAGGACAAAAGAATGATTGTTGAGAACCTGGGAGAAATAATATGGGAAAGTCATGTCTCAATACTCTGGCTTTATTTAGTAAATGCCAGCCGTGTGTTCCTTAACCTAGTCAGGACTGCTGGATATGTTTGCATGAAAGCCAGGGTACTTATACTTCAGTAGGAATGACGAACAACACAAAGGGGGCATGTTTAACTGTGTCACCTATTCAGGTCACAGGAGAAGCCCAATGTGTAGAAAATGAAAGGCTATACCAGACTTGTTATAAGTAGCTCCTAATAGTACATAATTCACGTACCCCAAGAATATTTTACAACTGCTACCTAGGAGTTAATTGTAGACTGGTATACGTGGCCCCCAAATTAGGTGTGCTTCCAGAAATCAGAGTAAATCAACACTTAAATCTCTTAGATTCAACAAATAAGAACTCTTATACTTTTACCAGTCTTCCTTGTAATGGCTGTGAATGGAGTTTATGATCAACGATGCCTCTTCAATAAGCATTCTATGAATTCAGCACAGACAGCTCTCTACTCATATCAACAAAAGCTTAATTGTTCAGGAAAGCATAGTCAACTCTTCAGAAACAAGGTTCATTGGCAGTAGGGAGTCCTCCAGAGTTGTAGAGGCTAGATTGATTACCACCGAAAGGGGAGGCATATGCATAGCTTTAAATGTAAAATGCTATTTTAATGCTAATCAGTCAACATAATATGAAAAAATGCTCAAAAGCTATTAAAAAGAATTATGGCTATAAGTAAAAAATGAAAGCTAATGTAATACAATATAAATATTACACCAGGAGTATCAGCCCATTTCTTCAAGATAGATTCATAAGGTTTTATGAAGGTAAAGAAGAGGGAAAGAAGTTGAATGAGGTAGAAAAGACCAATTATTAGATACTGACAAATTGACTTATTTAGTGATTTGCTTAAACCACTGCTTGTATTGCCTATTTGCCAAGCATGATTTCACTTCTTACCTGGAACAGAATGACCTGGAGAAATATCTAAACAAAGGGTCATTGCCCTTAACCTGCCGACTGCCTGTGCATTTCTGTAAAATCTCATTGGCTTGCCTGCCCCACCTTGTGGTTTTAAAGTGTAAAATGAGAATGCAAAGTGGACCCAAGATGGAGTCTTTTTCAGAAGCTATTCTGTCCAGCAGTGACATCTCTTCTCTTCTGCTCTCATGGTGTCAGAGTTCTTATTTCAGAAAGAGTCCCACAGCCCTTCTTAACCTCTGCTGGTTTCCTACCAGGCAGATCGGAAAGCTCTGAGTAACTTTCAGGACGATCCAGCATATCATTTCAGCTCTGTGTCTTTCTCCGTCTTTCATTATAGTTTACTATTGGAGAAGGTCAGGAAGCTATGGGACCTGAAGGCGGAATGCTACATTTACTCTGTTCTCAAACTCCAGTACAGAACTCAGTATTGTTTGTGCTCCCACTCCCTGACGCACTGAGAATAAGATGTCTCAACTCTCTGATGCACTCAGGGGAAGATGTCTCACATGCTTCTTGTCCTTTCTTCTAAAGAGGTCTGCCCACTCAGATTATCCTTCAACTTCAATCTGTAAACACGTGTTGAGAAATTTCCCAAAACTCCAACCCAAGGAAGTCAGCTACACCCACAAAAAGCATAGACAATAGAAGATCTCACAATAGCAAATCCCAAAGAAGGGAAAAGCACACACAATAACATCATCACCAACAAAAACTAAAATAACAGGAACAAACAATCACTTGTCATTAATATCCCTTAATATGAATGAACTCAATTCACCTATAAAAAGATATATGCTAACAAAAGGGATACAAAAACAGAACCCAAACTGATTCTCAGGTTTTTTAGGCACACACTAGGCTACCTGTCCTCTATCCATCTGTTGCCTTATATAGTTGACACTGAACTTAAGATCCAGGATTTTGATTCCTAGCTTATGTGGGCTCCTTGAATTCTAGCTAGTAGTCCTGCTCATAGAGTCTAGAAATTGCTACTCAGCCTCAAATCCTCCAGGTGGTCACCACTAACTGAGATTGTTCTATGCAGAATCAGTTCCAGGCACCAGGTAATTGAGACCATATCTCTGCATTTCAAATAAACAATGTTTTTGTAGATTTTGGAATATTAAGGCATGTATAGACGAATTCTGGTACTCAAATATCACTGAAGAAATCTAACTTTATGTAAGTGATGGATTAAGTTCATTTTCTACTCATCCTACTTAGGAAACAAAGGAATATGAATTGTGATAATGGCAAGACAATATTCACCCCAAAATGTAACAGATTGATAAAATAATGCTGCAAGAGTGTAAGATAATTTCGTACTTTAATTTGTGGAGAAAGGTTAGTATAGTATGACTGGGGATATGGTTCAGTTAATAGAGCACTTGCCTAGTATGCATAAAGCCCTGGGTTTGATTCTCCCAGCACCAAATAGACTGGAAACAATGGCACACACTAGTAATTCCTGCATTGTGGAGATGGGGGCAGAAGAATCAGAAATTTGAGGTCATCTGCTACATACCAAGTTCAAAGCCAGCCCGGAAAATTTCATCTCAAAAACAAATGTTGTAGCATTTTATAATGAAATTTTAACAATACGTATAAATATGTAGCACACCTAAAGTAATGCCAGCCGAACTGCCCAAGTATAAGCTGAATAATGACACCAATGGCTATCCTAAAGTGGATGGGGAAAGCAAGAGGTCTCAAACTCACACAAAGAACTGCAGGTAACTGAGGAAGGATGGAGTGGGAGAGGTGGTTGTCCCTAAGGAAGAGAACAATGATTGGTTTTCTGGTGTCAAATGATCAGTCCTGAAAGCATACATACAAGTAACATTATATGGACTAAGCAGGTTATACTTAGGAACTTATATGTGTCTTAGTTAGGGTTTCTATTGCTGTGGAGAGACACTATGACCATGGGAACTCTTATAAAGGAAACCATTTAGTTGGTGCTGGCTTAAAAGTTCAGTGGTTAAGTTCATTATCATCACGGTGACAGGTGGCATGCAGACAAACGTGGTGGTGAGGAGACATCTGAGAGTTCTACATCTGGATCGACAGGCAGCAGCAAGAGAGAGAAACACTGGGCCTGGCTTGAGTATCTGAAACCTCAAAGTCCACAACCAGTGACACAGTTCTTCCAATAAGGTCACATGTTCTCCAACAAGGCCACACATCCTAAAAGCCCCATTCCTTGAGCCTATAGACGTTATTTCATTCAATACCCCACAATATGTATACATATATGCAGGAAATAACAATCATTAAAAATAAAAAGAGACCATAAATCTGAAGGAGACAGTGAGAGGAGACTTTGGAGAGAAAAAAGAGAAAAGAGAAATGTTGTAATTATATCATAATCTCAAAAATAAAATTAAAAATTATAACCTTCACATTTTCACCACTTTTACCCAATTTCCCCTTTGCTATGCCTTTTCATTAAGAAACTACACACATTTACCCATAAACACATGCCCCAAAGTATTAGTTTCAGTTCTATTAATCATTTCAAATGTGTAGCTCAGTGATAAAGTAGTTGCCTAGCATATGCAGTGCCCTGAGTTCAATCCCCAATACTACACACAATCACAATTGCAAAAATATCCTAACAACAAATGAGAATAATATTATGTATATCAGAAAATTGGTTCAGAAGCACACCTTAGAATTCTACTAGTTTGCTTTAAAAAGTGAAGAGAATCTATATGCGCTTTTAAGGAAAAATCTACCGTCACTATTATTAATAAGAGCAAGTGGAAGAATAATATGTACATAATATAGATGTATGTTAAAAATTCAACTTATTTTATGACTTGTATATGAAAGAAAGAGCCTTAAATAAACTTTTAAATGTCACATAAAAGATTGTTATATGTGGTTACATTTGAAAGGGGGGATAAATTTTGGAGGAATAATACAAAGGAAAGAGACTGTTACTAATTTGTCTTATAACTTCTATAACAAGGATAGAGAAACTATTAGTTTTGCTGGTAAAATAATGAAAGCGGTGTAACAACAAAATAGTAACTATACTAATCAGGAAGCTGCTAAACTGAAACAACAGAAATAAGAAAACTGGAATACAGACATTTTAACATAACATTTTAGTTCTTGCCCACATTAAAGCTGACGTGGCTTATCAGAGGCTCTCTAGCATTAGGGACGCAAGGTGGTCTATCATGTGGCTCAACTATCAAACATCAATTCTCTGTGTTTCCTAATGAATGGAATGAAATAGATGGGGCTGGTGCCTTGGTTTGGAACTGATAAGATTGTTTCAATGACAAGGGTTTGTCACATGACATTTCAAAGGTAAACAGAAAATGCGGTTTCTCTCTTGTCACAGGAATAACATAGCACTACACAACTGTACAAATAACTGTTGAATAGTATGGGCTCAAAGTTGAGCTGGCGCCTACCTAGAGCATGACTAGTATTTATGATACAGGAAGGTATTCTTTATGCTACCAAAAAAAAAAGAAAGAAAGAAAAAAAAGTTAAACACTAAACTAGCTACAACTGCTTTGCTTTTCAATGACAACCTGCCCACAAGATATGTTGGTACAATAGTGACATAAAGTCGTAGGAGTAACCAATCACTATTTGACTGGATTTGAGGTCCACTCCCTGAGACAGAACCATGCCTAACCCATGCCCAAGGGCATGGGCCTAGGGAAAAGACAAACTCTCCTGTTATGCTAAAGGAATATAGCAATAAAACGACCATTACTGACATTCTGCTGTACACACAGATCAGTGTTTTATTTGGCCATCCTCAGAGAAGCTTCCTCCTTCAGGAGACAGGAATAAATATAGAGATCTACAACTGGACAATGTGCAGAGACTAGAAGACCCTGGAGCACTCTGTACTAAATCAGAATTCTCCATCAAATTCTTCACCACATGACCATAGAAGAGGATGTAGAAAGATTGTAAGAGCTATTGGAGTCGGAGTACAGCAAGGAGACAAGGCTTTCTAGACATACCAGGACCGACACACATGTGAACACAGAAATGGTGGCATTTGTACTGGGCCTGTGGGGGTCTAAGTCAGATGGGGTCCCAGTGCTGAGAGGACACACAAGCCCCCTTCCCTAATCCAGAGGTTATCTCCAATTGATAACTGCTCCAAAAGGAAAAAATAATTTTCTCTATGGCAGTCTTACTGGGTATACAACCATACTGAAGGGCAGGCCCCACACCCAGCAATAGAGGACAAACATAAAATAAACTGAATGCTATTTTTGGAGGGTATTTTTTGTCTCATTCTTTGTCTGGTCTCTTTCCTAAAACTTTTCTTTTGCTTTTATGTTTTGTGGTTTCTTAATTTTATATAATTTTTGTGTGTGCAAATGTGTGTGCCTCTGCATCTGTCTGTTTCCTGTCACATTTTTTGGCTTTTTTTTTGTATAGTTGACTGTTTTGTCCTATTCAGATTTGTTTTTATTTTATCTTTTTGTACTTTTTTCCTTTTTCCCCCTTAGATCACTGTTTGTTATCTAATGATAGAGAGCAAGAAAGAACATGGACTTGGGTTGAAGGGAAGGTAGGAAGGATCTAGGAGGAGTTGGGGAAGGGAAAGCACAATCAATATATAATTTACTTTAAAATATACTTTCAATTATTTCAATTATTAAAATATATTTCCTCATTTTTGAAAGTTGTATGAAGGCCAAATTTGTCAAAATTTCTAGTTTCTACTGTATGAGTGATGTTTTTAAATATAAATTATCACCTGATTTTCAAAAAAAACTTGTAAACATTTGTAAGGATGATTCTTTCGTTGTTCATGAGCTTTGCAGAACCCTTTAGTATCTTGAATTGTTTCAGGATTCCTTCTGTCTTTTGGTACATTATTGAAACTGTAACAACCCACCACCAGGCATGTCTGAGCGGTTTTAATCAAGCAAAAAATAGTAAGAGAACAGCAGATTTTCTCTTGGGGAAGATATACGGAAGAGCATATGGAAGGATGCCACCATCCATTTCATTATCATTTACATAACGATAATCATCATCATCATGTATATGTTGAGGATGGAAGAAATGCTTCAGCCAGCAAAGGCAATTGTGGCACAAGCTTAGTGACCTGAGTTCAATCCCCAGAACCCTTGTGAAGGTAGAATGAGAAAACTGACTCCACAAACCTGTCTTCTGCCTTATACATGCACACTCACCATGGCATATCCCCCATTTTAAAAAGAATTTTAAGAGTATTCACTTTTATTGCCTAATAGACATTGTGTAGGAAAAAAAAGTGAATGCATGAACACAAGAGAGGTTGGGAGAAATGAAGCGGTGTGACCCTAGAGGAATTACGAGCAGAATTGTGCTCTTAGTCCTCTCACTCACCTGGCAAGTGAACTTGAAAATATGTTCATGCTGCATCTGCCTTCAGAAAGTCTGATAAACTGCATCTTGTAGGATCGCTGGAACGGATGTAATTATATGTGAAGCACCTGGCCAAATGAGCTGCAAATAGTGGGTATTTGGTAAAACAGCAGTTGGTGTTATGATTACATTCCCACTTTAGAACAGGAAGGGTTTTATTTTCTCCAGAAGTCAACCAAAAAACAAAAACAACAAAACAAAAGGCAACCAAAAAAAAAAAAAAAAACAGGCACCCAAAACCCCTTAAAGCAAGTCAAAATGCTCATAAATAATACAAAGTAAGATTTTCTCAGTAAAAATGTCCTTTTCGGGGATTTTACAAGAATTCAACTAAAAAATGTGCTCTTTTTTCTTCAAATACAATCACTTCCATCTATAATGTGTTACCTAAGTTTTAAAAATAAAAATAAAACATTGTACTTTCACCACTAAAAATTTAGTACTACTTATGGAGTTTTGCTTATTTAACAGAATAGGGCATGTCTCCTCCAGCCCCAGGGCAAGGACTGCCAGCCTACTGGCTACCCGGTATTACATCTCAAGAGTATGCTTCTCAATTGCTATTTGTCCAAATTCTGAAAATATGCTCAGCATAGAAAAATTTCCATCTTGCCAAAAACAACCTACAGATTCAACACAATCCCCATCAAAATTCCAACACAATTCTCTACAGACCTTGAAAGAATAATACTCAACTTCATATGGAAAAACAAAAGACCCAGGAGATCCAAAAGAATTCTGTACAATAAAAGAATTTCTGAAGGCATCACTATCCCTGACTTCAAGCTCTACTATAGAGCTATAGTAATAAAAACAGTTTGGCATTGGCATAAAAACATACAGGTGGATCGGTGGAATCAAATCAAAGATGCAGATGTAAATTCACACACTTATGGACACCTGATTATTTTTATATTAAAAAAAAAAGCCAGGCTGTAGTGGTACATGTCTTTAATCCCAGTACTTGGGTGGCAGAGGCAGACAGATTTCTGAAGTTTGAGCCCAGCATGTTCTACAAGAGCTAGTTCCAGGACAGGCTCCAAAGCTACAGGGAAACTCTGTCTCAAAACAAACAAAAAGACAAACAACACCCCCCTCCAAAAAAAAAGCCAGAAAGACACAATGGAAAAAGAAAGCATCTTCAACAAATGATGCTGGTCTTGCTGGATGTCAGCATGCACAGGAACACAAATAAGTCCATATCTATCACCCTGCACAAAACTTAAGTCCAAGTGGATCAAAGACCTCAACATAAAACCAGATGCAATGAACCTGACAGAAGAGGAAGTGGGGAATAGTCTTGACCACATTTGAACAGGAGACAACTTCCTAAACAGAATGCTGATAGCACAGGCACTAAGAACAACAATTAATAAATGGAACCTCATGAAATGGAAAAGCTCTATAAGGCAAAGGACACAATCAACAGAACAAAACCACAGTCTACAGAATGGGAAATATATTTTCACCAAGTACACATCTCACAAAAGGCTAATAATATCCAAAATAAAAATCTAGACAATATAAGAAACTAGAGAGCCATGCAATCCAATTAAAAATGGGGTACAGAGCTAAACAGGTAATTCTCAACAAAGGAATCTGAAATGGCTGAGAAACACTTAAAGAAATATTCTGTTCTCTGGTCCTCAAATCCGGGTCCCCCTCACTCATATGGCCAGGGCCAGCTCTACTGGTGCAGAGACCTCTCTCTCAAATGCTGTAGGGTACATAGGAAGAGGGTGGAGTCTCCTCTCCTACTCTCATGTCCCCAGGACTAGCTCATCTGGGACCCCAACAACAGGGTCAGCTCTACTGTGCTGCCCAGGCGGATGCAGGAGCCACTCTCCTGTGTCCTGTAGCTGGCATAGGACAAGGCTGGCTCTCTGACTCATGTGATATGATCCTGGAGCCAGTTCTCTGACCTGCCACAGGTAACAAGGGGCAGAGGGCAGGACTTCTTTCCCTCACCTATGCCACCACAAGGCAGATAAGTGAGAACAGGTCAGCTCTCCTGCTCGCACACCCTCAGGGCTGGCCCAACTGCACTCTGGACCACAGGGTCATCTCTAGTGTGCTGCCCACACAGAAAGCAAAGACCGCTTTCTCATGCTCTGCAACCAGTGATGGTCAGGGCTCTCCCACTCTTGTGACCTCATGAAATATCAGGATCTCCATGACACAGAGCAACGGGATATCCAAGACGAGCCCCAGTAAGAGCCCATTATTAGTGGTATAGCAGAAACCACAGGCCTTGAGCCATACAAATGATTCGCAGCAATGAACTCGTAAAGATGAACATACTAAAGGGTAAACTGCGTGTCTCAACGGGCCACACTACAGCTCCTGCCACAAGATTCTTCTTTTTCTACTTTTGTTTTTGTTTTGTTTTGTTGGTTTGTGCGGCTTTTTAAATTTTTATTTCATTTGGGGGGAGAGGGCAGGTGCAAGAGGGCAGGGAGATACGAGAAATCAGAATGCATGATGTGAAACCCACAATCAATAAAAGTAAAAATAAATAAAATTTAAAAAAAGAAAAATGAAGTGGGTAACAGGAAAACACAAATCAAAACAATTCTGAGGTCCCACCTTACACCTATCAGAATGGCTAAGATAAAAATCACAAAAGACAGCTCATGCTGTTGAGGATGTGGAGCACGGGGAACAATTTTTCATTGCTGATAGAAGTGCAAACTTGTTTAGCCACTTTGGAAATTAATATGGAAGTTTGTCAGAAAATTGGGAATTGATCATTCTCATGACCCAGCTATACCATTCCAGATCGTATGCCCAAAGGACACTGCATCCTATCACAAGCACACCTACTTAACTATGTTCATAGCAGCTTTATTCATAATAATCAGAAACTGAAAACAACCTTGTCCCTCAACCAAATAATGGATAAAGAAAATGTGCATCTACACAGTGGAGTATTACTCAGCTGTTAAAAATAACATCATGAAATTTGCAGACAAATGGATAGAACAAGAAAAGATAATCCTGAGCAAGGTAACCCAGATCCAGAAAGACTAACATGTTATGTACTCACTTATAAGTGGGCATTAACTGTAAAGGATAACCACCCTACAATCCACAGACACAGAGAAGGTAAGTAACAAAGAGAATTCAAGGGAGAGAATGCATGTGTCTCCCTGGGAAGGAAAAATAGAATAGATTTTGTGGGTATACTGGGGAGGACAGGAATAGGAGTGATTCGGTAGGGGTGGAGGGAGAGAATACTGGGAGAGACAACTGGACTTGGGGGCCATTTAGGAGATTAAATGAAAACTAGTGGACTGGAAACTCCTAAGAATCCAGGAGGGTGACCCTAGCTAAAGACTCCTAGCAATGGGGGATACAGAGCCCGAACTGACCATCTTCTATAACCGGGCAAAGCTTCCAGTGGGAGGACTGAGATACCAACCCAGTTGCATAACCTTTGAGTGACCGTCTGTCCTGCCTGTGGGACCTGGGGTAAGGGTGGCAGGGAGACTGTGGAAGTGGTCAAATAATGACTGGTCCAACTTGAGACCCACACCACGAGAGAGAGAGAGAGAGAGAGAGAGAGAGAGAGAGAGAGAGAGAGAGAGAGACCACCCTTGACACTGCCTACAGGGCCAGGGACCAGAGGCTGCATAGTCCAGAGACCTCGAATAGAATCACACATAACCAAAAAAAAAAGTCAATGAACTGGTTCCTAATGATACTTTGCTGTACTATCAGACACCAGCTCAGCATAACCATCAGCAGCAGCAACTGATGGGAGCAGATGCAGAAAACCACAGTCAAACATAAGCTGGAGCTCAGGGATCCTGCGGATGATGAGGCAGGAGGATTTTAGGAATCAGAGGGGCCAAGCACACCACAAGAAAACTCAGAGAAACACTAACCAAGAGTCATAGGGGTTCACAGAGACTGAACCAACAACCAGGGAGTCTGCATAGGTCTGACCTAAGCCCTCTGCATATACGTTATGGTTGGGCAGATTCGTCCTACTGTGGGGCTCCTCTAACAGTGGGAGCAGGGGGTATCTCTGACTCCTTTGCCTGCTTTTGGAACCCTTTTTCTTCTACTGGGTGGTCTCATCCAGCTTTAATAAGAGGGCATGCACCTAGTCTTACTATAACATGATATGCCATGTTTGTTAATATCCCTGGGAGGCCTATCCTGGGAGGAGTAGTGGACTTGTGGGAGAGGGGAGGTGAGGGGGAAGGGACTAGAAGGAGAGGGGGAGGGGAAACTGTGGTCCAGATATAAATATGTGTGATAAGAATACATAAAAAGCTGTTTTAAGTACCGATTGCTACAATGTGTTAAACTGCTCTGCGACAGGAGAGAACTCCTCTCTCTACCCCATGCAGAGAATCTCTCTATAACTCGGAAGGACAGCTTACAATCTGAGGTTTAGTTTTTCAACCATGGGGTTCACCAAACAAGTGTCTGGTATCTGTTCATGATTATTCTAGCCCCATGTAAAATAAAGCTGATTTGAAAGGTCTTCTAGTGTAGCAGGACACATGGATGTCCCTAGGAAGGGGATTTTGTGGGTGGGGGTGGGTGAGGATGGGAACACAAAAGAACAGGTGCAAGAAGAAGGAACAGATGGAGAGAGTATGGGGAGAAAAGACTGGAATAGCTGTGGGCATTTAGAAGTTAATATGGAAACCTGGAGCAGTGGAAACTTTCAGAAACCTATGAGGGTGACCCTAGTGAGAACTCCTAGGAATGGAGGAAAAAGCCTGTAAACAGGCTAAGCTTCCAGTGCTGAGACTGGGACACCAACCCAACCACAAAACCTTTGACCCACAACCTGTCCTGCCTGCAAGACTTACTGGAGCAATGGTGGCCTAGAGCTTGTGGGAATGGGCAACCAGTGACTGGTCTAATTTGAGGCCCAAGCCATGAGTGGGAGCCCATGTCCTCACCTGTCTAGATGGCCAGGAACTGGAAGCTGGGTGGCTCAGAGACCTAGGATAGAACCAAACCCAAGTGACAACTCAGACACCTAAGCTAGAACCAAACACAACTCACAATAATAAGAATAATTCAATGAAATTTATTTTTGCTTTTTCAAGACAGGGTTTCTCTGTACCTTTGGAGCCTGTCCTAAAACTAGCTTTTGTAGACCAGGCTGGCTTCGAACTCAGAGATCTGCCTGCCTCTGCCTCCTGAGTGCTAGGATTAAAAGCGTGTGCCACCACCGCTTGGCTGAAATGTTAAAATGAAATCTTAAAAATAGTCTGCTATACTCATAGATAGGTCCTAGCTCAGTCATCATCAGAGAAGCTTCCTCCAGCAGCTGATGGGAGCAGATGCAGAAACCTAGCCAAACATTAGATGTTTAGGAAAACCTGCAGAAGAGGGGGAGGAAGGATTGCAGGAGCCAGAGAGGTGAAGAACAGCAGAATGTGACCCACAGAATCAACTAAGTAGGGCTCACATGGGAATCTTAGAGAGCCTGCGTGGGTCTGTGCTACGTTCTCTGCATACATGTTGTAGCTGTTTAGCTTGGGGGTATTTGTGGGACTCCTAACAGTGGGAGTGGGGTTGCCTCTGACTCTTATGTCTGCTCTTTTTCCCTCCCAGTGGGTTACCTTGTCCAGGCACAATATGATGGACTATGCCTCGTCTTATTTTGCATCATGTTAGGCTGTGCTTAGTTGATAATCCTGGGAAACCTGCTTTTTGAAGGGATATGGAGCAAGAATGAATCTTGGGGAGAGGTGAAGTGGTGGTGGGGAGGAGAGGTTGGAGAGGCTGCAAGGAGAGGTTGGAGATATATTATATGATAAAATAAAGAAAAATAACAGAAAAATTAAAACAAAATCACCTCTAAATCAGTAACTTGTAATGTTCCAAAACCCGAAGTTTCTTGGCCTGGGAATTTTTACTTTATCAGTTCTCATCCAGATCTTCTCTACCACCATCCTTACTCCTTTTTATTTGTTCTATATCTGTGTACCACATCATTTTATATAATATCTCCCCTAGACATTAATTCCTATGGATAGGCGAAAAGGTTTCTTTCCTTAAAACTAGCACTGCTCGTGAAGGTAGCAGGCAAAAGGAACTTGGCCTGAGTAGTGCCATTTTGACTTCAGACTCCACCTGCAGGGTGAATTAAATTTAGGTTCTCAAGCGCTAGGGGAGCTGAGAACTTTCCAATGGCTGACCTAAACCATAGGCATAGTTGTTATGTATCTTTAGTTCTTTAGAAACATGATGGTTGTTCTTAACACCAGAAGGAACAAATGCATCTGACTGATTGGACTGAAAGGCTTGACAATGCTAGAACATTCAAAGAAGCCCATAATCTCTAAACCCTGATTGGTGGAAATTGTAACTGTAACTTGACAACAAACGTTTGTGAATTTTGTGCATATAAACCCACTTGTGCCCATGCTCAGGGCTGTCAGGAGAAATAAAAGCTCCCACACCCAAGTCCTTGTCTTGCATCCCTGATAGATCAGTTACCTGTTTATGTGGTGAATAAATAAAATCTTTGGAACTCAAAAGTGCCATCTCTCTCCTTCCTCATGGCACATTATGGGCTAGCTATAACACTAGCAGTCTTCCAAAGAGGAAAATGATCGATTGAGCAAAGAACACATTTTCTCTCTTGTTTGCATTTTTATTCAGTTAACAACTAAGCACATTTCTTCAAACTTTACCAAAAAGTGGAATAGAAACAAAAGTGAATAAGGGAAAATGACAGCTTATACATTTTGATTTGTTTTCCTCTATTTTACGAAACAAATTACACTCTTTCACACATTTGAGAAAAATCTCCATTACAAATTCACGGCTGTTTGCTTTTCAACTTAAAGATTCAAAAGTTTTTAAAATGTAATACAGAATACCAAAGTTCTTATACTTAAATCTTCCAGCAACAAATACTATGACCTATGTCATTTATAACTATTGACTCTGAATCTAAATAAGGGTTCCAAGAAAAGGAAACTTGAAAAATACTAATGTATAACCAAGGCACAAGAAGAGACGCATTATGAACCATCAGCCTCTCGCTACTTTTAAGTTGGGAAACTCTGCTCCAAACCTAAGGCTGTTTCTGCCTCTCATTTCTCTAGGAGCAAGAGGAGTCAGCAGATGTGACTTTCTACTCTTTCTTATCTTGCTCAGTAGTGCCAATCCCACCTACAGCTTTAGCTTGGGCTCTCTCTTCCTGATCTCTCAAAGCCTCTTCATAATGAGACGGGAAGGCTTGAGGAACGGTCTCATTGACCTTGGCTAAAAACATCAGGACTTTCATCTTGGTGGTTTCAGCATGAGCCCGGGGACCCCAAAGGAATTCATAGGATGGAGGATCACTGTTAGCTACCTGCTGGTACTCCAGGTACTTTTCCTTAACCAACTCTTTGGTGATGAGATTTCGGGGCTCCCCAAAGATTATGTGCATCTTCCCATCAAAGAGTCCCAAGATATTCAGGAAATCCCAGATCTCTTTCTCAGTGGCACGGTTGCCGTTTAAGAAGATCACACCCAGCAGAGGCATCAGAAGCCCATTCTTGGGAAAAGGCAAGCCAGTGGTCAGAGTCCCACCAATGCTGGGGTCTAACTTGCTGACAAGGGTGTAGTAGCTACTATTGGGCTTGATTTGCTTCACTTCAAGTCCAAAAACCAGCTGTAAGCGCTCAGAGGCTTTCTTGAGGATATCAGGGAAGTGCTCCTTGAATCTTCTGTTGATAATTTTCAGCATTTCTCCCTTATTCATTGGCTGCTTCATCTTGTGCTTGCAGAGCAGGTACTGCATCAGCATTCCCGTCTTCCTTGTTAGAAGATCATTCTGGGGGCTCTCAGTGGACTGTGAGGCCATAGAGCAACTAGGATTTTGCTCCCTTCGGCCCTTGGCACCTTTACCAGATCTTCCTCGGGTCGCACCTTTACCAGTGGTGATGGTAGGTGCCTTGCCCTGAGACTTCAGAGGGAAGCTAGCAGTAGAGGTGCTTGCAACAGCATCTTCAGAATCATGAGCAGAGGAGGAGGGTGACTCTTCTTTCTCTGCTGCCTTTGCTTGAGCATCCTTGGGCCCCTGGGCCTCATCTTGGACCTGGCGACGTTTCTCACGAGCACGGGCCTTACTCTTTTGTCCCCTGGGCATGATGGCTGTGGTTAGAATCAGCAGATAGGAGTGTGGGCTGGAAATCAAGTACTTTTTGGACCTGGAGGAGAGATAATGAGATCCTATAAGTACTTTCAGGAGGATCATAGCAGTTTGGCTTTTAGCAATCTGCCTCTACAGGTCATACAAATATACAAATACTAATCTAGGAACGCTTAGTTAGCCTAAGCAAACAGTGAAGGAAGCTATAGTTTGTCCAGTGTGCAAGCAGCCAGGCTCCACAGACTTGGTGATAGCTAAGGCTGGTGGTGTAATCTCAGTTCACACACATTACTTTTGACAAGTCCTAGAAGCTCTGTCCTATGCTGCTCAGCAACTGAACGTTCAAATCCCCCTAGTATTCATGAAAAAAATGCAGAAAGGTTTTCCTCCCATTGCTCCTATAAGGAAGAAGTACTAATAGCTTTGTGGGGCTATCTCGTTTATCTTTCTGGGTACTTATCATTAAGAATTATCATTTTGTCTCCATACAGGATCAAGAACCCTCCTTTCTCCTGTACCTTCAGCCAGAGGATCTCAACTCACTTATACACAATACAAAGAGATGAGAGACATCTCGACTGTGTTCTGTAGCTCCAAGGGCTGAGTGCCAAGACAGCCACAGGCTACTGTTTCCGCAAACTCGGATTGAGGGAGAAGTACCTTCAGTCCTCACCCACTGTTTATACACTGACTCCTGAAGGACCTAGAACTAAGCTCCCCTCTCGACACGTAAACCTCACTGACACTTAGCAGAGGGTGTGACTATGCCTCTGTGTAGCCAAACTGAGCATATTTTCCAGAGGTCCAAAACTCTGGCAGGTAGGCTAAGGCCCTGTCATGTGTTGTTTTGCTCATGGTCCTCTCTCAGAGTCTTCAGTCTGAGTCTCAAGAAGGCACAAATTCTTCTCCGTGCTTATTCATCAGACTAAGACCCTCATTTTTCTTTTAGTCTTGCAGAGAAACTAAGGGAACATCTTAACTGAGGCCTCGTGGGGGATAACATCAGGAGGGATTCTTTAGGACCTCTCTAAATACGGGGTGTGAGTTCCCCGAATTCCTCCTGATCACCTGGAAATCTCCCCTACTGACCTAATGCCCTTCACAGAAGATTAATAATTTTAGCTCCCTCAGAACCCTGTGACATAAGAAAGCATGAGCTACAAGCAGCTATCTGCACCCTTTATGAGAGCCTACCGCTAGGAGGTCATGGGTCTCCTCCGTTACTTCTCACTCAGCTGAGATATATGCTCTCCAAATAAATCAAAGTAGCAATGTCCCTGAGACCCTACCTAAATAAACTTAGGTGGCATCTACTCTTGAGAGCTCTGACCCTAGATTCTCAAGTCTGAACTGTAAACCTCAAGGTATTCTAGCTGCCAGCTGATTCACCGCAACTCTCTCCATTAAAAAGGGAAAAGGGGAAAAGACGTCCTGGGAGATGGCTCATGGCTCCATGGGGAAAGGTAAGCCTAAGAACTAGTGTTTGATACCTGACACCCACATGCTGAAAGGGGAAAACAATTTCGACAGCTGCCCCACACTCCTATTTTTAGCCCACAGATAGACACACACACGTGTGCACACAGGCGCACAATACACTAAATGTAAAATAATAAACCGATGAATATTGAGTATAAATCAGTGACATGGCTCAGCCTAATAGCCCGTGTTTTATTCTTAGAACCCATATGTGCACCGTGCCACATTTGCCCACATGTGCATGCACACACACCCATACACACACAAATAAATGCAAAATATTTTGAAATTAAATACTGAACAATCTCCATTTCCACACTCAGGCTATTTCCTTTGGCTTCACCTTCTGGGGATTCTGCTCTCTGCTGTCCAAAATCTCCTAGGAGCAGGAATGAGACTCTTAGATCTTCCTGATGGAGCCCAGCTCTCTCAAGCTCGATGCACAACTAGGAAGATTTGATTGTTCCTGCCACTGACATGAGTCCCTACATTTCCAACCCACACCTAGAAAGGAACCGTGCACCACAACTGACTACCTTGCTGAAGATTCCCAAGCCCTAACAACATGGGCCCTACTTTGTGTACTATATACTACTGATCCACCCGCTGGAATTCTTAGACTGCTTCTGGCAGAATTTAGCAGCCTGTGCTTTTAATCTCAGCACTCTGGAGGCAGAGGCAAAGGGAAAAACTATGAGCTCAAGCTCAGCCTGGTCTACATGGTGAATTCCAGGGCACCTAGACATATAAAATTAAAGTCAGCACTACCCACTCCCCAAAGAAAAACAGTAAAGGCCTCCTCTATTCAGAGGCTCCTCCCTCTCAGCTAACGGAGCTTTTCTTCCGGGGGGAGAAAAAAAATTAAACCTGGGCCGGGTGGTGGTGGTGCAAACCTTTAATCCCAGCTCTAGGGAGGCAGAGGCAGGTGGGTCTCTGTGAGTTCGAGGCCAGCCTGGTCTACAGAGTGAGTTCCAGGAGAGCTTCCAAAGCTACAGAGAAACCTCGTCTAGGAAAAAAAATTAAAATTTATTAAAATTAAAATTTATACCCATGCATATCTAGGTCAGAGAACAACAGGTTGACATTCTCCTTCCATCATGTATGTCTGAGAGACCGAATCCTGATCCTCGGGCCTGCACGGAAAAGCATGTTTCGCTGCGGAACCATTTTGCCGTTCCTGATGTTTCTTTCTTCTCGGGGAGGGGGGGGGAGGGGTTCTATTTTCGAAAAACCTCTGAGTGGAAATAATGCTCCCCTCTGCCCACAAAACCTCTGGCCCAGGACCTTCCCAGGGTGCCTGCTGTGACGACGGCTTTGGAGTGGCATTGACCGAAGACGAATACGACCGACGACGGAATACCGAGGGATACAGGACGACAGACAAATCAAGAGGAGTAGGGAACAACATTTTGTGGGGTCTGCTCTATCACGGGTGAGGGGTTAGTCCTGTCAAAACGTATTTGGGGACCTTACCTTGATTCCAGAGGAGTCGGAGAAATCCACCCTCAGCCGACCGGCAGGATGCTGCGGAGGCGGCGTCCGCGTGCAGAGTCCGAGATTCTCGTCTTCACAACGGAAGTGAGAAAAAAAAACTGTATCCGGTTGTTTGCCTGGGGTTTCCTAGAGCTTAAGGCAGTAGTATGTTGCTAAGGCACCCCGCTACTTCAGAATCAGTGTTCCTTGAGTGTCACTTGATAGAAGAGCTTGAAATTTCTCACTGTACTAACCAAAGTTTCTCAACCTCCAAACCAAGTCAAAATCTCAAATTTTCCACAAAAGCAACGGAGCCAAACCTCACATAGTGTCCTCTGCAGGAACTCCCAAATAGCGTCCTCTGCAGGAACCCCTGGGCATTGCAGCAGGGGAAGGACTCGGATCTGCTTTGTTTGAGGAACAGACAATGAGAATGGCCTATATAGATCCTCCCCCTTATTCAGATTATATCCAAATTTCTTCTTTTGTTGAACTATGTCCCCACTTACTACAAATTACTACTTTCTTTTGGAGACATTTCAGAGAGACAGGATTACCAGAATCTGGTGGTTCTATATGGAAACTCAGATGGGAATTCGTTAAGTGCCCCTCACTCCCGACCCCCTTTTTTTTCCTTTAGGTTTTCGACCCAGGGTATCTCTGTAGCTTTGGAGGCGGTCCTGGAGCTAGCTCTTATTGACCAGGCTGGCCTCAACTCACAGAGATCCGCCTGCTGGTGGACTAAATCCATGTAAAACCTCTAACAAGAGGGCTTGGAAAAAAAACTCTAGACACATTTTTTTTTTAAAAAAAAAAAAAAAGTTAGACCCATTTTTTTCAACTGGTGGCTTGCTGCAGCTCCCTTAAGAAAAGTTTTCCTAATTCAGTTGTATCAGAAAAAAAGCTGCATCATTTTGAAATGCCGGATTTCTGGGTCTTGCTGCTAGCACAAGCTCTGACTCTTTCAGGCAGGAGATCCAGCTACAGAGCATCTGAATGGGGTTTGTGAGCAGACTGCTGCAGCTTGCTTAAAGTCAGCATGGACTGGCTGACTGACTGTGTGCCTGAGAATGGGGCTGTGTGCATGGCTCTCAGGTGCTCAAGTGACTCCACCATGCTGGAAGTACCATAAATACCACAGTAATGGAGCAGCTGAAGTTTTAGACTGGGCTGGCAAGCAGGAGGTCCCATAAATACCAAAGTAATGGAGCAGCTTAAAAGTTTTAAGAACAGCTGAGCATTTTAAAAAAGCACTCCTGGACAGTAAAGAATTTCAAATATGCAATAAAGACAAATCCAGGTGAGTCATAGTATTGAATAAATGTACGTAGACTTGGAAGAGAGAAGTAAAAGAGTATAGAATGTTATAAAATAAAGTTAATGCTTTAAAAAAATAAAGTTTTTAAAGAGAAAGAGTACAGATAGTCATAGATATAAAAGGAGTAAAGCAAAAAGATATGTAAAGATGGAAAATTCACAGAGAATTTGGATTATGTATATTATTGTGTTATCTTTGAATTTTTGGACTGTGAATGAGCTAAGTACAGAGAGACATTTCATTATATGGACTGCTAAGCATGTATATTATAAAGGTATCAAGACTTCCAAATTTAGGTCTAAGGATATGTTGCTTTGGAAAAGAGTTTCTTCTCTTGTTTCCGCAGAGGATGAGAACCTGTGGATTGCTTCCAGATTGGTGTGGTTTTATGGAACAAGACCCCCTGAAGGTTGCTGTGAACACCCCCCAAAATTACTATACCCATCAATCAGCAGGAGCAGTATGAAGAAAACTATGCCCATATTCCCAAATACTGTCTATAAATGTTTGTTTACATTTAAAGGAGAATATAATATAGATATGAATAATTTGCATTAGTATGAGTCTTGGTTTATTGATGTAAATTTAAGGTCAATTTTGTTATACATATATGTATTTATAATATTGATTAAGGTATTGTATTTGTGTAGCTCATTTAAAAATGTAATGTATAATTAAGAAATATAAGTTAATACCTATAAGCATGTGATCAAACCGGACTCTCTGAACATGGCTGAAAAGGAGGGCCGACTGAGAAGCCAAGGACAATGGCACTGGGTTTTGATTCTACTGCATGTACTTGCTTTGGGAAAACCTAGTCTGTTTGGATGTCCACCTTCCTAGAACTGGATGTGGGGGGGGGGACCTTGGACTTCCCACAGGGTAGGGAACCTTGACTGCTCTTTGGACTGGAGAGGGAGGGTGAGGGGGAATGAAGGGAGGGGAAGGGAAATGGGACAAAATTCAACACCCCTTTATGACAAAGGTTTTGGAGAGGTTAGGGATACAAGGATCATATCTAAATATAATAAAAGCAATATATAGCAATATATAGCAAGCCAACAGCTAATATCAAATTAAATCGAGAGAAACTCAAAGGCATTCTACTAAAATCAGGAACAAGACAAGGCTGTCCACTCTCACCATATCTCTTCAACATAGTTCTTGAAGTTCTAGCAATTGTAATAAGACAACATAAGGAGATCAAAGGGATTTGAATATGAAAGGAAGAAGTCAAACTTTCGTTATTTGCAGATGATATGATAGTGTACATTAGTGACCCCCCAAACCTCTACCAAAGAACTTCTACAACTGATAAATAACTTCAGTGAAGTGGTAGGTTACAAGATCAACTCAAAAAAATCAGTAGCCTCCTATACACAAAGGATAGAGAAGCAGAGAGGGAAATCAGAGAAATTTCACCTTTTACGATAGCCACAATAGCTAAAGTATCTTGGGGTAACTCTAACCAAGGAAGTGATAGATCTATTTGACAAGAACTTTAAGGCATTGAAGAAATAAATTGAAGAGGACACCAGAAAATGGAAAGACCTCCCATGCTCTTGGATGGATAAGATCAACATAGTAAAAATGGCAATTCTACCAAAGGCAATCTATAAATTTAATGCAATTCCCATTAAAATCCCAACAAAATTCATCACAGACCTTGAGAGAACAATAATCAACTTCATATGGGAAAAACAACGCAGGATAGCCAAAACAATCTTATACAATAAAAGAACTTCTGGAGACATTACCATCCCTGACTTCAAACTATATTACAGAGCTACAGTAATGAAAACAGTTTGGTACTGGCATAAAAACAGAGAAGTCGACCAATAGAATCAAATAGAAGACCCAGATACTAACCCATGATTTTCGACAAAGGAGCTAAAAGTATACAATGGAAGAAAGAAAGCATCTTCAACAAATGGTGTTTGCAGAGCTGGATGTCAACCTGTAGAAGAATGAAAGTAGATCCATATCTATCACCATGCACAAAACTCAAGTCCAAATGGATTAAAGGCCTCAATATTAATCTGACCACATTGAACCTGATAGAAGAGAAAGTGGGAAGTAGTCTACAACATATGGGCACAGGAGACCAGTTCCTACGTATAACCCCAGTAGCACAGACAATAAGAGAAACAGTGAATAAATGGGACCTCCTAAAACTGAGAAGCTTCTGTAAAGCAAAGGACACTGTCATTAAGACAAAAAGGCAACCTACTGATTGGGAGAAGATCTTCACCAACCCTGCAACAGACAAAGGTCTGGTCTCCAAAATATATAAAGAACTCAAGAAACTAGACTTTAAAATGCTAATTAATCCAATTAAAATGGGACTCTGAACTGAACAGAGAATTCTCAACTAAAGTTCAAATGCTCAACCTCCTTAGCCATCAGGGAAATGCAAATCAAAACAACTTTGAGATACCATCTTACACCTGTCAGAATGGCTAAAATCAAAAACACAAATGATAGCCTATGCTGGAGAGGATGTGGAGTAAGGGGAAAACTCATCCATTGCTGATGGGAATGCAAACTTGTGCAACCACTTTGGAAATCAGTGTGGTAGTTTCTCAGGAAATTCGAGATCAACCTACCCTAGGATCCAGCAATACCACTCTTGGGAATATACCCAAGAGATACCCTATCATCCTACAAAAGCATTTGTTCAACTATGTTCATAGCAGCATTATTTGTAATAGCCAGCACCTGGAAACAACCTAGATGCCCCTCAATGGAAGAATGGATAAAGAAAGTGTGGAATATATACGCATAAGAGTACTATTCAGCAGTAAAAAAACAATGACATCTTGAATTTTGCATGCAAATGGATGGAAATAGAAAACACTATCTTGAGTGTCATAACCGAGACCCAAAAAGATGAATATGGTATGTACTCACTCATTAGTGGATTCTAGACATTAATAAAGGACATTGAGCCTATAATTCCTGATCCTAGAGAAGCTAAATAGGAAGGTGAATCCAAAGAAAAACATGTAGTTATCCTCCTGGATATTGAAAGTAGACAAGATTGCTAGGCAAAAATTGAGAGCTTGGGGATGGGGTTAAGGGGAGATGGGGAGAGAGAAATGAGAAGGGGAGGATGGGGAGAGCTTGGGGAAATGGGGCAGTTGGGATGGAGGAAGAGCGAATATGGGAGCAGGGAAGTATAGATCTCAATTAAGGGAGCCATTTTAGGGTTGGCAAGAGACTGAACTCTAGAGGGGTTCCCAGGTGTCCAAGGAGATGTCCCTAGCTTGTTCCTTGAGCAGCTGAGGAGAGGGCACATGAACTGGCCCTATCCTATAGCCACACTGATGAATATCTTGAATATCACCATAGAACCCTCATCTGGCAATGGATGGAGATAGAGACAGAGGCCCACATTGGAGCACTGGACTTAGTTCCCAGGTCCTTATGAGGAGCAGAAGGAGAAAGAACATGAGCAAGGAAGTCAGGACCATGAGGGGTGTGTCCACCCACTGTGATGGTGGGGCTGATCTAATGGGAACTCACCAAGGCCAGCTGGACTGGGACTGATAGGGCATGAGATCAAACCAGACTCTCTGAACGTGGCTAAAAAGGAGGACTGACTGAGAAGCCAAGGACAATGGCACTGGGTTTTGATTCTACTGCATGTACTGGCTCTGGGAGAACCTAGTCTTTTTGGATGCTCACCTTCCTAGAACTGGATGCGGGGGAGGCCCTTGGACTTCCCACAGGGTAGGGAACCCTGACAGCTGTTTGGACTGGAGTGGGAGGGGGAGGGGGAATGGAGGGAGAGGAGGGAAATGAGAGGAGGAGAGGAGGTGAAAATTTTTAATAATAATAATAAACCTGAAAAAAAGCACCTTCCTTCTTATTCAAACAGATAAAGGGAATGAGATGTGGGATTCCCCTCTGTATGCTGTGAATACCATTGGTTAATAAAGAAATTGCTTTGGACCTATAGCAAGGCAAAACTTAGGTAGTTACGGAAAGCTAGGCTGAATGCTGGGAGAAAGAAGGGTGGTGTCAGAGAGCTGCCATGACATGGAGCTGCCAGAGTCAGACATGTTGAAACTTTGCTGATAAGCAACTGTCACATGATGATACACAGATTAATGGAGATGGGTTCAATTAATATGTAAGAGTTAGCCAATAAGAAGGTAGAGCTAATGGGCCAAGCAATGCTTTAAATATTACAGATTCTATGTGGTTATTTCGGGGCTAAGCAGCCAAGAACCAACAAGCAGAATGTGCTTCTACACATTCTATTGATTTTGTATTTATTTTGATATTCATTTGCTTCATATCTGTCTGTGTACTTGTGCTCTAAATGAAACTTAAATTTATGCTCTAGTTAAACATTGATGAGGATCTCAAGATAAATCTTATCAGTAGAACACACTTATCTCTTAATTTTCTTTGCCAATCAAATAAAGATTCTTCTACAATACTTGCTTTCTTCACAGAAGGATAGAGTCAGATGATTTTCTAAGCCTTGGATCTTTTGAGTTTCTCCAAGTTTGCATGTGTCATTGATCATACTGTATTATCTTTCTGTCTTTTATCTACTTTTCTGAGTTCATTTTATATTCTTATTAATTTTGTACTTCAATTCAGCATTTTGGTTAGAGTTCATCTTTTTAATCATGTAATGTATATTTGGAAAGAGTAGGAGAAAACAAATGAAGCAGTTTGTGGTCGGCTCACTCTGGAATGTGTGGAATATGGTGGGCTCTTTGAGTACTTAAAACCAAGCATTTAGGACCCGCTCAGTCATTTGCCAGCTGGGTGAGCTTGGGTACATTAGCAAACTCTCTGACCCTCAGGCAGTCCATTTGTGAGATCAGTCCATATGATCTGTCTTATAAGATTGGTAGTGTGTGGTTAGTGTATGAAAAGTATGTAGCACCATGTCTGGAGTGCACTGAGACTTTGAGAGATGCCATTACTACCATCACTATAGCTGTTTTAAGCACAGAGTATAGCATTCCACCCTGATAAATTTTTTAATATAATGTTTTTATTGATTATTTGGGAATTTCACATTATACACATTGGTCACACTCACTTCCAGTCCTTCTGCATCTGACCCCACCCTTGTGACCTCTCTCCCTCAAAATAAATAAATAAATAAATGTAAAAAATAGAAAAATACAAAAGTTCAATTTATCTTATCTACATACTCACTGGAGCATAATCTCAGGGGCCTGCTCCTTAAGTAGAACTGAGCCCTTCCTCTCCCACACTCTCTCCAGAAGCCATCAGTTGTGGAGAGCTACATTTAATCATCCTTATCACACATTTTAAGCATTCTCTTTGATGGCTACCTGTTTCAGGTTGCTACTTTTGAGAGAAGTGGAAGGTAGAGGTTGTCACAGAAGCCATGTCCCTCTTTATCAAATGTTCATCTGAAGTCATTAAGAGCACTGCAAAACTGACTTCCTTACTCGTGAGTGGTAACATTGGCCACAGACATTCCATTTGCGGTAGGACAACAGACCTAGGCATGGCCCTCTGAAACAGCACAGGCCCAGATATTATCATGGTCACAGGTGGCAGCATAGACCACTCACATAAATATGGCCTCAAGGGACAGCACAACCCGTGGACATCAACATGACTTCAGGCAGCAGCACAGACCACCGACATCTTGCATAGTCCTCGGTGATAACAAGGCCACAGACATCAACACAGACTCTGGTTGTTGTAGGACCACAGACACAGACAGAACAGGGTCATCTGGCTGGCTCCCACACCCTGATGATTTTTTTAATCCATAAGATAACAAAATGCTTAACACTAAGGACTTAGAAAAACAAATCAGCTCAAAATGTTACTTCCAAAGAAAATTTAAGAACACATTTCCTCATTATATCATAATTTCAGTAAAGGTGTCTTTCCCTGCTAAATCTTCTAGGATTCTATTTAAAAACCAAATCTGACCTTCCGCCTTAGTAGTGTCAATCCTTTGGACATTGCAATATGTTTTTTTAATCTGTAAATGTTGTGGGACACATTCATAGATATCCTGGGATATCATCAACAAAAAGTCCATATCTGCTTTGCTTGTCCAGTCACACACACACACACACACACACACACAGACACACACATACACACACACTCATGCATACACACGCCTGGAAATTTAAATATTCTTTTAGTGGAATGGGCTTTCCAGTTCACAGCAAAAGCATTATCTTCCTGTCTTCTGAGTTTCTAACCTCAAAGAGCGCAGGACATTTCTATGCATGCCCAAGTGGAGATTCCCTCCAGTTTATTCACAGTCCCATGATATCTGTTAAGAGTAATTTTCTGTTGTAGGCCTAGAATCTCAGCTCTTAGCATCTATAGCCTCATCTAGTCACCATGCAGTCAACTTATATTTACTCATCTCTGAGGAATATGGATGTTATCAATGTCTAATATACTTTCTAGGAAAATTTATACTAAAGATCCTCATTTGGAATGTCTCACATTTTATACTCTTCTGTGGCTTCTCTTAGCAAGTATCTGGCCACTTTTATATTATAGATTCTCCCTCTGTCTATCTGTCTGTATCTGTCTCTGAATGTGTGTGTGTGTGTGTGTGTGTGTGTGTGTGTGTGTGTGTGTGTTCAGATGTGAGTCTGTATGAAGGAGCATGTACAAATATATGTAGATACCAGTGGTCAGCTTCAAGAGTCAATCCTCAGGCACTGTCACCCTGTATCTTTTGAGACAGAATCCTTACTGAACTAGAGTTCACCCAGTAGGTTAATCTGACCAGCCAGAATTAGTCTGTGAATGTACAGGCCAGTGGTCAACCTCAGGGATCATTCCTTGGGAGCTGTTCACCTTGTTTTTGTGAGAAGAGATCTATTATTAAAATCTAATTTTTTAATATCATAATTATTTTTTCATTCTTTGGGAATTTTCCATCCTGTGCCTCTATTTTACTCACCCTCCAGTCCCTTCTTAGCCATCCAACAACCCTGCAGTGTCCATCCAAAAGAAAATACCCCAAAAATTAATTAAAAAAAAATAAAACAACAGCCGAAACCCACCTTGCAACTGCTGTCTTTCCAAAACCTCTTTATTTGTCCTAGTGGCATTGGGAGCTACAGTGTGTCACATAGTAGCTTTTGTCCAATCTGAGCTACTCACATATTTTAATTGTGTAGTGTGTTGTTGGTCTGGTTCAAGGCCTCTGCCTCTGGCATACCATTATCACTGGACCCTCTCCAAAACTCCTCTTGGATATCCTGCTATTACTTGCTGTGGGACAATGTTCTTGCACACTGTAAAGATTTGTCAGTCATGTTAGTTTCATAAAATGCGGATTAGTCAAAAGCCAGGTGGTGTGGGAAGTCCTTTTGTATATGTGTTGCTTTTATTAATGAATAAAGAAACTTCCTTGGCCTATGATAGTGTAGAGTAGAACTAGGCAGGGAAAACTAACCTGAATGAAGGGAGAAAGAAGGTGAAGTCAGAGAGAAACCATGAAGCCACCCAAGAGGAAAAACATAAGCTGTGAGCTGGAACCTTGCCAGTAGGCCACGCGCCTCATGGCAAAAATATAAAATAATAGAAATGGGCTAATTTAATATGTAAGAGCTTGCTAGGAATATGCTATAGTGATTGACCAAGCAGTGATTTAATTAATAGAGTTTCTGAGTGGTTATTTCAGGAGTCTGGGTAGCTGGGAAGCTAACAAGCAGCCTCCTACAACAGCCAGGCAGGAAGTATATGTGGGGCAACCATACTAGGAGAATTCTGGGAAGAAGAAAGACGGAGATCCAGTCATCGGCCAGAAGCAGAGGAAGCAATATGAGAATACCTTACGGAGAAAAGGTATCAAGCCATGTGGTTAAACATAGATAAGAGTTATGGATTAATTTAATCAAAGTTGTAAGAGCTTGGAATGCAGAGGCAGGCCAGTCTCTGAGATTGGGGCCAGCCTGGTTTACAGAGTGAGTTCCATGACAGCCAGGACTACACAGAGAAACCCTGTCTCAAAAAGACAAAAATAAGCCTGAGTGGTCAAATAGTTTATAATTAATAAAAACTCCTATGTGTTTCTTTAGGACTGAATGCCTTCAGGACCAGGCAGGACAAAAACTTCTGTTTACAAATGGCACCCAAATATTTGGCAAGAACTTTTACATAAAGTCTGAAAAGGCCATTTTAAAAAAAAGCATTCTAGACAGGTAATAAAAGAGTCAAGTGCAGCTTATTGGTAACAGTCTTTACTCTGGTAGGCTCTGTTTACTGGCAGTGAGCACAGGCATGGGTCCTTTAAGAGAGGCTTCCTGAGTCAGCATTAGCAGCAAAAACCTCACAGTTCTTTTAAGAGGCTCTGCCACCAAACATTAAATGGTGTTATGAGCAGCTGGCATCAGGCTTCTTGGGGGTGGCTTGGACTAGGAACTCCACAGAGTTGTGGCAATAAACATGACTCCCCAAAATACCCCTGCCATGAAGCTAGACTCTGAAAAAGCTATGGAATGGGGTGGAGTCAGCCGCCAAAGCCACAGCTTTAAGGCTAGCCATATTTAATGTTAGCCATATTTAATCTTAGCATATTAAAGACTCATGTGGTCAGAAAACAATAGAGATATACACTAAAGACAGATTCAGACAAGAAAAAAATCACCTCTAAACAGTTACAATGTGTTTAATAATATACTTAGGCTTGGGAGAGAAAAGAAAAAGGATAGAGAAAGTCCTTAAAAAAGAAATAGAGTTGTGGGTATGGTGACATACAACTTTAATCCTCACACTTGGGAGGCAGTGCTGTAGGAATTCCTTCAGCCAGTAGCCTTTAAGATACCGGCCCACTTGTGTGTGGCCTCATATTATAAATGCCAACATAAAACACACACTTGCTCTCTCTCTCTCTCCAAGATTCTGGATTCGGTTCCTTTTCCTTTTCCCCATTCGTGAGTGGACTATGATCTGTGAGTCTATCCCTAAATAAACAACCCTTCATTAAACACAATTCTGAAATAGTGGGAGATTATTTTGTAACTTTCATCGTTAAGGCAGAGGCAGGCAGATCTCCAAGTTCTAGGCAAGTGTGGTCTACAGAGTGAGTTCCAGGACTACACAGAGAAACCCTGTCTCAAAAGTATCAAAAATTAAAAAATAAAAAATAGAGTAAGAAATAAAGCCACATAAAGATGTAAAATCCAGAGATACTGTATGTTACTGTGTTATCTTTAATTGTTTGACGGTTGAGGAAGGAGCAACAGCTGTTAATACATTTAATTATAAATGCTGCTGGATTAATCCAAATTGTATATTTTGAAAATGCCTTGACTTCAAAGTTTAAGCCAAAAGATATGTTACTTTGGAAAAGAGGTTTTGCTTTTGTTTCCATGGGAAATGAGAGGGTGTATATTCATTCTATGTTAAGAAAAATAAGGTTTGATTGAAGAAGATGCCTAAAAAAGCTCTGATAGGAGCAGATAGCCCAGATGATCCAATGTTTCAGAGCACCTCTGCTGCTATTTCTCCTGAGTTCTGCATCCAGAGCAGCTTCAAAGCTGCTGACTGAGATGATTAAGCCTCACAGAATACTCCAGTCAGGACTTGACCATAGTCCTAAATTTTCTAAGGGTCCCTCAAAGATTACTAGTGGGCCTCATCAGCACAAAGTAGCCTAAGAAGCTACACCCACATTCCCTTAATTAATTATGAATGTTTGCAAGTAGTTATGGATAATGATCAAGAATAAAAGCTTAACAAAGGAAATTGGATCCAGAGTTCTTGTTTTGAAAAGATAAAAGGGGAAGTGCTGTGGGACAATGGTCTATACTGTAAAGATTGGTCACTTGTTTTAGTTAAATAAAATGCTGATTGGACAGTAGACATGCGGGAAGTATTTGTGGGGCAACAAGGCTAGGAAAATTCTGGAAGAGAAAAAGCAGATATGTAGTCATCAGTCAAAAGCAGAGGAATCAAGAAAAGTATATCCTACTTAGAAAAGGTACCAAGATACATGGTTAAATATAGATAAGAATTATGGGTTAATTTAAGTTATAAGAACTAGATAATAATGAGCCTGAGCTAAGAAGCCAAACAGTTTATAATTAATAAAATTTTTTGTGTGTTTCTTTGGGACTGAATGGCTGTGCGATTAGGTGGGACAGAAACTTCTGTCTACAGTTACCCCAAATTTTTGAAAATACACAGGAGTACAAAAATGCACAAACCCCCTGAAGTAAAAGGTGGTAATGTTTTGTCATATATATAATTAGTGTAGGAGGTCCTTCTTTCCATGTGTTGCTTTCATTGGTTGAATAAAGAAACTGCCTTGGCCTTTTGATAGGGCTGAAACGTAGACAGGCAGAGAAGACAAAACAAAATGCTGGGAAGAAGGGTAGTGTGGCAGACGCCATGAATCTCCTGCCTGAGACAGACGTGGGTTAGACACATGCCAGTAGGCCATGACCTCGTGGTGAACACAGATTAATAGAAATAGATTAATCAAGATGTGAGAGTTAGCCAATAAGAAGCAGGAAGTAATTTAATTAATACAATTTCTATGAGGTTATTTCTGGGGTTAAGTTGGGGGGGGCAGGACGTGGCCCACTCCTCTTATTGGCACCTCAATGTGGTCGACTCACTTCATGTAAAACCTGAGAGACCAAGGCTAAAGTGGGCCTATAGGAGACCAAGGCTGTCCCTTCTCAGAGAACACACTCAGAGAAACACAGAGGGCTGTCACACTACCAGTTCTGCATTCAGGACATTTTAAATATCCCTATGCTATGTGTTAGTTTTCAGTTTCCATTCAACCAGGATGTCAATATCTTGCTCAGACATTTGAAACTGACCCTTTTCTTTGTCTGCACTCATTTGGTGAAGTCATGGGAACTGCTATAAAGTTCCTGACATGCACACCTGGTATCATACTCTTCCCCGCTTCCTTCAACCTCTGCTGTATTTCCTCTTCGCTCATCCTGGTCAATTTCCCATTATCCTCTTAATTCTTCCTAACAGTGCAGGAGAGTATTGGCAGGAGGCTTTAACTCTTCCACGTTCTTTATTTATATTTAATAACGTCTGCTTTTGCCGTCTTTGCCACTTTACCTAGGGTTTCACGAATGCTAAGCAAACACTATACACCATCTGTGCTCTCTGTCGATCCTTCCATTTCTGGTATTTTCCTTTTTAAAAAAAAGACAGGGAGGGTATCTCTGTGTAATAGCCCTAGTACTCCTGAAACCTGGAACATTCTATGGAGAACCAGGTTGGCATCAAACTCACAGAGATCTGCCTGCCTCTGCCTCCCAAATGCTGAGATTTGTGCCATCACTAGTGGACTTCACTTCTGATTCTTAAGAGTATTTTGGGAGAATATAAAAGGGGGGTGGATCTCTGTGAGTTTGAGCTGGGTGGTAGCTGTGCACCCTTTGGTCACTCCCAGCTGTCTGGAGGCAGAGGCATGGGGATCTCTATGTGTTCCAGTCCATCGTGGACAACAGAATGAGGTCCAGGAGAGGCTTCAAAGCTACAGAGAAAACATATCTCAAAAAACAAAACAAAAAAACCTCTTGTTATCTCTGGTATTGTGTTTTTGATGACTGCCATGCACTAGGCATTACTGCATAGGTTAGGATTCCTCTGACTCTCAGGGGATGTGCTTGCTCACCCATGTTAGGCACCCCCCTCAGTATCACAGGATGGGTGTGCCTAGCCTAGTTAGGAGTTCCTCTGACTCCCACAGGATGGGAGTGGCTACCAGAGTTAGTGTTTCTTCTGACTCCCATAGGATGGAAGTGGCTGCCAGAGTTAGGCTTTCCTCTGACTGCACGGGATGGGAGTGGCTACCAGATATAGACTTTCCTCTGATACCCACAGACTGGGAGTGGCTACCAGAGTTAGGCTTTCTCTGATTCCCACTGAATGAGAGAAGCTACAAGGATTAGGCTTTTCTCTGACTGAACAGGATGGGAGTGGCTACCAGAATTAGACTTTCCTCTGACACCCACGGGATAGGAATGGCTACAGAGTTAGACTTTTCTTCAACTCCCACGGTATGGGAATGGTTAACCAAGGCCTCTGGATATCTTCTGCACATGGCACTTTCTCAGACCACCCCGAGATCGGCGTGGCTATCTTAAACCTCAATGTATCTCTTTCTTTTGGCTCCTTCAGACCTCCTACCCACCCGTGTTGGACATCACCAACCCCGTGCATTTTACCTGGTTTTCTGAGATATGAGTTTTAAGTGCTACTTCAGGCATTTAAGAATAAATAGAGAGCCAGGCAGTGATATTGCAAGCCTTTAATCCTAGCCCTTGGGTGGCAGGAGCAGGAAGATCACTGTGTGTTAGAGGCCAGCCTGGTCTACAATAGCGAGTTTCAGGACAGCCTCTTAAGCTACAGAGAAACACTATCTCTAAGGGATAAAAAGGAATAAGTACAGAGCTCGCAGGAGTTGGTTCTTCATTCCACTGAACATTAACTACGGATTTTGCTAGCGATGAATTCCGATATACTTCCTTTGCTTCTGTACTCTGCCACGGGGCACTTTAGATCCCAGGGCCAGAACAGCTCATGGTGGACTAGAATTCAGTTCAAGGTTCTTGTCTTACGATTTAGAAGTCAAAAGCTGGCTTTAATTGTGACCTAGGAAGCCACCATTTTCAGAATCAGAGTTACCTTCTAAGAGCGGGGGTCCCCATTTCCTCCCAGAAACATACAAAGCTACAAGACGCCTCATATTTTCCCGGGGCAAGCCTGGGTGAGAGCGAGCCCAGCTCCTGAGATTATTCCAGACATATTCCCCCTTGGTACACATTCAGGGTCCTTACCTTGACTGCAGACCTCTCTCAGAACTCGCTGGTAGCGGGACATAAGCAGCAGAGGCGGTTTTCGTGCCAGGGGCACTAAGACCCGGTTCCTCCCCTCCTCACAGGAAGAGAAGGTAAACCATATCCGGTCAGGGGCTGGCTCTGAAGAGTGACAGCAGTGCCAGGTTACTATGGAAACGGACTGCTGTGGAGGAAATTTAGAGGAGGTTCTGGTTTCCTTACTGTACTTCCCTAAGACACAAAACCTTCCCACTGCTTACACTTTTCTTGGGCTATTTCGTGAAAAGCTTAAAACTGAACCTCGGAAGCCCCACTTAACCCATCCACCTCGCCATGCTTCTGTCTCCCCCATACACTACCTGAATCAGACTCCCCCTCTTCCCCATTTTGCTTGTCGTGCCCCAGGTTGAATGAAAGACTTCTATTTAGTGCTTAATTCTCAGCTTTCAGCTATACTCCTCTGCTGTCCAGGAACTCCACCCCACCGAACCCCAACCCCCACCACCATGGCATTGCTGGGGTTAATAAAGGACACAAGGGCACAGCTTCTGTCTAGCAAGTCTCCACTAGGTAGAGTGAAGCTCGAGCTCCTGCCCCGTATGCACCAAAGTCTGCCAGCTACACACATAACCCTCCCTTGCCTCAGTCCTTTAAGTGGAAGTCTAGATTTACTACACAGGTTGACAGCTTTGTCCTGGACCTCAGAGTGTTGTGTCCTACCCTTTTCCAGAGCCAAGTAATGACTCAGGTTCAGGCCCAGGCTCTGTAGGAATCCATACCTTTCTGAGTCTCAGAGGAGATGATCTGGGCACTCTTTCTCACATTGTCTCAAGGCTTGAGTTTCTTGGGCCTGACAGCAGGGTCAGGATTCAGAGCCCACACTTTCTCTTAGGAGAAAATTCCTTTCAATCCACAGAGGTTCTCTCAGATTGACCTTGGCTTTGAACAGGAACTCTACCTTGCAGACCTGGGTCCCTGTCCCTTAAAGCCTATTAGGGTGCTTGCAGTGATCCTGAAGGCAGAGAAGAGATGCACAAAAACACTGCCTGCTGGCTCAACCGCATGACTTCTGAGGTCCCTGGCATCTTCTCTTCTACTGATTTTGGACCATTTGCATCAATTCACTCCCCTCAGTTCCCAAAGTGGAATTGTCATCATGCCCACATCACTCAAATTTCCACCCAGAAGCATGGCTGAGGGTTTTGAGGTAGCTCTCTTTATGGAAATATTTGTCCAGTAGAACAACTTTTACAACACTGTGTAATTTATTAATCATATTTTCAGTGAGTATCACCCTCTGAACAGAATAATTTTTATGATTAATGCAATGACTGTCAATCCAGACAATAAAAGCTTTTGAAATGGAAAAACATTTTTAAAAGTTAAAATTTAAGAATAGGTTTTAATTGTGGATCTATTGAAAGAATATTAAGAACAAATCAATACTTAATAAAATATTGTTAACTGAGCTGTGGTGATGCATACCTTTAATCATGGCACTTGGGAGACAGAAGCAAGTGTATCTTTGTGAGTCTGAGCTTAACCTAGTCTATAGAGCAAGTTTCAGTTCAACCAGACTACACAGAGAAAACAACCCACAAAAACAACAAAAAAGGAAAAAATATTGTTGTAGGAAATCAAGCATTTTATATCAGGGTATTATACCAACATTAAATTTTTAACCTACATATGATTTTAAATTAGTTACTGATATATTTGTAAACAACCTTTTATATCAAACTTTAATCTTAACATTATGATTGCTATTACAAATTTCAGAAAACAATTTAATGAGGTGATTTTAATAGAAAGCTCAGTTGGTTATATCTTAAACACAGTAGACATATGGTATCTTAGATAACATAAACTTAGAAAAAAGTGTGCTATGTTTTAAGAAAAGTGCTGCAGTTCCCCAAGTGGCTGCAGTGGGCAGTGGGTCCTGAGACCACACTGCAGGCCCCCAAAGTGGCAGCAGGCAGTTGGCTGGGAGCCACACGGCGGGGGAGAGACAGAGACACAGATGGGCGTGCTTTGCAGAGTGAGGTGGTATATTTATTTAGTGTGCTATGTAAGGGAAAGGGGATAAGGGGAAAAGAGCAGAGAGAGAGTGAGTGAGAGAGAGAAATGGGGTAAGGCCAGAGGGGAGAAGGGAGAGACAGAAAATGCCTTTGAGAGAGGGAGAGAAAGAGAAGGAGAAAGTTAGAGGGAGAGAGGGACTGAGGGAGGGAAGGAGGGATGGAGGAGGAGAGAAAGAGAGAGGAAGAGAGAGAAAGAAAGAGAGAGAGAGGAAGAGACACAGGATCAAAATTGAAGATCAGTTTGCCTTGGTGGACAGGGAAGGGAGTAGGCATGGCTGGTCACTTATGGACATAGCTGACTGTTACATTCCCATCTCTTTTTTATAAGAAGGCAGGAGTTTAGGAACAAGAGGTTAAAGGAATTTGGGCAATGGATTCTCAAGATGGTTTCCTGCTTATTTGTGGGCATCATTGAGGAAGAACCTGAGAAAGGTGGGTTGCAGGTCACATCCTGACGAAGCTGGTCTTTTGTTCCTTTTCAGTGTATGTAGTATGCAAATGTCTGTTGTCTCTTATACCTGTTTAAGATATTGGCAGAAAAGAGGACAAAGTTAAGTTTAGAAAAAAAAAAGTTTAGGGCCATGGAATTGAGAGGGGTGTATCTGACCTGTTAAGGTGGATCCTTCAATTTGGTTCCCTGAACTCACAAGAATTCTTTGCCTATGAGAAATCAGAAGTTTTAGACATATACATTGTATTAACGGTAGCACATTTATGTCAGGATGACTTTGACAGATATTTTTACTCAATAACAAGTATTTTTAAGACTATGGAAGGCAGCATGATAGAGAAATTTGATGACTTGTATTTGTCCTCACACCTTTATAACTTGCAGGTACACTCCTTAATTACTTTGTTTGGTGAGGTTGTCCTTTGAAACTGACAAAACCACTTAGCTGTCAAACTGCATAAGAGATCTTTGAGAAAGATGAAATTTTACTTGAGTTATTGATTTAAAAATGACAGAGAACTTGGTTGACACCTACAGCTACTCCTCAGGGTCCTCCATGGTCACTGAACATAATATTTGCTATTTGCTGTTTCGCGCAGGGGTTCCCGGGTTCCAGAAGATCCTATGGGCTAAGAAATCTGTAGGGAGATCAGCCTACCTTGACCAGAACAGCTAGGCTGCCGATTCCAATGATTCTGTCCACTGTGTGGATATTTTTGTTTAGATGAAAGGCAGTTTGACCCAGTGGTCAGCACATGGCAGTTAAAGAAAATTGCAGATGGACATTGTTCTGTGCCTATTTGTTTTCTGTCTTCATGGGAGGAAGTAGAATGCTGCTACTAGGAGCCACCTGCCTCTTTTTGTTATGAAAAGTTTTTTAGTAATTAAATGCCATATTCCCCTGATCTCAGAGCAGTTAAAGGCTGTTTATCAGGTGTAACTACATTATAAAATCTGCCTGGGAAGCTGGGTCTGAGCTTGGCTGCACTGGCTCTTAACAGGTAAGATTTACGCTCAAAAAAAGTCAGAAAGAAGAAAAAATGGTTTACATTAGAAAGTTAACGGCAGAACTGACAAAAGTAGAGAACATCTTAATATATTTTAAATGAGGGATCAATTAAATATAAAGTATTTTTGGAAGTGCCTTAGAAGTACATACCAGTTAAAAATATGTGACTTACTGTTTTTGTAGTCTGAAATGAGATGCAATGAATAGACTACTATGACATTTAACAGTAAACAGAGGTGCACTTAAGTTACATATTCAAACACACACAGAGTGAACATTAATTGCACGAACTGGATGCTCTTGGTGGGCCCTACCAAAGTCATGCCAATGAACAAAACACACATGATACAGAGTCAGCACTGGGGAAGCAGAGAGGGAATACCTGAGTAAAGATGGCCTGACTGGTCAACTGACATCACTCTCAGTTAAGATGGTGGTGAAGTCACCTGCCCTCAGTTAAGATGGTGGTAAGGTCACCTGATTTCAGTCAAAATGGCAGCAGTAATATGTTGTATGAAAAAGTCACTCAGTTAAGATGACAGCAAAGTCACCTGACCTCAGTTAAGATGATGGTAAGGTTACCTGACCTTAGTCAAACTAGCAGTGGTCATGTGTTGTATGGAAAACCAAGATTTCTGAGAAGTAGGGATTTTATGTTTAATAATAAGAGATACCTAGAATCATGTTCCACCCTGTCATTGAGAAACCATACCACAAGAACCAGCGGGGAGTAAAAGGTTAGAATTGAAAAAAATCTGCCTCATGGATCTGACCAGTCTTGTTGGCAGCAATACCAGTAGCAAGAACAGTTTGAGTAAACCCTATATCCTATAGGTAGATGTCTTCCCTCTAAAAGAGAGTAGTGAATCAGTGCCAAACAGCACAGGGCTTGAAGAAGAGCATCCTCTGTCCATAGGCATGATTATCAAGACTAACTGGGTTTGATCACAGTGACTCGAAAACCACAGATGCCAGAGGCCACTCTGAGTGGCCTTTCACTACAAGGGAAAAAAAGAGAAGAGAAGAGAAGAGAAGAGAAGAGAAGAGAAGAGAAGAGAAGAGAAGAGAAGAGAAGAGAAGAGAAAAGATAAAGATAAAGAAAAGCAAAAAGAAAAATCTGAGGGACCCTGGTCCTCCAGTCAAAGGGACCACAGAGCATGTGCAGTGATAGCACTGGAGGATTCATCCCTGGTCGTCCAGATATGATTTCAGCTAAGGGAGCAATCCAGAGATAAATGTCAGCAAAGGGATCAACCATAGCTGTAAAGACCATGGTTGAGTGTTGTGCCCCCTCCACACCCAAGTTTCTAGGAACACCAGAAGATTGCCAGAAGTTCAATGTTCAACTCTTCAGGTTTGGAAAAATGATTAAGCTGAACAGAATGGGTAAACTCACCAATTGAAGCCAGGGCTGCAATTGTGTATAGAAATTTCACTTAGGCAGATAAAATAGAGAACTGTGGTAAAGCAAACTGGTTCCTGAGCCCAGTGTTCCATGCATCCTCAGCTTACCCACCAGCAGGCAGGAGGAAACATGGAGAGTGAGAAGCTGACCAAGTCACAGCACCATTGTTATGGTTTAAGTAAAAATGCTGCTGGTCCCCAAGTGACTGCAGTGGGACAGGAGGGGCAGCTAGTTCCAGGTAGGGAGCCACATGATAGGTCAGAGACTTCAATGGGGCAGTCAGTCTCATAAGGGGGACAGACAGATGGGCATGCCATGAGACCATACCACAGCCTCTGAAGGTCGCAGATACCAGACAGGGAGCTACGCGACAGGTGAGACACAGACAGGCATGCTTTGCAGAATGAGGTTGAATTTATAAATTTATTTATAAATTATGTGTTATGGAAACGATTGGGAGAAGAGGAAAAGGGAGATAGAGGCAGAGAGAGAGGAAGAGAGAGAGGCAGAGAGAGAGAGAGAGAGAGAGAGAGAGAGAAACAGAATGGGGAAAGTGGAAAATTGGGGAGAAGGGAGAGACAGAACCTGCCTCTTGCAGAGGGAAATGGAAAAGGAAAGGACTCAGGCTGGAAGCTGAAGATAAGATTGCCTCAGGGGACTGGGGAGGGAGTGGGCATGGCTTGTCTCTTAAAGGGACATAGCAGGCCATTACAAAGTATATTAATAGATTTTGTTTTCTTACCTCAAATTAATTACTTATTAAAGATTTAAGTTACTATAGCAGGTACATTGAAACTTTTTTGATGAAAAGAATTTACTTTATGAAACACCAAAAATCAGAAAGGCATGTAGAACTGGATAAAGTTATCCATTTATTCCTACCATTGTAATATTAAACTAAGAGAAAAGATTAATAACTTAAAAATATATCACTATGGAGTAACACATTAAGATGATACACAAACTCTAAGATGTCTATTAAACCTCAAAGTAGGGTTTCAAAATAAAATTTAAATTTATTTAGGGTTTTCTCTGCACTAGGCCTGGCTAAAATAAGACTCTTGAAAAACCTATTTGTTTATTTGTTTGTTTTTCAAGAGGCAGTAGTGATTTTATTAGTATTTTTAAAATACTTAAAATGTTTATATTCATATACACACTAAGTTAAATTATTTCTTAATCTTCAGAATAAAGAGTTTAATATCTCAAGAGAAGACAATGATCTGATAGGGAAAACTTACCCAGGAGTAGGAGCAATCATAACTTAAAGTTAACTTATGCCCTCAAGCAATAGAGTCCATGGTGTAGAACCAGAATTAGGATAAGGATCTAGGAGATAACATATTGACCAGTACTGGATCATTACCTACATCTTGTTCTTAAAAGCAGGTTTAAATTTTTTAGATTAGAAAGATTCATGTGAGGTTTCCCAAAGAAAGATTTAGAAGCATTTCCAATCTCTATTTGTTTTACCTAGGTGGTCACATTGATTAAATATAATTTTTGTCTTTTATCATTACTTTGTTTCTTAAAGTTTCAGTTTGCTATGAGCCAAAATAAAGCCGAACCTGTTATGGGAGCTCACTGGAATGACAACTCACATACAATTTAGAGTCAATTCAGAGTGTTTATTCTACCTGGTTGGGACTATACTCAGGTATTTGGGAACTAAGTTTAGCCCCAAAGACTTAGAACAGTGGTTCTCAACCTTTGCTTCACAACCCTTTAGAGTTGAGTGACCCAGAGTGACTACCACTCTGAGTTAGTCAAACTGATTCTCCAGGTTAAATTCTCACATCCAGGTTAGCAGTTGATGGGGATTGTGTATCCTGGGTTAGGAAACTTTGGTCAGTCTTATCTCTAAGGGTTCCAGGTGACAGTGCATCTGATGCCATCCTCAGGGACCCCTTTTCAAGGGATGACATCAGCTACTTTGACACCAGTTGGGGTGGTGAACATGACTTGATGGGGGTCCCTTTCATCTGGGCAGGGATCCTCTTTATCCAAACTAAGTAAGTCTGTCTCCTGATTAGGGCTGGTGGACAGGTTCTGAGAGGGGAGATGGCAGGGTTCCCTTCACTGTCCTGTCAACAGTCTTGCACCCTTCCTTCAAAGCCTGTACAGACTTGAGAAGAAAGTGGTTAAGACATTTCTGTATGGGGAATACCTTGGAGTTTGGGAAGGATGGGAGGTAGTATTCCAAACATAACTTCTAAAGTGGAAGCCCCTCCTCGTAAAGAGTATATCAGGCCCTGAGCAGGGAAAATGGGAAGAAGTTGGCCTAAGTTTCCCTGACCACTTTGGTCAGAATTTCCTTAAGTTTTCTAGTCACTCTTTCTGCCTCATCTGAGTTCTCTACCTATACATATACTTTCTAATTAACACTTAATGTATTTGTCAGATTATGATGAAGGCTGGGCCATGTCAGACACCCAAAGCTAGCAAAGTCCAAACCTAGAAACTTTTCCTGAAAAAGTTTCTTAGTAACTATTAGAATAGTCTGTTCCAATGGAGTAGGCTTCCACCAACCCTGAAAGGAAATTTACAAACACCAGCAAATATTTATTGTCAAGAATAGTAGGCCAGATTTCATGCAAGCCCAACTCCATTCATGTGCCTCTGACCCATTCCCTTGGCCAAAATCTTCTATGGGTCTTCCTTCCCACTTTGGGATTTTCCTGAGCACAAGTGTCACATCAAAAAGTGGTGTCATTAATCAAGCTTTCCTTATTTGAAACATAATACCTAGGTCTGAGAAATTCAAGAGTCCTCCAGGCCCCAATGCTGCAGCTAGGGAGATATCAACATCCAGGTGCCTGTCATCCACCACCCCTCTCCAGGTTAGCCACTTGTGTTTTCTATTGTCAATCTTGTCCCAGGGTGCATTCCTGATTCAGGGGTGGCCCATAAATTGAGCTCCTGCAGAGAATTCAAGACTTGGAGGGGCTCCATTGATTCTAGAGTCATTTTCCAAGTGATCAATTCAGCTGCTAAGTTTCCTCTGACTTCTAAGAAATCCCTTTCTGGATGTCTTCTGCAATGAACAATGGCTACCTTCTTGGGTAAGTAAATAGCTTATAATAGGTACCACAGCCAGGGACGCCAGCTCCTGTGACTGCACTCAGGGTTGTGAAAAAGAAAGCCTTCAGAGCAGTTTGGACTTAAGAAAATTTCTTCTCTATCTATGGGCTACATTTTTCTGAGGGGAAATGGGGAAATACACATGATTTCTAACGGTAACTTAAGAAACAAGCTTTCCTGAGGGTAACCTTCTCTATTACTTCATCTGGAACAGTATTCTTGGCAATCTCTCTGCAAAGTTATGCCTACTTACATACAGTTACAATTCTCTTTACACACATACATCTCCCTTCAACACAGCCATACACCTCTGTATATAGTTATATCTATTTTCACAGTTACATTCTCCACATAGTCTCCATATATTCTTCACACAGCTAACAGCTACCTACTTTCACACTTCTTTACACAGAGACAACCCTCTCTATACAGTTCTATTCTTCATACACTCATACTTATTACATACACACACACACACACACACACACACACACCTCACATTTCTCTCCTACCTCTGAACAAGTATGAATCACATTTTCAGGGTCACACAGCACTTCTTGAGTAAACATTAAGAACCAGAGTCATAATGATCACACAATTTCTCTCATTCTAGGGAGGTTCCCCGAACGGGCATGGTGAATAAAGTAAGCACAGAGTTCTGAGTGGTCAGGGTTCGCTACAGAAAGTGAAACTGAGATTCAGTACTTAAACAATAAGCAGTTAGGTGGCTAAACCTTGAGGTTGGGAGGATGTGCAGAAAGTCCATTGCTGAGAAAGTTATGTCTACTACGTTGTTCTGTACCTGACCTTGAATCACTAATAAAAACCAGGGAAATTGTTTTAGTTTATTTGTCTCTAGGGGTAAACAGCTTGTTTTGAAATTATTCTGAGGACTAAAATTAACTTTCTTTGTGACTGAAAATATTATTATTTTCAAATGTCTGTCTGAGTAATGAAAAAATCCTAATATTATTTCTATATTTCTGAAATATACATTTAAGTGGGAACCATCTTGCTTACCATCCACATATACATGTGTGCCCAGTAGATTGAAGAACAGTAGGTATATTATATATATATATATATATCATGTATTATCATATATTTTTATATATGTCATATATAGAAATATATTTTTATATTTATATATTATATAAATATATTTATATATACACTACATATAGAAATATATTTTTTATAAATGAGATAAACACACAAACAGTAAGAAATATTCATAGCTCTTTTTTGTGACACATGAGAGGACCTTCTAAGATCTCAAGATCTAAGATGCACACCCACTAAAATTCCTCTCCAGCCAGTACACTGTTCTCCACTCATGAGGAGCCTGAGGCTCCCTAAATGTCTAAGTCCACTTTCTGGTAATCTCATTGGGAGTCTACAAAATATTATGGGAGAGTATACCAAGGATGATCATCCAACACATTTTACAACCAAGTCAAAGTCTGTATTCCAACTGTCTCAGAATACATTCAGATATGCAACACCCAAGTATAACACTGAACAGTTAGGGCAAGAGACTTTTAGAGGAAAAACCCACACCTTGGTATCTCTCTGTGCAGCTGCAGGGGGAGGTTTGAAGGAACAAGCAGTTTAACAGAAGCTAAGATAGGCTGTTAGCTAGAGAAAGTTGCTGTCACAAGATGGCAGTTTAGCAGAAGCTACAGTAAGTTAGCTGGGGTGTCTTGGCCTTGGGTCCTAGAATAGACTTGGGACATTTTCCCTGGGATTCTCTAACAAAAAGACTGAGTTCTCCTTAAACCTGAAAAGGCTTCAGCAAGAATACAAGATGGAGGAAACTCTGCACTCTCTTTCTCTGTCACAAACCAAGTTAACAATTTTAGCTTACATAAGCATTTATATTATGTAAAAATAAACCATAATCATACAGAGAAACCATAACCACAGACAGATAGTTTATATACATAATAAAACATAAGATTTATTTTAATAAACCAATATTTTAAACATAATCTGTGGATGATATTTTATATAGTCCTCATTATGAAAAGGAATTTAATGTAGAGATCTTTAGTAAATTTATAAATCAATTAGTTATTATAGTCCAATCTTAATAAAAATTTTACAGTTCACATTTTTATATTTTTATTTTGAAGAAATCAAATGAATTTTATGCTACCTGTTATATAAGCTGGAATTTGTTTTGGAAGGTAATCCTCATCAAAATCTATGTGTATATTATTAAAGGTTTATGAAACATTGAAAATTCTCAAAGATATTATTTTAATAGGTGATAAGATGTTAGAGTACTCAAATTTATAAGATTATATTCCTTTATCAGACCTTAAGATATGATCAAAATATTTAAATTTGAATCTGCAAGTATGCTTTAATTGTACATGAAAAAATAACAAAACCTAGTTTAAAAAGAGAACTGAAATCACAAGAGTGTGTTAAAATCTTTGACATAACAATATATGAAAACAACCAAAATATACAAAACAAATATCATCGCCATATGAGAAAAATACATGAATTTGGTGCACCCAGTTACAAAAAGGTTTGAAAGTTCATCCTATTTCTTTAAGTAGAAAAGGCTTAGTTACACAAACGATCAAAAAGTAAAGTTTGTTCTATAGATATGGCAAAATCTCTCTATTTTTTTATGAATGACTGAGGAAGGAAAATTGTTTATTATTGTGTTCCAGACTGCTTTGTGGCAGGTAACCAGAGGTCACTAACTCATGCTAAGTCACACCTGGTGATTCATCCACAACAAGCAAATTAAAAGAACCAAATAAAAAGCAGAAAGCAAAGATTCAATTCAGTCATATTGGGAAGTGGAGGAGGAAAAAGATATCTTATTAATCCACCAAACCTATCTTCATTGTACTGAGGTGAGATCAAAATTTGAATGGGGGGCCACATATATGAACATCCATGCCTTCCAGATCAAGGAGAGGTTATACCCACCATTGACTCATTAGTATCTGTGTTTTAGTCCAATTATGTATGGTGACTTGAGAAGTAGTTGCTGGAACTGTTTGAAATCTCTTTCACGGAGGGAAAATAATACCTCTGACTGGTTCTCTTCTTATCCCCAGAATGGAATAGTTGGGAAAACCCCATTAGCCTTATGGCTCATTATTTGATATTCCTTTTTAGGATCTTTATATCTGCCAGACCTATTACATGAGGCAGCGTGAAATAGGTTTTATGAAGATATTCCCGAGAAAAGCAGTGTGCTACTACACAGATCCAGTAGCAGACCATGAATAGTTTTAGGCAATGTCTATTTTGATATTAGTAACACTCAGACAGTCAATGGGTTTCATGTTAGGAAAAGCAGAAGCAAAGGAAAATAGAATTGAAGTCTAGAAGGATTGGTCCGTCAAATGACAGACATGGAAACTCCCCAACAATGCTTGAAGAAAGGTTTCAACATAAATCCTCAGGAATGCTGTGGTGGGGACACAGACCTAGCTTCACTTGGCTATCTTTTACAGTCTGCAGTGTCCTCCTAAGCTTTAAGGACCTCCACTCAGGTCAGAGATTTGGGGCTTTAAGGCTGAAAAGAATTTTAGGACTGGTTTGAATTGTAAAGAGACTGTAATATAAGTAAGGGAGTTAAAAGGAGAAAAAAGTTGCTCAAGGAAAACAGTAAGACACATAAGACATAAACAAGGAAAGAGAAGGAGATGAGCTATTTTAGTATTTATCCTTATTTATTTATTTATTTATTTTGGTATCCATTTTAACACATATATTATATATATATATGTGTGTGTGTGTGTGTGTGTGTGTGTGTTAAAGGACTCTCTTTTTAGAATGAATTACCGATATTATCAGTTATTTTCTTGAAAGATATTTCACATTTTAATTAAAGCAGACTGCTCTTTGTGATTTATTTTTTAACCTTTGCATAGAACTTCCAAAAGTATGCACGATAAACCACTTTGTAGGTAGTTATTTTATATCTTTCTTCCACATCAAATACTTGGAAGTTAATAATTATCATACTTAAAGCCATCTTAGGAACTGATGATAATTTGTATTCAAACATCCAAACACTTCCCCCTTCTTGGAAATTTTGTTCATAGGCACATGCATGTATGTATACAAGTATGAATGTATGTATGCATGCATATTTTGCTTATCACCTGAAAAGTTACCTATACACTACAGTTAAAGAATGTTTTGAGAGTCAGTTTGGTGTGCTGCTTGCAGAATTAACTTTGTCAGATTTTATGTTGCAACATCTTTCTCCCACTGGGTTTTGGTATTATTCTGTCTGCTTACCCAAACATGAGAGGCCCTAAGACACTGGTGACCAATTCCTCAAATATGCATTCCTAAGAAAATCAATAAAGTTCCTTCTTACCCAGTAATGGGGTATGTTTGTTTGGATTCTCTATGTAGCCATTGCACAGTGTAAGGTTTTACCTCTGTTCTTTTGGATGGGAGGGAACAAGTCTCTGTTCTCTTTAGTGTTTTAATCATCAGGTGCTCCTAAAATTCCTAAGCTAAAGGCTTGGCATGATCACAGCAAAGATTTTTTAAAAACAACTGAAACTGGACATGGGGTAAGTCTGCAGCTGGACTGGAATACTATGGCTTCAGATTACTTCACACTATGAAGTATTGTCTGCTCTGTCAGCTAGCAACAATGTTCCCCAAATGCACAAGTTCTCAAACTGTCTGGACTGCACTCTCTACATTTAAGCTTCGTTTCTCCAGTCCTCTTCTCTGCAAGTGACAGAGGTTGTGTAATGAATGGAGAGAACTTGAAACTGACTGCCATGTATATAAGATATTCCCCTTCTGCTGTCTCATGGCTGCAATTTTCAAACAGTATTTTTATGTCCTTGTTCTAGACATAAGGAAGATACGACAAGAGACATTTGACACCTCTGCTCTACAGTTTCATGGTGTGGTAATAGAAAACAGACTTTTCTGTCCTGTGATACTAAATTATATTGTCTTCTCAGGCCCTGCCCAGGTATCCCTGACTTGTCTCCTGGTGAAACTGTAATTCTTCCCTCTTTGAATGTATGTTAAATGTTAAATATGCTTGGCTGTCTTCATACATATGTGTAGAGGATAGAAGTGAACTTAGTGTCTTACAACTTCTCAGCCTCTTTGTTGAGACAGAGTTTCTCACCAACTTAGATCTCACTAGTTTGGTTAGTCAGGATGGCCAGTTAAGCCAAAGGGTATGTGTCAATGGAGATTTCTCTCCTGTCCACCAGTTCCCGAACAAACACTCAAAGACTTACAATAATTATAAAAGTTTGGCTTGTGGCTCAGGCTTATTAAAAACTAGTTCTTATTTGGAAATGAACCCATTTCTACTATTTTATATTTTACCACAAGGCTCCTGGTTTGTTACCTTACATCATGCTTTTCCGGTGGCTGCTGGTGCCCTCCCGACTCCATTTTCCTTCTCTCTATATGTTTGTTTGGATTCCTTCCTGGTTCTATTGTGTCTGGATATTGGCCAGTCAGCTCATTTACTAAACAAAGGTAATAAAACATATTCATAACTTACAGAAGGGCATCCCACACCTATAAAGTCCTGAGCTTCAAGATCCCATCGCAGCACCTGGTTTTTAAGATGAGTGTTTATGGATTGAATTCAGGTGCTCATTCTAGGGCCACATGAAATGTACCAACTAAGTCATATCACCAGTCATGCTCCCCTCCTGATGTTAAGATACGTCTTCTGCATGAGCCTTGTGTCTCCCTCATACTCACCAGGCAGAAGGAAGGAAAGGTATTTCCTGGCTACATGCCAAAAATAAATTTGTGAAAAGATCAAGGCTTTACAGTTGGTTGTTCATGACAGGAACACAAAAGTATATTCTCCATTAAAAGAATCTGCAGTCCTAATAGTTCCAGCTGAGGTGCCATGAGATGCAAGCCTAGAACCAAGCCTTGAACTGTGCGGTTCACCTAAAGTGGAAACTGACAGAGATCTCTGCCTGGCATTACCTTGTGTCCCAGACGGTGACAAAAGAGAGGATTCGGAGTGTCACTCACAAATATGAGATACATGTTCACACTTTCTTTGTTACCAACTGACCCCTGTATAATCTGGCAAGCTTCCTTTTTCTTTTCATATGAAGTGTCTTTACATATCTCCATTCTTGTTTGTGCTTATAAGGGATTTGTATACTAATTTATTTGGTCTTTTTTGTTCTTCTGGCACAACTGTATTGAACCCCCCTCTCTTCATCTTTCATTTATTGAAAATATTCTTCTCTCACACAATACATCTTGACTATATTTTTCCCTCCCTTCACTCCTCACAGCTATCTCCTCCATTCTCCCACACATCCACTCCCCTTCTGTTTCCTCTTCAGAAAAGAGAAGGCTTCCAAGGATGACAGCCAAAGAGAGTAAAACAGGATACAATAACATCAAGCAAATAGTCATTACGTATATGCAAAGGACCTCGCACATATCTATACAGATTCTGTGCTTGCTACTCCATTCTGTGTTGGCCAATATAAGCCCTGCTTAGCTGATTTGCTGGGTCATGTTCTCCTGTTGTCTTCCACCCTCTTTGAATGCTATAATCATTCCTCCAATCCCTGGAGTTCCCCAATCTCTCAGGGGTGGCATCCTATGGAGACCTCCAAATTAGAATCTCTCTGCAGAATATCTGACTGTGGGTCTCTGAACCTGCTCCCATCTGTTGCCAGAGGAATCCTCTCTGATAATTGTGGACATGACAGTGGCATGTGAAGTTACTGCGCAGGCTCCAGAAAGGGAAACCTGGCCAATCATCCCAGATAAAAAACCCTGGACCTACACCCTATTCTGTCTGCAGGTTGTGCTTGGGCAATGGTGGCCAACTAATGTTTGGTTTAGTTTGAGGAACACACTACGAGAGGGAACCTGTATGGCTAGGAACTGGAAAATGGACAGGCAGAGACCTGTGGTAGAATCAAACATGAGTGAAACAAAGAAACAAACAAACAAAAAAAACAATGATATGACTTCTAATAATATTTTTCTATACCCTGACTTTATCTGAGACCTTCGGTCTCATTCCAACAGCCTCAAATCTAAGACACTCTCTAGTTAGAAGTGAAATTTGCCTTGTTGTAGTTGACCTGACAAGAGTTCCCAGGGTGAGTTACAGTGAAAGAAGTATGTGGGTAGGGAGTGATCAGGTTTCTGGTATAAAATAGAAAGCTAGCCTCTGTTAACCCGAGACACAACAGTTTTCCTGTGTTCTTCAAAGCCTTGTGATGTCCCAGACTGAAGTGAACAAGATTCACTGTTACCATATATATGACTCTCAGCATTCTTTCTGTTATTCCCCTCATTTACACTTGGGGTCATGTTGACGATTGGTAGGCAGTATTTCAGATGTGTACACGCATACACACACACACACACAAACATACACACTCTTCAGTGTATGTTCTTCAGTATACACACTCACAAACACACTTTGTTCAATAAGGAAATATTACACACACACACACACACACGAGTGTGCATGAGTGTGCATTCTCACGTGCCCTAGCGCACACACAGTCTGTTCAATTGAGTCCATCCCTATCAACCCCAGGAGATCCTACCACTGAGAAAAATTTCTACTACACAGAAGAATAAGTTCAATTCCTGAAATAGAGAGATGAGTTGTTTTTTTGTTTTTTGTTTGTTTGTTGTTGTTGTTTTCTGACGACCTTCCACCTGTGTTAACCTTTAGGTCCAGAATGTGCTCTTTCTGAGTATTTCTGTTTTACTCAAATCTTGCATGATCCTCAGTTTATTAGCTTATTCTTATCAGAGCTCACCACCCCTTTCTTACTTGACCTGAGAAAGCTGCACCTGAGTGTAGCAGCATTTCATTTGTATTTTAATAAATAAAGCATGCCTCAAGTTCAGAGAGTAAAATGGTCACACTGGCCAGTCTTCCATACCATGCTATAGTAATATTTGATTCCCAGTAGCCACACTAGCTGCCATAGAAACTGGGCAGTGCATGACTTTAACCCCAGTGGTGCACACCTTTCATCCCAGAACTAGAGAGGATTATAAAATGGGGAGACAGCTTTCAGTTACAGCCTCATTCTGAGATTCCTAGAGGCAGGATTGCCATTTAGGACTGAGGTCAAGGTTAAGAGCCAGTGTCTGACTGCTTTGCTTTTGAGTCTTCAAGTTTAACTCCAATTTGGCACACCAAGCTTTAATTAAATATGCTTCATTTGATGCCCAACTTTTGGGGCACAAATTGACGAACAAGCCATTTACCTGAGACTTTTTACCTCCAGTCCAGGACAGAGCTTGGATTGAAATTCCAGCTCTAGGAATTTAGAGGAAGCACTAGGATTTCCAGGCCCCACCTGCCTTGGCTTAGCTTCCCCTCTTGAGGAGCACATCCTTTATGCCACACCTCAGGCACCGACATGGGTTCCTGTGTTCCTACTGCAGTTTCCTGTGAGTCCTACAGTCTCCTGCCTACCCCTAGCCCTGCATGCTTAAGGCTACCTTTCACAGACAGAAGTTTCTCTCTTACCTTAGTGTTCCATAGCTGCTCAGTCCCAACAAAACACAGAGGCTTATATTAATTTTAAACTGTTTGGCCTGATTAGCCCAAGTCTTATTGTTAACTAGCTCTTATAACTTAAATTAACCCATAATTCTTATCTATGTTCAGCCATGTGGCTTGACTTCTATTCTAATGCAGCATTTCATCTTGCATCCTCTCCATCTGGGTGGTAACTGCAGATGGGGCCTTTTCTCTTCCCTGAATTCTCCTAGTCTGCTCACCCCACCTATATTTCCTGCCTGGCTACTGGCAAATCAACATTTTACTAACCCAGTGTAAGTGACAAATCTTTAGTGGGTACAGGAGCATTATCCCACAGGACCTGGGGCTCTGATATGCCTTGGAATTTGTGTGGGTATAGGTGTACACCTTGTGTGTGCAGGTGCTTAAAGAGGCCAGAGAAAGGCATAGATGTCTTAGAGCTGGAGGCACTGCAAGCTATTAAGACTCGTTTAATAATATTGAAAATAAAACAGATACAAGAGTCACAGTGTGCATAAAAATAAGAGGAATACAGAAGTGTTGTCTTCAAATCCCACCCTTAATCTAAATTCTTTCACTTACTAGCCATGTAAATATGGGAACAGGTAGATTTGTAAGTCTTGCTATGCGTTGAGAAGTGATTTTAACAAGTTTTTTCTCTAATAATGGGGATACATGTGTATGGTACAAAGAATCTGTGCTTAAATAGATCTTATACTGACTTATCAGAAAGTGTCATTTATTAATGTGAGCATTTTAATCTAATTCATTATTATCCTTATTTTTCTTAACACTTTGCCTAAATGATCTACAGAAAGTGCTGTATGCCAGGTCATGTACACGAAGGAAAAACAAAACCTTCTTCTCTGAAGACAACTAGTAATGAATACAGAAAAATATTTCTGTTGAACAAGACATCACCCAACATATTGTTTCTTTAGGAAAGTAGAGATCTTATTTCATTCTCTCCAATAATGGGAGTTTCTTAGAGAATCTATCATTGCTTATTCCAGACCTCCTGCTTCTTTTACCAAACGTTTCCAGGACAACTGCAAGAGTCGATATTCAGTGTGTGTTTGGATAAAGCATGAACCTTAAAAAAAGAGAGGTCTGCTTATGTTCAAATTTGTCACACATATTTTAATATCAGAAACAAAAGTCAGTATGTATCCGTGACGTAAATGCCAAGAAAACAAGGACTAAAAGAAAATATTCAATGAAAACCCTAACACTTTTGAATATTTTTCTCTAATATTTCACACCATTTTCTTATTCTATTTCCACAGTATCTTATGAACATCATCAAAACCTTAGAACATTTCAAATTTTAACCTTTATTTCAAATCAATCCAAAAAATTGAGCTCCCAACTAGGTAAACAGCAGTGAAGGAACGGGCTACAAAATTTATCTGTGCACATTTAACCCCAAGTTAAACCTTTGCTAAAAGAACCCCAAAAGATTAACAGCTTGTTTGTAAAGAGATGAACAGACCTTTTTAGTCATAAAGCAGAGGCTACCTTACACCTCACTTGTGAGTAGGACGACTTAACTTGGTCTTAGTACGTCCCTTGGCCTTGCCTTTAGTGCCAGACTTGGCTGCAGCTGCAGCTTGGGCTTTCTCTTCCTCTTCAATCAAAGTCTGCTCATAACGAGATAAGCAAACCCCAGGCAAGGCTTCACTGATCTTGGCTAAAAAGTCCATCACCTTTATCTGGCTTGTTTCAGCATAGGCTTTTGGGCCCCACAGGAACTCATAGGACTGAGGATCACTGTGAGGAACCTGACGGTATTCTACGTATTCTTCCCGCACTAGATCCTCAGTGATGAGCTTCCTGATATCCCCAAAGATGACGTGCATGATCCCATCATAGAGTCCTAAAGCATTTAGGAAATACCAGACATCCTCCTCGGGAGCACAGTAGTTATTTAGGTAGATCACACTTAGGAGAGCAATCAGAATGCCCCTGGTAGGAACACCTAGCTCATTGCTCCTACCTCCATCATCCTCGAAACCTAGCTTGCTCACAAGCTCATATGCTTGACCATGTGGCTGGACTTCTTTCAGCTCAAGGCCAAACACCACATCCAATCGATAGGAGGCTTTCTTGAGGATCTCAGGGAAGTGTTCCTTGAACCTTTTGTTGATAACTTTGAGCATCTCTCCCCTCTTCATGATCTGCTGTACTTTGTATTTGCAGAGCATGTACTCCATCAGCATTCCTGTCTTCCTTGTCAGAAGATCCATCTGCAAGCTTCTAGTGGAGAGTAGAGCCCCGGAGGAACGCTCATTTCTATCCCCTTGGCCCTGGTCACCCTTATCAGACTTTCTGTGGGTCACTTCTTGGCTGGCAGTGCTGCTGGGTGCTGAGCTTTCAGACTGCTGTGGGAAGTCAGCAGCAGAAGTGCTTGGCTTAGCAACTCCTGAAGCTTGATCAGAGCAAGCAGGTGACTCTGTTTTCTCTGCCTCCTTTGCTTGAGCATCCTTGAGCTCCTGGCGCCGTTTCTCATGAGCACGTGCCTTACTCTTCTGTCCTCTTGGCATGATGGCTGGCGTCAGGGACAGTTGGACAGAGACTTGGTAGTAGAACAGGTAACTGAGATACCTGAATCAGGAAAATAATGTACTATGAGCACTTTGAGCATGTTGAGAACACTCAGGCTTTCAGCCGTTCTTTCCCGCAATTCTTTCCCTTCCTTGTGTTACATTATAATGACATCAGTGTTCTGAGCACTCACTGTATTCCTCACCTCTAGTCCCCTTATATATACTGTGAGGTGAAGGATGGCTGCCTTTCTCTGGGGTTTGAACACTCTCAATTCTACTCACATCTAGTACTAGATTGATGTAATGTTTCACAGAATTCAGGAGTAAGGAAGCCCAAAGGAGACTTGACCTTGAATCACAACACCAATTCACAGAACATGAATGGTGAAATCTCACAAGGCCATACCCCTAAATGAAGTTCTGTAGACTGTGGCTGTTACAAGAGGGAGATTCAGTCTTCTGCAGGCATAATTGCTCAGTACTAAAACTACATACATGTAAGCAACACTAAATGGTCATCTCAGTCTCTATTTATGTGTTTATATAATAAATACATGTGTTTATATTATTTATTACTTACACTATGGATATTATTTTTACATAAAACAATATATAAAACATATGTATGTATTTATATATTGTCACATATTTAACAATAATAATTATAAAATGGGCTGTGGATTTTTGAGGACATTGGGGGAATGATTGGAGATGTAGAGAGAAGACAGGAAATGATATAAATACAGTGCACACAAATTAAATAAAAAGTCAAAAGCAGAAATTATCACAGGACGACTTTCATAAAGTAAAAGTCATCCTGGTCTAAATTGTGAATTCTGCGGAAACCAGAGCTTTATACAAAAAAACAAACAAACAAAACAGCCAAACAAACAAAAACATACACCTGACTTTAAAAAAAAAAAAAAGAAAAAGACAAAAGAGCATGATGCGCACTGGGAGAAAATATATACAGAAGATGTGATAGAGATGCTGAAACTCACATGGCTAACCTTTGACCTATTGTGATGATAATGTCCTGGTAACAGAGCCTGTGGCTAGTCAGGACAGGTGTCCTTGTCAAAGTCACACTATAGCACCTGACTTGCAATGGCCCCATTATTTTGTAAGTGATTCCCTCACCTCCATATATCTTCACTGATGTTAGGTAGTGGAGACCAAGGCTAAAGTGGGACTATAGGAGACCAATGCTGTCCCTCCTCAGAGAACAGGATCGGAGGAGCACAGAGGGTGTCCCACTTTCAGCTCCAAATTCAGGACATTTTAAATATCCCTGTGCTATGTGTTAGCTTTCAGTTTCCATTCAACCAGGATGTCAGTATCTTGCTCAGACATTTAAAACTGACCCTTTTTCTTTGTCCACACTCATTTGGCAAAGTCATGGGAACTGCTGTAAAGTTCCTGACATGCACACCTGGTATCATACTCTTCCTCGCTTCCCTCAACCTCTGCTGTATTTCCTCTTCCGTTTCCGCTCATCCTGGTCAATTTCCCATTATCCTCTTACTTCTTCCTAACAGTACAGGAGAGTATTGGCAGGAGGCTTTAACTCTTCCACGTTCTTTATTTATATTTAATGTCTGCTTTTACTGTCTTTGCAACTTTACCTAGGGTTTCACAAATGCTAAGCAAACACTACACACCAGTTTGCTCTCTGTCTATTCTTCCACTTCTAATTTTTTTCCTTTTTTTTAACGACAGGGTTTCTCTGTGTAATAGCCCTAGTAGTCCTGGAACCTGGAACATACTTTGGAAAACCAGGTTGGATTCAAACTCACAGAGATCTGCCTGCGTCTGCCTCCCAAATGCTGGGATTTGTACAACCACAGCTGGGCTCCACTTCTGATTCTTAGGAGTATTTTGGGAGAACATAAAAGGGTGGTGAATCTCTGTGAGTTCAAGGTCTTCCTGCTCTACAAGAGCTAGTTCCAGGAAAGCTAGGATTACTAACCAGAGAAACCTTGTCTCAAAAAAAAAAAAACAAAAACAAAAAAAAAAACCAACCAACCAACCAACAAACAAACAAAAAAACAAAACAAAACAAAAAAACATGTCCATTTAGCTCTGTGATGGCTGCGCACCCTTAGTACCTCTGAGCTGTCTGGAGGCAGGGGCATGTAGATCTCTGTGTGTTGCAATCTTGCATGGAAAACAGAGTGAGTTCCAGGGGAGGCTTCAATGCTACAGAGAAACACTATCTCAAAAAACAAACAACAACAAAAAAAAACAAATCCTCTAAGTATCTCTGGTATAGTGGTCCTTATGACTGCCATACACTAGGCATGATTGCACAGGTTAGAATTCCTCTGACTCCCTAGGGATGTGCTTGCTCACCCAAGTTAGGCTTCCCCCTGAGTCGCACAGGATAGGCATGCCTAGCCTGGTTAGGAGTTCCTCTGACTGCCACGGGATGACAGTGGCTTCCAGAGGTAGGATTTCTTCTGAATCCCACAGGATGGGCGTGGCTACCAGAGGTAGGATTTCTACTGACTCCCACGGGATGGGAGTGGCAAATAGAGGTAGGATTTTCTCTGACTCCATGGTATGGGAGTGGCTACCAGAGGTAGGATTTCATCTGATACCAATGGGAGTGGCTACCAGACAAAGACTTTCCTTGGATACCCACAGGGTGGGAGTGCCTAAAAAAGCCTCTGGATGTCATCTGCAACTGGCACTTCCTCAGACCACCCCAAGATGGGCGTGGCTATCTTAAACCTCAATGTATCTCTTTCTTTTGGCTCCTTGAGACCTCCTACCAGCCCGTGTTCGGCATGACCAGCCCTGTGCCTTTTGCGTGTTTTTCTGAGATATGGGTTTTAAGTGCTACCTCAGGCTTTTAAAAATATGTAGAGAGCCAAGTGGTGATTTTGCAAGACTTTAATCCCAGCACTCAGGAGGCATGGGCAGGAAGATCTCTGTGAGTTTGAGGCCAGCCTGGTCTACAATAGCGAGTTCTAGGACAGCCTCCAAAGCTACAGAGAAACACTGTCTCTAAGGGGAAAAAATAGTAAGTACAGATCTCACAGGAGTTGGTTCTTCATTCCACTGAACATTAACTACCGATTTTGCTGGTGATGAAGTCCGATAGACTTCCTTTGCTTCTGTACTCTGCCACGGGGCACTTTAGAGCCCAGGGCCAGAACAGCTCATGGTGGACTAGAATTCAGTTCAAGGTTCTTGTCTTACGATTTAGAAGTCAAAGGCTGGCTTTAATTGTGACCTAGGAAGCCACCATTTTCAGACTCAGAGTTACCTTCTAAGAGCAGGGGTCCCCGTTTCCTCCCAGAAACGTACAAAGCTACAAGATGCCTCAGATTTTCCCAGGGCAAGCCTGGGTGAGAGCGAGCCCAGCTCCTGGGATTATTCCAGACATATTCCCCCTTGGTACACATTCAGGGGCCTTACCTTGACTGCAGACCTCTCTCAGAACTCGCCGGGAGCGGGGCCTGAGCAGCAGAGGCGGTTTCCGTGCCAGGGGCACTAGGACCCAGTGCCTCCCCCCTCACAGGAAGAGAGGGTAAACCATATCCGGTCAGGGGCGGGCTCTGAAGAGTGACAGCAGGGACGAGTTACTATGCAACAGGACTGTTGTGGGAGAAATTTAGAGGAGAGACTTGTTTCCTTACTGTACTTCCCTAAGACGCTTATCTTTCCCACTGCCTGCACTTTTCTTGGGCTATTTCTTGTAGAGCTGGAAACCAGAGCCTCTGAAGCCCCCACTTAACTCAAGCCCCATCCACCTCGCCATGCTTCCATCTCCCCCATACACCACCTGAACTCCCCTTCCCTTCTTTTTATGTGTTGTGATTTCTGGGGTAAACTAGCAGGGATCCGGGTGGGAACAATCGGGGTAGGAATACAGCCCCCGTTCCTTATTACTACACTTCTCCCCCATTTTGCATGTCCTGGCCCAGGTTGCATGCAAGTCCTCTATTTACAGCTTAATTCTCAATTTCAGTAACACTCCTCTGTTGTCCAGGAGCTCCACCCCACCCCCACCCCTACCACCATGGGGTTGGGGGGTTAATAAATGACACAAGGGCACAACTTCTGTCTAGTAGGTTTCAACTAGTTAGAGTGAAGCTCAAGCTCCTGCCCCGTATACACCCAAGTGGGCCAGCTACACACAGAACCCTCCCTTGCCTCAGTCCTTTAAGTGGAAGTCTAGGTTTACTCCACAGGTTGACAACTTTGTCCTGGACCTCAGAGTGCTGTGTCCTACTCTTTTCAAGAGCCAAGTAATGACTCAGGTTCAGGTCCAGGCTCCGTAGTAAGCCACACCTTTCTGAATCTCAGAGGAGGTGATCTGGGCACATTTTCTCTCATGGTTCTCAAGGTTTGAGTTTCTTGGGCCTGACAACAGGGTCAGGGTTCTGAGCTCACACTTTCTCTTAGGAGAAAATTCCTTTCAATCCACAAAGGTTTTCTCAGCTTGATTTTGGCTTTGAACAGGAACTCTACCTTGCAGACCTGGGGGCCTGTCCCTTAAAGCCTACTAGGGTACTTGCAGTGACCCTGAAGAAAGATAAGAGATACACCAAAACCACTGTCTGCTGGCTCAACTGCATGATATCTGGGGTTCCTGGCATCTTCTCTTCTACTGATTTTGGGCCATTTGCATCAGTTCACTCCCCTCGGTTCCCAAAGTGGAAGTGTCATCATGACCTTATCCATCAACTTTCCAGCCAGAAACATGGCTGAATTGTTTTAGGTAGCTCTCTTTGTGGAAATATTTGTCCAGTAGAACAAGTTTTATAACTACTATGCAATTTATTAGGCATATTTTAAGTGACTTTCATTCTCTGTACAGAATACTTTTTATGATTAAAGCAATGACTGTCAATCCAAACAGCAAAAAGCTTTTCAATGGGAAAACATTTTTAAAAATTAAGATATAATAATAAGTTTAAATGTTCATCTATTGAAAGAATATTAAGAACAGATCAATAATTAATAAAATATTGTGAACTGGGCAGTAGTAGTGCATCCCTTTAATCCCAGCACTTGGGAGGCAGAGGCAGATGGATCTCTGTGAGTCTGATACTAACCTAGTCTACAGAGTGAGTTTCAGGACTGCCAGATTATACAGTTAAATCCTGTCTCACAAAGAAACAAAAACAACAACAAAAAAGAAAAGAAATATTGTTTTAGAATATCAAGCATTATATATCAGGGTATTGAATCAACATTTAAATATTTTAACTTTCATATAATTTTAAATTAGTTACAAATATATTTGTAAACATCCTTTTACATCAAACTTTAATCTTTTGATAGGGGTGTTACAGCCAACCACATTCTCTCCATGGGGCGTGTTGCCCTAAGGCAAAAATTTACCTATAAACCTGGCGGGTGCACTCCCCCTAGCTCTCTCTCCCCTGGCTCCTGCGTCTGGACAGATCATTGGGATTCTGGTGTAAGTCTTCCTTCTGTTTATTAAAGCTGTATATTTTGTATTAAGCTATTCTGGCAGATCAATAATTACCGATCGCACCGCGCCCCATCATCTGGCGCCCTAACATGCGCATTTCCCCCCCAGACCCCTGCAGTCAGTGCAGGCTGCACACTAGCCTCCACCGCACCCCGAGTCCGTCCGTAGACTATTCAGCTCCAGGAATTGATTGGTAATGGGATAATAATATATTGGTATTTGTGAGTTATTGTTTTTAAAAAATTATATTGGCATTGATGCTTGTACATTGATATATTGAATATTGTATGTGAGTGTGCTTTTACCTCTATTTGTATTGATACATATATACATATATTTACATTTCTACCTCTGATTAAAATATTGTATACACTGTTTACATTTGGAGGTCATTGTCCTCATTCATTGCACAGTTGTTTATTCTCTTATTCTTCAAGTTAGATAGACGTAAATGAATAGTCTTATATGTTTGTCATACTTATATTTAGGCTAATCAGGTTATTTAGGTGCATAGAGATCATATTTAGTATAGATAGTATAATCTTCAACCTCTTTGAAGAGCTATAGAAAATGGTCTTTAATCTAACTCATAGTTCTGTAGTAGTGAGACACAATCGTTCCTGGCATCACCACTCTACTCCCGAGAGAACGTTGAACACCAAAGGCACTCCACTTGGAGTATGTCTTCTTCCTGGCAGAACTGGCCTTTGGGCAAAGAAAAAGCCCATACCTCAAACACTGACAGAATTATTGAATATCCATAAATGGATAAAAACAGGATTGTCGTATCTTGCCAAGACAGGGTGAAAGAGTCCTAAAAGGTTTCTTGCCTTTAAAAAATGCCATGTCAGTTACTTCAGGCCTTAGCCAAAGTTGGTTGACTCAACATTGCAAACGAGACTTTGGGTGATTGCCCAGGTAATCAGTTGTCTCTTCCATTTGTTGCACATTTCGGAAGTTTCTTGCATGTACTTCCAGGCTGCTTGAGTAAAATTATTTCCCTTCTCAGGTCTTTGATGGAGTTGAAAATTAGATAGTTGTAGTTACCCACTACTTTATTTAGACTCCTTAAAATAGAATGTTTAGTAAAACTTTTGTTATGTGTTTCTGTAGGGCCGGGTCTACCCTTGCTCCTTGGAGTGCATATTGAGGACAGTTTCTGGCCAGCCAGCTAAGCATCCTGTTTGCTCCTGTGCTCTCTCTGCTCTAGTCTGGTGATTAGCTGAAGGGCATTGTTTCATCTTTGGTATGGTAATTTCCCACCTGCCCGGGAGGAAATCCTTATGCAGCAGCCAGATCCCCTCTGCCTGGGAGGATATCCTTATACAGCAGCCAGGGCCCACCTGCCTGGGAGGTAATCCTTATGCAGTGGCCATGTATATAGGTTTTCCCCTAAGTTGAATAAAGCGGCATTCGGCTGATCTCCTTTCAAATGGACCAGGTCTCTTGTGTGTTTCTTTCAATCTCCAGGCCTTTGCCGGGACTCGCGTACGGTACAGTGGCGCATTAACTGTACCGAGAGGGTAACACAGAATCGGGTGTTACAATTGGAGGCATCACTGGGATAATCAGCAGCTACAGTCAGAGCCCTGTCTGCGGAGACCCATCTGCGAGATTCGGGAAATAGGGATCCCTGAGAGGTCCCCCTCAAAAGGCTGGCCAGCAGGTAAGTGATGAGGGTGTATTGGCTAATGGGTGCAAGTAATTCTGTTCCAGTGTTAAGAGGCCGGTTAACAGGCCAATTGTTAGTTCTTTTGGAGAATCAAGGCACCGGTATTAAAGTTGAGACAGCACAAGAGAATGTTAAGACGGTTTTAGAGTTTAGTCCCTGGTTTCTACATGCAGGGGGTTTTAATATTACTGATTGGGAGTAGGTAAAGGCTGACCTTCAAAATGCACTAAAAAAGTGAGGGCCAGAAGTATTCCCCATAGCAATATTTTTGCTATGGCGCTTAGTCAGAGATGCTCTTCTCAGTGATGATGTAAAAGTAAAAGAACAATTAGAGATTTTAAACAAAACCCCTTGAGGAGACTCAGAAAATAGAATCTGTGAGTTCTATTAAGAGTTTTGAGGAGCAGAAAGTTAAGAGAGTTAGGGATATAGATGAAGAAAAAGAAATTCTAAAAAAGGAGATCACACTGTTTAAAAAGAAGTTTAAAAAAAGAGGAAAGCAAAGCAAACAGAGATCTCTCGATGAGACCTCCACCGCAAAAAACATTCCTTACCACTTCTAATCAATCCTTGTACTACTGCTTCTGCCCCTATAGACTTAGAGGTGGAAATCTGAGAGATTCAAGACAGACTAAATAATCTAAGTAGGGAGAGACAAATTTATCCTGTTGTGGAAATTATTGATCCGCAAGAACAGAGGACCAGGCAGCATAACCCCCAGCTTTTAAGGATATTAAGCAGTTAAAAGAAGCAGTTGTGGCCTATGGAGCTCATGCTCCTTTCACTGTAGCTTTACTGGAATGCTTTGCAGAACTCAACCTTACACCCAGTGACTGGATGCAGCTTTGCAGGGCTTGTCTTTCGCGGGGAAATTATTTGTTATGGAGAGGTGATATGCAGGAAAATTACAAAAAGACCACAGGGAATAATGCCATCGCGGGTTTCCCCCAGCATAACCTTGACATGTTAACTGGTAAAGGACAATATTCTGGTTTAGCAGCACAGATCACATATGATCCTGCAATTTATGCTCAGATAGCTGCCGCGACTGTTAAAGCTTGGAAAACTTTACCTCACAAAGGAGCAGGAGAACAGCTTTCTAAGACCCTTCAAGGATCTTCAGAACTTTATTCTGAGTTTATTGACCTTCTGCTACAGGTGGGAAGTCGCATTTTTGGGGATGTGGACTCAGCTATGCTGGTCGTAAAAGCAATTAGCCTATAAAAACGCTAACAGATTTTGTTAAGAGGCTATATGCCCCCATAGAAATGACAATTTAAATGATTTTATCCGGTTATGTGATGGCACTCACGTGCTGGGTCAGGTAATTATTTCTGCCCTTAGGGAAGGTCAAGTCAGAGCTAGATCAAGGAATTGTTTTCAATGCGGAAGGTATGGACACATTAAAAGAAATAGCCCTGAGGGTGAAGGGATGGTTACTCAGCCCAGGAAAAAAGCCAGGTGTAGTGGTATAGGCCTTCAATCCCAACTCTTTGGAGGCAGAGACCTACAGATCTCTGTAAGTTCAAGGCCAGCCTGGTCTACAGAGTGAGTTCCTGGAACAGCTAGAGGCAGGATGCATAGTGGCATCCACTTTTTCCTGGAATACTCCTATCTTTGTTATTAAGAAAAAGTCTGGTAAATGGAGGTTGCTGTATGATCTTCGAGCAGTAAATGGTTGTATGGACATTTCACAGGGGAGTCCAGATCCAACTTCCTTTTGTGAGTTGGTAATTTTTCCCTCTCAGCATAGTCCTACTGGAGTTTTTTGGCAGAAAGGACCCATCTTATGGGTACATGAACATGTGTCACCTGTAAAAATTGTTATCTCGTACCCATCAGCTGTGCTACATGTTATTCAGAAAGGGTATAAACTTGGTTTACAAACCTTTAGAATGTTACCTGATAAGGTCATTACACCATATACCCAGGCAGAAATAACTTGGCTACAGAATTTTGCTAAAGATTGGACCTTGTTTTTATACACTAATCCCTACAAGTTTGATAATCATTATCCTTCTGATAAGTTGGTCACCTTTTTCAAAAATCATCTGGTATGTTTCCCTAAAGTTATTTCTTTACATCCTCTGGCAGGGGAACAAAATGTGTTTACTGATGGTTCTTCAACTGGGAGAGTTGCTTCCCCTCCTGATTTTGATATTCAGCCTATTAATGCTAAATCTGCTCAGGTGGCTGAATTGATCGCTGTACAAATGACCTTAGAGAAGTATGCTGATATTCCATTTAACCTTTTTACTGACAGCCAGTGTATAAGCAAAATTCTTGCACCTTTGGAAGCTGCAGCTTATACTGCTTCTGTATCTCGAGTCCAGATGCAGTTATTGGCTATTCAAATTTTGCTTTGGGCCCGATCTGTTCCCATTTACGTAGGGCATTTGTGGGCTCATACTGACCTCCCTGATCCCTTGAGCGAGGGGAATGCTTTGGCTGATCAGCTTACTCGCCAAATTTATACAGTGAGTCAAGAATCTTATGGAGCTGCAGAAAAAGCTCATAATCGTTTTCATCTCAATGCTGGATCTTCATTTTAAGAGTTCATTTTAAGATATCTCGAGAGCAAGCCACTGATATTGTTAAAAAATGCTCTTTGTGTACAGAACTTTTAACTGTTCCCCATTTGGGAGTTAATCCTCGTGGGCTTGCTCCAAATCATTTATGGCAAATAGATGTTACCCACGTTCCTTCTTTTGGGCGCATGCAATATGTTCACGTAACCGTGGATACATATTCTCATCCTATTTTTGCCTCAACTCATACAGGAGAAAAATTACAGGATGTTAAAAGTCACTGTCTCCAGGCTTTTGCCTACATGGGAGTTCCAAAAACTGTGAAAACGGATAATGGGCCAGCCTACACCAGCACTGGCTTTGCTAAATTTTGCTCTGAGTTCTCTATTTCTCATAAAACGGAAAGACCTTTTAATCCTCAAGGACAAACTATAGTGGAGCGAGCGCATCGTATGCTCAAAGCTTATTTGCATAAAACAAAAAAAGGGGATTATGGTTCCATCCCCAGGGACCATTTGTCTTTTATATTATACATTTTAAATTTTTTGACTCTTGATGGTCAATCTCAGACTGCTGCTGAGCAATATTGGCGGCCAAATTCTTCTGGGATGCCTCATGTTAAATGGAAAAATATAGCAGATGGCACCTGGTATGGTCCAGATCCTGTACTGGTGTGAGGTAGAGGAACTGTTTGTGTTTTCCCGCAGGATGCTGACAATCCAATTTGGGTACCTGAGCATCTGGTGCGTGCTGTGTATTTTCCTGTCCAGAAGCCTGAAGACAGGACAGAACCAAGAGATCCAGAAGACACTGACTTGTCAACTGAAGAGTTTCTGATTTCCTAAGGAGCTGGCTGTGGTGGTCTGAGTGCCAAGGATCGTTCCTTTACCTATCTACCCTTCCCATGATATTGGCAGCCATTGCTGTGGCTGCCAGAGCAGCTAATGCTGCTGTATTTTCCTTTAATCAGTTAGTTGCCTCTGCTAACACAATGGATACCTTCTCAGGACAGGTTACAAATACCTTGGCCATTCAAATTGAGCCAATTTACAATTAAATACTACAATTTATTTTACATTTGGCTGCGGGTTTTGACCTCTGCTAGGTTACAGAAAAGGCTTTTTGCTGTTATTCATGGACCCTGGAGTACAAGATTTACAAATTGGCTATTATTTATTATTCTAGTTAACTATACCAGGGTTCCTTCCACCAGTGCTGAGATCTTACTTAAAGGGCTCAAATTTGGGCAGATTTATTTAGAATTGAGCAGGCACAGTCTCCTTTAGGAGTGCTTATATGTGCTGGAGCATCATCTTCATGGTTTCATGGTACCGGAGTCAAAGACAAGCTCAGGTCAATGTTGTTACGTGGCAAGTCCTCTTAGCTATTGCCCCGGAGTATCTTTCAGCACAAATCTTGCTGAACTTGGTGATGGGTGGCTAGTGAGCCAATGACGGGTAAGGTTTTTGGGGGGCTGCCCCAACCTAAGACAGAAAATGTGTTTTGACCTGGATGTTTTCCCATGACGAGTAAAGGGTATTGCCTGACGTCCAATGCCACCCAAGACAAGACTAGTCCTATAATTTATATAAAAGGGGGACCTGTAGAGCCCGGTCTACCCTTGCTCCTTGGAGTGCATATTGAGGACAGTTTCTGGCCAGCCAGCTAAGCATCCTGTTTGCTCCTGTGCTCCCTCTGCCCTAGCCTGGTGATTAGCTGAAGGGCATTGTTTCATCTTTGGTATGGTAATTTCCCACCTACCCGGGAGGAAATCCTTATGCAGCAGCCAGATCCCCCCTGCCTGGGAGGATATCCTTATGCAGCAGCCAGGGCCCACCTGCCTGGGAGGTAATCCTCATACAGTGGCCAAGTATATAGGTTTTCCCCTAAATTGAATAAAGCGGCATTCGGCTGATCTCCTTTCGAATGGACCAGGTCTCTTGTGTGTTTCTTTCAATCTCCAGGCCTTTGCCGGGACTCGCGTACGGTACAGTGGCGCATTAACTGTACCGAGAGGGTAACACAGAATCAGGTGTTACATGTTTCCTGCTTAATATTGTTTGTTGTTTGTAATTTTATATTTATTATTTGTTTCTATTGTATATAGCTGTATTTGGTTTTGTTCTGTCTTATTTTATGAAAAAGTGGGAGATGATAGGGGAGTTCAGTCAATCACATTCTCTCAGTGGGACATGTTGCCCTAAGGCAAAAATTTACCTATAAACCTGGAGGGTGTACTTCCCCTAGCTCTCTCTCGCCTGGCTCCTGTGTCCGGACGGATTGTTGAGATTCTGGTGTAAGTCTTCCTTCTGTTTATTAAAGCTGTATATTTTGTATTAAGCTAGTCTGGCAGATCATTAATTACCGATCGCACCACGCCCCATCAATCTTTTTTTTTTTGGCAAAGAAGAATTAAAATTGTCTTTATTTTCAGATGGGAAGATTGTATACACACTATCCCAGAATAGTCATCCCAAAACAAGTGGAACTAGTAAGTGCACTTAAGTAAGGTCACAGAATAAAGATCAGAAGCAAAACTTAATTATATTTCTATATATGATTGATGAATAATTAGGACATGAATGTTTCATTTCGAATACATTAATTCCCATGGGATCTATAAGAAAAACTTAATGGCACATGAAAGCAAGGGTAGCAGCACTGAGGATCTATCCCCAGTTTGGGCATGGCAAGAGAATAAAAAGTGGCTAAGTATTATAATTTATTTAAATATGCCATGAAGAGAAATCATACCATGCAACAGGGTTCACATGGGAGGTTTATTGCAAGAGGAGAGAAAATGGGCAGAAAAAGGGACAGAGAAGAGTGCAGAAAGCTGTCCCTGGGGACAAGAGTCATGGAAGAAAAAGAGAGAGGGAGAGGGAGAGGAAGAGAGAGGAAGAAAGAGAGGGGAGGTGGGCAAGGCCCACCTTTTATAAGTGAATGTAGTAAATGTGCACAGGAGGTGCTCTTAGTGACTGCAGCTGAGGACGTCTCCTGTCAGGACCCCAAGGGCAGGCCAGTGCAGATGCCCGAATGCTTACACTGGGGGCCTGAAGTTTGACTGGATACCCAAGAATCAGGATGTAAAGCATTAGAAAAGCACAAAGCTTTTAGCGCAACAAATTCTTAATCAACAAGCTTAATCAGACAGCAAAATGTACTTTTATTACTCTAGGACAAACTGGATGTTGCCAGTGCTTCACAGGGGCATGTAGTATGACCCGTGACTCAAACACAGAAATCACTGTAAGCCTGGACTATAACCCTGGGTTACTTTTGAAGACACTTGGTTACACAAAATCTTGCTTCTTAAAATGGAGCCTTCCTCCCTCCTCAAATACTTTTTGCTTTGCTCTCATTTTCTGCTTTATTGACTTCTCACTGTCTGGGTACCACAAAGCTTGGCTTTGCTAGACCTTTCTGCCATAATCAGAACCTTGTTTTACAGCTCAATTTGGGGCATCCACAGCTCACCTCCAGGGTCTAGAGACAACCTGCCTAGTAGACAGCCACATGAAACCAGCTCACAGGTGTCTGGCAAGGCATGCACATACCCACCCAAGATGTGGAGGGGGATTCTAAAGGACTCTTGGGGGAACCTCAGAGTTCTCACTTCCAGCTAGTGGACTGAACTGAAAGACACTCAGTTTTGCAATTTACAAGCATGATAGCTACTTTCTCTTGTGGGTCTAGAGAAGTTCAGAGGGATGAATGAACATTTATTGCAAGCCTGGGCTGCAGATACCTTGTCTAGCTCTCACGGGAGCCAACTCCCACCATACAAACAGCCCCACTTGCCTCCATGGGGCCCGTGTAGCTAGCAGTCTTTTGTCAAGTACTACCCCATCCCTTAGGTGCTCTGCTGGCCTTGCTCCCAAATGATGGACTGAGATGGCCTGCCCTATCAGTTTTCTGCAGGCTCTTTAGTTGGCCCTGCCTGTGCTCGCACCCTGAGAACAGCAGGTCCAGCACTTTCTCCTTTGCCAGGGTAGGTCCCACACCTGATGCCTTTGGGCTACTGAGGAGGTTGCACATCATGAGAACTTCCAACCATGAGAACTTTGACATCTGAGTCTGAGGGTCTTGCCTGGGTGAACAGGCAAATCAGCTCTGAAATTCGTCACTTTCTTCAGGTCCCTGCCTGTTTTTAGGTTCTAAATCCAAGACTGAGAAAGAGCCTGATGACAGCAGCTGTAGGCTATCCAAGACCCCCTCCTCATACAGGGCCAGCTTTTGTACCATCTTCTGTCGGGCTGGGATGATGATGATCTGTGGTGGTTCTGATGATGAAGAGGAGCTGCCCATGGATAAGACTTCCATGGTTGTGGGCTGGAAGCCTGGGCCACTCTTCACACTTGATTCTCTGGTGGTGCTCCCCTGGGTACAGTCAGCCTCTCTGAAGGATGCTGGGCTTGGGTGGCAACCTGGAGTCAAGTGCCAGGAGTGCAGGGCAGCAGAGAGGCCAGGAACACTCTCATCACTCTCCACTGGCTGGTTGGGGCTTTTCTGGAGCGCTATTGGGCAGCCTGGACATGGGTTCTTTTGGACACTACCAGAGGCTGCCATGGTTCACACCCACTATGGACACAGCCAATGATAGACATATAGGAGTTCTCTTGTGGGGAAGGTGGGCCATGACCGGCAACCTCTAGCTCCCAAGGAGGCCTTGCCTGCAGCCCCTCTAGCCTCTTGTACACCTGGGTCATGGGCGGCCTCTTCTTAGCCCGACGGTGCATGCAGCAACAAGCTAGTTGAGCCAGGGCCAGGCCCAACTGCGGTGGGCAGGGTCCAGGTCTTGAGCTTCTTATAGATCTGGGCAGCGATTGGAGCAGCCCATACATCCGTGGCCACACCCACCTGCAGATTGGGCTGGGTGTTTTTCAGGGCCACTCCAGCCTCTTCAGCCTCATCTTCAATGAGGTCTTTCAGATACTTGGTCCTGGTACCTTGTGTCCTCACAGCCCTCTGACCAACAAGGGTCTCCAGTATTACCACTCCAAAGCTGAAGGTATCAGTGTCCATGGTGTGGAAGAATTGTCTGTATTCTGTCAATCATATTTTAATAAAACACTGATTGGCCAGGCAGGCAGTATAGGCGGGAAAGCCAGACAGGAAGAAGGGGTGGAGCAAAGAGACTGGGAGTATTCTGGGAAGCAGGAAACTCCCTCCGCCACTCCTGTGCAGACCACCAGAGAAGCAACATGTAACCTGCCCAGCTGAAAAAGGTACCAAGCCGTATGGCTAAGATAGACAATGATAATGGATTAATATAAGTTACAAGGACTAACAAGAAACCTGAGCTAATGGGCCAATCAGCTTTATAATCTTATGGAGTCCTGTGTGTGATTTTCCTTTGGAGTTGCCGGTTGTGGGGTACCGGGCGGGACAGAAACCCCAACAAGCCGGCCCGTCATGTTACATGTCCACAGCCAGCCGGCCTGTCTTGATACACTCCTCAGGTAGGTAGGCGAGGGTACCCCGCAAGTCCAGACTACAGTACTACTCTGGCTTGGGTTGGCCCCTGCAAAGCGGCTGAAACGAGCCAGGCCAAAGACTCCAAGCTTGGGCATCAGTCTCTCATCCAGAAGCACATTAGAACTCTTGATGTCTCCATGAATGAGACTGGGGCTATCCTGATATAAAAACTGAATAGCCCGGGCTGTACCCAGAAGAATATCCAATCGTTGAGGCCATGAGAGGGGGGAGCAGGCCTGGGTCTGAAGATGGAGTTGATCCTCCAAGGAGCCAAAAAGTCTACGATATTTGGGTGATGAAACCTCCTTCAGTCTCTTCACAGCATATGTGGTATTTCTCATTACTGCCCAGTACACACACCCAAAACCACCCTCTCCAATCCTGAGCTCTTCAGAGAAGATTCAGGTGCCTTGGGAAATCTCACAGAAGGGTCAGCAAAATGGGGAGGGATGTGTCCTTTGGAGGTCAGACATTGGGGTCTCTGGGCTTGGCTTAATTGAGGAAGGGGCTGAAGATGGCAGTGGTGGCCTGAGGGAAGCAAGGATTGGAACCCGGAGGAGCTCTGGCTCAGAATAGGTCTGGGGAGGCTGGAAAAGCTGGGGAGAGGAAGGTGGAGACAGAGAACTGCAGTTTCCGGGGGCTCCAGCCCTGAGCTTGGGAGCCCGCAGAGATGCTGCTGGGCCTTGGAGCAGCAGTGCTTGGGGTCAGAACAGGGGCAGGAGGGTGACAGACTGTGATGATGTCCCATGCACGCCGCAGCTGCAGGTGCGTGAGGATGTGAACAAGGTCAGCCACTCGCCCATTGCGGTTGATCCAGGGCCACAGGATGCTGGCTGTGCGCTGTTCGGCGCACTCACACAGCCGCAGCACTGTCTGGTCGCGCACAATCAAGGCCGCTGCGGGGCAGGGAACGTCAGGCTTTAGTGCCAGAAGTCCCCTGGCCAACTCCGGCCTGTCGTCACCCACCGAACTGGCACCAGTCGGCGGGCTCCAGGGCGTCCATTACTTTGTAGAAGCGGCACATAACCCAGGGTGGCACCTCGTACAAGAAATGCTGGGCGTCAGGAACCGCAGGCTCCCCAGGACACCCCCCCCCACTCCCACCCCTGGCCATGGCTGACGCCGCCGCCAGGCCGGGGCCTCTCAAACTTTAATCTTAACATTATGATTGCTATTACAAATTTCAGAAAACAACTTTAATGAGGTGATTTTAATAGAAAACTCAGTTGGTTATATCTAAAACACAGTAGACATATGGTATCTTAGATAACAGTTATAAACATAGGTAAAGTGTGTTATGGTTTAAGTAAAGTGCTGTGGATCCCCAAGTGGCTGCAGCAGGCAGTAGGTCTCGAGACCACACCGCAGGTCCCCGAAGTGGCAGAAGGTAGCTGGCAGGGAGCCACATGGCAGGTGAGAGACATAAACATGGATAGGCATGCTTTGCAGATTAAGGTTGTTTATTTATTTAGTGGGCTATGGAAGGGAAAGGGGAGAAGGGAAAAAGAGCAGAGAGAGAATCAGAGAGAGATAGAGAAACAGGGGGTAAGGGGAAAGGAAGAGACAGAAGCTGTCTCTGAGAGAAAGAAAGGGAGGGAGGGACAGAAGGATGGAGGGAATGACAGAGAGGAAGAGAGAGAGAGAGAGATGAAGGGGCACAGGCTGGAAGTTGATTAGTTTGCCTTGGTGGACAGGGGAGGGGGTAGGCATGGCTGGTCACTTATGGACAGAGCTGACCATTAGATTACCATCACTTTTTTATAATAAGAAGGCAGGAGTTTAGGAACAAGATAAACCAACTGTGCTGGTCACATCCTGGTGGAGCTGGTCTTTTATTCCTGTCCAGTGTATGTAGTATGCAAATGTCTGTTGTCTCTTATACCTGTTTAGATATTGGCAGAACAGAGGACAAAGTTAAGTTTAGAAACAAAAATTTAGGACCAGGGAATAGAGAGTGGTATATCTACACTACTTAATGTGGACCCTTCAATTCAGTTCCCTGAACTCACAAGAATTCTTTGGCTTTGACAAATCAGAAGTCTTAGACATGTACATTGTATTAACAGTAGCACATTTATGTCAGGATGACTTTGACAGATATTTTTACTCAACAACAAGTATTTTTAAGACTAAGGAAGGCAGCATGATAGAGAAATTTGATAACTTATATTTGTCCTCACACCTTTATAACTTGCAGGTACACTCCTTAATAACTTGTATTTGTGTTTTACTGAAATTTGTTTGGTGAGGTTGTCCTTTGAAACTAGCAAAACCTCTTAGCTGTCAAACTGTATAAGAGATCTTTGAGAAAGATGAAATTTTACTTGAGTTATTGATTAAAAATGACAGAAAACTTACTTAGTTGGCACCTACAGCTACTCCTCAGGGTCCTCCATGGTCACTGAACATAGTATTTGCTGTTTGCTGTTTAGTGCAGGGTCTGCCAGACTCCAGAAGATCCTATGGGCTAAGAAATCTGTAGGGAGACCAGCCTACCTTGACCAGAACAGCTAGGCTGCCGATTCCAATGATTCTGTCCACTGTGTGGAGATTTTTGTTTAGATGAAAGGCAGTTTTGCCCAGTGGTCAGCACATGGCAGTTAAAGCAAATTGCTGATGGACATTGTTCTATGCCCATTTGTCTTCTGTCTTCATGGAAGGAAGTAGAATGCTGCTACTAGGACTCACCTGCCTCTTTTTGTTATGAAAAGTTTTTTAGTAATTAAATATTTAAATGCCATATTCCCCAGATCTCTGAGCAGTTGAGGGCTGTTTATCAGGTGTAACTACATTATAGAATCTGCCTGGGAAGCTGAGTCTGAGCTTGGCTGCACTGGCTCTTCACTTAACAGGTAAGATTTACACTCATAAAAAGTCAGAAAGAAAAAAAAAACTGCTTGCATTAGAAGGTTAATGGCAGAACTGACAGTAGTAGAGAACATCTTAATATATTTTAAATGAGGGATCAATTAAATATAAAGTATTTATGTAAGAGACTTAGAAGTACAAACCAGTTTAAAACATGTGACTTATTATTTTTGTTGCCTGAAATGAGATGCAATGAATAGACTACTATGACATTTAACAGTAAACAGAGGTTCACTTAAGTTACATGTTCAAACACACAGACAGTGAACATTAATTGCATGAAGTAGATGCTCTTGGTGGGCCCTACCAAAGTCATGCCAATGCACAAAACACACATGCTACAGAGTCAGCACTGGGGAAGCAGAGAGGGAATAGCTCAGTAACATGGCCTAACTGGTCAACTGTCCTGGCTCTCAGTTAAGATGGTGGTAAAGTCATCTGTCCTCACTTAAGATGGTGATAAGGTCACCTGATTTCAGTCAAAATGGCAGCAGTCATATGTTGTTTTGAAAAATTGCTCAGTTAGGTGGCAGCAAAGTCACCTGACCTCAGTTAAGATGATGGTAATGTCACCTAACCATAGTCAAAATGGCAGTGGTCACATGCTGTATGGAAAAGCCAAGATTTCTGAGATGCAGGGATTTTATATTTAATAATAAGAGAGACCTAGATGCATGATCAACCCTGTCACTAAGCCACCATACCATAAGTAGCAGTGGGGAGCAAAAGGCTAGAATTGAAAAAAAAAATCTGCTTTGTGTATCTGTCTAGTCTTTTTGGCAGGGACAGTTTGAGGAAACTCCTTCCATTGCCCTTTTGCTGATAATAGTTAGAAAGCTCCCATAAAAGTGGAGCCAGCAGAACACTGGTGGAGTGACAGTAAGACCTGAGAAGTAGGACGTTAAGGCCTGGGATTTTATGGCCTCTAAAAGGCATTCATCCCAGGGGGAGACTGGATTGACTGACATGGATGGCTTGCTACTTGTAGCTGAAACCATGAGAACAGCAATACCATAAGGCCTATAGGAAGATGTCTCCCCTTTAAAGATGGGTTGTAAATCAATGGCGAACAGCACAGGGCTTGTAGGAGAGTGTCCTCTGTCTATGGCATGGTTCTCAAGACTGATTGATTGGCTCTGATCAGGGTGATTTGGAAACTATAGATGCCAGAGGCGACTCCGAGTGGCCTTTCATGGAAGGGGAAAGGAAAGAAAAGAGAAGAAAAGGAAAGGAAAGGTAAGGAAAGGAAAGGAAAGGAAAGGAAAGGAAAGGAAAGGAAAGGAAAGGAAAGGAAAGGAAAGGAAAGGAAAGGAAAGGAAAGGAAAAGAAAAAGAAAATTCCGAGGGACCCTGGATCCCCAGTCAAAGGCACCACACAGCTTGTGCAGTGATAACGCAGAAGGAGTGATCCCAGGTCATCCAAATATGATCCAGAGATGAATGTCAGCAAGTGTAGTATGGAGCAGCAGGCCGCGGCCCACTGCCCTGCTAGCTTAACTCTAGAAATAATCACACAGAAATTGTATTAATTAAATTACTGCCTGGCCATTATTTCTAGCTTCTTCTTGACTAACTCTCCCATATTAGTTTAACCCATCTCTAATTATCTGTTTATCACCATGAGGTCATGGCTTACTGGGAAAGATTCTAACCAGTGTCTTTCTCAGGGAGAAGAATCATGGCATCTGCCTGTCTCCGCTTTCTTCCTCCCAGAATTCTGTTCTGTCTTTCCCATCTACCTGAGTTCTGCCCTATCAACTAGGCCAAGACAGTTTTCTTTATTCAACCAATGAAAGCAAAACAAATACAGAAGGGCCTCCTACACTATTTCCCATTTTTCTGTCTAAACAAAAAGAAAGGTTTTCACTTTAACACAGTAAAATTACATATAACAAAACAATTATCAAGCACAAATTACAGTTACAATATTTATATCTTTTATCTTTTATCATAACTAAGGAAAACTCTACTATTATTATATTAATTATTATATATTAATTATTATGTTAATTATAATTAAAATTATTATATATTAATAATTATCTATTCTTCAACTCCATCAAAGACTCCAGAAGGATATAATATTACCTAAGTAAACAACAAGTAAACAACTTCCAAAACTCTAGGAATGACAGAGACATATTGCTGCCTGGACAGTCACCCAAAGTTCTTTTGTACTGTTGGGGCATTCATCTTCAGTCTTCAGGCCCATATTATCCAGGAGACATTTCCATGAAGCAGGAAATTTCAAAGACAGTTCAGTCATTTTCTTCTGTGTCCTGCATAATGTCTTGCAAACTCTTTCATGAAGCAGGAACCCCAAAGGATCATCTCACATTTAGGCAAGTTCTGCAATCCTCTCTCTGTGGATTCTTTACGTCCAATTTATGCAACAGACCAGGCAAAAGCAGTTACTTGACTAAATGGCAGGAACAAGTGGCCCGAGCTCCTAATACAACAGATTGACGCCCAATGTGATGGACTAAATACACTTAAAAACTTGAGAGGGCTTAAAAAAAGAGAGAGAATTTAACACAGATTTTTGCTGTTTGCTGACTCAGCAGTCGTAGCAGGTAAAAAGCTGAGCAGTTTTAAAATGCGACTTCCTGGGCTGTGTGGCTACTGTGAACACCGGCTATAAAGAATTTCAATGACATTTGTGGGCCCGGGTGCTTGTGTGCCCACTCACGGTCAGGATGAACGTATCTGAGATCATGCCTGTGGCTCAGCTCTTCCTGCCTGGGCAGACAGTGGTGCAGGTGAGAGAGCATGGGGAATTCCTGCCGCCATACACAGAGATGTTTCCAGGCTGGGCCGTGCTCTGCATGGCAGATTTGGCTGTAACTCAGAAAAAAAAGAGTTTATGTGTTGCACGCTCAGTCTCAGAGTTAAAATGCTGAGTGTGGCTCCTACCTGACAGCCCCAGAGCTAGCAGAAATGGTATGTCCACAATTTTGAAATTGGAGAGAGGTGGAGCCAACATCCAGAGCAACTGCAACCTAGCTGCTTAGCATTTTAAAAAGCTCTTCAAGACAGTAGAGAATTAAGGACAGTGCAATCTGACAGATTCAGATATAAAAGACCTCTAAATTGGTCACAATGTTTGATAAATGCATGTAGGCTTGAGAGAGAAGAAAGAGTATATAAAGCCATAAAATAAAGTTAATGCTTTTTTTTTTAAAAAAAAAAAGGTAAAGTCTTTAAAGAGACAGAGTACAGATAGCCATATATTAAAAAAATAAAGAAAAATAAGCCATGTAAAAATGGAAAATTCACAGAGAGTCCGGATTCTTTGTATTATTGTGTTTTCTTTGAATTTTTTGACTGTAAAGGAGCTAAGTACAGAGAGACATTTCATTGTATGGGCTAAGCTAATCCAGCATGTATGTTCTAAAAGTATCATGACTTCCAAATTTGGATCTAAGGATATGGTGCTTTGGAAAAGAGGTTCTTCTTTTGCTTTCACAGAAGATGAGACCCTGTGGATTGCTTCGAGACCAATATGGTATGATAGACCACGCCCTCCTGAAAGGTTGCTAGAAATGTCCTCAAAAACTGACTTTGCTCAACTGCTGACTGAGAGGAACCTTGCAAACAGGATACACCATGAAAGACCTGATTAAGAGCACCCCCATAGAGCACAAAGCAGTTTGGAGAGAAATAACTGTGCCCATATTCCCAAATATTGTTTATAAATGTTCTTTTACATTTAAAGGGGGATATGATATAGATATGAATAATTTACATTGGTATAAATTTTGCTTTGTTGATATAAATTTAAGATCAATTTTATTTGAATTGTATAAAATAAATATGTATATTTATTTCTGATTTTGATTAAGGTATTGTGATTGTGTAGTTCATTTTAAAATGGAATGTATAATTAAGAAATATAGGTTGTTAATGGATAATCACAGATAATAATCAAGCTTGTAGACATGTTAGATTTTCTAGATATATAGAGATATATTTCAGTTAGATAGGCATTCTTCATATCTTTCAAAGACTACAGAATATGGCATTCTAAATGTTTTAATAAATTGGGACTTTTAATGACAATGAGACACATCTACTCCTGGCAGCACCAATCTACTTCGAGTGGAAGATGGGCATCGAAGAGCCTTCTTATGGAGTTGGTTAGCCATTTGGGCAAGAAACTGCTCTTGACTGGACTGATGCATAAACTGGACATGAAGAACCTGCAGAGAGAGGACTGCTGAACTTGCCTAAAGGTGAGATGATTCTTCAGGGTTCCTGCTTTATAAAAGAGTCTGCGAGACATTATGCAGGATACAGAAGAAAATGACTGAACTGTCTTTGAAATTTCCTGCTCCATGGAAATGTCTGCTAGATAATATTTGCCTGAAGGCCGAAGATGGATGCCCTAATAATACAAAAGAACTTTGAGTGACTTTCTAGGCAGTATGATGTCTCTGTCATTTCTAGAGTTTTGGAAGTTGCTTACTTATTGTTTAATTAGGTAATATTATATCCTTCTGGAGTCTTTGATGGAGTTGAAGAATAGATAGAGAGATAATTATAGTTTTTCATTGTTATGATAAAGATAAAATAGATCTAAATATTGTAACTGTAATTCTTACTTGATATCTGTTATATGTAATTTTACTATGTTAAAGCCTTCATTTTTGTTTAAACAGAAAAAGGGGAAATGTTGTAGGAAGTCCTTCTTTCCATATGTTGCTTTCATTGGTTGAATAAAGAAACTTCCTTGGCCTTATGATAGGGCAGAAACTTAGATAGACAGAGAAGACAAAACAGAATTCTAGGAAGAAGGGTAGTGTGGCAGACGCCGTGAATCTCCTTCCTGAGACAGATGTAGTTTAGACTCATGCTGGTAAGCCATGACCTTGTGGTAAACATAGAATAATAGAAATGGGTTAATCAAGATGTGAGAGTTAGCCAATAAGAGGCTAGAGCTAATGGGCCAGGCAGTAATTTAATTAATATAATTTCTGTGTGATTATTTCTGGACCAAAAGCAGGTCTGCTCCTCGTACTACATATAATTATATTTTTAAAATAAAGTCTAATATCTAGAGTAAATGCTCATCTGATATTTATAGTCAATATTGAACATATATACACAGCGTGGACTTTTGACTTGAAATCATTACTTTTTCTTATTTTTTTTTGGCTAATTGACTCAGTCACATATTAGCAAATGGCCAAAGTAATGGTGGTATCTTGATCCTGTGTATTACTAAGTTCTATGTATTTTTCTATGATAGATTGACTATTAATGCATTGTGTAATAGAGGGATCATCTGTCTGATATAAATAAGTATCCCATTAAAGGCGGCAGGGGGTACCAAGTAAACAGGCCTAGATGAAAAATAGGCCCTGAGGAAGGATCTTCTTGTCTCTGTATCCTCAGTGCTGACATCAGAAATACATGCCAACATACTTGCTGATTTAACACGGGTTCTGGCAATCAAGCACAGGTTCTCATGCTCGTGTAGCAAGCACTTTACTGACACTGCTATCCACCCCCATGCAAGAATTCCCATTCTTAAGAAAACCCAAGACTCCCATAAAAGATCTGACTCTCATAACTGAAAAAGTCTAGCTTAGTGACAAGTATGTAGGAAAGAGCTGATGCCCTTAATTCCCAGGTCAAAGTTTAGCTCCATGTTCTCAAATGTTCTCCTATAAATCTCAGAGTAGTGTTCACTATGATTTGAATGGGGCTGATAATTACCCACCAAAGGTTCATATACTGAAAGCTGTATGACATCACTAAGGTGGTTCAAACTTTAAGAAATTGGATTTAGGACAAAATAATTCACTCATAAGTAAATTACCTTCAAAAAGGATAAATGATGCTCCTTGTTTGTTTTAACTTTTGTGAAAGATGATAATATAATGAGGTGATTCACCAACACTCTTGGCTTTTTTTTCATAATTTGACAGTTCCCTTTCCATTTATTCCTCATATTGTAATTTAGCCTTTACCCTTGCCAAGACCATATTTTCTTTATATGATTCTTAATTTTAGCTATTTTACTATAATAGAAAAGAAACTAACATTGTGCTATTTGTACTTTCATTGAATATCTCCATTATTAATGCTTTTATAATCAGCTTTTTCATTTTGTATTTGTATAACAGAAACTACACGAATATCCTCGCTTTTTAGCAGAGAGAGACCCTTGTTTGAGCTCTCAGTGGAGGTTGGGATCCTAGAGGAACTCACACATTCACCATGTTAGCTTTTGGCACAAATATAATCCTGCACCTTAAGTACCAATAGCGATAGCGGTAGTGAGTGAAGTTTTAAAAAGATCCCAGAAATGTCATCACTAATTATCCTCAGGAAGCATCACCTGAAAGGGGAAAAGAAAAGAACTGCTATGTGACAGCTTTGTTCCCAGTGCCTACTTCAGGACCAATCTGACTATGGTGCAGCCTGCATTGACAGGTAGGAAAGTAGAATGTTTGTGGGGAAATGACATCACCTGGATGAGGTTTAACAGTGAAGGTCAATTTTGGGTCATCAACCCTGAGAATGACTTCTTTAGGGTAGCCCTGGGTAATCTTCCCCCAGCAATTTCAATACCATGGCCAAAATCCATAGTAACAATCTTTTCACCAATAGGATAGACACCAATGATGGTGATGTGTACTGGGTGAACATTACAAGCCTCTTCCACCTGATGGCACCAAACCTTCCTGACTAGGGAAGCTCTGGAAACCTGCTGACAAAAAAGACCTGTAAACCTGGGTCCTGGTTACTATCATGGACCTAGCCTGGGAAGCCTCAGAGGGCATCTCTATTGATGCCATCAGTTTGGGAGGCTATGGACTGAAAGAGGTACCTCTCACGTATGAGGTCTTCACCTGGCATCATTGGGTGTCTGTGAATAACTTTATGTCCTCAGAATCCACTGCAGCCACTGAATACAAATAAAAGATCAATTTGCCACATGGTCTTCTTCTGGTTAAACATTGGACACCACCTGGAATACTGACAGAGCAGACCCAAAAGAACCTGGCTGCTCTATATCTTCCATGTCAACTGGTTCCTGAAAGACGAAGCAAGTAGATTCCTATGGCTAGGCTTTGGAGAGATTACTCTCAAGCTAGGCAATATTTGTCAATGATTTGAAGGAGAAGACAGTGCCCAAGAAATACTGATTTGGCTAGTACCAAAGTAAGGACCCCTGGATCTCAGTGTCCTCAGAGTCATTTAAACCATTTAGCTATTCTACACTCACAAGGACTTCATGGGCAGAAGGTTTTTAATAACCAAAGCTTCCTACTAGAAGAGGCCAACCAGGATCTTTCCAAGGAGGTGTTGACTGAGCTCAGAAGAATGTGTGCACAAATGTTTTTTTCTACAAGGTCCCATGTAGTTGAGGTTGGCTTCAAACTCACTGTGTGGCTAAAGATGTAATTCTGATACTTCTCTATCTTCTGAACAAATGTGCCACCAAAGCAAGCTAGACAGCTAACACTTCCATAGCATCATCTGGGTCCTAGGCACTGTTCTAAGCACATTATGAAAAGATCTTTTCCTTTTATGAAAGAAGCATTTTACAGATCAAGAAATGAAGTTAGATTGGACATAATGGCACATGTCTTGAAATTATAACACTAGGAAGATCAAGGCAAGAAAACCTCATACATAGTGAGACCCTATCTCGAAAGAAAGCAAACCACAAACCAGAGAATTATCCAGTGAATAGTCCCTCCTCCCCGTGTGTGTGTGTGTGTGTGTGTGTGTGTGTGTGTGTGTGTGTGTGTGACAATAATTAGACTCTAGGAGGCAGAGGTCAGTGGCTCTTTCTGCGTTCATGGACAGCCTGGTCTTCAGAGGTAGTTCTAGGACAGCCAGGGTTACACTAAGAAACTCTGTCACAAAAGAAAAAGAAAATAGAAAAGGAAATATATAAGGAAAGATAGAAGGAAAGGAAGGAAGGAAGGAAGGAAGGAAGGAAGGAAGGAAGGAAGGAAGGAAGGAAGGAAGGAAGGGGTTTGGAGATATGGCCAGGTGGTGGTGGTACACACCTTTAATCACACCACTCCAGAGGCAGAGACAGGCAGGTCTCTGTGAGTTCAAGGCCAGCATAGTCAACAGAGTGAGTTCTTGGAGAACCAAGGCTGTTATACAGAGAAACTATCTCAAAAACATAATAATAATAATAATAATAATAATAATAATAATAATAATAATAATAATAGGAATACTCAATGGCTATTTAAAAAACAACTTGAAGTTTAGCACATAGTGTGTTGGGGAGTCTCTGGGGTAAACTGGAGAGAGAAGGTGGATTTGATCAAAAGGCAGTATATATCCATATGAAATTCTCAAGGAACAAAAAAAAATCAAATATTTTTAATGTGAAAAAAAAGAGAAGAGCACAGGTGATACAACCTGGTAGAAAATAATGAGGTCACATGAGCACTTGCATCAGGAAGATATTATTTGTCTTTTAGGAAGCTTCTTCTGCAGGTTTCAGGGTCACTATTATTCTAGGTATCCAACTGACATGTTTGCTTTACTCAGTTTGTACACTGATAATGCTGTAGAACAAGTTATCTTTTTTAGGCTATAACCCACTATTGTGCTTATTTTTAAACCAAAGAGAGAGTAGGACATAGTCTCTGTTTAAGAGTGCAGATGTTTCTTTAAGTTTGGCTTCAGTATTTGCATGTTAAATCTTGTCAGGACCTGGCTCTCTTTCCATTGCAGCTCTGAGAATAATGTTTTATTTTGGTGGGTTATTTGGTTGAGATCAATTTCATTATGTAGTTCATTGTGGCCTCAAATTTTCAGATCTCCCACTGTATCATCCCAAGTGTTGGGATTACAGTTATGTGTTACTATGCCTGGCTCTGAAGTTTATGCTTTGAAAATCCCTGAAGTTCTGGAAATACAGCTCACTGATAGATTGTTTTCCTAGTGCATGGGACTCTAGGGTGATTCCTCACTATTACAAGCAATAACCAAAACCTATAAAATGCTCTGACATCAAAATAATAAAAGATATATTATCTCAGAAAGACAAACATCGAAAGTTCTGTTTCGTGCAAAATCTAGACTACATGGGAGACATGAAAGTAGAAAGGGGTGTATTGGGAGCAAAGGAGGCCATTAGAATGTTGAATGAGACAAGAACAAATGAATGGTGGACGGATATGACTGATGTATATTTTACACATGATTAACATACATTTTATGCATGTAAAATGTTATGATGAAACCACTATTATGAACAAAATATGTATTATCAATGAGAAGGAAATCAATGGAGTGTCATCCTCACTGTCTCCCTCCTGACAGAAAGAAGTTCTCTGGGACCCAAACAGGGAAATGTAAAGGTGAGTCATTCAACCATCCTTGCCAAGGAACATGCAGTTATGATAGCTCAGTAGAGCCTGCCTGTCCTGAGTTCCTCAGGCCCTAAGTCCTTACTCAGTGTCCTCATCTGAACACCCTGCAGGGCCACGGTCTCACTTGTTCACTGATGACTGCACATTAAGATTAATAATCTCATTTCCTCTAGACCTGAGGCAAAACATGATGGGAATCCATGAACCAAGTGATACATTTGCCTTCACAGAATTAAAATATATTCATTTCCTAGCAAAGATATCATAAAAAGAATGAGAAAACAATTCACAAACTAGGGGAAATAATTTTCTAAGGACATAGCTGATAGAAGGTTGTTTCAAAATATTCAAGAACATCTAAAACTCAATGACAAAAATTCAATGTAAAAATAAGGAAAAAATCTGAAAAGATGCCTAACCAAAAGATACAAAATATAAGTAAGTATATACATTCTGATGCCACATGCCACTAAGCAACCATAAGCTAAAATAAAAATGTAATACCCCTACATATCTATTACAAGTGTTCAAATCCAAAACACAGACGACAGAAAACCTTGGTGGTAGGCAGAAGTTTCTGAGGCTACTAGAAAATATCTCTGCTCTGGAACTATCCCCTAACACAGTAAAGTAGGAAGAGGAAGAGTTTGGGGCAGCTTGGACACACTGGAATTCACCTTGGGCCTAGTGGTATTTCTCACAAGCATGGAAGTGACCTTTTTCAACATGAGTGATGACGACTGGTCAAAGACAGATGACAGGAATGTGGGCTGAAGTGCAAGTGATGCAGGCACCAAGACTGCGCAACATGAACCCACATTCATCACTGGTGAGAATGTAAAATAGCACAATCACTTTGGAAGGCAATTTGGAATTTTTCTACAAAACCATTCAGACTTTTGCTATAGCATACAACCATTATGCTACTCAATATTTACATAAACAAGTAAAAAAAACTTAATGTCTATGTGATGATATGTACATAATGGTTTGTAGAAGGTTTATTTGTTGTTGCCCAAATTAGTAGCAATCCAGATGTTTGCCAGTTTGTGAACAAGTAAATAAACTGTGGTACATTCAGACTATGTCACTAAAACTAAAGCCCGGTCTGTTAGCTGTGACCTTATTAACTTCAAATGGACATAACTTGAACAAATTTTGTGAGGAAAACTGAGTTTTCTTTAAAAAAATTGAATAAGTTATTAAACCATGAAAGGATACAGAAGAAATGTATGCATATGTTACTTAGTGAAAGAAATCAATATGGATGACATGCATGGTGAACATTTTCCATGATATGATAGGGAAGCCAAAACTGTGGCAACAGTAAAATGTTGGCAGTAACTAGCACTCAGAGGGAGGTATGACAGGAACATAAGGAACAAGGAGGTTTTTGCAGTGAAATGATGCTGCAGTGATTAATTTTGAATATACATTACACATTTGTCAAAAAATCACATAATATGTAACATCAAGAGTGACGTATAACATAAACTATGGACTTTAAGATGTGATGTAATGCTATGTGAAGATACATTTAATAAGTATAACAAATGCACCACGATGGTATGGGATGTTGATATCAGGGAGGTTGAGTATGTCTAAGAACCCACATTGTATATGAACTCTATACATTCTACTTAGTTTTTTATAAGCTTAAAACTGTTCTAAAATAAAGTCAGTTACTAAAAGATCATATGAAAGACTCTGCCTCATTCTTTTCTCTTGAATTTAAGGACTGAATGCAAGGGGTCAAGGGATCAGGCCATTTGTTTTCTCAAATATCCATTTGTGAGTTGTTATCTCAGTTCTCCCTCACTGGGCTTTATTTGACTGCTTGAAGGGTCTGGGATTTTCAGGGATTTCCTATTTCTTGACCTAAAGTTTTATATATATATATATGTATATATATATATATATATATATATGTGTGTGTGTGTGTGTGTGTGTGTGTGTGTGTGTGTGTGTGTGTGTGTGTGCGTGTGCGTGTACATATATATCCTGGACCTTTTATGTAGCCCTCACTCATGAAAATGAAGGTGACTAAACTTACCAGGCAACAAATATTCTTGATTCCTAAGATGTGGCAGACAAGAGACATCTCAGTCAGAAAGTATTTGCCTTGAAAGCATGTGAACTTAATTTCAGTTCCCAGAAGCTGAATGCAGTAGTGTGTCCTTGTAATCCTAGTGCAGGACTGGCAGACACGCAGATCCCAGGGGCTTGCTGACCAGCCAGACTAGCCTCCTTGGCAAATTCTAGGCTAGTAAGAGGCCCCAGGGCTCAAAAAAAATGTGGCTAGTGCCTGACAACAAACAATGACTACAATTGACCTCTGACCTCCTCACACACCTAACCCCTCACCCAACATACAGAAGCAGCAGACAGATTTGCGTTTTGGGCTGTGTCTCTCATTGGGACTCCTAACTCAGGATCCTAAAGTTAACTGATCTTAGGACCGTACTTTTGCTAAGCAGAGTGTGAGGGTAATTTTGTCTTATATTTATGCCTGAAAATAAAGTCTAAAATCTAAGAGAGGATTCTATGGGGGTATCACTGATAGAGGTGGGATAGTTTTAGAACTAATCAGAGCTTTTGTTTTATACCTGCCATACCTTGAAAATCCTCCATCTCAAGGCCTGAGCCACCCAAGCCTGAGGCCAAGGTCTTCATCTTCCAGAGACTTCCAAAGGAGAAATTAACCCCACTCAGTTGAAGCTGTCTTGGAACTCTGTTACTTGACCACAGAGTCAGGATACTACGAATCACATTGATCTGGGTGTGTGCTTCTCGACTTCCTCATCGGGTTCTTCAATTTCTCATAGATTTAAGATTCCACCTCTATTGATGTAAAGCAATTCTACTTTGGGTAAGACAGATCCTGAGAATCTTTAGTATGACGGCAGGCAATTTATTGGTGGACAGCCCTGCCTGGCATGTTCCTTATCTTGCATTCTTACAGGGACATCATAAATTTTATTCATGTTCCTAGATTACAGATTAACTGAGAAATATCAAATTACTATAACTGATCAGTTTCTCTGTACTATAGGAAAATCATAAAACAAGGAAGGGACCTTGGGCAGATGTTTCTTTAGAAAAACAGTGGCTTTTTCTTTTTCCATTACAAGTCAGAGTTAGCTTCATATATAACATTGAAAATGTTATAATTTTTTAAAAGGAAATTTGACAGAATGATGGAATATGAGTGCATTATCTTTTGAGTTTATCTGATCTGCATCATATGTAATCATGGTTTTACCAATATTTTCTCTCTTTCCTTAATTCTTTCCTCTGCACCTCAAATGTTTTCATTGCTTTAGCTATGTGTTTCAATCTAGTGAATTAGACACAAAATCTCTCTTTAGAAAAAAATAGCAAGTTCTTTCACCAGGGTCTATTTGAGTGTTACCAACCTTATTCTCTACTCGATGTACCCTCCCCAATGCCCAAGATCTAGCCTGGGCCCTTCTTGGCCTATTCTGGTCACCCCTGCCTGAGTTGTCCCCAAAGTCTACACTTCAGCCAAGACCTGCTCAAAACCACATCTAACCACTTAGTCAAACCAGATCTTGAACAGCTTTTTCCAGGGTCCAGGACATGCCCTACCAACTCCTGATCTAAAGGCCCCTTTTTAACTACATTCAATCTGTTAGCTCAGCCATATCCTGCACTTCTTTCACCAGGCGAATCTGCCTAATTCTACATAGTCTTTCCAATCTTCTACATCCACAATCAAACCGCAGACTTGGACCAGGACATATATCCTGCATGACAGTCAAGCCCTTGTCTCCACCTGACTCCATTTTATCTAAGCCCTACCCAACATTTAGGTTTAACCTTCTCAGTACATCATGTATCCAGAAACCTAGTGGATGTTACTACCCTAGTATCTCCTTCTACTTCAGACCAGTGGCCTTTGTCAAAGCCCTATAGTTTACCAGTTGTGTGAAATTGTGCATTATCAAAATCGGGGAACTTCAGACTGATGATACAGTTATACTATTTTTAAAATCAGGAGCTATATTAGAAATTATATCACATTAAGTGTTACTTAGCAAGGAAAACTAAGTATTGTTGTGATATTTCATTTGTATTTTAATAAATGCAGTTTGCCTTAAGTTCAGAGAGTAAAACAGTTCCATTGGTCAACCTTACAGACCAGGAAGGGGTGACACACACCTGTAATCCCAGTAGCCACATTAGGTTGCCATAGAAACCAAGTAGCAGTCGTTTTTGCCTTTAATCTCAACCCTAGAGAGGAATGCATATGACAGGAGGAGACAGCTCTCACTCAGTCTCATTCTGAGGATTCCTGGAGGCAGAATTGCAATTTTGGACTGAGGTAGAGGTAAGAGCCAGGGGGTCATTGTTTTGCTTTTCTGACCTTCAGGTTGAACCCCAATTTCTGTGTCTTGGTTTTTATTAGTCATACTACAAAGTACTATGTTTTCCTATGAAAAATCAATTTCAGTGTGAGGTCAACTTTTCTCAATTGATATAACACATTTTTTATGTTTAAATGTACTGCAAGGACTCTAAAAATTTCCTCCCTTCAAACTGCCATTCCAGTCAAGCCACTTTTATTTTTATTCCTTTAACCACTAGTGAAAATGTCTGAAAGTTGCCAAATTGTACACAGTGTAACATGATCAGTGGAACATGCTCTGGATCCCCCAGCCCATGGCAAAGAGTACCAGCACAGCATCTTCTAGATGCCCTGCCTTCCTTTAGGATTCCTCCTCAGATTCTGTGTGTATAGAACACTCAGGTTATTTAGTGATCTTTACCTCCTGGCACAGAATTACAGGACACTATCTATCCCAGCCAGTTTGCTCACAAATCCCCCAAGTAAATGTCAACGACATTTTCCCTTTCACAGCTTCGTTTCTCAATGGGGAGGGTCTGGCTCCTTCCCCTCCTGCCCACATCCTAAGCTCATCCACTTAGTTGCCTCGTTTAAATTGTTTCCCATGGAAAGGATTGAAGTTTTCCAAGAACTGATTTTGCATTAATCAAATAATGCCCTTTTGATTATTTTCTTGTACAAACCCCTTCCTAGCCGGGCAGTGTTGGCACACACCTTTAATCCCAGCACTTGGGAGGCAGAGGCAGGTGAGCCTCTGAGTTCGAGGTCAACAAGTTCCAAGACAGCATAGGCTACAGAGAGAAACCCTGCCTCAAAAGAATAAAAAGCACTACCACCACCAACAACAACAACAAAAAACTTCCTTTCGTCTATTAATTGTACTGGTTATTACATTTTCTCTATCTTAGCTCTCTGCCTCTAAGAGTATATGGTTAAATGATGTTTATGATACAAGTAAGTATATGAGTATTTGGACCTAACTAAATATTACTTAAGTCCACATTTTTAATTAAATTTTTTCCTATAAAAATTTTTGATTACATCATTTTCCCTATTCAATCTCCTCCCAGGTAGATGAAGGAGAAACATTTACTTAACACTTTTTAATTTTATTAAATGCAGAAAAAATTTCAATGCAAATATTAAACACATTACCATTTTTTCTATTTCTCTATTTCCTATATTAAATTATTCTAAGTTAAATTTAAGGAAATGCTTATTACAATTCTATCTTATCTTGAAGTAGATGAATTAGCTAATAAAAGCTTCTCCAATTACTTCTATAATGAAACTCTTACTTTTAACACATTAACATGTGTGAACAATATGATTTATTGAATAAATCACATTGGTAGGCAAAAAGGACATTTGAAGAATTGAAATCAAGCAAAATGCAGATACTTTTCTAAGTTGCCCACACAGAACAAGAACACAAAGCTACTCATCACACTCCTCTATTTAGAAAGAGTCCTCCAGCGCCTCTTTCAGAAACTGCCCTCTTGAAATGCAAAGTCAAATTCAAAACTTTAACTTCACTAGGTGTGGGAGGACCTGGTTGACACAGATGTGGAACATTTAATTGCTGTGGATTACAGTGTCACCAAGTACAGCTGCGGCTCTAGCTCTTTCTTCTTCATCTTTCAAAGCCTCCTCATACCAGGACTCGAAGGCACTGGGCACTGTATGGTTGATCTTAGCCCAAAATTCCAGGATTTTCATCTTGCTTGTCTCCGCATGAGATCTTGGGCCCCATAGAAACTCATAGCTTGCAGGATGACTGTTGGGAACTTGACGGTACTCCAGGTACTTAAGCTTCACTAGATCTTGAGTGATAAGCTTCCTGGGCTCCCCAAAAATGAAATGCTTCTTTCCGTCATATATTTTCATCTTATTCAGGAATTCCCAGATCTTTTCCTCAGGCGCACAGTTTCCTCTCAGGGATATCACACCTAGGAGATTCATTAGCAGGCCAGTCTTGGGAAATCCCCTGCCTCTACTCACAGTGCCATTGTTGGGGAGATCCATTTTGCTGACAAGGGCGTATGAATGCTTTGTAGAGTCCACTTCCTTTAAGTCTACACCAAAAACCACTTCTATGCTGAACGAAGCTTGTCTAAGGATCTCCAAGAAGTGCTTGCTGTGCTTTTTGGTGATCACCTTCAACATGTCTGCTTTCAGAATGGGTTTCTTCATTTTATACATGTGCATCATGTACTTCACCAACACGCGAACTGTACTGATTAGAGAGCTCTGCGGGGGCTTCATAGTGGAGGTGGAGGCCTGGGAAGAATTCTGTTTTCTCTTAATTCTGTAGTTATCTCCTTCATTTGCTCTTGTAGGAGAACCAATGTTAAACTTAGTGGTAGAAAGAGCTCTCTGCAGCACCTTGGAAGTGCTTTGAAGCCTACAAGCTGATTTTGTACGGGTAATAATCCCCATATAAGGAGAAGGTGGAAAGGGAGATCCTTCCTCCTCTGTTGCAGGGGCCTGAGCACTCTGGAGATCCTGGGTCTTACCTTTAGTCTCCTGGCATTTTTCTTGGCCTCGGAGCTTATTCTTCTGATCCCAAGGCATGGTGATCTTGTTCAGAGTATAGGCTAGCAAGCCAGTGGTGCATTCACCTGGAGAGAGAATGGGATTGCATAAGCACCTTCAGCATAGACACAGACACAACTTTTGGCTTTAAGGAGACCACCTTTGCAGGATTCTGGGAAAGTACCATCCTAAGAACTCAGCTGGCCCTTGTTCTGATCAGCCTGTCCTCTGATAACCCAGTGGCACTAATTAAAGTGTGCTTTCGACTGCAGCCTGCCACCACTGGCTGGTGTGCACTGGCAATGCAAGTGATGATGGCAGACTTAATTCTGGTGGACCCCTTTCCTCGGGGGATAGAAGATCTCTGATCTTCAATGCCAATGAAATTATCAGATCAAATTGTAAGCTGTGCCTGGGCCCCTTCCTTGTGCTGCAGTAATTTTTGATTACTTCACCAAATGCCCTCATTCCCTTCCTTGGGCCCCTAAGATGAAATGAAAGAACACCTGAGCCCTCAACACCTTCTCCAACTAACTCAGTTCTAAAAGCTGACACAGGCTCACTGGCTGCTCTCTTAGACACTACCCTTTTTGAGGCTTTCTGTGCAAAACTTAGTGTGACAGGTTTACTGGGCCACACAGGGCTAGAGTAACCCCATATGGGACAGATTTAGTGGGACGCTATAGATTGTGAGGATGGAACTGGTCTTCTAAAGCCAAAGTCAAGGTCCTAAACTTAAATCCAGGTGACTCCCAGGGTATTTTTTCCCCTTTCCTTCTTCCAAGGTTTTGCATCGCAAGAGAAATGAGAATGACCTACATCCTGCCAACTTTGCCCAAGGTTTCCCCATACTGACAACAGGGGTGTGTTGTTAAGGAACCTCACTATTATAGAATCCATGCTCTTTAGGTCCTCAACATATCAAGTGAAGCCAGGAATTCTTGCTGTTCTCACATGAGTAATGTAAACTTGAAATGAAGAGTCAACCTTCCTCAGTCACCATTAGAAATAATTTCAAGCCTTAATGGGCCAACCTCTGGGAAGATTCTCAGGTGTGACAGGTGATACAGGGATCCCTGAGACTCTCTATTTTGGAGAATGTGTCCTTTAACTCAGAGTTTCTCAACTTATTTTGCCCTCCCTTGCAGAACCAGAACGTACCCATTGCATCCAATTTTGCTGTTTTCTGTGACTCTCCAGGCACAAATGATGGACACTTCAATCGTGGAATTCTGCCTACTGAATTATTTCTCTGTATCCTAGGATTCCTCCTTCTGCCTATATAAGTTCACTAGCCACAAACACCTTCCTCTCTCTCCTTGGTGTTTTGAGTGAAAATTCAGATACACTACAAAAGAGAACAGCTTTCTCTGGGTCCTCACAGGACTACAAATGGAGTTGGGTCTTTTGACATCTCTCTGAATGAGTACAATGGTAGACCCAAAGATACCTCATGATACTGATTGAAGTCCCTCAGCTTCCAAAGGAAGCCACAAGCTCCCCAAGAGGAAGAGTACTGTAGGCAAGACTTACATGGTACTCATAGCCCAAGCCTCTCATCCAAGCAATGGGCAACGATTTGTGAGAAGCCTTGTTTAGGGAACAATTCCTCTACTCTCATCCTCCCAAGGGCATCTCAGCTTTACTTTTGTTTTCAACAATAACTCTCTTTACCAGAACTGGGGTCCCCACCATTGTACTCCATTAGGCTATTTGCTGTTACCTTCCAGGAAGAAATGAAGAGCACTCCAAACTCCTGTTCATGGGCTTAACAGAGTGGATTCAGGGGAGCAAGAATCCTCCCTTATAAGGACTCAAGGCTTTCACCTTCAAATATAGCGTTCACCTTTCTTAGTTCTTACACCAAAAGTCTTGATGTGCATAAACTAAAAGGCTAACACCAGACCAATAGAAAAAAGAGTTGTTTTTTGATACATCCACCCACCCACACACACCACTCCTCCACATGACAGTGCTATAAATCCCTCGTGTTACTGACCTGAACCACAGACCTCCTAAATAAAGTTTTCACATCCCTCAGTCAGCAGATAGGACCAGCACAAGCACAAGCCAGGCTGCCCTCTGTTGGTTAACGGGACCTAGGCAAACCACGCCCTCCTTTGTCAGCTGTTAGGACCTGCGCAAGCATACACCCTCTTGCGACAGGGCCTAGGCAAACCACGCCCCCCTCAGTCAGCTGTTAGGACCTGCTCAAGTGCACTTCTCCCTATGTCCCTTGATGGGCACCCCCTGTTGGAGGTTCTTAGGTCTGACAGCAGGGACTGAATGGCCCCTCCCTAGTTTGGGGGAAAATGTCTCTCATCAGTATTCGGGGTGCCCAGCTATACTGTTTTTGACCAAGACTTCTCTCCTGTAAATCTGGGGTTCATAACATCCTATTAGGTTACTTGTTGTGACCTTCAAGACAGATCTGGGGAGGACGTCAGAAACTTACTGTGCTGACTCAGCAGAGGGAATTCTTCGTTTGTTTGTTTGTGTTTTCGAGACAGGGTTTCTCTGTAGCTTTGGAACCTGTCCTGCAACTAGCTCTGTAGTCCAGGCCGGCCGCAAACAGAGATCCCCTTGCCTCTGCCTCCTGAGTGCTGGGATTAAAGGCGTGCACCATCACAGCTCTGCAATAGAGTGGATTCTATGACTCCCACGTTTCCCCCCCATTGAGTCTTCATTTGAAAAAGGTTTTATGTTAGTATTTTTAATTTAAAAATTATTTAGTTTCTATCACGTGTGTGAGTGTTTTCCCGCAGGTATGTGCACCATGTGCATGCATGGTCCCCAACGAGGGCAGGCAAGGGTGTAGGATATCCTGGAATGTAAGGGACACACAGCCATGAATCTCCATATGGGTCCTGGGAAACAAACCTGGGTCCTTTGCCAGAGCAACAAATGCTCTTAACTGATGAGTCATCTACCTAGCCCGTTATGGAAGTGTTCCTAAGTGCCTCGTCTATGCATTCTATTTCAATTCCTTTAGGCACAGACTTTTGTAATTCCTTAGGGATTTAGACTTAAGACTAATGAGTATGTGGTGGTTTTTAATACTGTTAATAATACTGTATTGTGGAATAGAAACTCCCTGAGACCTTTGGGCATATTTGAAAGAAATGGGATTAGTGGATACAAGGACAGTCTCTCAGGCAGGTGATGGTTCAGTCTCTTGTAGCTTTTTTAAAATACAATTTCTCATGTAGCCCAGACTAGCCTCAAACTCACTGATCCTAAAGTTTTTATCCTCCTGCTTCTTCCTTTCCAGTACTAGGATTGCACGTGTGTTCCACCACACCTACTAGGCCTTATTTTTTGATTCATTCATTTATTTTTATTCTTAGCATACAGTAACTGTAAAAAGGTCTCATGGCATTGTTATACATGTTATATGTTAATACTTATGAACCCCATTTCCAGGTATTAGCCACTATTTCTATTATTTTCTTTTTCCCAAATAGTCTTTCTCTTACCTTTAAGAATTTTCTTTAAATATATATTTTTCATATGAAATAATGAAGTTATTTGAATTTTGGAAAAGATTGTGGTACTTGAAATCAGGATCTCCAGTGCCATATACCTTGCTGCAAATGACATGATTTTTTGAAGCCTTCAGACATCACCTATTTATGCAGTCCTATAACTCTTAAATATATTATTTATTTTTATTCATACTTCACACTGAACAGGGATTTCTGCTTCATGTTTTTAATCATTGCACTCAGGAAGGAGAGGTAGGAGAATTTCAGACTTTGAAGTCAGCCTGGTCTGGTAGTGTATGATGTTTTTTTCTAAGGTGAAATGAGCACATAGAAAAAAATCTCACCCATTTATTTTGGTGTTCTTACTGCCTTCACTGGATATTATATCCAGTGGTTTGAATACTGACTGTTTATCTGTTTTGCTGTAGAACTTGAGCCTTGTATTTCCATGATAACCTATAGCATTCACTATAACAGGGACAAGAAGAAGTTCAGAAGCATAAAGCAAATTTCAGGTTAGGAGGGGTGAAATACTGTGGGTTTTCATTATCCTATATTTTGAAGGATATTGTCACTTATTAGCTGGTCAATTTCATAAATTCTCTGAGCTGCATGTTTCACATCTGTACAACAGTTTTGGTAAACCCTGTCTTCTAACTAGCATATATTGAATCTCTCCCTTGTTCTGTCTCACGGCTGCAGATGCCAACCAAAAGATTTCCCTGACACACATACTTAAAACTTAACCTAACCAGGAGGTGGTGGTGTACAACTTTAATCCCAGCACTCTGGAGGCAGAGGTAGGTGGATTTTTGAGTTTGAGGCCAGCCTGGTCTAAAGAGTGAGTTCTAGGACAGCCATGGCTAATAAACAAACGAACAAACTAAAAACAAAACAAAACAAAACAACATAAGAAAGATAGATAGATCCCCATCTGAGAGGCCTACTTTGAAACCTTCTCAGTGTGTTAATGAAGGGCAGGGTGAGACACATTCTTGTCCTCTCTATTAAAAAGCATATTGTCAGCTCTGTCCCTACCCAAGTTCTCTGACTTGCCTTCTGGAAGAAAAGGAGGTGCCTTTCTATTTGAAAAAATTTTATCCACTATGTAAGGCCTGTGCCTCCATGAGTCCCACTAGGAGGAAGCAATAACACTTCTTGTCAGTTATCTCAGCACAATAAAAGTCTTTAAGGTCTGAGGAAAGGACCCAAGTTCTATGAGACTACTTTTCTTGTGTAACTCCATAAGTTACACTTAGTATCAGCATGGTAAGAGCTAGCTAGGAATACATGACAGTGATTGACCAAACAGTATTGTAATTAATATAATTTTGTATGATTATTCGGGTCTGGGAGGACAGAAAATGAACAAACATTCTCCATTTACAGAACGGCACCCACCATCTGGGGCATTGGTCCACATATGACCTGAAAAAGCTTTTTAAAAAAGAGGACTTCTAGACCTACAAGAACAGGAACCAAGCACAGCTTCTTGGTAGCTGCATTTTTTTCAGATAAATTCTGTTTGTTGGTGGCAAACAGAGGAACGGCTTCTTTAAGAGAAGTCTTCCTGACCCAGTGTTAGCAGCAAAAAATGCATGGCTTCTTTAAGGTCTGGCTTTCTTAAGGAAGAATGACAGAACTAAACTACAAACTCCCTACTAGGGTCCAGGTTACTTGTCAGTTGTGGAAGAACACCAGTTACTATCTGAGCCATCCCCACTTCAGCTAGAATCTACCCCATATTTGACTGAATTACAAAAGAAGATTGCTGGGGCATGGACAGAAATAAATCCACGTGGACTGGCAAGATATCAAACCCCAATAGTAGCTCAGTTGACTACTACCACAACCCTAATCCAAAAGAACTATTAAGAAACAAGTTTTACGTATCACATTTATAAATGATGGTATGGGACATTGTCAGATGGTATACAAATTGTATCCAAACAACCACTGGGCCACAATTCAAGGTATCCATGGGGGTCAGAACTTGAGATAAAATACCTGGAGAATACTGGGAGGTGGGCTTTACTAAAGTAAAACAAGGCCAAAATGGGTATAAGTACATCCTTATATTTGCAGATACTTTCTCAGGTGAGTTAAAGGTTTCTCCTACCAAACGGGAAATAGCACAGGTTACTATAAAGAAGCCATTAAAGGAATTAGTCCCCCAATTTAGCATTCCATTGGTAATGTGGTCCAAGAAAGGCCCAGCTTTCATAACTTGAATTTCTCAAGTACTGGCTACAGTCTTAGAAATAACATAGTATATTTTATCTATAGACCTCAGAGCTCAGGGCAAATAGAAAGGATGACATAAAACCTGAAGGAAATCCTAACCAAACTAACAGTATAGATCAGTGAAGGTTGGGTGAGCTTTCGTACCTCTGTCCTCTTATGGCCTGATTTGTTTTTTTTTTTTAATTGATTTTATTGAGCAATATATTTTTTTCTGCTCCCTCCCTTCCTCTCCCCTCTTTTTTTTTCTTTTTTTATTAATTTATAAAAGTTTCCACTTCCGTCCCTCCTCCCAATACCCTCCCACTCCCCCCACTCCCTCTCCTCCTCCCTCTCCAGCCCTAAGAGCAGTCAGGGTTTCCTGCCCTGGGGGAAGTTCAAGTTCCTCCCCCCTCCCTCCAGGTCTAGGAAGGTGAGCATCCAAACAGACTAGGGTCCCAAAAAGCCAGTACATGCAGAGGAAACAAGTCCGAGTGCCATTATCAATGGTTTCTCAGACAGTCCCCATGCCAGCCACATTCAGAGAATCCGGTTTGATCATGTGCTTATTCAGTCCCAGTCCAGCTGGCCTTGGTGAGCTCTCATTAGATCAGTCCCCTTGTATGAGTGGGTGAACGCACTCCTCATGGTCCTGCCTTCCTTGCTCACGTTCTCCCTCCTTCTGCTTCTCATTTGGACCTAGGGAGTTAAGTCCAGTGTTCCAATGTGGGTCTCTGTCTCTATCTCCATCCATCGCCAGATGAAGGTTCTACGGTGATATGCAAAATATTCATCAGTATGGTTATGGACCAAGGCCAGTTCAGGCACCCGCTCCTCTGCTGTCCAGGGAACAATCTGGGGATCTCTCCTTGGACCTGACAACCCCTCTAGAATCAAGTCTTTTGTAAACTCTAAAATGGCCCCCTTAGTTGAGATATATACTTCCCTGCTCCCATATCCATCCTTCCTCCCTCCCCCATCCCAATCCCCCAAGCTTTCCCCAATCCTCCCCTACTCCCTTCTCTCTAACCCTCTCCCCTTCCACCCCCCCCCCCCCCCGTGCACCCAAGGTTGCCTGGCACTCTTGTCTACTTCCAATATCCAGGAGGATAACTACATGATTTTCTTCAGGTTCACCTTCTTACTTAGCTTCTCTAGGATCACGAATAATGGCCTGATTTGTACTCCTTATAGAAAGGGGATTTTCTCCTTTTCTAATTCTTTTCAGCAGACCTCTTCCTCTCCTATCTAGACTATGAGATGTACATTCAGCTGAAATTTCTAACTATTTGCTTCAGGTCCTGCAACAGGTTCTTCAGTAGGTCCAGAAAACTGTGAGAGGGAGCCAGTCAAGAGACTGACCTAATTTCCCACCCTTAGCAGGTGAGTGATGCTGTCTGGATTAGAAGACATCATCCAAAGATATTTGATTATCATTGGAAGAAACCACATCCCAGGGTTCTCACCATACCCACCACTATTAAGGATGCTGGGATCACTCCCTGGATTCATCATATCTCGCACAAGTGGGCAACAGACATTCCTGACCTGTTGACTACCACTCATTTGGAGGATCCTTTAAAGGTAAACTCACCCAACTCCACAATTTCCAGATAAAACAACAACAACACAACAAGAATGTCTTAGTACTATCAAACCTGGATCTGCTTTCTACTTAATCTCTGTCTTGATTGCCCAATTCTAGGACAAAAAAAATAGAAAGAAAGAATGAGAGGAGAGAGAGAGAGAGAGAGAGAGAGAGAGAGAGAGAGAGAGAGAGAGAGAAAGAGAAAATCCCCAATGTTAGGACAGCATTTATTTTCTAACACCTGGTAAAATTAGCTCATATTTCAAATACTACTGACTTGTCTTTAAGAGATTTTAAATGTTGAATAGTATTTTGGGCACTTGTCTTATTTCTGTTTGAAAACTCATTCAGGATATTGCTAACCTAACCATATTTAATCCTTCAACAGGCACTCTTAAGCCTACCAAATAAAGGCTTCTTATAAAGATTCTTACAATTGGGGGAGAGTTTCTTATGATGAATATGTAGGTGCAATAGAATTCCATACTCCCTGAATTATAGTACATACAAATGACACACATACTAAAATATAAAACCTAGAAATTCTTACACATACCCAAGGGACAATTAAGTTGCTCCCACACTGAGATTTGATCATGTTATGCTAATTTTGATTAGCTTTCTTCATTAAAAAACAAAGCTAATGATTCACTCTAAAATGTTTGTATTGGGAATGGGGTCATACTCTTTAAAGGAGAGAGGGGGAGAGATGACTGCCTACTGCACCCCTATACCCTGTCTTTCCTTCTCCAAACAACTTGGAAGAGTTCTTTTTTGTCCCACTACATTACCCCCAGGTGCCCCAGGATGAGAGTTCCTGGAGGGCAGAGGGGGAGGGGTGGAGGAGACCCCCCTATATACATACATTAGCATTCTCAGAGGGAGGAGCTGTCAGCCTGGGCTGACTCCAGGGCCCTTCTATTATGTACTGTGGGCCAACCTGATGCTGAGGGCAGGCAGCAGCTAGTCCATTGGCCCTTTGGCACTAACAACCTTTATAATTAGAAATCACAAAATCCTAAGTTTTCTAAAAAGCCTTTAAGGATAATTGACCTGTTGGATTCTGTCCTTTTCACTCACCAGACCACATAAGGTGACTGTTTCTAACGGCTCCAGGTCCTCTTTACTACTGAGGAAAGATCAGAACAGAGGCTTGGAAATTGGTTCCAGGCCCAGATGGAAGACTGGCCACCAATGTAGACTTCATAAATGTTGGGGTTCCTGTGATGTGACCCAATTGGGATTTCAATACAGCATAAGGTAGGGAGATGCTGAAAGTCTACTGCCAGACTCTAATGGAAGGTCTATGGGCTGGCACGAGGTGGCCCACAAATTTGTCCAAAGTTAGGTACTCCAGAGGCCTAAATTAACACCAGGAGCATTCCTAGAGAAGCTGATAGAAGCTTATAAAACCTATACACCCTTAGATCTGGAAGCACCAAAAAATTGGTCTGTAGTCAGCATGGTTTTTGCCAACCAGTCAGCACCAGATATCTGCCATAAGTTACAAGGACTAAAAGGTTTCAAAGGTAAGAGATTGGCTAACTTCATTGCAGTTGCTGAAAAAGTTTTCAATAATAGGGAGACCCACGAAAATAGACGGACTAAGGGGTTCATCAAAGCTTTAAAAAGACAGACATGGGGGCTCACCAAAGTCATTCTGGCTGTGTAAAGCTGTCCAGATGTTCAAAAACAGGATTGGCATTTGGAGGTTCACCATATAAATGGAAAGGCCTAAAGCAGGGACTGCGCAATAGGCCTAGTCTGCAGAAAGGCCGATGTGCCTTCTGTAGGAAGTTGAATCATTTAAAAAAAAATCCCTAATTGACAGGACTCAAAAGTAAAGGTACTTAAACTAAAAAAAAAGGGGGGCAATGCTCAGAGCCTTAGGTGACCCTAAAGGTGGTAGAGGGGAAACCCATAGATTTTCTGGTGGATGCAGGAGCACAATACTCTATTCTAAAACAACCCCTAGGCAAAATGTCACCAAAACAATCTTGGGTGCAAGGGGCCACGGGGATGAACTGGTACTCATAGACTACTCAAAGATCAGTGGACATAAAAAAAAAAGTCCGAGTAACCCACTCTTTTATGTTTAAAAGAGACTTATTAACTATAATGGGAGCCCACATCCATTTTGTTTACAGGTCCCCCAAATCAAAGACACACAGAGATCTGCTCCAAAATTGGCTCAAAAAATTCCCAAGCATGGGCAGAAACAGCTAAAGGCTAGTGCAACACCAATGCATGTCAAACAATACCCAATGCCCAAAGAGGCCAAGCAGGGGATCACTCCCCATATGAAGTGTCTCAGAGACCTGGGTATCTTGGTCCCTTGCCATTTGTCCGGGAACATGCCCCTATTTATGTGGATGACCGCCTAAAAGCAGCTGACACCTTAAACGCCTGCAAAGCTGTCACTAAGGAGCTGCTTAAAACTTTGGGAGACTTAGGGTATCGTGTATCAGCAAAAGAGGCTCAACTCAGTCAGACTGTGGCAACTTACCTGGGGTACATACTCAAAGCGGGGGGAAAGGTGATTGTCAAAAGCAAGGAAAGAGACCATCCTGAGGATCTTCCAACCCAACAACTGTCACAAGGTGAGAAAATTCTTAGGGTCTGCTGGGTTCTGTAGGCTCTGAATTCCTGGATTTGCTAAACTAGCTTGGCCTCTGTATGAGGCCACAAGGGGAGGGAAAAGACTTCCCTCGCTTGAACTCCACAGATAAAATGGCCATCAATAAAATTAAGGTGGTTCTACTTCTAATGTGCCTGCTTTGGCACTACCAGATGCCACTAAACCCTTCCACGTGTATATGGATAAGAAGGAAATGGCCACAGGGGTATTGATGCAAACCCTGGGTCCATGAAAAAGGCCTCCTTGCCACCAAATAATTGCAGCAACAGCTTTACTAGTTAAAGACTCACACAAGCTAAATTTGGGGCAAATTCTTAGAGTGACCACCACCCATGCTATTGAGGGGGTACTTAAACATTCTCCTGATAGATGGCTCACTAACTCTCTATTGACTCTTATTATTATTATCAGGCTTTTCTCCTGAACCCACCCAGGATCCAGTACACCCAGAACAGTGCCTCTGAACACTGCCACTCTGCTCCCAGCCTCTCCACAATTGTCTGGACATTCTGAGCTATCTCCACGGGTTCAGACCGCAAGGATGTCCCTTTGTTAAGGGCTGAGGTAACATGGCATACAGATGGCAGTAGCTTCATCAAAGATGATATCTAGGGGGCAGTGGTTACAACTGAGAAAGAAGTCATACGGACATCAGCCCAGAGGGTGGAGCTGATGACTCTCATAAAGGCACTGCAGTTGGAAAAGGAAAAAAAAATATCTATACCTATAGCTGGTATGCATTTGCCAAAATACATGTCCATGGTGCCATCTGCAGGGAGAGGGGATTGTTAACTGAAACAAAAAAAATGGTTATTAAAAAATAAAGAGCAGATTTTAGACCTCTTACAGGCCATATGGCTGCACCAAGAGATTGCTGTCATACACTGCCCTGAGTGCCAAAAGGGAGAGGATCCAATATCGAGGGGAAGCAGCTATGCAGACAAGGCAACAAAGGAGGCTGCCCTCCAGACAGCAGCCATCCTGGGGCCACACCAAAGATGATAACACCTACATTGTCAAAATCTCTAGCTTACAATGACCAAGTGCTTCAAAAAAATCTACTCAGGTACAAACATTTAAAAGGAGGAAGGATGGTTCAGGACCCTGGATGAACGAATCATCCTCCCATTAGACTTTGTCACTCAACTAGTCCGACAAATACACCAAAGTACTCACTTGGAGAAAGAAAAATACAGGACCTCTTAAAAAGAACACATCTGGCCAGGCAGTTTGGGCGCACATCTTTAATCCTAGCACTTGGGAGGCAGAGCCAAGCGGATCTCTGTGTGTTCGAGGCCAGCCTGGTCTACAAGAGCTACTTCCAGGACAGGCTCCAAAGCTACAGTGAAACCCTGTCTCAAAAAAAAAAGAACATATCGTAATGTCTTTGACCTTAAGGCCAAAACAGCAGAAGCTGTAGCCATCTTGTCAATACGGAAAAAAAAATGGAGTCATATTTCACAGAGGTAAAGCAAGGCCTATATGGCTATAAATATTTGCTAGTTTTTATAGATACCTTTTCAGGATAGACTGAGGCTTTCCCAACTAAGCATGAGACTGCTGCAGGGTGGTCAAGAAGCTACTAGAAAAGATTTGGTCTCCCTGTACTCTTGGGCTCAGATAACAGACCTGCATTCATCTCTCAGGTAACAGAAAAACTGGTTAAGGCTATGGGGACCAATTAAAAACTTCATTGTGCTCATTGTCCCCCAAATTCAGGCCAGGTAAACAAGACAAACCAAACCCTAAAGGAGACCCTAACCAAATTAACCCTTGAGATTGGCGGTGACTGGGTGTCTCTCCTCCCCTTTGCTCTCTACAGGGTTCACAATTCTCCTTATACCTTAGGCCTGACCCCATTTGAGATTATGTATGTCAGGTCTCCACCATTCTCTCCGATCTTAGGACAGAATTACTGGCTGAATTTGATGACCAAAGATTGCTTTCCTCCATACAAGTTCTAAGCCAGTTGCAGAAACAACTCTGGCCTCAGCAGCATACAGTCTGTGAGAAGACACTGCCTCCTGTACCCCATGGATTCCAGCCTGGAGACCTGGTGATCATGCCTTTCTCTCTACAGTCCAGTTGATAGTTCTGAGATAGCAATATAAGCCTGCAAATTGAAGCAATGCATCTCCAGGATTTGAGATGACCCACTCTCAAGGGGAAAATAAAAGAACTGAGGGGGTGCAGATCAGGTTCTCCTAGTAACAAAAATCTAAGCCTTAGTATCAGTTCACTAAACAGTCCAAAAAAAAACCCCACAGCATTCTTATAGCTCATCAGACACTCCATGACCCCTTCTGCGGCTCAGCAAGCCCCCAAAACCCCTTTGCTGGCTCAGCAGGTGCCCCCAGTTTACTGATAACTAAAGATAGCTTTCCATCCCCTGCTGCTAGAAGGTCCCTAGCCACTAGGATCTCCCACCGATCAGCCCCCACACAAATTTTTCCTCCCCCAATCAGTCACAGATTTAATAACTCCTAAGGGGAATTCACCTAACTATGCTTAAAGGGAGATTATAATCCTAAAAGGAGATTATAATCTGGGTGTCGCCATGTACCAATCCAACATTAAAATTAATAAGGCACTCTTGTTATTGCATATGTGGGCTGTTCGTCTTCTATGGGGGGGCTTCTCTCACACCCTAACATGAACACCATCTATTGTTTCTGTCAGTGGTCCCTGCCTCCATTCTTGTACAATTCAGAGGAACATTGTTTTATTAACTATTTTGTAAATATGAGTTTTTAATAGCTCTAGAAACATTTTTAAAATTGGGAAAGAATCCCACTTCACCCCATTTTTGAAGTGTAAACAATTTGTCAAGCGGTTAAATCATTAGTTGGTCTATTTCTGGTATAACCAGAAAAGAGCAGGATACTGGATCAGGAGAGGTTGTGTCTGTCTGGGTGTCACCACAACATTCTGTAGAGGGGGTTAGCTTTACATCCTACGACAAAGAATATTAAACCACAATGTGGAGTCTTAGTAGTGTATTTGTTTCTGGAACATTTTCAGTTAGATCTGGTCTCATGTTTCTAGTAGAACTGTTTAGTAAAAAAAACAAACAAACAAAACAATAATAACAAAAAACAAATAACACTCCTCTCAGAACTTTAAATGTTTCTGTCATGTCAGTCCATTTTTCTAAAACTTTTGAACTATGGAACTTTTGAGTATATACTGTGTGTGGCATAAAACTGTGAATCAGTGGAATGAAGGGTTATGAGAGGTCGTAGGGAAAATTTGCCAAGTTGCAGACTGGAACATCACTGGAGTAAGATCAAAGAGAAACAACACATGGCTCTTTAGGGTATGTGAACACAATGTATGACTTCAGAGTTTAAGTACATGTTTTCAGAATTGAAATGTCTGTATACTCTGCTCTTCAATTAAAAATCCATTGTGAAAGAGTCAAAATACATAGGGATCATAATAGGAGCATTTTGATTTGAATCATTGCTACCTATCCACTGGGATTACTTTTCTAAATTAATGTCTAAATTAAGATGCCACAGAGTATACAACATTTGAAATTGCAATAAAATTAACAATCAGGAAATTTTCTTAAAGAAAACACCTTAAAATGTTTTCTGTCTAATGCCACAAAAAACTTGATTTTTTTTTCTTCATTGGGAAGAGATTACCTTTCATTCTCATGTACAATGAGACCTCCTAGAATCGTCCACTGCATGGGCAGATGCTAGACCTATTTTCAATAAACATCCTCAGTAGAAAGTCTGAAGATACCCCATGACTGGATGTTTAACTACTGTTTATGTAGAGCATCCACCTTAAAAAAAAGAGATCCGATTCACTGTGATTAAATTTTGCAGGCATGCTTTAATATAAAAAACAAATGCAAGTGTACATCTCTTAAACTTGAAAAAAGAAAAAGTAAACCACAAATGTCCAACTTTCAGTCTTGTCCATTTTCAAATATTTTACTCCCGATTTTGCTGTCTCCAAGATTCTTCCTCTATTAATGCCATGTTACTTTGATTTAGCATCACCAAAGTTATTCACAAAATTCCGATTTGTATTTCTACATGTGAACATTCAACCTGACAAACAGCAGTGAAGAAACGGGCTACAAAAACTATCTGTATGCATTCTAACCCCAAGTTAAACCTTTGCAAAAAGACCCCCAAAACATTATCAACAGCTTGTTTGCAAAAAGATGACCAGACCTTTTCAATCATAAAGCAGAGGCTACCTTACACCTCACTTGTGAGTAGGACGACTTAACTTGGTCTTAGTACGTCCCTTGGCCTTGCCTTTAGTGCCAGACTTGGCTGCAGCTGCAGCTTGGGCTTTCTCTTCCTCTTCAATCAAAGCCTGTTCATAACGAGATGAGTAATCCTCAGGAATGGTTTCACTGATCTTGGCTAAAAAGTCCATCACTTTCATCTTGCTGGTTTCAGCATAGGCTCTCGGGCCCCACAGGAACTGATAGGAAGGAGGATCACTGTTAGGAACCTGACGGTATACCAGGTACTTTTCCTGTACCAGATCCTCAGTGATGAGCTTCCTGACATCTCCAAAGATGAGATGTGGGACCCCATCATAGACTCCTAGCATATTCAGGAAATGCCAGACCTCTTCCTCGGGAGCACTGTAGTTATTTAGGTAGATCACACTTAGGAGAGGGATCAGAATGCCCCTGTTGGGAACACCCAGCTCATTGCTCGTACTTCCATCATCCTCGAAATCTAGCTTGCTCACAAGCATGTAGGACTGACCATTGGGCTGGACTTCTTTCAACTCAATGCCAAAGACCATATCTAGACGATAGGAGGCTTTCTTGAGGATCTCAGGGAAGTGTTCCTTGAACCTTTTGCTGATAACTCTGAGCATCTCTCCCCTCTTCATGGGCTGCTGCACTTTGTATTTGCAAAGCATGTACTCCACTAGCATTCCTGTCTTCCTTGTCAGAAGATCCATCTGCATGCTTCTAGTGGAGAGTGGGGCCCTAAGAGAAGACCCATTTTGCTCTTCTTGGCCCTTTGCTCCTTTACCAGACATTTTCTGGGCCATGCCTTCACTAGCAGCGGTGGAGAGTGCCTTACCCTGAGGGAAGTCAGCAGTAGAAGTGCTTGGCTTAGCATCTCCTGAAGCTTGATCAGAGCAGGCAAGTGACTCTGCTTTTTCTGATGCCTTTGACGGAGCATCATTTAGCCCTTGGGCCTCATCTTGGGTCTGACGACGTTTTTCTCGAGCACGGGCCTTACTCTTCTTTCCTCTGGGCATGATGGCTGTAGTCAGTAAGAGAAAGCAGTAATTTGAGCAGGTGATCTTGTTATCTAGATCAGAAAAATAACATACTACAAGCGCTTTTTGGCAGATTTCAAACACCTTGGGTTTCCCTGACATTTCCTTTTCCATATTTTGAGGAGAACATTGCTGTGAGAATACACTGCGCTTTTGTTTTCCTGACCAGCTTCCATTAATTCAGACTTAGCGGGGTGCCTGAGTACTCTTATTTCTATTCAAATCTGGAACTATTCCAGTCTCCTTGCCATAGGGAAGATGCCCATGAGCCCAGAGAAGAGCTCAGGAGGGGTCACTCTACTGAAATAACTGCGTAGAGTGCTAAGAATTCTGTAATTGTCCATCAAAGGCTTTTTGGTGCCTTTTACCCTACTTTTGGTTATTTCTTAGGCTCCACGTTGCACATAGCAACACCACCTTCCTTTTCACTGGGCCCTACAGTATCAGACAAAGAAATTTACCTCTGGGTTAAAAATGAGAAACATTTATGGGCTGGGATGGTAGCTCAATCCATAATGAGCTTGCTTGGAAACCTGAGCTTGAAACCTAGACTCCATGTGCAAAAGCAAAGCAAAGAATGGTGGATTGCATTTGCAATCACAGGGCTGGCATGGATACAGAAGGATCCCTGGTGCTCTGGAACCATCAAAGCTAGCCTTTTTTCCAGATCCAGGATATAAAGAGAGCACATTGTAAACACAAGACGGATAACTCCTAAGGAACAACGACCTTAGTTAGGCCTCTGGTTTCAACAAGCACGCATTCACATTGGGACACACAAATACACACACACACTAAGAAAACAGAGATTACCCACCCACACACAAGATGTGATGGAGATGCTGAAACTCACAAGGCTAACCTTTGCCCTCTTGTGCTGACAATGTCCTGGGAACAGAGCCTGTGGCTAGTCAGGACAGATGTCCATGTCCAAGTCACACTATAGCACCTGACTTGTGGTGACCCCATTATTTTAGAAGTGATACCCTCACCTCCATATATCTTCACTGATGTTAGGTAGTGGAGACCAAGGCTAAAGAGGGTCTATAGGAGACCAAGTCTGTCCCTTCTCAGAGAACAGGATTGGAGGAGCACAGAGGGTGTCCCACTTCCAGCTCTGAATTCAGGACATTTTAAATATCCCTGTGCTATGTGTTAGCTTTCAGTTTCCATTCAACCAGGATGTTAGTATCCCGTTCAGATATTTGAAACTGACCCTTTTTCTTTGTCCACACTCATTTGCCATAAGTATGGGAACTGCTGCAACGTTCCCGACATGCACACGTCATACATGGATCATACTCTTCCCCGCTTTCCTCAACCACTGCTGTATTTCCTCTCTTCCGTTTCTGCTCATCCTGGTCAATTTCCCATTATCCTCTTACTTCTTCCTAACAGTGCAGGAGAGTATTGGCAGAAGGCTTTAACTCTTCCACGTTATTTATTTATATTTAATAACGTCTGCTTTTGATGTCTTTGTCACTTTACCTAGGGTTTCATGAATGCTAAGTAAACACTATACACAAACTGTGCTCTCTGTCGATCCTTCCCTTTCTGATTTTTTTCCCTTTCTTTAAAGATAGGGTTTCTCTGTGTAATAGCCCTAGTAGTCTTGGAACCTGGAGCATGCTTTGGAGAACCAGGTTGGCTTTGAACTCACAGAGATCTGCCTGCCTCTGCCTCCCAAATGCTAGGATTTGGGCAATAACTGCTGGGCTCCACTTCTGATTCTTAAGTGTAGTTTGGGACAATATAAAAGTGAGGTCCTTCTCTGTGAGTTCGAGGTCAGCCTGCTCTACAAGAGCTAGTTCCAGAACAGCTATGACAGCTAACAAGAGAAACCTTGTCTCAAAACAAACAAACAACAACAACAAAAGCATCCAGATAGCTGGGTGGTGACTGTTCACCCCATTAGTCCCACCCGGCTGTCTAGAGGAAAAGGTCAGTGGGTCTCTGTTGTTCCAGATCTGCTTGGACGACAGAATGAGTAGTTCCAGGAGAGGCTCCAAAGCTACAGAGAAAAACTATCTCAAAAAAAGGAGAGAGAGAGAGAGAGAGAGAGAGAGAGAGAGAGAGAGAGAGAACGACCTCCAGTTATCTTGGGTATATTTTTCCTTAAGACTCCCATACATTGGGAATGGCTGCCAAAATGAGGATTCCTCTGACTCCCAGGGAATGGATTTATGTCCCCTAGTTAGGATTGACTCTGACTCCCACGGGATGGGAGTGGCTCCCAGAGTTAGACTTTCCTCTGACTCCAGGGTATGGGAGTGGCTCCCAGAGATAGAGAACTCTACAGGGTGGGAGTGGCTACCAGAGATAGACTTTCCCCTGACTCCAAGGGATGGGAGTGGCTACCAGAGATAGACTTTCCCCTCACTCCACGGGATGGGCGTGGCTACCAGAGATAGACTTTCCCCTGACTCCACGGGATGGGATTGGCTACCAGAGATAGACTTTCCCCTGACTCCACAGGATGGGAGTGGCTCCCAGAGATAGACTTCCCTCTGACTCCACGGGATGGGAGTGGCTCCCAGAGATAGACTTACCCCTGACTCCACGGGATGGGGGTGGCTACCAGAGTTAGACTTCCCTCTGACTCCACGGGATGGGAGTGGCTCCCAGAGATAGACTTTCCCCTGACTCCACGGAATGGGAGTGGCTCCCAGAGATAGACTTTCCCCTGACTCCACGGGATGGGAGTGGCTCCACGGGATGGGAGTGGCTCTCAGAGATAGACTTTCCCCTGACTCCAAGGGATGGGAGTGGCTACCAGAGATAGACTTTCCCCTGACTCCAAGGGATGGGAGTGGCTCCCAGAGATAGACTTTCCCCTGACTCCACGGGATGGGAGTGGCTCCCAGAGTTAGACTTCCCTCTGACTCCACAGGATGGGAGTGGCTACCAGAGATAGACTTTCCTCTGACTCCACGGGATGGGAGTGGCTCCCAGAGTTAGACTTCCCTCTGACTCCACGGGATGGGAGTGGCTCCCAGAGATACTTTCCTCTGACTCCACGGGATGGGCGTGGCTACCAGAGATAGACTTTCCCCTGACTCCACTGGATGGGATTGCCTACCAGAGATAGACTTTCCCCTGACTCCACGGGATGGGAGTGGCTACCAGAGATAGACTTCCCTCTGACTCCACAGGATGGGAGTGGCTCCCAGAGATAGACTTTCCCCTGACTCCACGGGATGGGAGTGGCTACCAGAGATAGACTTACCCCTGACTCCACGGGATGGGGGTGGCTACCAGAGTTAGACTTCCCTCTGACTCCACGGGATGGGAGTGGCTCCCAGAGATAGACTTTCCCCTGACTCCACGGAATGGGAGTGGCTACCAGAGATAGACTTTTCCCTGACTCCACGGGATGGGATTGGCTACCAGAGATAGACTTTCCCCTGACTCCACGGAATGGGAGTGGCTCCCAGAGATAGACTTTCCCCTGACTCCACGGGATGGGAGTGGCTATGAGAGATAGACTTTCCCCTGACTCCACGGGATGGGAGTGGCTCCACGGGATGGGAGTGGCTCCCAGAGATAGACTTTCCCCTGACTCCACGGGATGGGAGTGGCTCCCAGAGATAGACTTTCCCCTGACTCCACGGAATGGGAGTGGCTCCCAGAGATAGACTTTCCCCTGACTCCACGGGATGGGAGTGGCTATGAGAGATAGACTTTCCCCTGACTCCACGGGATGGGAGTGGCTACCAGAAATAGACTTTCCCCTGACTCCAGGGGATGGGAGTGGCTCCCAGAGAGAGACTTTCCCCTGACTCCACGGGATGGGAGTGGCTATGAGAGATAGACTTTCCCATGACTCCACGGGATGGGAGTGGCTCCACGGGATGGGAGTGGCTCCCAGAGATAGACTTTCCCCTGACTCCACGGGATGGGAGTGGCTCCCACAGTTAGACTTTCCCCTGACTCCACGGGATGGGCGTGGCTACCAGAGATAGACTTTCCCCTGACTCCACGGGATGGGATTGGCTACCAGAGATAGACTTCCCTCTGACTCCACGGGATGGGAGTGGTTCCCAGAGTTAGACTTCCCTCTGACTCCACGGGAGTGGAGTGACTCCCAGAGATAGACTTTCCCCTGACTCCACGGGATGGGAGTGGCTCCCAGAGATAGACTTTCCCCTGACTCCAAGGGATGGGAGTGGCTACCAGAGATAGACTTTCCCCTGACTCCACGGGATGGGAGTGGCTCCACGGGATGGGAGTGGCTCCCAGAGACAGACTTTCCCCTGACTCCACGGGATGGGAGTGGCTACCAGAGTTAGACTTCCCTCTGACTCCACGGGATGGGAGTGGCTCCCAGAGATAGACTTTCCCCTGACTCCACGGGATGGGATTGGCTACCAGAGATAGACTTCCCTCTGACTCCACAGGATGGGAGTGGCTCCCAGAGATAGACTTTCCCCTGACTCCACGGGATGGGAGTGGCTACGAGAGATAGACTTACCCCTGACTCCATGGGATGGGGGTGGCTACCAGAGTTAGACTTCCCTCTGACTCCACGGGATGGGAGTGGCTCCCAGAGATAGACTTTCCCCTGACTCCACGGAATGGGAGTGGCTACCAGAGATAGACTTTTCCCTGACTCCACGGGATGGGAGTGGCTACCAGAGATAGACTTTCCCCTAACTCCACGGGATGGGAGTGGCTCCCAGAGATAGACTTTCCCCTGACTCCACGGGATGGGAGTGGCTCCCAGAGATAGACTTTCCCCTGACTCCACGGGATGGGAGTGGCTCCACGGGATGGGAGTGGCTCCCAGAGATAGACTTTCCCCTGAATCCAAGGGATGGGAGTGGCTCCCAGAGATAGACTTTCCCCTCACTCCACGGGATGGGAGTGGCTCCCAGAGATAGACTTTCCCCTGACTCCACAGGATGGGAGTAGCTACGAGAGATAGACTTACCCCTGACTCCAGGGTATGGGAGTGGCTACCAGAGTTAGACTTCCCTCTGACTCCACGGGATGGGAGTAGCTCCCAGAGATAGACTTTCCCCTGACTCCACGGGATTGGAGTGGCTACCAGAGATAGACTTTGCCCTGACTTCACGGGATGGGAGTGGCTACCTGAGATAGACTTTCCCCTGACTCCACGGGATGGGAGTGGCTCCCACAGTTAGACTTTCCCCTGACTCCACGGGATGGGCGTGGCTACCAGAGATAGACTTTCCCCTGACTCCACGGGATGGGATTGGCTACCAGAGATAGACTTCCCTCTGACTCCACGGGATGGGAGTGGTTCCCAGAGTTAGACTTCCCTCTGACTCCACGGGATGGGAGTGGCTCCCAGAGATAGACTTTCCCCTGACTCCACGGGATGGGAGTGGCTCCCAGAGATAGACTTTCCCCTGACTCCACGGGATGGGAGTGGCTCCCAGAGATAGACTTTCCCCTGACTCCACGGGATGGGAGTGGCTCCACGGGATGGGAGTGGCTCCCAGAGATAGACTTTCCCCTGAATCCAAGGGATGGGAGTGGCTACCAGAGATAGACTTTCCCCTCACTCCATGGGATGGGAGTGGCTCCCAGAGATAGACTTTCCCCTGACTCCACAGGATGGGAGTAGCTAGGAGAGATAGACTTACCCCTGACTCCAGGGTATGGGAGTGGCTACCAGAGTTAGACTTCCCTCTGACTCCACGGGATGGGAGTGGCTCCGAGAGATAGACTTTCCCCTGACTCCACGGGATGGGAGTGGCTCCCAGAGATAGACTTTCCCCTGACTCCATGGAATGGGAGTGGCTCCCAGAGATAGACTTTCCCCTGACTGCACGGGATGGGAGTGGCTCCCAGAGTTAGACTTCCCTCTGACTCCACGGGATGGGAGTGGCTCCCAGAGATAGACTTTCCCCTGACTCCACGGGATGGGAGTGGCTACCAGAGATAGACTTTCCCCTGACTCCACGGGATGGGAGTGGCTCCCAGAGATAGACTTTCCCCTGACTCCACGGGATGGGAGTGGCTCCCAGAGATAGAGTTTCCCCTGACTCCACGGGATGGGAGTGGCTACCAGAGATAGACTTTCCCCTGACTCCACGGGATGGGGGTGGCTCCCAGAGATAGACTTCCCTCTGACTCCACAGGATGGGAGTGGCTCCCAGAGATAGACTTACCCCTGACTCCACGGGATGGGGGTGGCTACCAGAGTTAGACTTCCCTCTGACTCCACGGGATGGGAGTGGCTCCCAGAGATAGACTTTCCCCTGACTCCACGGAATGGGAGTGGCTCCCAGAGATAGACTTTCCCCTGACTCCACGGGATGGGAGTGGCTATGAGAGATAGACTTTCCCCTGACTCCACGGGATGGGAGTGGCTACCAGAAATAGACTTTCCCCTGACTCCACGGGATGGGAGTGGCTCCCAGAGAGAGACTTTCCCCTGACTCCACGGGATGGGAGTGGCTATGAGAGATAGACTTTCCCATGACTCCACGGGATGGGAGTGGCTCCACGGGATGGGAGTGGCTCCCAGAGATAGACTTTCCCCTGACTCCACGGGATGGGAGTGGCTCCCACAGTTAGACTTTCCCCTGACTCCACGGGATGGGCGTGGCTACCAGAGATAGACTTTCCCCTGACTTCACGGGATGGGATTGGCTACCAGAGATAGACTTCCCTCTGACTCCACGGGATGGGAGTGGTTCCCAGAGTTAGACTTCCCTCTGACTCCACGGGAGTGGAGTGACTCCCAGAGATAGACTTTCCCCTGACTCCACGGGATGGGAGTGGCTCCCAGAGATAGACTTTCCCCTGACTCCACGGGATGGGAGTGGCTCCCAGAGATAGACTTTCCCCTGACTCCACGGGATGGGAGTGGCTCCACGGGATGGGAGTGGCTCCCAGAGATAGACTTTCCCCTGAATCCAAGGGATGGGAGTGGCTACCAGAGATAGACTTTCCCCTCACTCCATGGGATGGGAGTGGCTCCCAGAGATAGACTTTCCCCTGACTCCACAGGATGGGAGTAGCTAGGAGAGATAGACTTACCCCTGACTCCAGGGTATGGGAGTGGCTACCAGAGTTAGACTTCCCTCTGACTCCACGGGATGGGAGTGGCTCCGAGAGATAGACTTTCCCCTGACTCCACGGGATGGGAGTGGCTCCCAGAGTTAGAATTTCCTCTGACTCCAAGGGATGGGAGTGGCTCCCAGAGATAGACTTTCCCCTGACTGCACGGGATGGGAGTGGCTCCCAGAGTTAGACTTCCCTCTGACTCCACGGGATGGGAGTGGCTCCCAGAGATAGACTTTCCCCTGACTCCACGGGATGGGAGTGGCTACCAGAGATAGACTTTCCCCTGACTCCACGGGATGGGAGTGGCTCCCAGAGATAGACTTTCCCCTGAATCCAAGGGATGGGAGTGGCTCCCAGAGATAGACTTTCCCCTCACTCCACGGGATGGGAGTGGCTCCCAGAGATAGACTTTCCCCTGACTCCACAGGATGGGAGTAGCTACGAGAGATAGACTTACCCCTGACTCCAGGGTATGGGAGTGGCTACCAGAGTTAGACTTCCCTCTGACTCCAGGGGATGGGAGTGGCTCCCAGAGATAGACTTTCCCCTGACTCCACGTGATGGGAGTGGCTCCCAGAGACAGACTTTCCTCTGATCCCCACGGGATGGGAGTGGCTAACCAAAGCACGTGGCTCTTCCTCACCACCCCGAGATGGGTGGCTATCTTAAACCTGAAAGTATTTCTTTCTTTTGACTCACTGAGACTCCTCCCAGCCCGTGCTGGGCAGAACCAAGCCCGTGCCTTTCACGTGTTTTTTCCACATATGGGAAATGTTTTAAGCAGTATCACAGGCATTTAAGAATAAGTAGAGAGCTAGGCAGTGGTGTTCCAAGGCTTTAATCCCAGCACTCAGGAGGCAGGGGCAGGAAGATCTCTGTGAGTTCTATGCAAGCTTGGTCTAAAAGAGCTAGTTCCAGGACAGCCTCCAAAGCTACGGAGAAACCCTGTCTCTAAGTAAGTAAGACAGACCAAAAATAAATAAATAAATAAATAAAAGAAAAAGTACATAGGTCGCAGGAGTAAGTTCTTCATTCCACTGAACATTAACGGCCCATTTTGCTGGTGATCAAGTCTGATCTACTTCCTTTGTTTGTGTACTCTGCCACGGGGCACTTTAGAGCCCAGGGCCAGGACAGGTCACACTGGATGTAAATTCAGTTCAAGGTTCTTGCCTTACGATTTAGAAGTCAAAGGCTAGCTCTAATTATGACCTAGGAAGCCACCATTTTCAGACTCAGAGTTACCTTCTAAGTGCGGGGGTCCCCGTTTCCTCCCAGAAACGTACAAAGCTACAAGATGCCTCAGATTTTTCCAGGGCAAGCATGGGTGAGAGCTAGCCCAGCTCCTGGGATTATTCCAGACATATTCCCCCTTGGTAAATATTCAGGGGCCTTACCTTGACTGCAGACCTCTCTCAGAACTCGCCAGCAGCAAGGCCCGAGCAGCAGAGGCGGTTTCTGTGCCAGGGGCACTAAGACCCAGTTCCTCCCCCTCACAGGAAGAGAGGGTAAACCATATCCGGTCAGGGGCGGGCTCTGAAGAGTGACAGCAGAGACGGGTTACTATGGAACCGGTCTGCTGTGGAGGAAATTTAGAGGATAATCTGGTTTCCTTACTGTACTTCCCAATGATACTAATTTTTCCCACTGCCTCATCTTGCTTGGGCTATTTCGTGCAGAGCTTGAAACCAGAGCCTCTGAAGCCCCCACTTAACTCAAGCCTCATTCACCTCGCCATGCTTCCATCTCTGCCATACATTACCTTAACCTGCCTCCCCTTCCCCCCGATTTTGCATGTCCTGCCCCAGGTTACATGAAAGTCTTCTTCTATTTATAGCTTGATTCCCAGCTTTTACATACACTCTTCTGCTTTCCAGGAATTCCACAACACTCCCACCCCAGCGCAGGGGTGGAGTAGTGAAGGGCACAACTTCTGTCTAGTAGGTCTCAACTAGGTAGAGTGAAGCTCCAGCGCCTGCCCCGTATGCACCAAAGTCTGCCAGCTACACACATAACCCTTCCTTGCCTCAGTCCTTTAAGTGGAAGTCTAGGTTTACTACACAGGTTGACAGCTTTGTCCTGGACCTCAGAGTGCTGTGTCCCACTCTTTTCCAGAGCCAAGTAATGACTCAGGTTCAGGTCCAGGCTCTGTAGGAAGCCACACCTTTGTGAGTCTCAGAGGAGGTGATCTGGGCACACTTTCTCACATTGTCGATATCAAGGCTTGAGTTCCTTGGGCCTGACAGCAGGGTCAGGGTTCTGAGCCCACACTTTCTCTTAGGAGAAAGTTCCTTTCAATCCACAGAGGCTCTCTCAGATTGACCTTAGCTTTGAACAGGAACTCTACCTTGTAGACCTGGGGCCCTGTCCCTTAAAGCCTATTAGGGTGCTTGCAGTGACCCTGAAGGCAGAGAAGAGATGCACCCAAAACACTGCCTTCTGGCTCAATCGCATGACTTCTGGGGTTCCTGGCATCTTCTCTTTTACTGATTTTGGATCACTTGCATCAATTCACTCCCCTCAGTACCCAAAGTGGAAGTGTCATCATGCCCTACTTAGGATCTATTTACCATCCCTCAACTTTCCACCCAGAAGCATGGCTGAGAGTTTTGAGGTAGTACTCTTTGTGTAAATGGTTTTCCTGCCTCTTCTCACCTTTGTACGGGTTAAGGCCAGCTTTCCTGACTCTTAAAGGTCATGGACTTTCACTCTGGACATCCTTGAGGAGTAAAATGAGGCTTAGTTCATCCTCACAGCTCTGTCAAGCCTAAAAACAGCTGTCAGCTCATAATGTCTTTTGTTTTTAATAGAAATATTCACATATATAATTCTATTAACCATATGTTTAGGTCCAGTCCCATGTTTGTGATTCAATGATCACTTTCAATCTCAATAATCCTAAATCGCCCCTTTCCCTCCCTTGTGTGGTATTTACTCACTCTGCTTGTGTTCTTTGGAGAAATCTCCTAGCTAGACATTCTTGTTGGCTACATTAGTTTTGGGGCAATTGGAATTCAAAAAAACAGCATCAGAGTAAGAATTTTACGGAATAAACATACTTTCCCTTCAAATCCCAGTTATGATCACCATGTGACTATTAAATCTAAGAATAGCTTTTCTTTTCCTTCTCTGTATTTCTGTCCCTCTCTTCTCCCCAATGCAGAATGTATAATGCCCAATGTAGGTTCAAGAGAAGCTATATGGCATATCTCTCTTCTCTGAGGACTTCTAGGTATGATATTAAGTTTGGGCAGATCTTTGAAATTTGTCTTGTTGAGTATATATTTTCAGTAATAATTCATGCAAGGACAACATTTTTCTCCTATGTCTTTAAAATGTTGGGAAATGAGCAGCATAGCCTAGGGGTTCAAAATTAGGCAGTGGCCTACAAAGCACATTTTTATGTATAATGAAAACACCTGATAGACAGGATAGCTTATTTCTGATAAGCCAAGAGAATGGATAGTTTAGGTCAAACCTAAACTATTCAGCAATTTCAATGTCTGGTCATTTTGAGATCACCTGATCTAGATCAAACCCCTAAAGAAAAAAAAATAATACTAAATTAAATTAAAAAATACAGAATACAGAAACGGTTACAAATTCCTATGTATACCTTCATTTGTGTCAGCCTGCTTCATTAGAGTTGCTTCTTTTATTGTTGAAAATTTGGATGCCTCAGTAAGGTTTTCATAAGCCTTTTATCTTTGAAAATTAATTGACACCACATAATATACAATTCTGTCACCACCAAGCACATTCCATTTTCTTCTATTTCTATATCTTATACTTAGAGAGATAATTTGGATCATACTTTCAATCACTCACTGCATGCATGAAGAAGGAGAGATATGACGACTACCAAGACTACAGCTGTATCCTCTCTTGCATGGTATGCCCTGAGACAGCCTGCATTTCAGTGCAAAACCCCTTTTCTAAGATACAGGAAAAAAAATTCTTCACAATTACTTTGGTGATCTCATTTATCTCACTATATATTACTCCAAGTGATTTGAGATCAGAGGGTTTACTTCTTAAGATGATGTTACAATAATAGAAAGAAAGCTGAAGGGATGGAGAGATAGCTCAGCAATTAAGACACATTTTCTGCTTTTCAGAAGATCTGGGTTTAGTTCCCAGTAACCACATGCTGACATAACTTTAGAGGAATCTGAGGTTCTCTTCTGACCTCCAAGGGCACTGCATGCATGCAGGGCACTAAACATACATGCAGGCAAATTACTTATACACGTAAAAATAAAAAAAAATAGAAAATATTGTTAAGGGAGTCAGATTGTTTATTCTGGATCCATTTTGAGTGTTCGTGGTCTGAGAATACAGATTTGGGTTACCTCAATTTCCATGTTCCAGTATGGGAGAGGTGTCCTAATTTATACAGTTTTAAAGAACAAAGAAAGTCACAAATCAAGGCATATTTAAAATGCATTGATGGGAACACCAGAAAAGCAGGGACAAATAGATGGGAGAAGCTTCCCTAGGGTCCCAAGATGCCATCTGCTGACATGTTTAACTTTGGCTTAGTGGAATCTGGTAGTCTGTTAATTAACATATTTGAAAAGGTTTCTATCAGTCACAAGATGTTAGTTCAGAAACAAACAGTTAGCTGCTCAGGAGAAATACACTCATCCACAACAAGCTATTTATTTAGCCTTTGCCCCTTCAACATTCCACAGTACTGAAATTTTAATCAGTTGATCAGTCTCCATAGGCAATTTCTTTTTGTGAAGTAATCTTCCCCAGTCAGACACAACTTCTTTTCAATTTTCATTCATGGTTCTTCCTATAACTCAAGCAACATGATTGGTGCATGTCACGGCCACATAAAGTTTATTAACTATTATAACATCTCATGTAGCAAAGAAGGATGTAATGTATATTAAGTTGAGAAGAAGACTGGACAGCTCTCTCCATGAGAGACCATTAGCTTATGTAGGCCATTAAGACAGAAAGTCTTGGATAATATCAGATGTTAGCCATTATGTAACAGATTTGAATTATTTTTACATCCTCTATCTGACAGAACATTTTCATGTAACATAAAATCACTTCAGTTAAGATTAAGTAATGAAGACACAGTATGGCCTAACAGAGTAAAAGTTAACAGACGAATACAACATCTAAAATAACCAAGTGTTAGCTTTCAGTTTTCATTCAGCTAAGGTGTCAATATCTTGCTTAGACATTTGAAACAGACCTTTCTCTTTGTCCACAATCATTTGCCATAGTTATGGGAACTGCTGTAATGTTCCCGACATGCACACCTGGTATCATACTCTTCCCCGCTTCCCTCAACCACTGCTGTATTTCCTCTCTTCCGTTTCTGTTTATCCTGTTCAATCTCCCATTATCCTCTTACTTCTCCCTAAGAATACTTTAGAGTATTGGCAGGAGGCTTTAACTCTTCCATGTTATTTATTTATATGTAATAATGTCTGCTTTTACTTTCTTTGCAACTTTACCTAGGGTTTAACAAATGCTAAGCAAATACTATACACCAGCTGTGCTCTCTGGCTATCCTTCCATTTGTGACTTTTTCTTTTTTCTTTCTTTTTTTTTTGAAGACAGGGTTTCTCTGTGTAATAGCCCTAGTAGTCTTGGAACCTGGAACATGCTTTGGAAAACCAGGTTGGCTTCGACCTCACAGTGATCCGTCTGCCTCTGCCTCCCAAATACTGGAATTTGTGCCATCACTGCTGGGCTCCATTTCTGTTTCGTAAAAGTAGTTTGGGAGAATGTAAGAGTGAGGTGCATCTCTGTGAGTTCGAGGTCAGCCTGCTCTACAAGAGCTAGTTCCAGGACAGCTAGAACTGCTAACCAGAAAAACCTTGTCTCGCAAATACCAAAAAACAAAACAAAACAAAAAAAAGAGCTTCCAGATAGCTGGGTGGTGACTGCCCACCCTTTAGTCCCTCCCAGCTGTCTGAGGCAGAGGCACGTGAATCTCTGTATATTCCAGTCCTGCGTGGACAACAGAGTGAGTTCCAGGAAAGGTTTCAAAGCTAAAGAGAAAACCTATCTCAAAACAAAACAAATCTTCTAGGTATCTCTGATACAGTGTTCCTTATGAGTGCCATACACTAGGCATGACTGCACAGGTTAGGATTCCTCTGACTCCCAGGGGATGTTCTTGCTCACCCAAGTTAGACTTCCCCCTGATTACTACAGGATTGGTGTGCCTAGCCTGGCTAGAAGGTCCTCTGACTTCCACCGGAAGGGAGTGGCTTCCAGAGATAGGATTTCTTCTGACTCCCACAGGATGGGCGTAGCTACTACAGATAGGCTGTCTCCTGATACCCAGGGGATGGGAGTGGCTACCAAAATTAGGTTATCCTCTGACACCACAGGATGGGCATGGCTACTAGAGTTAGGCTTTTCTCTGAATCACAGGGTATAGAGAAGCTACTAGGTTTAGGCTTTCCTCTGACTCCACGGGATGGGAGAGCCTACCAGAGTTAGGCTTTCTTCTGATACCCACTGGATGGGAGTGGCTACCAGACAAAGACTTTCCTCTGATACCCATGGGATGGGAGTGGTTCCTAGAGTATGGCTTTCCTCTGACTCGATGGAATGGGAGTGGTTACCAGAGCTAGGCTTTTCTCTGTCTCCCACGGGATGGGAGTGGCTAAGCAAGGCCTCTGGATATCTTCTGCACGTGGCACTTCTCTGACCACCCCAAGATGGGCGTGACTATCTTAAACTTCAATGTATCTTTTTCTTTGGCTCCCTGAGCCCTCCTACCCGCTCCTGTTGGACATGACCAACACCATGACTTTGGCGTGTTTTTCCCGAAGTATAGGTTTTAAGCGCTAACTCAGGCATTAAAGAATATGTAAAAAGCCAAGCAGTGATGTCCCAATCCTTTAATCCTAGCACTTGGCTGGCAGGGGGAGGCAGATCTCTGTGGGTGGAGGCAAGCTTGGTCTATAAGAGCTAGTTCTAGGACAACCTCCAAAGCTACAAAGAAAACCTGTCTCTAAGGGGAAAAAAAGAGAATAAGTACAGAACTCACAGAAGTTGGTCCTTCATTCCACTGATCATTAACTACAGATTTTGCTAGCGATGAATTCCGATATACTTCCTTTGCTTCTGTACTCTGCCACGGGGCACTTTAGAGCCCAGGGCCAGAACAACTCATGGTGGACTAGAATTCTGTTCAAGGTTCTTGCCTTACGATTTAGAAGTCAAAGGCTGGCTTTAATTGTGACGTAGGAAGGCACCATTTTCAGAATCAGAGTTACCTTCTAAGGGCAGGGGTGTCCGTTTCCTCCCAGAAACGTACAAAGCAACAAGACACCTCATGTTTTCCCACGACAAGCCTGGGTGAGAGCGAGCCCAGCTCCTGGGATTATTCCAGACATATTCCCCCTTGGTACACATTTAGGGGCCTTACCTTGACTGCAGACCTCTCTCAGAACTCGCCAGGAGAGGGGCCTGAGCAGCAGAGGCGGTTTCCGTGCCAGGGGCACTAGGACCCAGTTCCTCCCCCCTCACAGGAAGAGAGGATATACCATATCCGGTCAGGGGCGGGCTCTGAAGAGTGACAGCAGGGACGAGTTACTATGCAACAGGACTGTTGTGGGAGAAATTTAGAGGAGAGACTTGTTTCCTTACTGTACTTCCCTAAGACGCTTATCTTTCCCACTGCCTGCACTTTTCTTGGGCTATTTCGTGCAGAGCTTAAAACCTGAACCTCTGAAGCCCCACTTAACCCATCCACCTTGCCATGCTTTACGTGAACAAGACTCCTCTCCCCCATACTGCATGTCCTGCCCCATGTTGCATGAAAGTCTCCTATTTAGAACTTAATTCTCAGCTTTCAGCTATACTCCTCTGATGTCCAGAAAATCCACCCCACCGAACCCCAACCCCCACCACCATGGCATTGCTGGGGCTAATAAAGGACACAAGGGCACAACTTCTGTCAAGCAGGTCTCAACTAGGTAGAGTGAAGCTCGAGCTCCTGCCCCGTATGCACCAAAGTCTGCCAGCTACACACATAACCCTCCCTTGCCTCAGTCCTTTAAGTGGAAGTCTAGGTTTACTACACAGGTTGGCAGCTTTGTCCTGGACCTCAGAGTGCTGTGTCCCACTCTTTTCCAGAGCCAAGTAATGACTCAGGTTCAGGTCCAGGCTCTGTAGGAAGCCACACCTTTGTGAGTCTCAGAGGAGGTGATCTGGGCACACTTTCTCACATTGTCTCAAGGCTTGAGTTTCTTGGGCCTGACAGCAGGGTCAGAGTTCTGAGCCCACACTTTCTCTTAGGAGAAAATTCCTTTTAATCCACAGAGGCTCTCTCAGATTGATTATGGCTTTGAACAGGAACTCTACCTTGCAGACCTGGGACCCTGTCCCTTAAAGCTTATTAAGGTGCTTGCAGTGACCCTGAAGGCAGAGAAGAGATGCACAAAAACACTGCCTGCTGGCTCAACCACATGACTTCTGGGGTTCCTGGCATCTTCTCTTTTACTGATTTTGGACCACTTGCATCAATTCACTCCCCTCAGCTCACAAAGTGGAAGTGTCATCATGCCCCACTTAGGATCTATTTCCCTTCCCTCAACTTTCCAGCCAGAAGCATGGCTGAGGATTTGATGTAGCTCTCTGTGGAAATATTTGTCCAGTAGAACAACTTTTACAATACTATGCAATTTATTAGGCATATTTTAAGTAACTATCACTCTCTGAACAGAATAATTTTTATGATTAAAGCCATGACTGTTGATCCAAACATCAAAAGATTTTCAATGGAAAAATGTTTTTAAAAATTAAATTAAATTAAATTAATTAAAAATTAAAGAATATTAATAGCAGATAAATACTTAATAAAAATTGCTAACTGAGCAATGGTTGTTCATACCTTTAATCCCGGCACGTGGGAGGCAGAGGCAGGTGGATCTCTGTGAGTTTGAGCCTAACCTAGTCTACAGAGTGAGTTTCAGGACAGCCAGACTACTCAGAGAAATCCTGTTTCAGTCCCTTGCACGCTGGGCCTGGACTTGGGCTCAGTCCAGGAGGGGCAGCTCCAGTGCTTTGAGAGCCTGTCTGAGGACAGGCAAGCCCTGTCTCAGCTCAATCACATTCCTGGCCAGCAAGAGAGAGTGAACTTCTAGCAGACTTCCATTGGAGGAGGGGTGAGTTTTCCCCTGGCCAGAGGGCTTCCTCTAGGAGGAATTCAGCCTTTCCCTGCCCCCCTCGACAATCTGGTCACCAGGCAGAGGCGACTACTCCCTGCAGAGCTCTCCTGATTCCAGTCCCAGCCTTTATCCAGGTACACCTTCCTCTCTCCCCCCCCTCCCCTCTGGAGACACAAGATCTCCCCAGAGCTGCTCCCTTGCACGCTGGGCCTGGACTTGGGCTCAGTCCAGGAGGGGCAGCTCCGGTGCTTTGAGAGCCTGTCTGAGGACAGGCAAGCCCTGTCTCAGCTCAATCACATTCCTGGCCAGCAAGAGAGAGTGAACTTTTAGCAGACTTCCATTGGAGGAGGGGTGAGTTTTCTCCAGGCCAGAGGGCTTCCTCTAGGAGGAATTCAGCCTTTCCCCGCCCCCCTCGACAATCTGGTCACCAGGCAGAGGCGACTCCTCCCTGCGGAGCTCTCCCGAATCCCGTCCCAGCCTTTATCCAGGTACACCTGCCTCTCTTCCCCCCTTCCCTATGGGGCCACAAGATCTCCCCAGAGCAACTCCCTTGCTCGCTGGGCCTGGGTTGTGAGTACAACCCGGTAGTAGGGAGTGCCTGTGTTTCAATAGACTGCCTGAGGAAAGGTAGGCCTTCTGTCAGTGAATTCCCTGCCCAACAAGGGAACCTGACCTGGTACTAGAAGATCCAGTAGAGAGCATTTTAAGGAAGAGATGGGCAGACGCCAAGGCAAGAACTCCTCCAACAATCTAAAAAACAACATGAAAACATCAGAACCCAATGACCCTACAATAGAAGGACTTGAACCTCTTAATTCAGAAGAAGCGGGAAAAAAATGCCATTATGAAAGCAATAGAGTCCCTTAAACAGGATATGAATAACTCCCTTAAAGAACTGGATGAGAAGTATAACAAAAAGATTGAAGAAATGAGTAAAGAAATGGATGAAAAATATAAAAAAAACATCGAAGAAATGAGTAAATCCATGAATGATATATTGGGAAACCAAGAAAAAACAATCAAACAGGTAATGGAAACAGTTCAAGAATTGAAAACTGAAATGGAGGCAATGAAGAAAACACAAAACGAGGGCCGGCTGGATATGGAAAATCTAGGTAAACGAACAGAGACTACAGAATCAAGCATAACCAATAGGATACAAGAGATGGAAGAACGAATCTCAGAGTCTGAAGATACCATAGAGAAAATAAATGCTCTGATCAAAGAAAACAGCAAATCCAATAAATTCTCATCACAAAACAGTCAAGAAATCTGGGACACAATAAAAAAACCAAATCTAAGAATAATAGGGATTGAAGAAGGAGAAGAACTGCAGATCAAAGGACCAGAAAATATATTCAACAAAATTATAGAAGAAAACTTTCTCAATCTAAAGAATGATATTCCTATGAAGGTTCAAGAAGCATACAGAACACCGAATAGGCTTGATCAAAAAAAAAAAACATCCCCTCGCCATATAATAATCAAAACACAAAACATACAGATTAAAGAAAGAATATTAAGAGCTGCAAAGGAAAAAGGGCAAGTAACTTATAAAGGTAAACCTATCAGACTCACACCGAACTTCTCTATGGAAACCATGAAAGCCAGAAGGTCCTGGATAGAGGTACTGCAGAAACTAAGAGACCATGGATGCAAGCCCAGGCTAATATACCCAGCCAAGCTATCATTCACTATCAATGGAGAAAACAAAATATTCCAGGATAAGAAGAAATTTAAACAATTCGCAGCCACAAACCCAGCCTTACAGAAAGTAATAGAAGGAAAATTGCAACCAAAGGAGTCCAACATTGCCAGCAATGCTTACAATAACTCAGACATCTAGCGACCCTTCACGAGCTTAACTAAAAGATGGAACACATACAAACTCTATTAATCAAACAAACAAAAAATAATAATAACCGGAGTCAACAACCACTGGTCATTAATATCACTTAATATCAATGGACTCAATTCACCTATAAAGAGGCACAGACTTAGAGATTGGATACGAAAACAGGACAAGATATAGGCACAGGAGGCCTCTTTTTAAGTAGGACCCCAGCAGCACAGACAATAAGAGAAACAATGAATAAATGGGATCTACTGAAACTGAGAAGCTTCTGTAAAGCAAAGGACACTGTCAGTAGGACAAAAAGGCTGCCTACTGACTGGGAGAAGATCTTCACCAACCCCTCATCAGACAAAGGTCTGATCTCCAAAATATACAAAGAACTCAAGAAACTAGGCACTAAAACTCTAATTAACCCAATTAAAAAATGGGGTACTGAACTTAACAGAGAATTCACAACAGATGAACTTCGAGTGGCCAGAAGACACTTAAGGTCATGCTCAACCTCCTTAGCGATCAGGGAAATGCAAATCAAAACCACTTTGAGATACCATCTTACACCTGTCAGAATAGCTAAAGTCAAAAACACCAATGATAGCCTATGCTGGAGAGGATGTGGGGTGAGGGGAACACATCCATTGTTGGTGGGAATGCAAACTCGTGCAGCCACTGTGGAAATCAGTGTGGCGGTTTCTCAGGAAACTGGGAGTCAACCTCCCTCAGGACCCAGCAATTCCACTCTTGGGAATATACCCTAAAGATTCCCTAACATACTACAAAAGCATTTGTTCTACTATGTTCATAGCAGCACTATTTGTAATAGCCAGAACCTGGAAACAGCCTAGGTGCCCCTCAATAGAAGAATGGTTAAAAAAGGTGTGGAACATATACACATTAGAGTTTTACTCAGCGGTAAAAAACAATGACATCTTGAATTTTGCATGCAAATGGATGGAAATAGAAAACGCTTTACTGAGTGAGGTAAGCCAGACCCAAAAAGAGGAACACGGTATGTATTCACTCATAAGTGGATTCTAACCATAATTAAAGGTCTTTGAGCCTATTATTCGTGATCCTAGAGAAGCTAAATAAGAAGATGAACCTGATGAAGATTATTTAGCTATCCACCAGGAGGTAGGAAATAGACAAGAGTCCCAGGTAACCTCGGGTGCATGGGGGGATGGGAGGGTTGATGGAAGGGGAGAGGGTTAGAGAGAAGGGAGTAGGGGAGGAATGGGGAAAGCTCGGTGGCCTGGGATGGGGGGGGGGAGGGAGGAAGGATGAATATGGGATCAGGGAAGAATATATTTCAACTAAGGGAGTCATTTTAGGGTTTACAGGAGACTTGATTATATATGGGATCCCAAGTCCAAGGAGAGATCCCCCAGATTGTTCTCTGGACAGAGGAGAGGGTGCCTGAATCGGCCGTGGCCCATAACCATACTGATGTATATTTTGCTCATCACCATAGATCCTTCATCTGGCGAAGGACGGCGATAAAGTCGGAGACCCACATTGGAGCATCGGACTGAGCCCCCCGAGGTCCAAATGAGGAGCAGAAGGAGGAAGAACATGAAAAACGAAATCAGGACTGCGAGGGATGCTATCACCCACTGATACAAGGAAACGGATCTAATGAGAGTTTACCAAGGCCAGTTGGACTGGGACTGAACGAGGACGTGATCTAACCAGATTCTCAGAATTTGGCCGGATTCTCTGAATGTGACTGGCCCGAAGTCTTTCTGAAAAGCCATTGACTATGATACTGGGACCTGTTTCCTCTGCATATTCTGGATTTTGGGGATCCAGTCTGTTTGGATACTCACCTTCCTGGACCTGGAGGGAGGGGGGAAGAACTTGAACTTCCCACAGGGCAGGAAACCCTGACTGCCCTAAGGGACGAAGAGGGAGGAGGAGAGGGAGTGGGGGGAGTGGGAGGGTGTTGGGAAGAGGGGCGGAAATGGAAACTTTTATAATTTAATAAAATTTACTTAGAAAAAAAAAGAAATCCTGTTTCATAAATAAAATAAAAACAAAAAAGAAAAGAAGTATAGTTGTAGAAAATCACCCATTATATCTCACTGTATTAAATCAACATTTAAGTTTTTTAACATACATAAAATTTTAAATTAGTACAAACATATTTGTAAACAATCTTTTACCTCAAACTTTAATATTAACATTATGATTGCCATTACAAAGTTCAGAAAACAAGTTTAATGAGGTGATTTTAATATAAAGCACACTAGACATATGGTATATTAGGTGACACTTATAAACTTATAATCTAATTATTATCCTTATTTTACTTAACGTTTTGACTAAAAGGTTTTACAGAAAGTCCTGTATGCCAGATCATGAACAACAAGGAAAAACAAGACCTTCTTCTCTGACGATAAGTAGTAATAAATATAGAAAGATGTTTCCTAAGTTGACAAAATTGCCGGGCAGGGGTTGGGAGCACAGGGATGGGGGTGAGGTGGGGATAAGGGGAGATGGTGGGAGAGAAGGGGAGGATGGGGAGAACTTGAGGGAATGGCATGGTTGAGATGGAGGAGGGGTGGATGTGGGAGCAGGGAAGTATAAATCTTAATTAAGGGAGCCATTTTAGAGTTGGCAAGAGACTTGACTCTAGAGGGGTTTCCAGGTGTCCAAGGAGATGTCCCCAGCTTGTTCCTTGAGCAGCAGAGGAAAGGGCGCCTGAACTAGCCTTGTCCTATAGACACACTGATGAATATCTTGCATATTACCATAGAACCTTCATCTGGTCATGGATGAAGATAGAGACAGAGACACACATTGGAGCACTGGACTGGGCTCCCAAGGTTCTAATGAGAAGCAGAAGTGGGGCGAACATGAGCAAGGAAGTCAGGACCACGAGGGGGCATTCACCCACTGTGTCGGTGGGATAGATCTAATGGGAGATCACCAGGCCAGTTGGAATGGGACTGATGGAGCATGTGGTAAAACCGGACTCTCTGAATGTGGCTGTTGGTGGAGGCTGACTGAGAAGACAAGGACAATGATGCTGGGTTTTGATTCTACTGCATGGACGGGCTTTGTGGGAGCCTGGTTTGTTTGGATGTTCACCTTCCTAGACCTGGGGGGAAGGGGGAGGATATTGGACTTCCCATAGAGTAGGGAACCCTGACAGCTCTTTGGCCTGGAGAAAGAGGGTGAGGAGGATAGAGGGAAGGGAGAAGAGGGAAGTGGGAGGAGGGGAGGAAGTGGAAATTTTTAATAATAAATAAATAAATAAAATAAAAAACTAAAAATGAAAATAAAAAAGAGATTACCTGTTGAATAGGATTTTTAGGAAGTAGAGATCTTCTTCTACTCTGTCCAATAATGAGAGTTTCTTAGAGAATCTATCATTGCATACTTTAGACCTCCTGCTTCTTTCACCAAACATTTCCAGTACACAGGTGACAACTCTGCAAGTATATATATTCAGTGTGTGTTTGGAAAAAGCATTAACCTTTAAAACAAGAGATCAACTTCTCTGCTAATTTCTCACACATATTTTAATATCAGAAACAAAAGTCAGTATGTATCCCTGACATCCATGACAAGAAAACAAGGACTGAGAGAAAATATTCACAGAAAAGCCTAACACTTTTGAACAGTTTTCTTTCATATTTCACACCATTTTCTTAATCTAATTCCACAGTATCTTATGAACATCATCAAATCTTTAGAACATTTCAAATTGTAAATTGTATTTCAAATCAATCCAAAAAATTGAGCTCCCAACTAGGTAAACACAGTGAAGGAACGGGCTACAAAATTTATCTGTGTACATTTAATCCCAAGTTAAACCTTTGCTAAAACACCCCCAAAAGATTATCAACAGTTTGTTTGCAAAAAGATGACCAGACCTTTTCAGTCATAAAGCAGAGGCTACCTTACACCTCACTTGTGAGTAGGACGACTTAACTTGGTCTTAGTACGTCCCTTGGCCATGCCTTTAGTGCCAGACTTGGCTGCAGCTGCAGCTTGGGCTTTCTCTTCCTCTTCAATCAAAGTCTGCTCATAACGAGATAAGCAAACCCCAGGCAAGGCTTCACTGATCTTGGCTAAAAAGTCCATCACCTTTATCTGGCTTGTTTCAGCATAGGCTTTCGGGCCCCACAGGAACTCATAGGAAGGAGGATCACTCTTAGGAACCTGATGGTATTCTACGTATTCTTCCCGCACTAGATCCTCAGTGATGAGCTTCCTGATATCCCCAAAGATGACGTGCATGATCCCATCATAGAGTCCTAAAGCATTTAGGAAATACCAGACATCCTCCTCGGGAGCACTGTAGTTATTTAGGTAGATCACACTTAGGAGAGCAATCAGAATGCCCCTGGTAGGAACACCTAGCTCATTGCTCCTACTTCCATCATCCTCGAAACCTAGCTTGCTCACAAGCTCATATGCTTGACCATGTGGCTGGACTTCTTTCAGCTCAAGGCCAAACACCACATCCAATCGATAGGAGGCTTTCTTGAGGATCTCAGGGAAGTGTTCCTTGAACCTTTTGTTGATAATTCTGAGCATCTCTCCCCTCTTCATGAGCTGCTGTACTTTGTATTTGCAGAGCATGTACTCCATCAGCATTCCTGTCTTCCTTGTCAGAAGATCCATCTGCAAGCTTCTAGTGGAGAGTAGAGCCCCGGAGGAACGCTCATTTCTATCCACTTGGCCCTGGTCACCCTTATTAGACTTTCTGTGGGTCACTTCTTGGCTGGCAGTGCTGCTGGGTGCTGAGCTTTCAGACTGCTGTGGGAAGTCAGCAGCAGAAGTGCTTGGCTTAGCATCTCCTGAGGCTTGATCAGAGCAAGCAGGTGACTCTGCTTTCTCTGCCTCCTTTGCTTGAGCATCCTTGAGCTCCTGGCGCCGTTTCTCACGAGCACGTGCCTTACTCTTCTGTCCCCTTGGCATGATGGCTGGCGTCAGGGACAGCAGGACAGAGACTTGGTAGTAGAACAGGTAACTGAGATACCTGAATCAGGAAAATAACATACTATGATCACTTTAAGCATGTTGAGAACACTCAGGCTTTCAACCGTTCATTCCCCCCCTTGTGTTACATTATAATGACATCAGTGTTCTGAGCACTCACTGTATTCCTCACCTCTGGTCCCCTTATATATACTGTGAGGTGAAGGATGGCTGCCTTTCTCTGGGGTTTGAACACTCTCAATTCTACTCACATCTAGTACTAGGTTGCTGTAATATTTCACAGAATCCAGGAGTAAGGAAGCCCAAAGCAAACTGGACCTTGAATGACAACACCAATTCACATACATGAATGGTGAAATCTCACAAGGCCATACCCCTAGATGAAGTTCTGTAGACAGTGGCTGTTACAAGAGGGAGATTCATTCTTCTGCAGGCATAATCCCTCAGTTTTAAAACCATATACATGGAAGCAACACTAAATGGTCATCTCAGTCTCTATTTATGTGTTTATATAATAAATACATGTGTTTATATTAGTTATTACTTGCACTATTGATATTATTGTTACATAAGATAATATATAAAATATGTGTATGTATTTATATATTGTCACATATGTAACAATAATTCACATAGAAAATGGGCTGTGGAATTGAGATGACATGGGGAGACATGGGTCCGTTTGGAAAGAGGAGAAGGAAAAAGATGTAAATACACTGTACAATAATTAAATAAACTTTCAAAAGCTAAAATAATCACAGCACTCAGGAGGTACAGACAGGAGGACTTGTATAAGTTAAACATCTTCCTGGTCTACATTATGAGTTCTTGGGAAACCAGAGCTAAATACAAAAAAACACTGAATTTTCAATAAAGAGAAAGACAAAAGCACATGGTGTGCACTGGGAGAAAACACATAATACACAAGATGTGATGGAGATGCTGAAACTCACACGGCTGACCTTTGCCCTCTTGTGCTGATAATGTCCTAGGAACAGAGCCTGTGGCTAGTCAGGACAGGTGTCCATGTCCAAATCACACTATAACACCTGGCTTGCAGTGGCCCCATTATTTTGGAAGTGATTCCCTCACCTCCATATATCTTCACTGATGTTAGGTAGTGGAGACCAAGGCTAAAATGGGCCTATAGGAGACCAAGGCTGTCCCTCCTCAGAGAACAGGATCGGAGGAGAAGAGAAGGTGTCCCACTTCCAGCTCTGAATTCAGGACATTTTAAATATCCCTGTGCTATGTGTTAGCTTTCAGTTTTTCTTCAGCCAGGGTGTTAGTATCTTCTTCAGATATTTGAAACTGACTCCTTTCTTGTCCGCACTCATTTGGTGAAGTTATGGGAACTGTTGTAAAGTTCCCATCATGCACACCTGGTATCATACTCTTTCCCACTTCCCTCAACCACTGCTTTATTTCCTCGCTTCGTTTTCTGCTCATCCTGGTCAAATTTCCATCATCCTCTTACTTTTTTCCTAACAGTAAACACTATACACCAGCTGTGCCCTCTGGCTATCCTTCCATTTCTGATTTTTTTAAAAGACAGGGTTTCTCTGTGTAGTAGTCTTGGAACCTGAAACATGCTTAGGAGAGCCAGGGTGGCTTCGAACTCACAGAGATCTGCCTGCCTCTACCTCCCAAATGCTGAAATTTGTGCCATCACTGCTGGATTTCACTTCTGATTTTTAAGAGAAGTTTGGGACAATATAAAGGGGAGGTGGATCTCTGTGAGTTCGAGGTCAGCCTGGTCTATAAGAGCTAGTTCCAGGACAGCTAGGAGTGTTAAACTGAGAAACCTTGTCTCGAAAAATCCCTCTCCCCCAAAAAAGTTTTCAGATAGCTGGGTGGTGGCTGTGCACCCTTTTGTCCCTCCCATCTGTCTGCAGGCAGAGACACATGGATCTCTGTGTGTTCCAGTTCTGCGTGGATAACATAGTAGCTCCAGGGGAGGCTTCAAAGCTATGGAGAAATTCTATCTCAAAAAAACAAAAGAAAAAAATCCTCTAGTTATCTCTGGTATGGTGGTCCTTATGACTGCCATACACTAGGCATGACTGCACAGGATTCCTCTGACTCCCAGGGGATGTGCTTGCTCACCCAAGTTAGGCTTCCCCCTGAGTCCTACAGGATGGGCATGCCTAGACTGGTTAGGAGTTCCTTGACTCCCAGGGAATGGGAGTGGCTACTAGAGTTAGGTTTTCTCTGACTCCACAGGATGGGAGTGGCTACCAGAGGTAGGATTTCTTCTGACTTCCATGGGATGGGAGTGGCAAACCAAAGTCTCTGGGTATCTACTGCATATGGCACTTTCTCTGACCACCCTGAGATGGGCATGGCTATCTTAAACCTCAATGTATCTCTATTTTTCAGCTCTGTGATCCCTCCTACCCGCCCATGTTGGACATGACCAACTCCATGCTTTCGTGTGTTTTTTCCCCGAGACATGGGTTTTAAACGCTATCACAGGCATTTAAGAATAAGTAGAGAGACGAGCGGTGATTTCCCAAACATTTAATCCCAGCACTCAGGAGGCAGAGGCAGGCATATTTCTGTGTGTTAGAGATCAGTCTGGTCTACAACAGCTAATTCCAGGACAGCCTCCAAAGCTACAGAAAACAGTATCTCTAAGGCAAAAAAAATAAATAAATAAACAAATAAAAGAAAGAAAGAATAAAAGAAAAAGTACAACGATAGCAGGAGTTAGTTCTTCATTCCACTGAACATTAACTACTGATTTTGCTGGTGATGAAGTCCGATAGACTTCCTTTGCTTCTGTACTCTGCCACGGGGCACTTTAGAGCCCAGGGCCAAAACAGCTCATGGTGGACGAGAATTTAGTTCAAGGTTCTTGCCTTATGATTTAGAAGTCAAAAGCTGGCTTTAATTGTGACCTAGGAAGCCACCATTTTCAGAATCAGAGTTACCTTCTAAGAGCGGGGGGGGGGGGGTCCCCATTTCCTCCCAGAAACATACAAAGCTACAAGACACCTCATATTTTCCCGGGGCAAGCCTGGGTGAGAGCTAGCACAACTCCTGAGATTATTCCAGACATATTCCCCCTTGGTACACATTCAGGGGCCTTACCTTGACTGCAGACCTCTCTCAGAACTCGCCGGCAGCAGCGTCGAGCAGCAGACGTGGTTTCCGTGCCAGGGGTACTAGGACCCAGTTCCTCCCCCCTCACAGGAAGAGAGGGTATACCATATCCGGTCAGGGGCGGGCTCTGAAGAGTGACAGCAGGGACGAGTTACTATGCAACAGGACTGTTGTGGGAGAAATTTAGAGGAGAGACTTGTTTCCTTACTGTACTTCCCTAAGACGCTTATCTTTCCCACTGCCTGCACTTTTCTTGGGCTATTTCGTGCAGAGCTTAAAACCTGAACCTCTGAAGCCCCACTTAACTCATGCCCCATCCACTTCGCCTGCCGTGCTTCCATCTCTGCCGTATGCTACCTGAACCTGCCTCCCCTTCTCTCTCATATTGCATGTCCTGCCCAGGTTGCATGCAAATCTTCTTCATTTTAGAGTTTAATTCTCAGCTTTCAGCAACACTCCTCTGCTGTCCTGGAACTCCACCTCAACCCCACCCCCATCATCGTTGCTTTAGGGGTTTTATAAAGGACACAAGGGCACAACTTCTGTTTAGCAAGTCTCAACTAGGTACATTGAAGCTTGAGCTTCTGCTAGAAGTTCTTGCTGGCTATGTTAGTTTTGGGGCATTTGAAATCGAAAAATATAGCATCAGAGTAAGAATTCTAGAGAACAAAACTATACTTTCCTTTAATTCCTAATTATGACTACTGTTATGCTTTTGGCCCTTTAAGGGGCAAGCCATGCCCACTCCCAGCAACTTGTGACCTTTCCCCGCCATCTTGGATCTCTCTCTTAATGCCCCCTCTTGGGGTGAGCGCATTTCCCCCTTCCCATTTTCTCTTCTCTCTCTCCCTGCCCCCATTTCTCCCTTTCCCCTCCTTAACCCCCTGAATAAATATTCGTCACGTTGTGTCTATCCATGTCTCTGTCTCCTGCCGGCCCCCTGCTACTAGCCGCTCCGGGGTCCTGCACCAGGGACCCGCCAGCATTTCCTGCAGCTAGCTGCTCCTCAGGAACCGCCCAGGGATTTTGCAGCATTTTTAAAAACTACCATGTGACTATTAAATCTAAGAATTGTTTTTCTTTGTATTTCTCTGTATTTCTGCCCCTCTCTTTTGGCCAATGTTCTCAGTAGGTTCAAGAGAGGCTATATGGCATATCTCTATCTTCTGAGGACTCCTAGGTATGATATTAAGTTTGGGGAGGTGTTTAAAAATTTTCTTATTGATTATATATTTTCGGTAATAATTCATGAAAAGACAACATTTTTCTCCCATGTCTTAAATACATTGGGAAATGGGCCCCGTAAGGCAGGGGTTTAAAATTAGGAGGTAGCCTGCAAACCACATTTTATGTATAATGAAAATGCCTGATAGACAGGATATCTTATTTCCATTAGGCCAGAACAACGGAAAGTTTAGTTCAAGCCTAAACTATACAATAATTTCAATACCAGTTCATTTGGGATCACCTTATCTAGATCAAACCCCTAAAAAATTAAAAATACATTAAATAAAAAAATAGAAAACTGAAGGACTGGAGAGATAGTTCAGCAATTAAGATGCATTTTCTGTTTTCAGAAGATCTGGGTTTAGTGCCTAGTATCCACATGCTGACATACATTTAGGGGAATCTGAGGCCCTCTATTGACCTCCAAGGGCAGTACACACACACAGTGCATTTAACATATATGCATGCAAAATACTTATACATGGAAAAATAAAAATATAGAATACAATGTTAAGGGAGTAAGATTGTTTATTCTGGATCCATTTTGAGTGTCCATGGCCTGAGCATACAGACTTGGGTTACCCAAAATTCCATGTTCCAGTGTGGAAGGGTACTAAGTTTTTATAGTTTCAGAACAAAGAAAGGGTTACCCCAAATTCCATGTGCCAGTGTGGAAGGGTACTAAGTTTTTATAGTTTCAGAACAAAGAAAGTCACAAATCAAGGCAAGCTTAAAATGCATTGTTGGGAATATCATAAAGGCAGGCACAAATAGATGGAAGAAGCTTCCCCAGGGTCCCAGTGTGTTATCTGATAACATTCTTAACCTTGGCTTAGTGGAAACTAGTAGTCTATTAGTTAATAGATTTCAAAAGGTTTCTATCAATCACAAGATGCAAGTTCAGATACAGACAGTGGCAAGGAATGGCTGCTCAGGAGAAATAAACTCGTCCATGAAAAGGTAATTAGCCTCTGGCCCTGCCACATTCCACAGTACTGAAATTTTAATCAGCTAATCATTCTCCATCGGCAATTTGATTTTGTGAATTAATCTTTTCCAATCAGATACCCTTTCTTTTCAATTTCATTCATGGTTCTCCCTATAACTCTAGCAACACGATTTGTGCATGCCCAGTCCACATAAAGTTTATTAAATATTATAATGTCTCATGTAGTTAGGAAGGCTGGTTCCTAGGATGTGATGCAGATTAAGTTGAGTAGAGGACTGGGAAACTGTCTCCAGGAGAGAGGACTAGCTGGTATAGGCCATTAAGAAAGAGAGTCTTGGATCATATCAAAACCATTATCCATTATGTAACATACCTGAATTATTTTTATATCCTCTGTATCTGACAAACATTTGCATGTAACATAAAATCACTACACTTAAAATTAAGTAATGAAGAACACAGCTTGGCCTAATGGAGTGAAAGTTAATAGATGAACACAACATCTAAATTAACCAAAATTTACACATGTTTTTTAAAGATGAACTATAGAGTTCTCTTTGTATTTACGTTATTTTTATTCAGTGAACTTTCTTCCTTACATTTACATGGCAGAAATGGTACTTTCAGCCAAGAGGTGGTGGTGCCTTCCTTTAATCCCAGCATTTAGGAAGTAGAGGCAAGTGGATCTCCATGAGTTCAAGGTCAGCCTGGTGTACAGAGCGAATGCCAGGACTCAAAAGCTACCCAGAGAAACCCTGTCTTAAAAACACCAAAAAGAAAAAAATAAAGAATAGCTTAATTAAGTTTTAAATCATGGTTCATTGCCCCACAGAGAATTTTATATACTAATCAAGTATAGAATCATAAGTATTTAAGGTATTAAACATCATAAATATTGTGGAATTAGACATTGATGTCGTTTATGTAATTTGTAGAATCTTATTTATAGTGTATAAATAAGAATTAACCAAAATCTTTGAGTAACTCTAGGTAGAGGAAATAGATTTAAAACTTAATTTGAAAATTAGACTTTTTTGTTTCATCTAAATTATACTGAATAATAAGAATATATATTATATGCATATATTTATAAAGACAATGATAAACTTGCATATTTCAAACATTAGCTTTTTATAAGGTAGGAGTTTAGGGTAAGCAAATAGTTATAACAAAGAAAGGTTTGATCAAATGAAACTTCATGATACTTTCATTTATAACTTCATTAAAATCAAGACTTTTATTACTTTATCATCTATAAATACACAGAGTAAATTATTACTCTAAAATATTATAAATATTTTTAAAAATATAATTACAAAATTATTCAATAACTATAAAAGGTGAGAAAAAGGTTCTCAGCTGTCAGTGGTGTTGAAGATGAGTATCGAGCATTTTCAGTGTCCACATGAATGTGCTCTTAGATGATATGAGAAAGTTCACCACCTCCTAAGGATGAAGAAGTACTTGGAGACAGTCCTGATCCTTAAATCAGAATGGGGACTTTGATGTGAAATTCCATTTTTCCTTTTTAGTTGACAAGACCATCTTCTGCTCTCCTTTGAAGAAGATTCTGTAACTGATTTTAAACTTTCACTATCATGGTTAAAAGTCTTTTATGATACTGTGTGTTGTTTATCTAAAAGACCGATTTTTTTTAGCAAATATTTGTTCAGTAGAACAAGTTTTACAATCACTATGCAATTTATTAGGCTTATTTTAAGTAACTGTCACTCTCTAAACAGAATTTTTTTATGATTAAAGAAATGACTGTCAATCCAAGCAGCAAAAACTTTGTACAATAGGAAAACATTTTTAAAAATTAAAATTTGATAATAGGTTTTAAATGTTCATTTACCAAAAGAATATGAAGAAGAGATCAATACTTAAGAAAATATTGTTAACTGGGCAATGGTGGTGCACACCTTTAATCCTGGGACTAGGGAGGAAAGGCAGGTAGAACTCAGTGAATTTGAGCCTAGCATAATCTAGCGAGTTTCAAGACAGCCAGGCTACACAGAGAAAGCATGTCTCAAAAACAAAAAAGGTAATGTTGTAGAAAATCAAGCATTATATCTAGGGTATTTACATTTAAATTTTTAACCTACATATATTTTAAATTAGTTACAGCTATAATTTAAACAATCTTTTTACAACATACTTTAACCTTAACATTTTGATTTCTATTACAATGATTAGAAAACAACTTTAATGAGGTGATTTTAATTGAAAGCTCAATTGGTTATATCTAAAACACAATAGATATATGGTATCTTAGATAACACTTATAAACTTAGGCAAAGTGTATTAACAAATTTTGTTTACTTAGCTAATTTTTAATTACTTAATAAAGATTTAAGTTACTATAGCAGATACTTTGAATATTTTATGAAAAGCATTTACATTTTTACTACTGTTTATGAGACATCAAAGGTCAGATAAGGCATGTAGAGCTGGATAGAGTTAGGCATTTATTCCTATCATTATAATATTTAACTAAGAAAAAGATTAATAATTAAGAAATGTATTACTATGGAGTAATACATTAAGATGATCTGTAAATCCAACGATAAGATGTCTATGTAAGCCTCAAAGTAGGTTTTCAAATAAAATTTAAATTTATTTAGGGCTTTCTCTTCCATAGGCCTTGGTAAAATATGACTCTTGAAAAACTTGTTTATTTATTTGTTTGTTTTACAAGAGGCAGTAATGACTTTATTAGAATCCTTAAGATACATAAAATGTTCATATTCATATGTACACTAAGTTCAATTATTTTTTAACCTTTGGAATAGTTTAGTATCTCAAAGGAAGGCAATGGTCTGATAGGGAAAACTTACCCAGGAGTAGGAGTAATCATATCTTAAAGTAAACTTACACCCAAGCAAAAGAGTCCATGGTGTAGAACCGGAATTAGGATAAGGATCTAGGAGATAACATATTGACCAGTACTGGATCATTATGTATGTCTTGTCCTTAAAAGCAGGTTTAATTTTTTTTTTTAGATTAGAAAAGTTTATTTTAGTTGTTCCAAAGAAAGATTTAGAACCATTACCAATCTCTATTTGTTTTAGGTATGTGGTCACATTGATTAAATATACTTTGTGTCTTTTAATATTACTTAAAGTTTGAGTTTGCTATGAGCCAAAATTAAGCTGAACCTGTTATGGGAGCCCACTGAAACGACAAATCACATACAATTTAGAGTCTATTCAGAGTGCTTATTCCAGCTGATTTGGACTATACTCAATTATTTGGGAACTAAGTGTAGCCCCAAGGACTTAGAGCAGTGGCTCTCAACCTCTGGGTCCCAACCCCTTTAGTGTTGAGTGACCTTTTCATAGGGGTCACTTAAGACCTGCAGAAAACACAGATATTTACATAACAATGTGTAGCACTAGCAAAATTCTAGTTATGAAGTAGCATTAGACACAATTTTATTGTTGGGAATTAGTATGACATGAGCAACTGATTTAAAAGTTCACAGCATCAGAAAGGTTGAGAACCACTGATTTAGAGTAAGAAGCTTTTTTAAAAAGACCTACATCCCGGTATTTTGCTCTGCAACTTGAGGAATAGGTTGCAAGCAGCTTAACAGAAGCTAAGAGAAGCTGCTACTGGAAGAGGTAGGGTTCTGCAAAAGAAAGAAATGTAAAGTGTGCTAAGATGTTAGCTGGGGCAACTTGTCCTCAGGACCAAGAATAGATTTGATATATTTCCTAGGTATTCTCTATCAAGGAGATCAAATTCTGATTATGTCTGACGTGGTCTCATCAAGAATACAAGATGGAGGAACCTCTGCATTATCTTGCCCTGTCACATTCCACATTGCTTCTTTGAACATGAGTCAAATGGTGAGTAGAGTAAGCACAGAGTTCTGAGTGGTCAGGGATTCCAGACAGAAAGCGACACTGAGATTCAATACTTAAACAATAAGCAGTTAGCTGGCTAAACCTTGAGGTAGGGAGGATGTGCAGAAAGTCCATTGCTGAGAAAGTTATGTCTACTAAGCTGTTTTGTACCTGACCTTGAATCACCAACCAAAACCTCGGAAAATGTTTTAGTGTATTTGTCTCTAGGGGTAATCAGTTTGCTTTGAAATTATTCTGAGGATTAAAATTAGCTGTCTTAGTGACTGAAAAAATTATTAATTTTATATGTCTGCCGAGTAATAAAAAACCCCTAGTATTGATTCCTCTTATCAGAATTAACCTTTAACAGAAACCATGTTTCAATATATTATGGGAGAGTATACCAAGGATGATCATCCAACACAGTTTACAACCAAGTCAAAGTCTGTATTCCAACTGTCTCAGAATACATTCAGATATGCAACACCCAAGTATAACACTGAACAGTTAGAGCAAGAGGCTTTTAGAGGAAAAACCCACACCTTGGTATCTTCCTGTGCAGCTGCAGGGGGAGGTTTGAAGGAACAAGCATTTTAACAGAATCTAAGATAGGCTGTTAGCTAGAGAAAGTTGCTGTCACAAGATGGCAGTTTAGCAGAAGCTACAGAAAGTTAGCTGGGGTGTCTTGGCCTTGGGTCCTAGAATAGACCTGGGACATTTTCCCTGGGATTCTCTAACAAGGAGACTGAGTTCTCGTTAAACCTGAAAAGGCTTCAGCAAGAATACAAGATGGAGGAAACTCTGCACTCTCTTTCTCTGTCACAAACCAAGTTAATTTTAGCTTACATAAGCATTTACTTATAATACAATGTGGCAATAAATATATTAAGAAAAATAAACCATAACCACACACAAAAACCATAACCACGCACAGATAGTTTATATACATAATAAAACATAAGATTTATTTTAATAAACCAAGATTATTGAACATAATATTTGGATATTTTCTATAGTCAAAATTATGAAAAGCAATTAAAATTAGAGATCTTTAGTAAACTTATAGATCCATTAGTTAATACAGTGTAATCTTAATAAAACTCTTACAGTTTGTAGTTTTATATTTTTATTCTGAAGAAATCACATGAATTATATGTCACGTTTTATGTAAGCTGGAACTTGTTTTGGAAGGAAATCCTCATCAAAATTCATGTATATAATATTGAATGTTTGTGAAACATTTAATATTCTCAAAGATATCATTTTAATAGGTGATAAGATGTTAGAGTACTCAATTTATAAGATTGTATGCCTTTATCACACCTTCACACATGATCAAATGTTTAAATTTGAATCTGCATATGTGTTTTAATTGTACATGCGAAAATAATAGTTTTAGCACATAACAAACCACATTTAAAAAGAGAACTGACATCACCAGTGTGTTAAAACCTTGGACACAACAATATATGAAAACAACCAAAGAATACACAACAAATATTATCGCCATATGACACAAGTGCAAGAAATTAGGTGCACCCAGTTACAAAAAATGTTACAAAGTTTATCCTATTTCTTTAAGTTGAAGAGGCTTAGTTACACAAAAGATCAAAAGGTGAAGTCTGTCCTATACATATGGCAACATCTCTCTCTTTATTTCTCTCTTAATGAATGACTGAGGAAGGAAATTTGTTTTTTATTGTGTCCCAGACTGCTTTGTGGCAGGTAACCAGAGGTCACAAACTCATGCTTAATCACACCTGGCGATTCATCCACAACAAGCAAATTAAAAGAACCAAATTAGAAGCAGAAAGCAAAGATTCAATTCAGTCATACTGGGAAGTGGAGGAGGAAAAAGATATACTATTAATCCATCAAGTCTATCTTCATTGTACTGAGGTGAGATCAAAATTTGAATGGGGGGCCACATATATGAACATCCACGCCTTCCAGATCAAGGAGAGGTTATACCACCATTGACTCATTAGTATCTGTGTTTCAGTCTAATTATGTACGGTGATTTGAGAAGTAGTTCCTAGAACTGTTTGAAATCTCTTTCATGGAGGGAAAATAATACCTCTGACTGGTTCTCTTCTTATCCCCAGAATGGAATAGTTGGGGAAACCCTATTAGCCTTATGGCCCATTATTTGATATTTCTTTTTAGGATCTTTATATCTGCCAGACCTGTTACATGAGGCAGCGGGAAATAGGTTTTATGAAGATCTTCTCCAGAAAAGCAGTATGTTACTACACTGATCCAGTAGCAGACCATGAATGGATCTAGGTAATGTCTATTTTGATATTAGTGACACTCAGACAGTCAATGGGTTTCATGTTAGGAAAAGCAGAAGCAAAGGAATATAGAACTGAAGCCTAGAAGGATTGGTCCGTCAAATGACAGACATGGAAACTCCCCAACAATGCTTGAAGAGGGGTTTCAACATAAATCCTCAGGAATGCTGTGGCAGGGACACAGACCTGGCTTCACTTGGCTATCTTTTACAGTCTGCAGTGTCCTCCTAAGCTTTAAGGACCTCCACTCAGGCCAGAGATTTGGGGCTTTAAGGCTGAAAAGAATTTTAGGACTGGTTTGAATTGTAAAGACTCTGTAATATAAGTAGGGGAGTTAAAAGGAGAAAAAAGTTGCTCAAGGAAAACAGTAAGACACATGAGACATAAAGAAACAAGGGCAGAGAAGGAGATGAAGAAATTTAGAATTTATCGTTATGATATCAAATCAATAATTTATTTATTTATTTTAGCATATATTTTATGTGTGTAAGAGGACTCATTTTTAGAATGAATTACCGATATTATCAGTTATTTTTGTTAACAGATATTTCATATTTTAACTAAAGCAGGGTGCTCGTTGTGATTTATTTTTTACCTTTGCCTAGAACTCTCGAAAGTGTGTATGACAAACCACTTAGTAGGTTGTTATTTTATATCTTCCTTCCCACCAAATACTTGTAATTTAATAATTATCACACTTAAAGCCATCTTAGGATCTGATGGTAATTTATCTTCAAACTTCCCCCTTTTTGAAAATTTTGTTCATATGCACATGCATGTATGTGTACATGTATGAATGTACGTACGCATGCTTATTTTTCTTTTCTCCTTAAAAGTTACCTGTACATTAAAGCTAAGGAATGTTTTGAGAGTCAGTTTGGTGTGCTGCTTGCAGAATTAACTTTGTCAAATTTTATGTTGCAACATCTTTCTCCCACTGGGTTTTGGATTATCCTTTCTGCTTACCCAAACATCAGAGGCCCTAAGACACTGGTGACCAATTCCTCAAATATGCATTCCTAAGAAAGTCAGTAAAGTTCCTTCTTACCCAGGAATGGGGTATGTTTGTTTGGATTCTCTATGCAGCCATTGCACAGTGTGTAAGGTTTTACCTCTGTTCTTTTGGATGGGAGGGAACAAGTCTCTGTTCTCTTTAGTGTTTTAATCATCAGGTGCTCCTAAAATTCCTAAGCTAAAGGCTTGGCATTGTCACAGCAAAGATTTTTTAAAAACAACTGAAACTGGACATGGGGTAAATCTGCAGCTGGACTGGAATACTATGGCTTCAGATTACTTCACACTATGAAGTATTGTCTGCTCTGTCATCTAGCAACAATGTTCCCCAAATGCACAAGTTCTCAAACTGTCTGGACTGTACTCTCTACATTTAAGCTTCGTTTCTCCAGTCCTCTTCTCTGCAAGTGACAGAGGTTGTGTAATGAATGGAGAGAACTTGAAACTGACTGCCATGTATATAAGATATTCCCCTTCTGCTGTCTCATGGCTGCAATTTTCAAACAGTATTTTTATGTCCTTGTTCTAGACATAAGGAAGATACGACAAGAGACATTTGACACCTCTGCTCTACAGTTTCATGGTGTGGTAATAGAAAACAGACTTTTCTGTCCTGTGATACTAAATTATATTGTCTTCTCAGACCCTGCCCAGGTATCCCTGACTTGTCTCCTGGTGAAACTGTAATTCTTCCCTCTTTGAATGTATGTTAAATGTTAAATATGCTTGGCTGTCTTCATACATATGTGTAGAGGATAGAAGTGAACTTAGTGTCTTACAACTTCTCAGCCTCTTTGTTGAGACAGAGTTTCTCACTAACTTAGATCTCACTAGTTTGGTTAGTCAGGATGGCCAGCTAAGCCAAAGGGTATGTGTCAATGGAGATTTCTCTCCTGCCCACCAGTTCCCGAACAAACACTCAAAGACTTACAATAATTATAAATGTTTGGCTTGTGGCTCAGACTTATTAAAAACTAGCTCTTATTTCGAAATGAACCCATTTCTACTATTTTATATTTTATCACAAGGCTCCTGGTTTGTTACCTTACATCATGCTTTTCCGGTGGCTGTTGGTGCCCTGCCGACTCCATTATCCTTCTCTCTATATGTTTCTTTGGATTCCTTCCTGGTTCTATTCTGTCTGGATATTGGCCAGTCAGCTCATTTACTAAACAAAGGTAATAAAACATATTCATAACTTACAGAAGGGCATCCCACACCTATAAAGTCCTGAGCTTCAAGATCCCATCGCAGCACCTGGTTTTGAAGATGAGTGCTTATGGATTGAATTCAGGTGCTCATTCTTGAGCCACATGAAATGTACCAACTAAGTCATATCACCAGTCATGCTCCCCTCCTGATGTTAAGATACGTCTTCTGCATGAGCCTTGTGTCTCCCTCATACTCACCAGGCAGAAGGAAGGAAAGGTATTTCCTGGCTACATGCCAGAAATAAATTTGTGAAAAGATCAAGGCTTTACAGTTGGTTGTTCATGACAGGAACACAAAAGTATATTCTCCATTAAGAGAATTGGCAGTCCTAATAGTTCCAGCTGAGGTGCCATGAGATGCAAGCCTAGAACCAAGCCTTGAACTGTGCGGTTCACCTAAAGTGGAAACTGACAGAGATCTCTGCCTGGCATTACCTTGTGTCCCAGACGGTGACAATAGAGAGGATTCGGAGTGTCACTCACAAATATGAGATACATGTTCACACTTTCTTTGTTACCAACTGACCCCTGTATAATCTGGCAAGCTTCCATTTTCTTTTCATATGAAGTGTCTTTACATATCTCCATTCTTGTTTGTGCTTATAAGGGATTTGTATACTAATTTATTTGGTCATTTTGTTCTTCTATTTTTTTGCCTGGAAGAAAATTCTCGCACAACTGTATTGGGAAACCTTTCTCTCTCTCTCTCTCTCTCTCTCTCTCTCTCTCTCTCTCTCTCTCTCTCTCTCCATCTTCCATTTATTGAAAATATTCTTCTATCACACAATACATCCTGACTACATTTTTACCTCCCTTCACTCCTCACTGCTATCTCCTCCATTCTCCCACAGATCCACGCCCCCTTTCCTCTTCAGAAAAGAGAAGGTTTCCAAGGATGACAGCCAAAGAGAGTAAAACAGGATACAATAACATCAAGCAAATAGTCATTACGTATATGCAATGGACCTCGCACATATCTATACAGATTCTGTGCTTGCTACTCCAGTCTGTGTTGGCCCATATGAGCCTTGCTTAGCTGATTTGCTGGGTCATGGTTTTCTGTTGCCTTCCACCCACTTTGAATGCTATCCCTCCAATCCCTGGAATTCCCCAATCTCTCAGGGATGGCACCCTATGGAGACCTCCAAATTAGAATCTCTCTGCAGAATATCTGACTGTGGGTCTCTGAACCTGCTCCCATCTGTTGCCAGAGGAATCCTCTCTGATAATTGTGGACATGACTAAGAAGTTACTCTGCAGGTTCCAGAAGGAGAAATCTGGCCATCAACACAGACAAAATCGTGGACCTACACACTATCCTGTCTGCAAGTTGTTTTTGGGCAATGGTGGCCAACAAGTGTTTGGTTTAGTTTGAGGCACACACTATGAGAGGGAACCTGTATGGCTAGGAACTGGAAACTGGACAGCCCAGAGATCTAGTGAAGGACCAAACATGACTGGAAACAAAACAAGAAATGACTTCTAATAATATTCTTCTATACCCTGACTTTATCTGAGACTTTCGGTCTCATTCCAACAGCCTCAAATCTAAGACACTCTCTAGTTAGAAGTGAAATTTGCCTTGTTGTAGTTGACCTGACAAGAGTTCCCAGGGTGAGTTACAGTGAAAGAAGTATGTGGGTAGGGAGTGATCAGGTTTCTGGTATAAAATAGAAAGCTAGCCTCTGCTAACCCGAGACACAACAGTTTTCCTGTGTTCTTCAAAGCCTTGTGATGTCCCAGACTGAAGTGAACAAGATTCACTGTTACCATATATATGACTCTCAGCATTCTTTCTGTTATTCCCCTCATTTACACTTGGGGTCATGTTGACGATTGGTAGGCAGTATTTCAGATGTGTACACGCATACACACACACACACACACACACACACAAACATACACACTCTTCAGTGTATATTCTTCAGTATACACACTCACAAACACACTTTGTTCAATAAGGAAATATTACACACACACACACACACACACACACGAGTGTGCATGAGTGTGCATTCTCACGTGCCCTAGCGCACACACAGTCTGTTCAATTGAGTCCATCCCTATCAACCCCAGGAGATCCTACCACTGAGAAAAATTTCTACTACACAGAAGAATAAGTTCAATTCCTGAAATAGAGAGATGAGTTGTTTTTTTGTTTTTTGTTTGTTTGTTTGTTGTTGTTGTTGTTTTCTGATGACCTTCCACCTGTGTTAACCTTTAGGTCCAGAATGTGCTCTTTCTGAGTATTTCTTTGTTCCTCAAATCTTGCATGATCCTCAATTAGTTTCTTAGCTTATTCTTATCAGAGCTCACCACCGCTTTCATACCTGACCTGAGAAAGATGCACCTGAGTGTAGCAGCATTTCATTTGTATTTTAATAAATAAAGCATGCCTCAAGTTCAGAGAGTAAAATGGTCACACTGGCCAGTATTACACACCTGGCCACAGTAACATTTGAATCCCAGTAGCCACGCTAGCTGCCATAGAAACTGGGCAGTGCATGACTTTAACCCCAGTGGTGCACACCTTTCATCCCAGAACTAGAGAGGATTTATAAAATGGGGAGACAGCTTTCAGTTACAGCCTCATTCTGAGATTCCTAGAGGCAGGATTGCCATTTAGGACTGAGGTCAAGGTTAAGAGCCAGTGGCTACCTGCTTTGCTTTTGGGTCTTCAAGTTGAACCCCAATTTGGCTCACCGAGCATTTATTAAACATGCTTCATTTGATGCCCAACTTTTGAGGCACAAATTGATGAACAAGCCATTTGCCTGAGACTTCTTATCTTCAGCCCAGGACAGAGCTTGGATTGGAATTCCAGTTATAGGAATTCACAAGAAGCACTAGGATTTCCAGGCCCCACCTGCCTTGGCTTAGCTTCCTCTCCTGAGGAGCATATCCTTTATGCCACCCCTCAGGCACCCACAGGGGTTCCTGTGTTCCTACTGCAGTTTCCTGTGAGTCCTCCAGTCTCCTGTCTACCCCTAGCCCTGCATGCTTAAGGCTACCTTTCACAGACAGAAGTTTCTCTCTTACCTTAGGGTTACATAGCTGCTCAGTCCCAACAAAACACAGAGGCTTATAGTAATTTTAAACTGTTTGGCCTGATTAGCCCAAGTCTTATTGTTAACTAGCTCTTATAACTTAAATTAACCCATAATTCTTATCTATGTTCAGCCATGTGGCTTGACTCCTATTCTAATGCAGCATTTCGTCTTGCATCCTCTCCATCTGGGTGGTAACTGCAGATGGGGCCTTTTCTCTTCCCTGAATTCTCCTAGTCTGCTCACCGCACCTATATTTCCTGCCTGGCTACTGGCAAATCAACATTTTACTAACCCAGTGTAAGTGACAAATATTTAGTGGGTAGAAGAACATTATCCCACAGGACCTGGGGCTCTGATATGCCTTGGAATTTGTGTGGGTATAGGTGTACACCTTGTGTGTGTAGGTGCTTAAAGAGGCCAGAGAAAGACGTAGATGTCTTAGAGCTGGAGGCACTGCAAGCTATTAAGATTCGTTTAATAATATTGAAAATAAAACAGATATAAGAGTCACAGTGTGCATAAAAATAAGAGGAATACAGAAGTGTTGTCTTCAAATCCCACCCTTAATCTAAATTCTTTCACTTACTAGTCATGTAAATATAGGAACAGGTAGATTTGTAAGTCTTGCTATGCGTTGAGAAGTGATTTTAACAAGTTTTTTCTCTAATAATGGGGATACATGTGTATGGTACAATGAATCTGTGCTTAAATAGATCTTATACTGACTTATCAGAAAGTGTCATTTATTAATGTGAGCATTTTAATCTAATTCATTATTATCCTTATTTTTCTTAACACTTTGCCTAAAAGATCTACAGAAAGTGCTGTATGCCAGGTCATGTACACGAAGGAAAAACAAAACCTTCTTCTCTGAAGACAACTAGTAATGAATACAGAAAAATATTTCTGTTGAACAAGACATCACCCAACATATTGTTTCTTTAGGAAAGTAGAGATCTTATTTCAGTCTCTCCAATAATGGAGTTTCTTAGAGAATCTATCATTGCTTATTCCAGACCTCCTGCTTCTTTTACCAAACATTTCCAGGACAACTGCAAGAGTCGATATTCAGTGTGTGTTTGGATAAAGCATGAACCTTAAAAAAAAGAGAGGTATGCTTATGTTCAAATTTGTCACACATATTTTAATATCAGAAACAAAAGTCAGTATGTATCCCTGACGTAAATGCCAAGAAAACAAGGACTAAAAGAAAATATTCAATGAAAACCCTAACACTTTTGAATATTTTTCTCTCATATTTCTCACCATTTTCTTATTCTAATTCCACAGTATCTTCTGAACATCATCAAAACCTTAGAGCATTTCAAATTTTAACCTTTATTTCAAATCAATCCAAAAAATTGAGCTCCCAACTAGGTAAACAGCAGTGAAGGAACGGGCTACAAAATTTATCTGTGCACATTTAACCCCAAGTTAAACCTTTGCTAAAAGAACCCCAAAAGATTAACAGCTTGTTTGCAAAGAGATGAACAGACCTTTTCAGTCATAAAGCAGAGGCTGCCTTACACCTCACTTGTGAGTAGGACGACTTAACTTGGTCTTAGTACGTCCCTTGGCCTTGCCTTTAGTGCCAGACTTGGCTGCAGCTGCAGCTTGGGCTTTCTCTTCCTCTTCAATCAAAGTCTGCTCATAACGAGATAAGCAAACCCCAGGCAAGGCTTCACTGACCTTGGCTAAAAAGTCCATCACCTTTATCTGGCTTGTTTCAGCATAGGCTTTCGGGCCCCACAGGAACTCATAGGAAGGAGGATCACTCTTAGGAACCTGACGGTATTCTATGTATTCTTCCCGCACTAGATCCTCAGTGATGAGCTTCCTGATATCCCCAAAGATGACGTGCATGATCCCATCATAGAGTCCTAAAGCATTTAGGAAATACCAGACATCCTCCTCGGAAGCACAGTAGTTATTTAGGTAGATCACACTTAGGAGAGCGATCAGAATGCCCCTGGTAGGACCTACACCTAGCTCATTGCTCCTACCTCCATCATCCTCGAAACCTAGCTTGCTCACAAGCTCATATGCTTGACCATGTGGCTGGACTTCTTTCAGCTCAAGGCCAAACACCACATCCAATCGATAGGAGGCTTTCTTGAGGATCTCAGGGAAGTGTTCCTTGAACCTTTTGTTGATAACTTTGAGCATCTCTCTCCTCTTCATGAGCTGCTGTACTTTGTATTTGCAGAGCATGTACTCCATCAGCATTCCTGTCTTCCTTGTCAGAAGATCCATCTGCAAGCTTCTAGTGGAGAGTAGAGCCCCGGAGGAACGCTCATTTCTATCCCCTTGGCCCTGGTCACCCTTATCAGACTTTCTGTGGGTCACTTCTTGGCTGGCAGTGCTGCTGGGTGCTGAGCTTTCAGACTGCTGTGGGAAGTCAGCAGCAGAAGTGCTTGGCTTAGCATCTCCTGAGGCTTGATCAGAGCAAGCAGGTGACTCTGCTTTCTCTGCCTCCTTTGCTTGAGCATCCTTGAGCTCCTGGCGCCGTTTCTCACGAGCACGTGCCTTACTCTTCTGTCCTCTTGGCATGATGGCTGGCGTCAGGGACAGCAGGACAGAGACTTGGTAGTAGAACAGGTAACTGAGATACCTGAATCAGGAAAATAACGTACTATGATCACTTTGAGCATGTTGAGAACACTCAGGCTTTCAGCCGTTCTTTCCCGCAATTCTTTCCCTTCCTTATGTTACATTATAATGACATCAGTATTCTGAGCACTCACTGTATTCCTCACCTCTGGTCCCCTTATATATACTGTGAGGTGAAGGATGGCTGCCATTCTCTGGGGTTTGAACATTCTCATTTCTACTCACATCTAGTACTAGGTTGTTGTAATGTTTCACAGAATCCAGGAGTAAGGAAGCCCAAAGGAGACTTGACCTTGAATGACAACACCAATTCACATAACATGAATGGTGAAATCTCACAAGGCCATACCCCTAAATGAAGTTCTGTAGACTGTGGCTGTTACAAGACGGAGATTCAGTCTTCTGCAGGCATAATTGCTCAGTCCTAAAACTACATGCATGTAAGCAACACTAAATGGTCATAGCATGCTGTATTTACATGTTTATATAATAAATACATGTGTTTATATTATTTATTACTTACACTATGGATATTATTTTTACATAAAACAATATATAAAACATAAGTATGTATTTATATATTGTCGCATATTTAACAATAATAATTATAAAATGGGCTGTGGATTTTTGAGGACATTGGGGGAATGATTGGAGATGTAGAGAGAAGACAGGAAATGATATAAATACAGTGCACACAAATTAAATAAAAAGTCAAAAGCAGAAATTATCACAGGACGACTTTCATAAAGTAAAAGTCATCCTGGTCTAAATTGTGAATTCTGGGGAAACCAGAGCTATATACAAAAAAACAAACAAACAAAACAGCCAAACAAACAAAAAAATACACCTGACTTTAAAAAAAAAGAAAAAGACAAAAGAGCATGATGCGCACTGGGAGAAAATATATACAGAAGATGTGATAGAGATGCTGAAACTCACATGGCTAACCTTTGACCTATTGTGATGATAATGTCCTGGGAACAGAGCCTGTGGCTAGTCAAGACAGGTGTCCTTGTCAAAGTCACACTATAGCACCTGACTTGCAATGGCCCCATTATTTTGTAAGTGACTCCCTCACCTCCATATATCTTCACTGATGTTAGGTAGTGGAGACCAAGGCTAAAGTGGGACTATAGGAGACCAAGGCTGTCCCTTCTCAGAGAACAGGATCAGATGAGCACAGAGGGTGTCCCACTTCCAGCTCTGAATTCAGGACATTTTAAATATCCCTGTGCTATGTTAGCTTTCAGTTTTTCTTCAGCCAGGCAGTTAGTATCCTGCTCAGACATTTGAAACTGACCATTTTCTTTGTCTGCACTCATTTGCTGTAGTTATGGGAATTGCTATAAGGTTCCTGACATGCACACCTGGTATCATACTCTTCCCTGCTTCCTTCAACCTCTGCTGTATTTCCTCTTCCGTTTCTGCTCATCCTGGTCAATTTCCCATTATCCTCTTACTTCTTCCTAACAGTACAGAAGAGTATTGGCAGGAGGCTTTAACTCTTCCACGTTATTTATTTATATTTAATAATGTCTGCTTTTGCTGTCTTTGTCACTTTACCTAGGTTTTCATGAATGCTAAGCAAACACTATACACCATCTGTGCTCTCTGTCTATCCTTCCATTTCTAATTTTTTTCCTTTTTTTCAACGACAGGGTTTCTCTGTGTAATATCCCTAGTAGTCCTGAAACCTGGAACATGCTTTGGAAAACCAGGTTGGATTCAAACTCACAGAGATCTGCCTGCGTCTGCCTCCCAAATGCTGGGATTTGTACAACCACAGCTGGGCTCCACTTCTGATTCTTAGGAGTATTTTGCTAGAACATAAAAGGGTCGTGAATCTCTGTGAGTTCAAGGTCTTCCTGCTCTACAAGAGCTAGTTCCAGGAAAGCTAGGATTGCTAACCAGAGAAACCTTGTCTCGAAAAAAAACCAAAAAAAAAAAAAACCCCAACCACAAACAAACAAACAAAAAACAAAAAACGTCCATTTAGCTGGGTGGTGGCTGCGCACCCTTAAGTACCTCTGAGCTGTCTGGAGGCAGGGGCATGTAGATCTCTGTGTGTTGCAATCTTGCATGGAAAACAGAGTGAGTTCCAGGGGAGGCTTCAATGCTACAGAGAAACACTATCTCAAAAAACGAAAGAAAAAAAATCCTCTAGTTATCTCTGGTATGGTGGTCCTTATGACTGCCATACACTAGGCATTACTGCATAGGTTAGGATTCCTCTGACTCCCTAGGGATGTGCTTGCTCACCCAAGTTAGGCTTCCCCCTGAGTCCCACAGGATGGGCATGCCTAGCCTGGTTAGGAGTTCCTCTGACTGCCACGGGATTATAGTGGCTTCCAGAGGTAGGATTTCTTCTGAATCCCACAGGATGGGCGTGGCTACCAGAGGTAGAATTTCTACTGACTCTGGCTGGATGGAAGTGGATACCAAGGGAGGATTTCTACTGACTGTCACTGAATGGGAGTGGATATCAGTAGTAAAAATTTCTCCTGATTCCCACAGGATGGGCGTGGCTACCAGAGGTAGGCTTTCTACTGACTCCCACGGGATGGGAGTGGCAAATAGAGGTAGGATTTTCTCTGACTCCATGGGATGGGAGTGGCTACCAGAGGTAGGATTTCATCTGATACCTATGGGAGTGGCTACCAGACAAAGGCTTTCCTCGGATACTCACGGGGTGGGAGTGCCTAACCAAAGCCTCTGGATGTCATCTGCACCTGGCACTTTCTCAGACCACCCCGAGATGGGTGTGGCTATCTTAAACCTCAATGTATCTCTTTCTTTTGGCTCCTTGAGACCTCCTACCAGCCCGTGTTCAGCATGACCAACCCCGTGGCTTTCGCGTGTTTTTCTGAGATATGGGTTTTAAGCGCTACCTCAGGCATTTAAAAATACGTAGAGAGCCAAGTGGTGATTTTGCAAGACTTTAATCCCAGCACTCAGGAGGCATGGGCAGGAAGATCTCTTTGAGTCTGAGGCCAGCCTGGTCTACAATAGCGAGTTCCAGGACAGCCTCCAAAGCTACAGAGAAACACTGTCTCTAAGGGGAAAAAATAGTAAGTACAGAGCTCACAGGAGTTGGTTCTTCATTCCACTGAACATTAACTACCGATTTTGCTGGCGATGAAGTCCGACAGACTTTCTTTGCTTCTGTACTCTTCCATGGCGCACTTTAGATCCCAGGGCCAGAACAACTCATGGTGGACGTGAATTCAGTTCAAGGTTCTTGCCTTACGATTTAGAAGTCAAAGGCTAGCTTTAATTGTGACCTAGGAAGCCACCATTTTCAGACTCAGAGTTACTTTCTAAGAGCGGGGGTCCCTGTTTCCTCCCAGAAACGTACAAAGCTACAAGATGCCTCAGATTTTTCCAGGGCAAGCATGGGTGAGAGCTAGCCCAGCTCCTGGGATTATTCCAGACATATTCCCCCTTGGTACACATTCAGGGGCCTTACCTTGACTGCAGACCTCTCTCAGAACTCGCCGGGAGCGGGGCCTGAGCAGCAGAGTTGGCTTCCGTGCCAGGGGCACTAAGACCCAGTTCCTCCCCCTCACAGGAAGAGAGGGTAAACCATATCTGGCCAGGGGCGGGCTCTGAAGAGTGACAGCAGGCACAGGTTACTATGGAACTGGACTGTTGTGGAGGAAATTTAGAGGAGAATCTGGTTTCCTTACTGTACTTCCCAATGATACTACTTTTTCCCACTGCCTCATCTTGCTTGGGCTATTTCGTGCAGAGCTGGAAACCAGAGCCTCTGAAGCCCCCACTTAATTCAAGCCCCATCCATCTCGCCATGCTTCCATCTCCCCCATACATCACCTGAACCCCCCTTCCCTTCTTTTTGTGTGTTGTGATTTCGGGGGTAAGCTAGCAGGGATCTGGGCGGGAACAATCGGGGTAGGAATGCAGCCCCTGTTCCTTATTACTACACTTCTCCCCCATTTTGCATGTCCTGGCCCAGGTTGCATGCAAGTCCTCTATTTAGAGCTTAATTCTCAATTTCAGCAACACTTCTCTGTTGTCCAGGAGCTCCACCCCACCCCCACCCCTACCACCATGGGGTTGGGGGGTTAATAAATGACACAAGGGCACAACTTCTGCCTAGTAGGTTTCAACTAGGTAGAGTGAAGCTCGAGGTCCTGCCCCATATGCACCCAAGTCTGCCAGCTACACACATAACCCTCCCTTGCCTCAGTCCTTTAAGTGGAAGTCTAGGTTTACTCCACAGGTTGACAGCTTTGTCCTGGACCTCAGAGTGCTGTGTCCCACTCTTTTCCAGAGCCAAGTAATGACTCAGGTTCAGGCCCAGTCTTCGTAGGAAGCCACACCTTTCTGAGTCTCAGAGGAGATGATTTTGGCAAACTTTCTCACATGGTTCTCAAGGCTTGAGTTTCTTGGGCCTGACAACAGGGTCAGGGTTCTGAGCCCACACTTTCTCTTAGGAGAAAATTCCTTTCAATCCGCAAAGGTTTTCTCAGATTGACCTTGACTTGAATAGGAACTCTACCTTGCAGACCTGGGACTCTGTCCCTCAAAGTCTATTAGGGTGTTTCCAGCAACACTGAAGGCAGAGAAGAGATGCACAAAACTACTGTCTGCTGGCTCAACCGCATGATATCTGGGGTTCCTGGCATCTTCTCTTCTACTGATTTTGGACCATTTGCATCACTTCACTCCCCTCAGTTCCCAAAGTGGAAGTGTCATCATGCCCCACTTAGGATCTATTTCCCATCCCTCAACTTTCCAGGTAGAAGCATGGCTGAGGGTTTTCATGTAGCTCTCTGTGGAAATATTTGTCATATTTGTCCAGTAGAACAACTTTTACAACATTATGTAATTTATTAGGCATATTTTAAGTAACTTTCACTCTCTGAACAGAATATTACTAATGATTAAAGCAATGACTGTCAGTCCACACATCAAAAGCTTTTGCAATGGGAAAACAGTTTTTTAAAATTTAATAATAGTTTTAAATGTTGATCTATTGAAAGAATATTAAGAACTGATCAATACTTAATTAAATATTGTTAAATGAACAGGGGTGGTGAATATCTTTAATCACGGCATTTGGGAGGAAGAAGCAGGTGGATCTCTGTGAGTCTGAGCCTAACCTAGTCTATAGAGCAAGTTTCAGGACATCCAGACTACAAAGAGAAATTCTTTCTCAAAAACAAACAAAAACAACAATAAAAAAAGAAAAGAAATAATGTTGTAGAAAATCAAGCATTTATCTCAGGGTATTTTATCAACAATTAAATTTTTTAACCTACATATAATTTTAAATTAGTTACAAATTTATTTGTAAACACTCTTTTACATCATACTTAATCTTAACATTATGATTGCTATTAAAAAATTCAGAAAACAGTTTAATGAGGTGATTTTAATAGAAAGCTAAGTTGCTTATATGATGGAGATAGAGACAGAAACTCACACTGGAGCACTGGACTGAGCTCCCAAGATCCAAATGAGGAGCAGAAGGAGGGAGAACATGAGGAAGGAAGTCAGGACCATGAGAGGTGCATCCACCCACTGAGATGGTGGAACTGATCTAATGGGAGCTTACCAAGTCCAGCTGGACTGGGACTGATGGAGTATGTGATCAAACTGGACTCTCTGAATGTGGCTGTCAATGAGGGCTGACTGAGAAGCCAAGGACAATGGCACTGGGTTTTGATTCTACTGCATGGACTGGCTTTGTGGGAACCTGGTTTGTTTGGATGCTCACCTTCCTAGACCTGGATGGAGTGGGGAGGACCTTGGACTTCCCACGGGGCTGGGAACCCTGACTGCTCTTAGGACTGGAGAGGAAGGGGGAGGGGGGAGGAAGAGGGGGAGGGAGATGGGAGGTGGGGAGGAGGTGGAAATTATTAAAATAAAAAAATGAAAAAATAAATAAATAAATAAAAACAAAAAATAAAACACCATAGACATATGGTATGTTAGATAAAACATACAAACTTAGGTAAAGTGTGTTACAATTTAAGGAAAGTGCTGCGGATCCCCAAGAGGCTGTAGCCGACAGTGGGTCTCCAAACCACACGACAGGTCCCTCTAGTTGCTGCAGGTCACTGGGAGAAAGCCACATGGCAGGCAAGAGACAGAAACATGGATAGGCATTCTTTACAGAGTGAGGTTGTATATTTATTTAGTGGGTTTTAAGAGAAAGGGGAGAAGGGGAAAAGAGCAAAGAGAGTAAGTGAGAGAGAGATGGAGGGAGAGAGGGAAAGAAAGAGGGAGAGAGAAGGAGGAAGAAAGAGAGAAAGAGGCAAGGGCGGGGGAAGAGAGGAACAGACTGAGACTGGAATTTGAATTTGAAGATCATTTCACCTTGGTGGACAGGGAACAGAATAGGCATGGCTGATCTCTTATGGACAAAGCAGACCATTACATTCCCACCTCTTTTCTTATGATAAGAAGGCAGGAGTTAAGGAACAACAAGATAAAGAAATTGGGGCAGCAGATTCTCAAGATGGCTTTCTGTTTATTTGTGGGCATTGTTGAGGAGGGGACCTGAGAAAGGTGGGTGCTGGTCACATTCTGGTGTAGCTGGTCTTTTGTTCCTTTCCAGTGTATGTTGTATGGAAATGTCTCTTATCTCTTATACCTGTTTAAGATATTGGCAGAACAGAGGACAAAGTTAAGTTTTGAAAAAAAAAAAGTTTAGGATTAGGGAATTGAGAGGGGTATACCTAAACTAATTAAGTTGGATCCTTAAATTCGGTTTCCTGGACTCACAGGAATTCTTTGGCTTTGAGAAATCAGAAGTTTCAGACATATACATTGTATAAACGGTAGCAAATTTATGTCACGTTGACTGTGACAGATATTTTTACTCAATAACAAGCATTTTTAAGACTATGGAAGGCAGCATGATAGAGAAATTTGATAATTTGTATTTGTCCTCACACCTTTATAACTTGCAGGTACACTCCTTAATAACTTGTATTTGTGTTTCATTGAAACACAATTTTTTTGGTTGTTTTGTTTGAGGTTGTCCTTTGAAACTGACAACACCTCTCAGCTGCCAAACTGCATCAGAGATCTTTGAGAAGGATGAAATTTTACTTGAGTTTTTGATTAAAAATGAGAGAAAGCTTACTTAGTTGGCACCTAGAGCTATTCCTCAGGGTCCTCTATGGTCACTGAACATAGTATTTGCTGTTTGCTTTTTAATGCAGGGCCTGCCTCCCAGACTCCAGAAGTTCCTGTGGGCTAAGAGATCTGTAGGGAGACCAGCATATCTTGACCAGAACAGCTAGGCTGCCAATTCCAAAGATTCTGTCCACTGTGTGGAGATTCTCGTTTAGATGAAAGGCAGTTTCGCCCAGTGGTCAGCACGTGACAGTTGAAGCAACTTGCAGATGGACATTGTTCTGTGCCCATTTGTCTTCTGTCTTCTTGGGAGGAAGTAGAATGCTGCTACTAGGAGCAAACCTGTTTCTTTCTGTTATGAAAAGTTTTTTTTAATAATTAAATATTTAAATGCCATATTCCCCAGATCTCTGAGCAGTTGAGGGCTGTTTATCAGGTGTAACTACATTATAGAATCTGCCTGGGAAGCTGAGTCTGAGCTTGACTTCACTGGCTCTTCACTTAACAGGTAAGATTTACACTCATAAAAAGTCAGAAAGAAGAAGAAAAGTGCTTGCATTAGAAGGTTAATGGCAGAACTGACAATAGTAGAGAACATCTTAATATATTTTAAATGAGGGATCAGCTAAGTATAAAGTATTTATGTAAGAGACTTAGAAGTATATACCAGGTTAAAACATGTGACTTATTGTTTTCGTTGTCTGAAATGAGATGCAATGAGCAGACTATTATAACATCTTACCTTAAACAGAGGTGCACTTAAGTTACACGTTCAAACACACACAGAGTGAACATTAATTGCACGAACTGGATGCTCTTGGTTGGCCCTACCAAAGGCCAGTGAACAAAACACACATGCTACAGAGTCAGCACTGGGGAAGCAGAGAGGGAATAGCTCAGTAAACATGGCCTAACTGGTCAACTGACATCGCACTCAGTTAAGATGGCGGTGAAGTCACCTGACCTCAGTTAAGATGGTGGTAAGGTCACCTGAGTTCAGTCAAAATGGCAGTGGTCATATGTTGTATGGAAAAGTCACTCAGTTAAGATGGCAGTAAAGTCACCTGACCTCAGTTAAGATGATGGTAAGGTCACCTGACCTTAGTCAAACTAACAGTGGTCACATGTTGTATAGAAAAAAAAAGATTTCTGAGCTGCAGGGATTTTACGTTTAATAATAAGAGAGACCTAGATACATGTTCCACCCTGTCTCTGAGCCACCATATCACAAGAAGCAGCGAGGAGCAATAAGCTAGAACTGAAAAAAATCTGCCTCGTGGATATGATCAATCTTGTTGGCAGCAGTAGCAGTGGTAGGGACAGTTTGATGTAATTCCTTCCATTGCCCTTTTGCTGGCAATACTTAGAAAGCTCCCATAAAGGTGGAGCTGGCAGGACACTTGTGGAGTGACAATAAGATCTAAGAAGTAGGGCGTTAAGGCCTGTGATCTTATGGCTTCTAAAAGGCATCCATCCCAGGGGGAGGCTGGATTGACAGATATGGATGACTTGTTACCCATAGTTGAAACATGAAAACGGCAACACAAGGCCTATAGGAAGATGTCTCCCTCTAAAGGCATTTTGTGAATCAATGGCAAACAACACAGGGCTTGTAGGAGAGTGTCCTTTGTCCACAGGCATGGTACCAATAACTGACTGGGTCTGATCGGGGTGACTTGGACCCACAGATGCCAGAGGCCACTAGGAGTGGCCTTTCATGGCAGGGGAAAAAAGAAAAGAATAGAATAGAAAAAGTAAAAAAAAAGTAAAAGAAAAAGAAAAAAATCCAAGGGACCCTGGGCCCCCAGTCAAAGGGACCACACAGCTTGTGCAGTGATAGCACGGGAGGACATATTCCTGGTCGTCCAAACATGATTTCAGCTAAGAGAACCATCCAGAAATGAATGTCAGTAAAGGGCTCAACCATAGCTGTAAAGACCATGGTTGGGTGTTGTGCTCCCCACCACCCAAGTTTCTAGGAACACCAGAAGATTGCCGGAAGTTCAACGTTCAATTCTTCAGGTTTGGAGAAATGATTAAGCTGAACAGAATGGGTAAACTCACCAATTGAAGCCAGGGCTGTGTATAGAAATTTCACTTAGGCAGATAAAATGGAGAGCTGTGGTAAAGCAAACTGGTTCCTGAGCCCAGGGTTCCATGCATCCTCAGCTTGCCCACCTGCAGGCAGGAGGAAACATGGAGAGTGAGAAGCTGGCCAAATCACAGCACCATTGTTATGGTTTAAGTAAAAATGCTGCAGGTCCCCAAGTGGCTGCAGTGGGACAGGAGAGGCAGCTAGTTCCACGTAGGGAGCCACATGATAGGTCAGAGACTTCAATGGGGCAGTCAGTCTCATAAGGAGAGACAGACAGATGGGCATGCCATGAGACCATGCTACAGCCTCTGAAGGTGTAGGATCCCAGACAGGGAGCCACGCAACAGGCGAGACATAGACAGGCATGCCTTGCAGAATGAGGTTGGATATTTATTTAGTGTGTTATGGAAAAGAATGGGAGAAGAGGAGAAGGGAGATAGAGGCAGAGAGAGAGGAAGAGAGAGAGGCAGAGAGAGAGAGAGAAACAGAATGGGGGAAGTGGAAAATTGGGGAGAAGGGAGAGACAGAACCTGCCTCTTGCAGAGGGAAATGGAAAAGGAAAGGACTCAGGCTGGAAGCTGAAGATAAGATTGCCTCAGGGGACTGGGGAGGGAGTGGGCATGGCTTGTCTCTTAAAGGGACATAGCAGGCCATTACAAAGTATATTAATAGATTTTGTTTTCTTACCCCAAATTAATTACTTATTAAAGATTTAAGTTACTACGGCAGGTACCTTGAAACTTTTTTGATGAAAAGAATTCACTTTTTACTAGTGTTTATGAAACACCAAAATTCAGATAAGGCATGTAGATCTGGATAAAGTTAACCATTTATTCCTACCATTGTAATATTTAACTAAGAAAAAAGATCAGTAACTTAAAATATATCACTATTGAGTAACACATTAAGATGATACACAAACTTTAAGATGTCTATTAAACCTCAAAGCAGGCTTTCAAAATAAAATTTAAATTTATTTAGGGCTTTCTCTGCACTATGCCTGGCTAAAATAAGACTCTTGAAAAACCTGTTTATTTGTTTGTTTTCCAACAGGCAGTAGTGATTTTATTAGAATCCTTAAAATACCTAAAATGTTTATATTCATAAATACACAAAGTTAAATTATTTTTTAACCTTTGGAATAGTTTAGTATCTCAAAGGAAGGCAATGGTCTGATAGGGAAAACTTACCCAGGAGTAGGAGTAATCATATCTTAAAGTAAACTTACACCCAAGCAAAAGAGTCCATGGTGTAGAACCGGAATTAGGATAAGGATCTAGGAGATAACATATTGACCAGTACTGGATCATTATGTATGTCTTGTCCTTAAAATCAGGTTTAATTTTTTTTTAGATTAGAAAAGTTTATTTTAGTTGTTCCAAAGAAAGATTTAGAACTATTACCAATCTCTATTTGTTTTAGCTATGTGGTCACATTGATTAAATATACTTTGTGTCTTTTAATATTACTTAAAGTTTGAGTTTGCTATGAGCCAAAATTAAGCTGAACCTGTTATGGGAGCCCACTGAAACAACAAATCACATACAATTTAGAGTCTATTCAGAGTGCTTATTCCAGCTGATTTGGACTATACTCAATAATTTGGGAACTAAGTGTAGCCCCAAGGACTTAGAGCAGTGGCTCTCAACCTCTGGGTCCCAACCCCTTTAGTGTTGAGTGACCTTTTCACAGGGGTCACTTAAGACCTGCAGAAAACACAGATATTTACATAACAATGTGTAGCAGTAGCAAAATTCTAGTTATGAAGTAGCGACAGACACAATTTTATTGTTGGGAATCAGTACGACATGAGCAACTGATTTAAAAGTTCACAGCATCAGGAAGGTTGAGAACCACTGATTTAGAGTAAGAGGCTTTTTAAAAAAGACCTACATCCTGGTAGTTTTCTCTGCAACTTGAGGGATAGGTTGCAAGCAGTTTAACAGAAGCTAAGAGAAGCTGCTACTGGAAGAGGTAGGGTTCTGCAAAGAAAGAAATATAAAGTGTGCTAAGATGTTAGCTGGGGCAACTTGTCCTCAGGACCAAGAAGAGATTTGATATATTTCCTAGGTATTCTCCGTCAAGAAGATCAAATTCTGGTTTTGTCTGAAGTGGTCTCATCAAGAATACAAGATGGAGGAACCACTGCATTGTCTTGTCCAGTTACATTCCCCTCTGGTTCTTTGAGCATGAGTCAATTTGGTGATTTGTCCTTTTCTAGGGGAGCATAATTGATCCCATGGACCACTAGCTTAATTGAACATGCAGTGGAGGATGCAGGGGTCTCGTCATTTGCCAGCTCAGAATGAAAATCAATGATCTGGCTATTGCTGACAGTAACATGGTCAGTCATGGCGACCATTTAAACAGAGACTGAGACACCAACTATTTGATCTTTATTTTTTTCTTTGAAGATTTTTCTGACCATGACAAGGTTTTCCCTAATTTCCACCAATTAGTTGATATAGAAACAGGAAGTTTCTCCTCAGGCCATGCAGTCTCTTCATTCTTTCACAAAAGGAAGCCTAGCCTCTTTCATTTCTGTAGGACTACCACTCTGAGTGAGTCAAACTGATCCTCTAGGCTTGAAATAGAATTATCCAAGTGGCCAAGGTCCATGTCTATCCAGAAACTGAGTTACCTAAGGTGTTGTTCTCAACAATCAAGGCTGAGTTGGCTATGGGAGTTGTACCAGCTATTTCTACCCTTACTAGGATTGGGAAGAGAATTGAGGTCCATTTGAGTTTTGTTAACAGTGACTCATAGCCAACTTGAGCTCTCCTGTCTTCTTTATTATACGTATATGCCTGAGGGTAAACTGAGACTAGAATACATAGAGAATATAGAGGTATAAATGTCCATTGAGTTGTAGGAGGCATATTTAGTCAGAGCATTAGTACAACTAGTCAGATAACTTGAGGACATGATGTGGGTACCTTGTCCTTGGTAGAACATGCATAAAATTATAATTCCTGAGGGCCTTTTACTAGTCAGTCTTCTCTACAACCTGACTTACAGACCCCTGTGTTTGTCCCCTAGGCTGGCATTATTCCGTCCCTGGAAGGGACTTAAGGAAGCACAGATCCACCTGAAAGATAGAGCTTCCCATCCCTGGTTTTTCTAAATTCTCACATCCAGGTTAGCGGTTGATAGGGATTGTGTATCCTGGGTTAGGAAACTTTGGTCAGTTTTATCTCTAAGGATTCCAGATGACAGTGTATCAGATGCCATTCTCAGTGACCTCTTCTCTATCTTTGGGCTACATTTTTCTATCTTAGTGTAAATAGGGATATACACATGATTTCTAATGGTAACTTAAGAAACAAAGGAACAAGCGCATGCTTTTCTGATGGTAATCTTCTCTTTTACTTCTTCCTTAATAATTTCTCATTCTTGGCAATCTCTCTGCAAAGTTATGCCTACTTACATACAGTTACATTTCTCTTTACACACATACATCTCCCTTCAACACAGCCATACACCTCTGTACATAGTTATATCTATTTTCACAGTTACATTCTCCACATAGTCTCCATATATTCTCCACACAGCTACCTACTTTCACACTTCTTTACACAGCCACATCATTCTCTACACAGTTATATCCTGCATACAACCATATACTTCTTCTGTTACACTTTCTACATACACATCTCTCTTCTACATGGCTACATCTTCAAGCTCTCTACCTGCTCAGCTATATATATATCTTCTCACTTCTCTCTCTCTCTCTGCACATCCAGCTCCCTTTCAGCACACACACACACACACACACACACACACACACACACACACACACTCCTCACATTTCTCTCCTACCTCTGGACAAGCATGGATCACATTTTCAGGGTCACACAGCACTTTTTGAGTAAACATTAAGAACCAGAGTCATACTGATCACACAATTTCTCTCATGCTAGGGAGGTTTGCTGAATAGACATGGTGAATAAGTAAGCACAGAGTTCTGAGATGTCATGGTTCCCTATAGAAAGTGAAACTGAGATTCAGTACTTAAACAAGGAGCAGTTAGCTGGCTAAACCTTGAGGTTGGGAGGATGTGCAGAAAGTCCATTTCTGAGAAAGTTATGTCTACTAAGTTATTCTGTGCCTGACCTTGAATCACCAACCAAAACCTTGGAAAATGTTTTAGTGTATTTGTCTCTACGGGTAATCAGTTTGTTTTTAAATTATTCTGATGTCTAAAATTAGCCATTGTTGTGACTGAAAATACTATTATTTTTGAATGACTGTTTAAATAATAAAAAATCCTAATATTCTTTCTTTTTTTCTGAATTATACATTTAAGTGTAAACCATCTTCCTTAACATCCACATATATATGTGTGCCCAATAGATAGAAGAATAGTAGGTAGAATATTATATATATATATATATATATATATCATTTTATATTTAGATATAGGTTACATATATATTTATAAATGAGATAAACACACAAGTTGTAAGAAATATCCGTAGCTCTTTTTAGTGGCACACAAGAGTGGCCCTATACGATCTCAACATGCACACCAACTAAAAGTCCTCTCCAGCCAGTACACTCTTCTCCATTCCTGGGAAGCCTGAGGTCCCCTAAATGTCCAAGTCCAATCTCTTGGAGTCTTCAGAATATTATGGGGAGCATACCAGGGATAACCATGCAGACACAGTTTACAACCAAGTCAAAGTCTGTATTCCAACTGTCTCAGAATACATTCAGATATTCAACACCCAAGTATAACACTGAATAGTTAGAGCAAGAGACTTTTAGAGGAAAAGCCCACACCTTGGTATCTCTCTGTGAAGCTGCTGGGGGAGGTTTGAAGGAACAAGCATTTTAACAGAATCTAAGATAGGCTGTTAGCTAGAGAAAGTTGCTGTCACAAGATGGCAGTTTAGCAGAAGCTACAGAAAGTTAGCTGGGGTGTCTTGGCCTTGGGTCCTAGAATAGAGTTGGGACATTTTCCCTGGGATTCTCTAACAAGGAGACTGAGTTCTTGTTAAACCTGAAAAGGCCTCAGCAAGAATACAAGATGGAGGAAACTCTGCACTCTCTTTCTCTGTCACAAATCAAGTTAACAATTTTAGTTTACATAAGCATTTGCTTATAAGCCAATGTGGCAATAAATATGTTATGAAAAATAAACCAAAAAAACCACAATTAAACACAGATAGTTTATATACATAATAAACATAAGATTTATTTTAATAAACCAAGATTTTGAACATAACTGTTTGGGTGCTATTTTCTATAGTCACCACTGTGAAAAGGAATTTAATGTAGATATCTTTAGTAAACTTATAAATTCATTAGTTAATACAGTGTAATCTTAATAAAACTCTTACAGTTTGTAGTTTTATATTTTTATTTTGAAGAAATCACATGAATTATATGTCACGTTTTATGTAAGCTGGAACTTGTTTTGGAAGGAAATCCTCATCAAATCCATGTATATAAAATTGAAAGTTTGTGAAACATTGAATATTCTCAATAATTAAATTCTCAGTTTAATAGGTGATAAGATGTTGGAGTACTCAAATTTATAAGATTGTTTGCCTTTATCAGATCTTCACACGTGATCAAAATATTTAAATCTAAATCTGCACATATATTTTAATTGTACATGCCACGATAATAGTTTTAGAATAATCAAAGCTAATTTAAAAAGAGTACTGAAATCATGACAATGTGTTAAAAGCTTTGAAACAAGAATATATGAAAACAACCAAAAATATACAAAATAAATATCATCGCGATATGGCATAAGTATATGAAATTAGGTAGACCCATTTACAAAAAATTTTACAAATTTTATCCTATTTCCTTACGTTGAAGAGACTTAAATACGCAAAAGATCAAAAGGTGAAGTCTGTCCTATACATATGGCAACATCTCTATCTTTATTTCTCAATTTATGTATGAATGGCTGAGGAAGGAAAATCGTTTTCTATTGTGCCCCAGACTGCTTTGTGGCAGGTAACCTGAGGTCACAAACTCATGCTAAGTCATGCCTGGTGATTCATCCACAACAAGCAAATTAAAAGAACCAAATTAAAAGCAGAAAGCAAAGATTCAATTCAGTCATACTGGGAAGTGGAGGAGGAAAAAGATATCCTATTAATCCACCAAGTCTATCTTCATTGTACTGAAGTGAGATCAAAATTTGAATGGGGGGCCACATATATGAACATCCATGCCTTCCAGATCAAGGAGAGTTTATACCCACCACTGACTCATTAGTATCTGTGTTTTAGTCTAATTATGTAAGGTGATTTGAGAAGTAGTTGCTGAAACTGTTTGAAATCTCTTTCACGGAGGGAAACTAATACCTCTGACTGGTTCTCTTCTTTCCCCCAGAATGGAATTTCTGGGGCAGCCCCATTAGCATTATGGCCCATTTTTTGATATTCCTTTTTAGAATCTTTATATCTGCCAGACCTGTTACATGAGGCATTGGGAAATAGATTTTATGAAGATATTCCCAAGAAAAGCAGTGTGCTACTACACAGATCCAGTAGCAGACCATGAATAGTTTTAGGCAATGTCTATTAATATTAGTGACACTCAGACAGTCAATGGGTTTCATGTTAGGAAAAGCAGAAGCAAAGGAAAATAGAATTGAAGTCTAGAAGGATTGGTCGGTCAAATGACAGACATGGAAATTCCCCAACAATGCTTGAAGAAGGGTTTCAACATAAATCCTCAGGAATGCTGTGGTAGGGACACAGACCTAGCTTCACTTGGCTATCTTTCACAGTCTGCAGTATCCCCCTAAGCTTTAAGGCCCTCCACTAAGGCCAAAGAGAGACTTAGGGCTTTAAGGCTGAAAAGAATTTTAGGACTGGTTTGAATTGTAAAGAGACTGTAATATAAGTAAGGGAGTTAAAAGGCCAAAAAGTTGCTCAATGAAAACAATAAGACACATAAGACATAAAGAAACAAGGGCAGAGAAAGAGATGAGCAGGGAACTATTTTAGAATTTATCCTTATGATATCAATTCAATAAATTATTTATTTATTTATTTATTCTAGCATCCCATTTAACATATATATTTTATGAGTGTTTAAGGACTCCCATCTTTTGCCAGAGAAATCCTCTCTGGTAATTCTGGACATGGCAGTTACAAGAGAAGTTACTCTGAAGGCTACAGAAGGAGAAACCTGGCCATCAATCCAGCCACAAAACCCTTGACCTATACTCTATCCTGCCTGCAAGTTGTGCTTGGGCAATGGTGCCCAACTAACATCTAGTTTGGCTTGAAGCACACACTATGAGAGGGAGCCTATATGGCTAAGAACTGGTACCTGGATGGTGCGGAGACCTAGGAGAGAAAGAAACATGACCAGAAACAAAAGAATTAAATGGTTTCTAATAATATTCTGAAATACCCTGACTTCATTTGAGAGCTTTGATCTAATTCCAACAGCCTCACTTCTAAGATGCTCTCTAGTTAGAAGTGAAATTTGCCTTGTTGTCCTTGACTATGCAAGAGTTCTCAAGGTGAGTTAAAGTGAAAGAAATATGTGTGTGGGGAGTGATCATGTTTTTGGTATAATCTAGAAAGCTAGCCTCTGCTACCTGAGACACAACAGTTTTTCATTGTTCTTTAAGGCCTTGTGATGTCCCAGATGGACACACACACACACACACACACACACACACTGTTCAATTAGGCAGTATTACAGACGTGCGTGCACACACACACACACACTGTTCAATTAGGCAGTATTTTACACACAGAAAGACACACATACATACACACTCTGTTCAATAAGGCAGTATTACACACACACACACACACACACACACACACACACACACACACACACACATACAGTCTGTTCAATTGAGCCCATCCCTATCAATCCAAGGAGATCCCACCACTGAGAAAAAATTCTACTACACAGAAGGGTAAGTTCAATCTGAGAGTTTTCATGGACTCTCTGAAATAGAGAGATGAAGTTTTTTCTTTGAAGACCTTCCACCTGTGTTAACTTTTAGGTCCAGAATGTGCCCTTTCTGAGCATTTCTGGTTTACTTGGGTCTTGCATGATCCTCACTCAGTTTATTTGCTTATTCTTATCAGAGCTCACCACCCCTTTCATACCTGACCTGAGAAAGCTGCACCTGAGTGTAGCAGCATTTCATTTGTATTTTAATAAATAAAGCGTGCCTCAAGTTCAGAGAGTAAAATGGTCACACTGGCCAGTCTTAGAGACCAGGCCACAGTAATATTTGAATCCCAGTAGCCACGCTAGCTGCCATAGAAACTGGGCAGTGCATGACTTTAATCCCAGTGGTCCACACCTTTCATCCCAGAACAAGAGAGGATTATAAAACGGGAAGACAGTTCTCAGTTACAGCCTCATTCTGAGATTCCTAGAGGCAGGATTGCCATTTAGGACTGAGGTCAAGGTTAAGAGCCAGTGGCTACCTGCTTTGCTTTTGGGTCTTCAAGTTGAACCCCAATTTGGCTCACCGAGCATTTATTAAACATGCTTCATTTGATGCCCAACTTTTGAGGCACAAATTGATGAACAAGCCATTTACCTGAGACTTTTTATCTCCAGCCCAGGACAGAGCTTAGATTGGAACTCCAGCTATAGGAATTCACAAGAAGCACTAGGATTTCCAGGCCCCACCTGCCTTGGCTTAGCTTCCTCTCCTGAGGAGCATATCCTTTATGCCACCCCTCAGGCACCCACAGGGGTTCCTGTGTTCCTACTGCAGTTTCCTGTGAGTCCTACAGTCTCCTGCCTACCCCTAGCCCTGCATGCTTAAGGCTACCTTTCACAGACAGAAGTTTCTCTCTTACCTTAGGGTTACATAGCTGCTCAGTCCCAACAAAACACAGAGGCTTATATCAGTTTTAAACTTTTTGGCCTAATTAGCTAGTCTTACTGTTAACTAGCTCTAATAACTTAAATTAACCCATAATTCTTATCTATGTTCAGCCACGTGGCTTGGCACCTATTCTAATGCAGCATTTCATCTTGCATCCTCTCCACCTGGGTGGTAACTGCAGATGGGGCCTTTTCTCTTCCTTGAATTCACCTAGTCTGCTCACCGCACCTATATTTCCTGCCTGGCTACTGGCCAATCAGTGTTTTATTAAACTAATGCAAGTAACAAATCTTTAGTGGGTAGAAGAACATTATCCCACAAGACCTGGGGCTCTGATATGCCTTGGAATTTGCGTGGGTATAGGTGTACACCTTGTGTGTGTAGGTGCTTAAAGAGGCCAGAGAAAGACATAGATGTCTTAGAGCTGGAGGCACTGCAAGCAATAAAAACTCGTTTAATAATATTGAAAATAAAACTGATATAAGAGTCACAGTGTGCATAAACATAAGAGGAATACAGAAGTATTATCTCCAAATCCCATGCTTAACCTAAGTTCTTTCCCTTACTAGCCATGTAAGTATGGGAACAGGTAGATTTGTAAGTCTTGCTATCCATTGAGAAGTGATTTTAACTAGTTCTTTCTCTTATAATGGGGATACATGTGTATGGTACAGAGAATCTGTGCTTAAATAGCTCTTATACTGACTTATCAGAAAGTGTCATTTATAAATGTGAGCATTTAAATCTAATTCATTATTATCCTTATTTTTCTTAACACTTTGCCTAAAAGACCTACAGAAAGTGCTGTATGCCAGGTCATGTACAGGAAGGAAAAACAAAACCTTTTTCTCTGAAGACAACTAGTAATGAATACCAAAAAATATTTTCTGTTGAACAAGACATCACCCCATTTATTGTTTCTGTAGGAAGTAGAGATCTTCTTCCATTCTCTCCAATAATGAGAGTTTCTTTGAGAAAAACATTTCCAGGACACAGAATGGCAACTCTGCAAAAGAAGATATTCAGTGTGTGTTTGGATAAAGCATGAACCTTAAAACAAGAGATCAGCTTCTCTGCTAATTTATCAGACATATTTTAATATCAGAAACAAATGTCAGTATACATCCATGACATCCATGACAAGGAAACAAGGACTGAAAAAAGTATTCACGGAAAAGCATAACACTTTTGAATATTTTTCTCTCATATTTCACACCATATTATTAAGATAATCCCACAATATCTTATAAACATCATGAAATCCTTAGAACATTTCAAATTTTAAAGTATATTTCAAATCAATCCAAAAAATTGAGCTCCAACTAGGTAAGCAGCAGTGAAGGAACGGGTCACAAAATTTATCTGTGTACATTTAACCCCATGTTAAACCTTTACTAAAAGAGCCCCAAAGGATTATCGAAAGCTTGTTTGTAAAAAAATGAACAGACCTTTTCAATCATAAAGCAGGGGCTACCTTACACCTCACTTGTGAGTAGGACGACTTAATTTGGTCTTAGTATGTCCCTTGGCCTTGCCTTTAGTGCCAGACTTGGCTGCAGCTGCAGCTTGGGCTTTCTCTTCCTCTTCAATCAAAGCCTGCTCATAATGAGATAAGCAAACCCCAGGTAAGGCTTCTCTGATCTTGGCTAAAAAGTCCATCACCTTTATCTGGCTTGTTTCAGCATAGGCTTTCGGGCCCCACAGGAACTCATAGGTTGGAGGATCACTGTTAGGAACCTGACGGTATTCTATGTATTCTTCCCGCACTAGATCCTCAGTGATGAGCTTCCTGATATCCCCAAAGATGACGTGCATGATCCCATCATAGAGTCCTAAAGCATTTAGGAAATACCAGACATCCTCCTCGGAAGCACAGTAGTTATTTAGGTAGATCACACTTAGGAGAGCGATCAGAATGCCCCTGGTAGGACCTACACCTAGCTCATTGCTCCTACCTCCATCATCCTCGAAACCTAGCTTGCTCACAAGCTCATATGCTTGACCATGTGGCTGGACTTCTTTCAGCTCAAGGCCAAACACCACATCCAATCGATAGGAGGCTTTCTTGAGGATTTCAGGGAAGTGTTCAAGATAACACTTTTGTTGATAACTTTGAGCATCTCTCTCCTCTTCATGAGCTGCTGTACTTTGTATTTGCAGAGCATGTACTCCATCAGCATTCCTGTCTTCCTTGTCAGAAGATCCATCTGCAAGCTTCTAGTGGAGAGTAGAGCCCCGGAGGAACGCTCATTTCTATCCCCTTGGCCCTGGTCACCCTTATCAGACTTTCTGTGGGTCACTTCTTGGCTGGCAGTGCTGCTGGGTGCTGAGCTTTCAGACTGCTGTGGGAAGTCAGCAGCAGAAGTGCTTGGCTTAGCATCTCCTGAGGCTTGATCAGAGCAAGCAGGTGACTCTGCTTTCTCTGCCTCCTTTGCTTGAGCATCCTTGAGCTCCTGGCGCCGTTTCTCACGAGCACGTGCCTTACTCTTCTGTCCCCTTGGCATGATGGCTGGCGTCAGGGACAGCAGGACAGAGACTTGGTAGTAGAACAGGTAACTGAGATACCTGAATCAGGAAAATAACATACTATGATCACTTTGAGCATGTTGAGAACACTCAGCCTTTCAGCCGTTCATTCCCCCCCCCTTGTTTCACATTATAATGACATCAGTGTTCTGAGCACTCACTGTATTCCTCACCTCTGGTCTCCTTATATATACTGTGAGGTGAAGGATGGCTGCCTTTCTCTGGGGTTTGAACACTCTCAATTCTACTCACATCTAGTACTAGGTACTGTAATGTTTCACAGGATCCAGGAGTAAGGAAACCCAAAGGAGACTTGACCTTGAATCACATCACCAATTCACATAACATGAATGGTGAAATCTCACAAGGCCATACCCCTAGATGAAGTTCTGTAGACAGTGGCTGTTAGAAGAGAGAGATTCAGTCTTCTGCAGGCATAATCGCTCAGTTCTAAAACCATATACATGTAAGCAACGCTAAATGGTCATAACATGCTGTGTTTATGTTTTTATATAATAAATACATGTGTTTATATTATTTACTACTTACAAAATATTGTATTATTGTTATATAAAATATGTGTATGTATTTATATATGTCACATATGCAACAATAATAATTATAAAATGGGCTGTCGATTTGAGATGACATGGGGAGACATGTTTCATGTTGGAAAGAGGAGAAGGAAAAAGATATAAATACAGTGCACATAATTTAAATAAAATTTAAAAGCAAAAGTAGTCACAGCACTCAGGAGGTACAGGCAGGAAGACTTGTATAAGTGAAAAGTCACCCAGGTCTGCATTATGAGTTCCGGGAAAATCAGAGCTACATTTAAAAATATGAATTTTCAATAAAGAGAAAGACAAAAAAAGCATGATACGCAATGGGAGAAAACACACACACAAGATGTGGTGGAGATGCTGAAACTCACAGGGCTAACCTTTGCCCTATTGTGCTGGTCCTGGGAACAGAACCTGTGGCTAGTCAGGGCAGGTGTCCATGTCAAAGTCACACTATAGCACCTGGCTTGCAATGGCCCCATTATTTTGGAAGTGATTCCCTCACCTCCATATATCTTCACTGATGTTAGGTAGTGGAGACCAAGGCTAAAATGGGCCTATAGGAGACCAAGGCTGTCCCTCCTCAGAGAAGAGGATCGGAGGAGCACAGAGGGTGTCCCACTTCCAGCTCTGAATTCAGGACATTTTAAATATCCCTGTGCTATGTGTTAGCTTTCAGTTTCCATTCAACCAGGATGTCAATATCTTGCTCAGACATTTGAAACTGACCCTTTTTCTTTGTCCGCACTCATTTGGCGATGTCATGTGAACTGCTGTAAAGTTCCCGACATGCACACCTGGTATCAAAATCTTCCCCGCTTCCCTCAACCACTGCTGTATTTCCTCTTCCGTTTCTGCTCATCCTGGTCAATTTCCCATTATCCTCTTACTTCTTCCTAACAGTACAGGAGAGTATTGGCAGGAGGCTTTAACTCTTCCACGTTCTTTATTTATATTTAATAGCATCTGCTTTTGCCATCTTTGTCACTTTACCTTGGGTTTTTATGAATGCTAAGCAATCATTAAGGTAATATCCCAAACTGTACCCTATTTATAATAATAAGAAATTGCTATTATATGATTTAAACTATATATTATATTATCAATCATTTTATTAATTTATAATAATTTAAATTTTATTTTAATTATAAGTTATATGAATATAATGAAATATTAATTATTATTATTATTTGTAGTAGTAGTAGTATTTTGCAAGGCAAGACAATGTGCTGATCCCTTTTTTTTTTTTTTCGTTCTTCGTTTTTCGAGACAGGGATTCCTGGAACTTCCTTTGTAGACCAGGTTGACCTTAAAGTTACAGAGATCCACATGCCTCTGCCTTCCCAGAATTCTGTGATTAAAGGCGGATGCGACCACTGTTTAGCTAAAAAGGTGGTGCTGGTTTCTCTCTTTTTTTTTGAAATATGGCACCCAAATTTTGCAATATAGTGTACCTTTAGTTCTAATTCTGAGGCAGGCTCTCTGCAGGGCCCTGTCATGGAGTCATTGCTGGGCGTGGCTAACGGCTGGCCAAGTCAGACCTTTTTCTGCTTTTTGTGACACATTTTTCAAGTTTTTATTTCTCTGTCCTCATGACCCTTTATCTCTGCTTCCCTAGGAATGAAGTTGGGTCCTCAACTGTCCTCATCCTCCAGGCTTGAAGAAATGCTCGAGCCCAGGCTTCCGCGAGGGCTCACTATGGGTTTAGTGAGACGTTTAGTGAGACATTCTCTGCTGAATTCTGAATCCAAACTTTGACTCGCGGTTTAGGGCTCTGCCATCTTTTTCATCAGTGTTCCTTTCTATGGATCTTAGAATGTTCTTAGAATCTACCCAGGGTCCTTACCTTGACAGTGGATCTCTTTTAGAAGGAATCTATTCGAGTGCACTAATCCCGCCCCTATTTCCACGAGAAGAAAGAATAAATTACATCCGGGCGTGCACAGGCTATTAAGATTGAAGGCAGGGCCAGGTTGCTAATGGAGTCCCAATGCTGTGGGCCCAATACAGTGAATACTCTCAAACTCCTAACTGTACTCGTGTAACTCTTCCTATCCTACCCAATTCCAACTCCTTCCTCAGTCCACTGCATAGACTGACAGTATGGACCTGCCTACCCTGCCATGCACCTATCACTCTCTCACATCCCACCACCTTCTCATTTTGTATACCACATCCCCGGTGTTGCATGCATGCCCCTCCCCCCACTCACCAGACACCTTGAAGCCTAACTATCAACTTTCAGATGCAGAATTCTGGTTCTCGTAGACTCTCCAGGGCAAAATGAGGGTTTCACAGTCTTAATGGGCCCTCTGATGCCCCATAGCTAGGAATAGCTTTTATGTATCTTAGCATCCCTTCTTCTAAGAACACATGTATAACAGCCACAAACATAACCACTTCTTCCTTAGTCCTTGGAGAGGAAGTCTACATTTACAATAAATGGTGACAGTTTCCTCTTGGACCTCAGAGGGCCAGAAATTGCATTGGATCTTCTAATGCCCTTATCTTTTCAAGAATGAACTCATAAAGCTAAATGATTCTTCCTGGTTTTGATTAAACTCCCACAGGCATCATAGTCCCAGGGGAGAGGTAATCTGGGCTAATCTCACTTGTTCCTCAGAACTTGACTTTTCAGGCCTGACGGGAGGGCCAGGACTCTGTAAGTCTTCCTGTTTGGGGGACAATTCCTCCCATCCCCTAACAGGTCTCTCTCCTTTTGAATTTGGTTTTGAATTAGAACCTTCCCTAATACAACTGGGTTTCCACCTCTTACAGTCTGTTATGCTTCTTGCTGTTCCTTTTCACACAGAACCTGAGAGCAACCCAACCTCTTTTTTTGCTGCCTTAATAGAATGACTTCTTGGGTACCAATATCCTTCCTTCCACTGATCGGGAACCGTTCCCATCTGTTATAAACACACCCTCAATGTTCTCAGTCCAACTGTTCTCTTAGTATCAATTTGGGGTCCTTACAAGAAACATGCTTTTCTTTTTGTTTTATTGTGCGTTTTTTTTTTTTTTTGGTGTGTGTGTGCTTGTGTGTGTATTTACGAGCTATTCCCTTCAGCACTCATTCTTTAGTGAGTACTGACAGCTCTTCTCAGTTTACTCCAGTTAGGAGCAAGCCTCCTGATTCTAAAGAATCAAGATCATTTTATTATTAATGATTTTGCAGTTTGTACTGGGTATCTCTTAACAGAATAGATTTTTGGTGTGCTTTCACCACAAAAAAAATCACATAAAAAAATAAGAAAATATATGCCTTAATTGACTGACCCATATAAATTCTTTATTATCTATATACTTATCGAAAATATGACTATACACATCATAAATCCACAAATTACAAGCCATAGTCTTTTTCATTTTTGATGGTGTATGTATGTAGTATGTGTGAATGCATGGTGTGTGTGTTTGCATCTATGTGCCATGCACAAATATAGAAGTCAGAACAATATCTTATAATCAGATCTCTATTTCCATCTTTTCATTGGTTCTGCTGCTTGAACTCAGGTTACTAGGCTTGGGAGGCAAGTGAGTTTGTCTCAGAAATATTCTTTAATTTTTTTGCCAATTTTAAGTAACATTTTTACTAAATATTTAAAAATATATTTCTTAAATACAAATAAAAAATTTTAGTAAATATTTATTTACTTAGTGCATGCACAGTAGTAGGCCTCTGGAGGTCAGGGTACGATCAATAAGAGTTGTGACACACAACAATTGTGGAAGATGGGGAGAGAAATATTATAAGAACAAAAGGAACAGGGCGTTTGCTGTAAGACTGTTTCTCCTAGCGATGTCAGAAGCAACACACATAAAATCTCAACAACACATCTGCCTAAGCATAAACTGAACGAGAGAATGATACCAATGGATATGTCAAAGGAGAAAAGAAAAATCCCATGGGGCCTCAACCTAAACAAAGCATTATAGCAACTGAAAAATATTGAAAGTAGGAAACATAAGTCTTCTTCAGGGAAGAACACACTAATTGCTATCCAATAGCAAGTGTTCAACAGTCAAAACATACATACGAGTAACATACATGTATCTACATGTGTGTATGTATGTATGTAATAACAATTAATGAAATAGGAGGCTATGAATTAGAAAAAAGAACAAGGAGGAGTATATGGGAAGGTTTGGAAGGAGAAGAGGGAAGCAAGAAATGGTGTAATTGTATTATAATTACAAAAACTATATAGACCAAAGCACCAAATTAAATACATATATATATGTGTGTGTGTGTGTGTGTGTGTGTGTGTATAATGTCTCAATATTTGTATGTGTTTCTTATGTTATTTCTTTGGCTTTTTTCCTCCCATTTGTTTTGTCCTACACTGGTTTGTTTGTTTTTATTTTATCTTATTAAATTTTAAGATACCTGTTTGTTTTCTAGTTAGAGAAACAGAGAAAGAGTGTGGATTTTGGTGGATCTGGAGTAAGGAGGGTCTGGGAAGAATTGATAGAGGGGGAAAAAGTAAGATCTAAGTGAAACTCTACTTAAATCTTCAATTTTCTCCAGCCTGGTTTAGTAGGTTGCATTTCAAATAATAATTAATTACAAAATGAAAAGGATGCCTTAGTCAGATTCTTTTATCCCCTAATGTTTTGATTTTTTTTGTGTGTGTGTATGTTCTTTTTTGTTTTCTTTCTTCTGTCCTTAAATTATCTAGAAGATTCGGTTCACAACAATAATCTCTGCACTCAGCATAGTTATGCCTTAAATAAGGTATAAGAATTGCCAAGACTCTGAGACCAGCCTCAGCTACATGGTGAATTACAGGGTCGCCTGGACTATAGTCTATTGTCCAGTGTTGAAAACAAACAAATAATACTATGTAACACAAATTTTGGTGGTTTTATTGCTCTCACCACATAGTGTATACAGTATTTTTACTATGGGAGTCATATCTATTATAATACATTTACAAAAATGAAAAGGGCTAATTGGTAAGTCTCAGGCTGAGAATAGTAGAAAACTGAGGCATACGATTATTTCACAATATGAATGATAGCTCAGTGCAGTCACTTAACCAACTGTACACTGTGTAAGTTATTAAACTCTCTTAATTTAAGATTGCAAATCTATGACATGATTTTGGTAAGGTATTCTCTACATCCTGTGGAAAGCATAAAATGAAATAATGTAACTGGTATAGTAACTAGCATATGCTAGAACTTTTCGATGGCTGTATTTTCCAGTCAAAGATTTTTTTCTCCCTTAAATCTCATATAAAAATAATAGAAGAGCCTCATAGGCTGGCCAGGGTACTTTTCTATCCCTACAATCAGCTCTCCCTTTCCCTCTCCCTCTGTGCATGCTTGTGTATGTGTTTTTATGTCTCTGAACCACAGTGTGTACAATGTTTTGAATAGGCATGATCCCTATAGGCTCACGTATTTGAATGCTTGGTCATTAGGGAGAGGCACTATAAAGAGACCTTGTTGGAGAAAATGTGTCACTGGGGTTGGCTTTGGGGTTTCAAATGCTTAAGCCTGGCCTGGTGATGTGGGATTCCCCTCTGTATGCTATGAATACCATTGGTGAATAAAGAAACTGTTTTGAGCCTATAGCAGAGAAGGGCAGAACAGCTAAGTGAAGAAAACTAAACTGAATGCTGGGAGAAAAAAAAGGAGGAGTTGGGGAGAAGCCATGGAGCCACTGCCAGAGACAGACATTCCAAACTTTGCTTTTAAGCCACAGCCATGTGGCAATACACAAGTTAATGGAGATAGGTTAGTTTAGGATTTAAGAGTTAGCCAGAAATATGCTTAAGCTATCAGCCAAACAGTATTGCAAATAATATGGTTTCTTTCTGATTATTTTGGGGCTGCGCAGTCAGGAACTAACTAGCAGCCTCTTAATACAGTCTGGTGTCTCTCTCTTTATGCTGCCTGCCAATCTGTATATAGAGCTTTCAATTACTTTTCCAACATCATATCTGCCTGAATGCCACCATGTTCTCTACCATGACAGCATTGGACTAAATTTCTGAACTTGTAAGCAAGCTCCAGTTAAATAATTTCCTTTATAAGAACTGCAGAGGTTACTGTGTTTCATGACAAAAATAATAATCCTAATTAAGACAGTGTTGATGGAGGAGGGTTAACTGTCTATGTGTTATTTTTATTGGTTAATAAAAAAACTGCCTTGGCTTTTGATAGGACAGTAGTTTAGATAGGTGGAGTAGACAGAACAGAATGCTGGGAGGAAGAAGGCAATGAGGCAGTCGCCATGACTCTCCTCTTTGAGACAGCTGCAGGTTAGAATCCTCCTGGTAAGCCACCACCTCGTGGTGCTACACAGATTATTAGAAATGGGTTAGATTACTATGTAAGAGTTAGCTAGCAGCCTCTTAATACAGTCTGGTGTATGTAATATGGTCTGTAATATGTAAGAGTTAGCTAATAAGAGGCTACAGATAATGGGCTAAGCAGTGTTTAAAAGAATATAGTTTCCATGTAATTATTTCAGGGGTAAAGCTAGCCAGGAGCCGGGTGGCGGGAATGCGGCCCACCACTCGTTCCTTTTACAGAGTGGTGCCCAACGTGGGGCTGACTTAACTGCCTTTAAAATTTCCTGCTTCATGGAAATGTCTGCTGGAAACCATGGGCCTGAAGGCTGAAGATGGATGCCCCAACGGTACAAAAGAACTTTGGGTGACTGTCCAGGCAGCGAGATGTCTCTGTCATTTCTAGAGTTTAAAGTTGCTTATTTCTTGTTCAATTTGGTAATATCATATCCTTCTGAATTCTTTGATGGAATTAAAGAATGGTTAGTAATAGCTTTCTTTAGTTATGATAAAAGATAAAATAGATATAAATATTGTAACTATAAATCTTGCTTGATAACTGTTTTGTTATATGCAATTTTACTATGTTAAAGTTAAAGCCTTTCTTTTTTGTTTAAACAGATAAAGGGGAAATGATGGAGGGGGGTTAACTGTCTATGTGTTACTTTCACTGGTTAATAAAGAAACTGCCTTGGTTTTTGATAGGACAGCAGCTTAGATAGGTGGAGTAGACAGAACAGAATGCTGGGAGAAAGAAGGCAATGAGGCAGTCACCATGACTCTCCTCTCCGAGACAGCTACAGGTTACAATCCTCCTGGTAAGCCACCACCTCGTGGTGCTACACAGATTATTAGAAATGGGTTAGATCAATATGTAAGAGTTAGCTAATAAGAGGCTACAGATAATGGGCCAAGCAGTGTTTAAAAGAATACAGTTTCCGTGTAATTATTTCAGGGGTAAAGCTAGCCAGGAGCCGGGTGGCAGGAATGCAGCCTGCCGCTCGTTCCTTTTACACAGTGTGTGTGTGTGTGTGTGTGTATGTGTGTGTGTGTTTGAGTGTGTGTGTGTATGTGTGTGTGTGTGTTTGAGTGTGTGTGTGTGTGTGTGTGTGTGTTAATGAATTTGTACATAAGAAACTTCACGAACTGGCTTATATGGATTTTGCTGTTTCTACCTGCCATCTACTGGTAGGAGTGCACGGATTACAGACATACTTGTATCCAGATTTACATGGGTTCTGAGGATACTAATTCAGGTCCTCGCTGAAAGATTTCGATACCTCGATATTAAGTCTCTCTGCTGATGAATTAAATTCCTAGGGATGAAGTTAGATCTCCCCAGGTTTGCTTGCATACATTGCCTGGGACTTTTTAGAGTGTCGTGCCTTGTCTGCTTGGTATGGATACACATTTGTTTGTAATTCTGATTATTATCACCAAGGAACCAATGTTTTAATTAATTGTAGACTATGATGTTGACATCTTCAGAATCAGGGCTCCTTCATAAGAAAACAGTACCCTCTTCTCTCTGAGATAGAAAACTAAATTGTAGCACATACTTTCCCAGGACAAGCCTGTCAACCTACAAGTTCAAACAAGTCCTATCCATGGGGTTATTTCTGGTTATTATGTGTTCCTTGGTACACATTCAGGGTCCTTACCTTGACTGCAGACCTCTCTCAGAACTCGCCAGCAGCAGGGCCTGAGCAGCAGAGGCGGTTTCCGTGCCAGGGGCACTAATACCCAGTTCCTCCCCACTCACAGGAAGAGAGGGTAAACCATATCCGCTCAGGGGCGGGCTCTGAAGAGTGACAGCAGGGATGGGTTACTATGGAAACGGACTGCAGTGGAGGAAATTTAGAGGAGAATCTGGATTCCTTACTGTACTTCCCAATGATACTAATTTTTCCCACTGCCTCCCCTTGCTTGGGCTATTTCGTGCAGAGCTGGAAACCAGAGCCTCTGAAGCCCCCACTTAACTCAAGCCTCATTCACCTCGCCATGCTTCCATCTCCGCCATACACTACATGAACCTGCATCCCCTTCTCCCCTATTTTGCATGTCCTGCCCCAGGTTACATGAAAGTCTTCTATTTAGTGCTTAATTCTCAGCTTTCATCTATACTCCTCTGATGCCCAGGAAATCCACCCCACCCCCACCACCATGGGGTTGAGAGGGTTAATAAAGGACTCAAGGGCACAACTTCTGTCAAGCAGGTCTCAACTAGGTAGACTCGAGGTCCTGCCCCATATGCACCCAAGTCTGCCAGCTACACACATAACCCTCCCTTGCCTCAGTCCTTTAAGTGGAAGTCTAGATTTACTACACAGGTTGACAGCTTTGTCCTGGACCTCAGAGTGCTGTGTCCCACTCTTTTCCAGAGCCAAGTAATGCCTCAGGTTCAACCGCATGACTTCTGAGGTTCCTGGCATCTACTCTTCTACTGATTTTGGATCATTTGCATCAATTCACTCCCCTCAGCTCCCAAAGTAGAAGTGTCATCATGCCCCACTTAGGATCTATTTCCATCCCTCAACTTTCCAGCCACAAGCATGGCTGAGGATTTGATGTAGCTCTCTGTGGAACTATTTGTCCAGTAGAACAACTTTTACAATACTATGTAATTTATTAGGCATATTTTAAGTAACTATCACTCTCTGAACAGAATAATTTTTATGATTAAAGCCATAACTGTCAATCCAAACATCAAAAGATTTTCAATGGGAAAATGTTTTTAAAAATTAAAATTTAGTCCCAGAGAGGTGAGTGGGTGCTCGCCTGGGCAGCCTGCCTGTCCGGGAAGAGAGCACAGCCCCTTCCCCCTCAGCTTCTGCGGCAGGGTCTTTAGTGTTCCACAGGACCCCTCCTTCCCCCCACTGCTGAGGACCCTTTGTCTCCCAGGTCCTGGGAAGACCAGCTAGCCCTGTTGCACTGCTGAGGAGCTCTTCCCGGAGAGTGCTGAGGAGCTCTATCCAGAGAGTGCTGAGAAGTCCTACCCAGAGAGTGATGAGGAGTTCTATTCAGAAAGTGATGAGGAGTTTCATCCAGAGTGGAGGAGATGGACAGGCGCCAATGCAAGAATTCCTCCAACAACCTGAAAGGCAACATGACAGCTCCAGAATTCAGGGAGCTCGAAACTAGAAGAATTGAACACCCTACTCCAGAAGAAATAGAAGAAATCGACTCTAAGCAGATCTTTATGAAAATAATAGAGGAACTTAAACAGGAGGTGAAAATCTGCCGTAAAGAAATGGAAGATAAGTATAACAAAAAGATTGAGGAAATGAGTAAAGAAATGGAAGAGAAATATACCAAAAAGTTTGAAGAAATGAGTAAATCCGTAAATGAAATTCTGGGAAACCAAGAAAAAACAATCAAACAGGTAATAGAAACAGTTCAAGATTTGAAAACTGAAATGGAGTCAATGAAGAAATCACAAACCAAGGGCCGGCTGGCTATGGAAAATCTAGGTAAACGAACAGAGACTTCAGAAACAAGCATAACCAAAAGAATACAAGAGATAGAAGAAAGAATCTCAGACTCTGAGGACACCATAGAGAAATTAAACACTCTGACCAAAGAAAACAGCAAATCCAACAAATTCTCATCACAAAACATTCAGGAACTGTGGGACACAATAAAAAAACCAAATCTAAGAATAATAGGAGTAGAAGAAGGAGAAGAATTGCATTTCAAAGGTCCAGAAAATATACTCAACAAAATTATAGAAGAAAACTTTCCCATCCTAAAGAACGATATTCCTATGAAGGTTCAAGAAGCATACAGAACACTGAATAGACTGGATCAGAAAAAAAAATCCCCTCGTCATATAATAATCAAAACACAAAGCATTCAGACTAAAGAAAGGATATTGAGAGCTGCAAAGGAAAAAGGTCAAGTAACTTATAAAGGTAAACCTATCAGACTTACACCAGACTTCTCTATGGAAACCATGAAAGGCAGAAGGTCCTGGATAGCGGTACTGCAGAAACTAAGAGACCATGGATGCAAGCCCAGACTACTTTACCTAGCCAAGCTATTGTTCACTATCAACGGAGAAAACAAAATATTCCAGGATAAAAACAAATTTAAACAATATGTAGCTACTAATCCAGCCTTACAGAGAATATTAGAAAGAAAATCACAACCCAAGGAATCCAACATTCCCAACACTGCCTACATTAACTCAGACATCTAGCAACCCTTCACAAGCACAACTCAAAGAAGGAAAACACATACACTCTACTACCCAAAAAAATGACCAGAGTCATCAATCACTGGTCATTAATATCACTTAATATCGATGGACTCAACTCACCTATAAAGAGGCACAGACTTAGAGATTGGATACGAAAACAGGATCCAACAGTCTGCTATTTACAAGAAACACACCTCAACCACAAAGACAGACACCTACTCAGAGTAAAGGGTTGGGAAAAGGTTTTCCAAGCAAATGGACCTAAGAAACAAGCAGGTGTGGCCATTCTAATATCTAACAAAATCGACTTCAAACTAAAATCAATCAGAAGAGATGGAGATGGACATTTCATACTCATAACAGGAACAATTCATCAGGAAGAAGTCTCAATCTTGAATATCTATGCCCTTAATATAAAGGCACCCACATATGTAAAAGAAACTCTTCTAGAACTCAAGGCAGTCATCAAACCACACACACTAATAGTAGGAGACTTCAACACTCCTCTCTTACCAATGGACAGGTCAATCAGACAGAAACCTAACAGAGAAATAAGAGATTTATTAGAGGTATTGAATCAAATGGACTTAACAGACATCTATAGAACACTCCACTCAAATAGGAAAGAATATACCTTCTTCTCTGCAGCTTATGGAACCTTCTCGAAAATTGACCACATACTTGGTAACAAAGCAAACTTCCACAGATACAAAAAAATATTAGTAACCACCTGTGTCATGTCAGATCACCATGGATTAAAATTAGAATTCAACAACAATGGTACCCCCAGGAAACCAACAAACTCATGGAAGTTGAACAGTCAACTACTAAATCACCCCTGGGTCAAGGAAGAAATAAAGAAAGAAATTAAACTCTTCCTTGAATTTAATGAAAACAAAGACACAACGTATTCAAACCGATGGGACACTATGAAAGCAGTGCTAAGAGGAAAGTTCATAGCACTAAGTGCCCACTTAAAGAAAACGGAGAAAGCACACATTGGAGACTTAACAGCACAATTGAAAGCTCTAGAAAAAAAAGAAGCTGATTTACCCAGGAGGAGTAGAAGACTGGAAATAATCAAACTGAGGGCTGAAATCAACAAAATAGAAACACAGAAAACAATCCAAAGAATCAATGAAGCAAAAAGCTGGTTCTTGGAGAAAATCAACAAGATTGACAAACCCCTATCCAAACTAATCAAACGGCAGAGAGAGAACTTGCAAATTAATAGGATCAGAAACGAAAAGGGGGACATAACCACAGACACAGAGGAAATTCAGAGAATCATTAGATCATACTAGGAAAGTTTATATGCCAAAAAGTTGGAAAATGTAAAAGAAATGGACATTTTCTAGATAAGTACCATATACCAAAGTTGAACCAAGAACAGGTGAACAATCTAAATAGACCTGTTAGTCGTGAAGAATTAGAAGCTGTTATCAAAAATCTCCCTACCAAAAAAAGCCCAGGACCAGATGGTTTCAATGCAGAATTCTACCAGAACTTCCAGGAAGAGCTAATACCTATACTCCTTAATGTATTCCACAATATAGAAACAGAAGAGTCACTGGCAAACTCCTTTTATGAAGCTACAGTCACCCTAATACCAAAACCAAACAAAGACACAACCAAGAAAGAGAATTACAGGCCAATCTCACTCATTAACATCGATGCGAAAACTCTCAATAAAATACTGGCAAACCGAATCCAAGAACACATTAGAAAAATTATCCATTATGATCAAGTAGGCTTCATCCCAGAGATGCAGGTCTGGTTCAACATACGCAAATCTATCAATGTAATCCATCATATAAATAAACTGAAAGAAAAAAACCATATGATCATTTCATTGGATGCTGAAAAAGCATTTAACAAAATTCAACACCCATTTATGATAAAGGTGTTGGAGAGACTGGGGATACAAGGATCATACCTAAATATAATAAAAGCAATATACAGCAAGATGACAGCTAACATCAAATTGAATGGAGAGAAACTCAAAGCCTTTCCACTAAAATCAGGAACACAACAAGGCTGTCCACTCTCTCCATACCTCTTCAATATAGTGCTTGAAGTTCTAGCAATAGCAATAAGACAACATAAGGAGATCAAGGGGATTCGTACTGGAAAGGATGAAGTTAAAGTTTCGTTTTTTGCTGACGATATGATAGTGTACATAAGCGACCCCAAAAACTCTACCAAAGAACTCCTACAGCTGATGAACACCTTTAGTAACGTGGCAGGATACAAGATCAACTCCAAAAAATCAGTGGCCCTCCTATACACAAAGGATAAAGAAGCGGAGAGGGAAATCAGAGAAACATCACCTTTCATGATAGCCACAAATAGCATAAAATATCTTGGGGTTACTCTAACCAAGGAAGTGAAAGACCTATTTGACAAGAACTTTAAGCCTTTGAAAAGAGAAATTGAGGAGGATACCAGAAAATGGAAAGACTTCCCCTGCTCTTGGATTGGGAGAATCAACATAGTAAAAATGGCAATTCTACCAAAAGCAATCTATAGATTCAATGCAATCCCCATCAAAATCCCACCAAACTTCTTCACAGACCTTGAGAGAATAATAATCAAGTTTATATGGCAAAACAAAAAACCCAGGATAGCCAAAACAATCTTATACAATAAAAGAACTTCTGGAGGCATTACCATCCCTGACTTCAAACTTTATTACAGAGCTACAGTATTGAAAACAGCTTGGTATTGGCATAAGAACAGAGAAGTCGACCTATGGAATCGAATAGAAGACCCAGATACTAACCCTCAAACCTATGAACACCTAATTTTCGACAAGGGAGCTAAAGGTATACATTGGAAGAAGGATAGCATCTTTAAGAAATGGTGCTGGCATAACTGGATGTCAACCTGTAGAAAAATGAAAATAGATCCATATCTATCACCATGCACAAAACTCAAGTCCAAATGAATTAAAGACATCAACATCAATCTGCCCACTTTGAACCTGATAGAAGAGAAAGTGGGAAGTAGTCTACAAGATATAGGCACATGAGGCCACTTCCTAAGTAGGACTCCAGTAGCACAGACAATAAGAGAAACAATGAATAAATGGGACCTGCTGAAACTGAGAAGCTTCTGTAAAGCAAAGGACACTATCAGTAAGACAAAAAGGCTGCCTTCTGACTGGGAGAAGATCTTCACCAACCCCTTATCAGACAAAGGTCTGATCTCCAAAATATACAAAGAACTCAAGAAACTAGACACTAAAACTCTAATTAACCCAATTAAAAAATGGGGTACTGATCTGAACAGAGAATTCACAACAGATGAACTTCGAATGGCCAGAAGACACTTAAGGTCATGCTCAACCTCCTTAGCGATCAGGGAAATGCAAATCAAAACCACTTTGAGATACCATCTTACACCTGTCAGAATAGCTAAAGTCAAAAACACCAATGATAGTCTATGCTAGAGAGGATGTGGAATGAGGGGAACACTCATCCATTGTTGGTGGGAAAGCAAACTTGTGCAGCCACTGTGGAAATCAGTGTGGTGGTTTCTCAGGAAACTGGGAGTCAACCTCCCTCAGGACCCAGCAATTCCACTCTTGGGAATATACCCAAGAGATGCCCTATCATACTACAAAAGTATTTGTTCAACTATGTTCATAGCTGCCCTATTTGTAATAGCCAGAACCTGGAAACAACCTAGGTGCCCCTCAATAGAAGAATGGTTAAAGAAGGTGTGGAACATATATACATTATAATTTTACTCAGCGGTAAAGAACAATGACATCTTGAATTTTGCATGCAAATGGATGGAAATAGGAAACGCTTTACTGAGTGAGGTAACCCAGACCCAAAAAGAGGAATATGGTATGTACTCACTCATAAGTGGATTCTAGCCATAGTTAAAGGTCTTTGGGTCTATAATTTGTGATCCTAGAGAAGCTAGATAAGAAGGTGAACCTGAAGAAAATTTATATATTTATCCTCCTGGATAATAGAACTAGGCAAGATTGCCAAGCAAAGTCGGGTGCATGGGGGGTGGGTGGGTGGAAGTAAGGGAAGATGGTTAGGGAGAGGGGAGAGGGCGAAAATTGGGGATGGCTTGGGGGAATGGGAGGGGGAGGGAGGAAGGATGGTTATGGGAGCAGGGAAGTTTATATCGCAACTAAGAGAGCCTTTCTAGGGTTTGCAAGAGACTTGATTCTTGAGGGGTTCCCAGTAAAAATTAAATAAATAATAAATAAATAAATAAATAAAAAGAAAAAGAAAAGAAAAGAAAAAGAAAACGCTTTACTGAGTGAGGTAAGCCAGACCCAAAAATAGGAATAAGGTATGTATTCACTCATAAGTGGATTCTAGCCATAATTAAAGGTCTTTGAGCCTATTATTCGTGATCCTAGAGAAGCTAAATAAGAAGGTGAACCTGAAGAAAATTCAGGTAGTTTTCCTCCTGGAGATTGGAAATAGACAAGAGTTCCAGGTAACCAAGGGTGCATGGGGGGTTGGGAGGGTAGTTGGAAGGAGAGGAGGTTAGAGAGAAGGGAGCAGGGGAGGAATGGGAAATGCTTGGGGGCCTGGGAGGGGGGGAGGGAGGAAGGATAGATATTGGTTCAGGGAAGAATATATCTCAACTATGGAAGTCAGTTTCGGGTTTACTAGAGACTTGACTGTAATTGGGATCCCAGGTCCAAGGAGAGATCCCCAGATTGTTCTCTGGACAGAGGAGAGGGTGCCTGAACTGGCCTTGGCCCGTAACCATACTGATGAATATTTTGCTTATCACCATAGATCGTTCATCTGGCAATAGATGGAGATAGAGACGGGGACCCACGTTGGAACACTGGACTTAACTCCCTAGGTCCAACCGAGAAGCAGAAGGATGAACAACGTGAGCAGGGAGGGCAAGATCAGAGGGAACCTTCATCCGGCGATGAATGGCGATGCAGACGGAGACCCACATTGGAGCACTAGACTGAGCCCCCCAAGGTCCAAAGGAGGAGCAGAAGGAGGAAAAAGGAAATCAGAACCGCAAGGGGAGCGATCACCCACTGATACAAGGCGACTGATCTAATGAGAGTTCACCAAGGCCAGTTGTCTGGGACTGAAGGAGCGCTTGATCCAACCAAATTCTCTGGAGGAGGCTGGATTCTCTGAATGTGGCCGGCCCGAAGTCTTTCTAAAAAGCCATTGACAATGACTCTGGGACTTGTAGCCTCTGCATATTCTGGATTTTTGGGGATCCAGTCTGATTGGATACTCACCTTCCTGGTCCTGGAGGGAGCGGGGAAGAACTTGAACTACCCACAGGGCAGGAAACCCTGACTGCTCTTAGGGATGGAGAGGGAAGAGGAGAGGGAGTGGGGGGAGTGGGAGGGTGTTGGGAGGAGGGGCGAAAATGGAAACTTTTATATTTTAATAAACTTAAAAAAATGGCAAAGTCATAAAAAAATTAAAATTTAATAATAGGTTTTAAGAATTGATCTATTAAAAGAATATCAAGAACAGACAAATACCTAATAAAATATTGTAAACTGGGCAATGGTTGTGCATACCTTTAATCCTGGCACTTGGGAGGCAGAGGCAGGTAGATCCTTGTGAGTTTGAGCCTAACCTAGTCTACAGAGCGAGTTTCAGGACAGCCAGACTACTCAGATAAATCCTGTGATCATAAATAAAACATAAACAAAAAAGAAAAGAAATATAGTTGTAGAAAATCACCCATTATATCTCACTGTATTAAATCAACATTTAAGTTTTTTAACATACATAAAATTTTAAATTAGTACAAATATATTTGTAAACAATCTTTTATATCAAACTTTAATATTAACACTATGATTGTTATTACAAAGTTCAGAAAACAAGTTTAATGAGGTGATTTTAATATAAAGCACAGTAGACATATGGTATATTCAGTAACATTTATAAACTTATAATCTAATTAATTATTTTTATTTTATTTAACGTTTTGACTAAAAGGTTCTACAGAATGTCCTGTATGCCACATCATGAACAAGGAAAAACAAGGTCTTCTTCCCTGACGATAAGTAGTAATAAATATAGAAAGATGTTTCCTGAATTGACAAAATTGCCGGGAAGGGGTTGGGAGCACGGGGGTGGGGGTGAGGTGGGTATAAGGGGAGATGGTGGGAGAGAAGGAAAAGGGGAGGATGGGGGAGAATTTGAGGGAATGGGATGGTTGGGAGGAAGGAGGGGTACATGTGGGAGCAGGGAAGTATATATATTAATTGAGGGAGCCATTTTAGGGTTGGCAAGAGACTTGACTGTAGAGGGGTTCCCAGGTGTCCAAGGAGATGTCCCCAGCTTGTTCCTTGAGCAGCAGACGAAAGGGTGTCCAAACTGGCCTTGTCCTATAGCCACACTGTTGAATATCTTCCATATTACCAAAGAATTTTCATCTGGCGATGGATGGAGATAGAGACAGAGACCCACATTGGAGCACTGGACTGAGCTCCCAAGGTCCTAATGAGGAGCAGAAGGAGGGAGAACATGAGCAAGGAAGTCAGGAGCACGAGGGGTGTGTCCACCCACTGAGATGGTGGGACTGATCTAATGGGAGCTCACCAAGGCCAATTGGAATGGGACTGATGGAGCATGTGATCAAACCGGACTCTCTGAATGTGGCTGACGGTGGAGGCTGACTGAGAGGCCAAGGACAATGGTGCTGTGCTTTGATTCTACTGCATGGACAGGCTTTGTGGGAGCCTTGTCTGTTTGAATGTTCACCTTCCTAGACCTGGGGGAAACGGGGAGGACCTTGGACTTCCCATAGAGTGGGGAACCCTGGCTGCTCTTTGGCCTGGAGAAGGAGGGGGAGGGGGTGGGGAAGGGGAAAAGAGGGAAGTGGGAGGAGGTGAAAATTTTTAATAAAAAATAAATAAATAAAATAAAAAATAAAAATAAAAAAGATATTTCCTGTTGAAAAGGATCTTTAGGAAGTAGAGATCTTTTTCTCCTCTCTTCAATAATGAGAGTTTCCTTGAGAATCTATCATTGCATATTCCAGACCTCCTGTTTCTTTCACCAAACATTTCCAGTACACAGGGTGGCAACTCTGCAAGTGTAGATATTCAGTGTGTGTTTGGATAAAGCATGAACCTTTAAAACAAGAGATCAACTTCTGTGCTAATTTGTCACACATATTTTAATATCAGAAATAAGTCAGTATACATCTCTGACATCCAAGACAAGAAAACAAGGCCTAAAAGAAAATATTCACGGAAAAGCCTAACACTTTTGAATATTTTTCTTTCATATATCACACTGTTTTCTTAATCTAATACCATAGTATCTTAAGAACATCATGAAATCCTTAGAACATTTCAAATTTTAAAGTATATTTCAAATCAATCCAAAAAAAAAAAAATCTGAGCTCCAACTAGGTAAACAGCAGTGAAGGAACAGGCTACAAAATTTATCAGTGTATATTTAACCCCAAGTTAAAACTTTGCTGAAAGACACCCAAAAGATTATCAACAGTTTGTTTCTAAAAAAATAAACAGACCTTTTCGATCATAAAGCAGAGGCTACCTTACACCTCACTTGTGAGTAGGACGACTTAACTTGGTCTTAGTACGTCCCTTGGCCTTGCCTTTAGTGCCAGACTTGGCTGCAGCTGCAGCTTGGGCTTTCTCTTCCTCTTCAATCAAAGTCTGCTCATAACGAGATAAGCAAACCCCAGGTAAGGCTTCTCTGATCTTGGCTAAAAAGTCCATCACTTTTATCTGGCTTGTTTCAGCATAGGCTTTCGGGCCCCACAGGAACTCATAGGACTGAGGATCACTGTGAGGAACCTGACGGTATTCTATGTATTCTTCCCGCACTAGATCCTCAGTGATGAGCTTCCTGATATCCCCAAAGATGTAGTGTATGATCCCATCATAGAGTCCTAACGCATTTAGGAAATACCAGACATCCTCCTCGGAAGCACAGTAGTTATTTAGGTAGATCACACTTAGGAGAGCAATCAGAATGCCCCTGGTAGGAACACCTAGCTCATTGCTCCTACCTCCATCATCCTCGAAACCTAGCTTGCTCACAAGCTCATATGCTTGACCATGTGGCTGGACTTCTTTCAGCTCAAGGCCAAACACCACATCCAATCGATAGGAGGCTTTCTTGAGGATCTCAGGGAAGTGTTCCTTGAACCTTTTGTTGATAACTTTGAGCATCTCTCCCTTCTTCATGATCTGCTGTACTTTGTATTTGCAGAGCATGTACTCCATCAGCATTCCTGTCTTCCTTGTCAGAAGATCCATCTGCAAGCTTCTAGTAGAGAGTAGAGCTCCGGAGGAACGCTCATTTCTATCCCCTTGGCCCTGGTCACCCTTATCAGACTTTCTGTGGGTCACTTCTTGGCTGGCAGTGCTGCTGGGTGCTGAGCTTTCAGACTGCTGTGGGAAGTCAGCAGCAGAAGTGCTTGGCTTAGCATCTCCTGAGGCTTGATCAGAGCAAGCAGGTGACTCTGCTTTCTCTGCCTCCTTTGCTTGAGCATCCTTGAGCTCCTGGCGCCGTTTCTCACGAGCACGTGCCTTACTCTTCTGTCCCCTTGGCATGATGACTGGTGTCAGGAAGAGCAGGACAGAGACTTGGTAGTAGAACAGGTAATTGAGATACCTGGATCAGGAAAATAACATAGTATGAGCACTTTGAGCATGTTGAGAACACTCAGGCTTTTTCCCGTTCTTCCCCCCCCCCCCCTTGTGTCACATTATAATGACATCAGTGTTCTGAGCACTCACTGTATTCCTCACCTCTGGTCCCCTTATATATACTGTGAGGTGAAGGATGGCTGCCTTTCTCTGGGGTTTGAACATTCTCAATTCTACTCACATCTAGTACTAGGTTGCTGTAATGTTTCACAGAATCCAGGAGTAAGGAAGCCCAAAGGAGACTTGACCTTGAATGACAACACCAATTCACAGAACATGAATGGTGAAATCTCACAAGGCCATACCCCTAAATGAAGTTCTGTAGACTGTGGCTGTTACAAGAGGGAGATTCAGTCTTCTGCAGGCGATTTCCCTCAGTCCTAAAACCATATATGTGGAAGCAACATTAAATGGTCATAACATGATGTATTTATGTGTTTATATAATAAATACATGTGTTTCTATTATTTATTACTGACACTATTGATATTATTGTTACATAAAACTATATATAAAACACATTTATTTATTTATATATTGTCACATATGTAACAATGATAATTATAAAATGGGCTGTGGATTTTTGACGACATGGGGAGGAATGATTGGGGATGGAGAGAGAAGACAAGAAATGATATAAATACAGTGCACACAAATTAAATAAAAAGTCAAAACCAAAAATAATCACAGCACTCAGAAATTACCAGTAGGAGGAATTCCATAATTTAAAAGTCCTCCTGGTTTACATTGTGAGTTCTGTGGAAATCAGAGCTATATATAAAAATAACAAAAACAAAAACAAACAAGCAAAAAAACAAAAACAAAAACAAAACAAAAAAACCAACTGACTTTCAAAAAAGAGAAAGACAAAAAAGCATGATGCACTCTGGGAGTAAACAAACTCACACAAGATGTGATGGAGATGCTGAAACTCACAAGGCTAACCTTTGCCCTCTTGTGCTGACAATGTCCTGGGAACAGAGCCTGTGGCTAGTCAGGACAGGTGTCCTTGTCAAAGTCACACTATAGCACCTGACTTGCAATGGCCCCATTATTTTGTAAGTGACTCCCTCACCTCCATATATCTTCACTGATGTTAGGTACTGGAGAACGAGGCTAAAGTGGGCCTATAGGAGACCAAGGCTGTCTCCTCAGAGAACAGGATCAGAGCGACACAGAGAGTGTCCCACTTCCAGTTCTGAATTCAGGACATTTTAAATATCCCTGTGCTATGTTAGCTTTCAGTTTTCCTTCAGCCAGGATGTTAGTACCCTGTTTAGACATTTGAAACTGACCCTTTTTCTTTGTCCACACTCATTTGGCGAAGTTATGGGAACTGCTGTAAAGTTCCTGACATGGACACCTCCTACATGGATCATACTCTTTCCTGCTTCCCTCAACCAGTGATGTATTTCCTTGCTTTGTTTTCTTTTCGTCCTGGTAAATTTCCCATTATACTCTTACTTCTCCCTAATAATATAGGAGATTATTAGCAGGAAGTTTTAACTCTTCCATGTTATTTATTTATGTTTAATAACGTCTGCTTTTTCCGTTTTTGCAACTTTACCTAGGGTTTCATGAATGCTAAGCAAACACTATACAGCAGCTGTGCTCTCTGTCTATCCTTCCATTTCTGATCTTTTTCTTTCTTTTTTGAAGACAGGCTTTCTCTGTGTAATGACCCTAGTTGTCCTAGAACATAGAACATGCTTTGGTGAACCTGGTTGACTTCGAACTCAAGAGAGCCTCTGCCTCCTAAATGCTGGATTTCTGCTATCACTGCTGGGCTCTGTTTCTGATTCTTAAGAATAGTTTCGGGGAATATAAAAGGTGGTGGATCTCTGTGAGTTCGAGGTCAGCCTGCTCTACAACAGCTAGGTCCAGGACAGCTAGGACTGCTAACTAGAGAAACCTTGTCTGAAAAGAACCGAAAAAAAAAAGCGTCCAGAAAGCTGGGTGGTGGCTGCGCACACCTTGGTCCCTCCCAGCTGTCTGGAGGCAGAGGCACGTGAATCTCTGTGTGTTCCACTCCTGAGTGTACAACAGAGTGAGTTCTAGAGGAGGCTTCAAAGCTACAGAGAAAAACCTATTTCAAAAAACAAAAGAAAAAAGCCTCTAGTTATCTCTGGTATAGTGTTCTTATGACTGCCATACACTAGGCATGACTGCACAGTTTAGGATTCCTCTGACTCCCAGGGGATGTGCTTGCTCACAGGATGGGCATGCTTAGCATAGTTAGGAGTTCCTCTGACTCCCAGGGGATGGGAGTGGTTACCTGAGTTTGACTCTCCTCTGACTCTCACAGGATGGGAGTGGCTACCAGAGGATGGGTTTCTTCTGACTCCCACAGGATGGGAGTGGCTAAGGTTTTTTTCTGACTCCACCGGTCAGAGATTAGGACTGACCACTAACAGATTAGGATTTCTTCTGACTCTCATAGGTTGAAAGTCAGGCTACCTAAGTTACTCTTTCTTCTGACACCCAGAGGATGGGAGTGGCTACCAGAGTTAGGCTTTTCTATGACTCCCACTGGATGAGAGAAGATACCATATTTAGGCCTTGCTCTGACTCCACGGGATGGGAGTGGCTACCAGAGATAGACTTTCCTCTGATTCCATGGGATGGGAGTGGCTATGGAGCTAGGCTTTTCTCTGACTCCCAAAGGATGGGAGGAGCTAACCAAAGCCTCTGGGCATTTTCTGCACATGGCACTTCCTCTGACAGCCCCGAGATGGGCGTGGCTATCTTAAACCTCAATGTATCTTTTTCTTTTGGATTCCTGAGACCTCCTACCAGCCCGTATAGGGTATCACCATCCCCATGCCTTTTAAGTGTTTTTCCGAGATATGGGTTTTAAGCGCTACCTCAGGCATTTAAAAATATGTAGAGAGCCAACTGGTGATGTCCCAAGCCTTTAATCCTAGCACTTGGGTGGCATGGGCAGGAAGATCTCTGGTTAGAGGCCAGCCTAGTCAACAAGAGCTAGTTCCAGGACAGCTTCCAAAGCTACAGAGAAACTCTGTTTCTAAGGGATAAAAAGGAATAAGTACAGAGCTCGCAGTAGTTGGTTCTTCATTCCACTGAACATTAACTACCGATTTTACTGGCGAAGAAGTACAATAGACTTCCTTTGCTTCTGTACTCTGCCACGGGACACTTTAGAGTCCAAGGCCAGAACAACTCATGGTGGACGTGAATTCAGTTCAAGGTTCTTGTCTTAACATTTAGAAGTCAAAGGCTGGTTTTAATTGTTACCTAGAAAGCCACCATTTTCAGAATCAGAGTTACCTTCTAAGAGCGGGGGTGTCCGTTTCCTCTCAGAAACGTACAAAGCAACAAGACACCTCAGATTTTCCCAGGGCAAGCCTGGGTGAGAGCGAGCCCAGCTCCTGGGATTATTCCAGACATAGTCCCCCTTGGTACACATTCAGGGTCCTTACCTTGACTGCAAACCTCTCTCAGAACTCGCCAGCAGCAGGGCCCGAGCAGCAGAGGCGGTTTCCGTTGCAAGCGGCACTAAGACCCAGTTCCTCCCCCCTCACAGGAAGAGAGGGTAAACCATATCCGGTCAGGGGCGGGCTCTGAAGAGTGACAGCAGGGACGGGTTACTATGGAAACGGACTGCGGTGGAGGAAATTTAGTGGAGAGTCTGGTTGCCTCACTGTACTTCCCTAAGACACTAGTCCTTCCCACTGCCTACACATTTCTTGGGCTATTTTGTGCAGAACTTAAAACCTGAACCTCGGAAGCCCCACTTAACTCAAGCCCCATCCACCTTGCCATGCTTCCATCTCCCCCATACGTTACCTTAACCTGCCTCCCCTTCCCCACGATTTTGCATGTCCTGCCCCAGGTTGCATGCAAATCTTTCTATTTAGTGCTTAATTCTCAGCTTTCGGTCACACTCCTCTATTGTTCAGGAACTCCACCCCACCTCCACCCCCACTACCATGCCATTAGGGGGTAATAAATGATACAAGGGCACAACTTCTGTCAAGCAGGTCTCAGCTAGGTAGAGTAATGTTCGAGCTCCTGCCCTGTATGCACTCAAGTCTGCCAGCTACATACATAACCCTCCCTTGCCTCAGTCCTTTAAGTGGAAGTCTAGGTTTACTACACAGGTTGACAGCTTTGTCCTGGACCTCAGAGTGCTGTGTCCCACTCTTTTCCAGAGCCAAGTAATGCCTCAGGTTCAGGTTCAGTCTCCGTAGGAAGCCACACCTTTGTGAGTCTCAGAGGAGGTGATCTGGGCAAACTTTCTCACATGGTTCTCAAGGTTTGAGTTTCTTGGGCCTGACAGCAGGGTCAGGGTTCTGAGCCCACACTTTCTCTTAGGAGAAAATTCCTTTCAATCCACAGAGGCACTCTCAGATTGATTTTGGCTTTGAACAAGAACTTTACCTTGCAGACCTGGGGTCCTGTCCCTTAAAGCTTATTAAGTTGCTTGAAGTGACCCTGAAGGCAGAGAAGAGATGCACAAAAACACTGCCTGCTGGCTCAACCGCATGACTTCTGGGGTTCCTGGTATCTTCTCTTCTACTGATTTTGGACTATTTGCATCAGTTCCCTACCCTCAGTACCCAAAGTGGAAGCAGCCAAAAGCATGGCTGAGGGTTTTGAGGAAGCTTTCCTTGTGTACCTGGTTTTCGTGACTCTTCTCTTCATTGTATAAGTTAAAGCCAAGCTTCCTTGGCTTGGTTCACTTCCAATATCTTTGAGGAGAAAAATGAGGGTTAGCTCATCCTCACAGCTCTGCCAAGCCTAACTAGCAACTGCCAGTACATAAACTTTTTTGCTTAAGGTATATACTTTTATTTAGTGTCACTATTAATTAAGCTATTGTATTCATTTTATTCTGTGTATTCGTGTGTGTTCAATATTTGCATACATAGGCATATAGATTTCAAGGAACTCAGATAGTGGTAAGAGGACAATTCTTGGGATTAGGGACTCTTCTTCCCCTTTAGCACCCAGGAATTCAACACATGCAATCAGTCTTGTGGATCAAGTGCCTGTAGCAGCTGAGCTATCAAATAAGTCCTATTTTTAACATTCATTTTGTTTCCTCTGTCATAGTTAAAATGATAACTTTCTCCTCTTTCAAGAAACATAAATCCATTTAACCTCTTTAGCTTGTTAGCTGCTCGTATTGGTTTCTTTCTCATTCAAATATTCCAAGTCTAGTTTTCTATAGTGCACATTATGGTAGCGATATTTGCAACCAGTGAGAGCCCTTAGACATGGATCCAAGTTTCTAAAGGTCCATTGTCAGAGGTTCCCTGAGCTTGGTGAAGTCCAAATGCAGGTAATCATAAACTAATGTGTTATTTCTAGAGGATAGTCTACCTACTCTCTCTCATTCATACTAAAAGTTTTGAGTAGAAAAAAACTACTAACAATCATTCTTAACTAATGACCAATAGACATGACAAGGTAATATGTCTAATAAGCTTTAAAAGAAATTGTGAAATGTAGAGTAGGTTTTAATTGATATAAAGAAAAATGAAAACATTAGATAGAAATATAAGTGAAAGGACTTGGTTGGTGGGGTGGGGTTGCAGCAGATCAAAGTCAAGACAGGATCTCCTAGTAGCCCTAAAAAATAGTTTCTGTTCACTAATATGTGACAGAGCTAAACAGACAGTCCTCAGGAAAACCAGAACTTAGGAGCAACCAATCAGCAGGCACCTCCACAGCCTTCTGCTGGCTCAGTGGGATCCCGAAGCCTCTTTGCTGTCTCAGCAGGCATCCTCTAGTATTCTGATAACTAAAGATAGCTTTCCCTACCCTGCTGCTGGAAGATCCTAAACCACTAGGATCTTCCACCAGTCGGGCCCCAAACTGATCTTTTCTTCAACAATCAGCCCCAGATTAATCCCTCCTCCATAGAATTCCCCTAACTCTGCTTCAAAGAAGTTTATGACCTTTGGGGGTTGCCAAGTGCCACCCAAACATTGGAATTAATAAAGCACTCTTGTTATTGCATACATGGCTGTTGATCTTTCCTTTGGGGGCTTCTCTCAGACCCTAACAATAAGACCTTGATGACGGTGTAAAACTAAACCATACTTATTACTCTGTCAATGAGGAAAACAAGAAGGGGCAATCAGTCTGTTCTCTGTGCTCAACCAGTAGTGCCTTTGTCATTCTAGGCTGATGCTCACTATAGTAGTTTGAATGAGAATTGGACCCACAGACTCATGTATTTGTATGCTTAGTCCCCAGTTGGTGAAATATTTCAGAGTACACTAGGAGATGTGCCCTTGCTGGAGAAGGTGTGCTCCTGGATGTGAGGTTTCAAAGGCACATACTTTTGAGAGACACAATCTCTCTCCCTTCGTCCCCTACATTTTCTCTACCTGCTACCTGCAGATCAGGGTGTTGGGTCCCTAGAGGACAGGCCTTCACACCCCCACTTGATCTGTTTTTCACTCTTGCACTTGGTTGAAAACAGGAACAAAAACAGGAACAATCTGTTGTTTTCAGCAATGTTTCTAAGCATGTTTACCTCTAAGCCATTGAGTTACAGTGATGAGCTTCCTGCTTTTGCTGGATTGGCCACCCTTGTGGAGGGCTATATATACTGTGTGAGAAAGTGGAATAAAGGCTTGTCTGCAGAGCCTGAAGTTGTGTTGTGTATTAATCCCAACGTCCCTTGCTCAGAAGAACAACAGTTGCCATGTTGGCGTGGCAAAGTGGAGGTTTCCACTGAGATCTGAGAAAGAAGGGGTAGCAGACGGGGTCGTCCTAGGCTGGTAAGCAAGGATTGGGGTAAAAAATGGGATCCACAAGCAGTAAGAGAGACCTGATATATCAGATAGCTAAACTGTTAGAGCAACAAGGAATCACAGTCGAAGAGAGAACTATAGAGAATTTTTTTAAGAATATAGCCGCAGCAAGCCCATGGTTTTTGACAGGTGGAGGTTTGAACATCTCCGATTGGAAACAGGTGAAAAGTGATTTGCAGAATTGGCTGCAAAAGGAGGGTGCCGATAACTTCCCTATAATTACCTTTTCGCTATGGCACCTGGTTCACGATGCCCTATTTACTGATAAAGTGAAAGTGAGACCGAAGGTCATCACAGCTAAAGAAATACTTGAAGAAATACAGGAGGAGGATACTTGCCGGCAGAGTTGCATAGGTACCAAAAGGAAATGTCAGAGGTACCAGGTACTTTGGAATCTGGCGCAGGACTAAGGCTAGCACCAAAGTCTGCCCATTTTGGGGCACAAAACCAGATAGCAATAACTCCTGAGTCAGAAAATGGGGAAGACAGCCTCAGCTCTAATGCAGAGTATAGTCTACCTGATGAGGAAGCACAGCTAATGCAGGAAATTAAGGTACCTCAGAAAAGGCTGAAGCGCTGTAAGGAGAAGGATTCCTTATGTGTGCCATCAACCCAATCTGTTTATGAGGATTGGGGAAGGAGGGAGTCCCATTGGGTACTGATAGATGACAGGGAGGCCGAAGAGGGCTCAGGAAGAAGAGGAGTTGTCAGTTTTCAGCCCTGGCACACAGTTGCTCTGGTTATAGAGGTACCTGATCCCAACAATCCAGGACAGATGCTGAGACAACATGTGGCCTTGAGCTTTAAGGAGACTGAATTTAAGGAGATTGAATTAAGCAATTGAAAGAGGCCATGGCAGTATACGGCTCTCAGGCCCCGTTTACTCTTGCCATGGTAGAGTCTTTTGCGGCATTGAATCTTATACCTAGCAATTGGCAGCAGCTATGCCATGGGGTACTATCGGGAGGAGTAATATATAATGCAATATTAAAATATATCCTAAAAGTTGTATCAATATACAAAATGTCTTAAACTGAGGGAGAAACATGCATGTATACTATCTGACAGAATAACTTTGCATAGGTGTGCAAATATTGCAAACAGAAATAACAAATATAATTTGAACTTGTATCAGTATACAAAATACTATACCAATGTAAATTATCCATAAATAATAGATCACAAGAATTCACTCTTAACCACTATTATTATCCCCCCCTTTTTGAACCTACATAGTTTCCACCCAACCCTCTACCTGATACAAGTAATAATCAAGAGCCCAAAATGGTGTTCCCAGCCCTGAGGACAAACATTTTGGGAGAGGGAACATCATCCTTTAGAACTGCTCCCTGCTGTCATGGGGGGGGGGCATGTTCTCTTTATGGGATCCTGCAAAAGTAAAGTGATGGTTAAGTTTCAAGATTACTGTCTAGCATAGTTACAAATTATTTCTGAGCAGTCGATAGGGTTTTTTCCAAAGTTCTTATTTGGAATTCTTGCCAGAATGCCATGAGAATGTTCACCATGTCAGCAGCTGGTACCCAAACACCAGTCTTATAGCAGCGCTATCAGCATCATGATGTCATCTCAACCAGATGGAGCTGTTGCTGTGTGGCCCCACCTTCTTCCTAGAAACTTCAAAGATTACTACAGAAAAAGAATTTGTAGGAAATTCTATTTTTCATCATGGAAAACTTAAATTATTTATATAGACATACATTCAATAAAGAATACAATATAGGCAAAATAAACATGGAGAAAGTAAAATTTTTCCTAAAGTCTTCCTTCTGTCCCATACCAGATGGCCCTGATATGAGACAGAAACTCTGAATGTTCCTTTTAACAACAAGCTTGGATTTAGAGAAGTACAGAGCCATTGTCCAACTCCAAAGCTAGCTCTATGTATTCATAAATAAATAAATAAATAATTTTAAATGTATATGTTTTGATCACCTATCCTTATAAGTTATATTCCTTTTTCTTGATGATCCTTATTGGATAGTTATTTTTTCTTCTGTCAGCATCCAAACATCCGGGGTCTCTTGAATTTTTGAAGATGTGAATTTTCTGTGAAGACAAGAACTGAACCCTGCCCCAACCCTATATGTTTTCCTTACCACCTGTATGGTTGTTACATTTGTGGATAAGCTGTCATTTCTCTTTCTCTAAAGATTTCTCTTTTTCAAAGTGAATTTTTATCAGTTTTGGTGGTAACTATAATTTTTCTTCTCCTGTGGAAACAAGAGTGAAACCCCTTCCCCAACATAGTGTATTTCCCAGTTTCCATTGTGAGGTCAACATATCCTTGAAATATACTGGTTAACTCAATTCAGCAGTTTTTTTCCATTATTCAATATTTCTCTGCTACTGTAGTTCCTTTCTCATTAGTGTAAGAAAATTTAAGGTTAATAAAGGCTTGTGCAATCTATTTCTGGTGGTATTCTCCATCACTTTCTGTTTGATTAACATATCTTTTATAGTTTGATTTGACTTTTCTATAACCGCCTGACCTGTAGAATTATTTGGTATGCCTGTAATGTGCTTTATATTATAATAAGCAAAAAATTCATTTTCTTAGATATACATGCTGGACCATTGTCTGTCTTTATTTGTGAAGGCATACCCATAATGGCCATAACTTCTAATAAATGTGTGATTACTGAATCAGCCTTCTCCAAGCTCAAGGCAGTTGCCCATTGAAAGCCTGAGTACATGTCTATGGTGAGGTGCACATATTTTAAATTTCCAAATTCCATAAAGTGGAAAAATCCACCTGCCAGATATCTTTCCTTTGAATACCCTTTGGGTTACTCTCTGCAGGCAACAGTGTTTGGTTATAGAAAGAGCAAGTAGGACCCCTCTTTATAATATCCTTAGCTTGTTGCCATGTAGCAGAAAACTTTCTTTAAATCTTTGCTATTGACATGACTTTTTAAATAAAATTCTGAGGCCTACAACACACTTTCAATCAATAACTGATCAATTTCTGTATTATCTTGTGCTGGCTGACAGACCCATATGGAATTGAATGTGTGTTATGTACATAGGACAAAGCCTATTTCTGATTATGTCTTGCACCTGGATAAACAATGAGGTCAGTTCTGTGTCTTTTGTTATAAATTCAGCAGTTTCAATATGCAAGACAACTGTTTCTGCATATTGTGAATCAGTAACTACATTGAGAGGTTCTTTAAAATCCCTTAGTACCATAAGAATAGCATATAATTCTGCCTTATGGAAAGAATTATAAGGGCTTTCTTTAACCTTACTTAATTTTTCTGATTTGTAACCTGCCTTCCCTCATTTATTTGCATCAGTACAAAATGTATGGGCTCCAGTTATTGGTACATTATGTACAATTCTGGGAAGAATCCAAGAAGTTATCTTTATTAGGTTAAGTCTATTGCTTTTGGGATAATTGCTATTAATTTCTCCCCAAAGTTAGCACAAGCTCTTTGTCATGGTTCATTGTCTTCCCACAATTTTTTTTAATTTCATCAGTAGTAAAAGGCACTATAATCTCCACTGGGTCTATACCTGCTAATTGACAAAGTCTCAATTTACATTTTATAATTAATTCAGAGACTTTTTCCATATAAGTTTTTAATTTTTACCTTGGTTTATGTGGTAAAAAGATCCATTATAAGATAATATCATCCCTCTGCATTAAAATTCCTGTGGGAGAAATTCTGGAAGGCAATATGACTAGAATACAATTAAGATTTGGATTCATCCTATCCACATGTGCCTCCTGTAATTTCTCATCAACAATTTTCAATTCCTTTTCTGCTTCAGCTTTTTATTCTTTGGAACTATTCAAGTCTTTATCAACATTTAAGTTTTTGTTTAAGTGACTTATTAGATCAGGTGTTATCCCAACAGCCAGTTGTAGACTGGAAATGTTTCCTAACAATCTTTGAAAGTCATTAAGAGTTGGCAACTGGTCTCTCCTAATTTGTGCCTTTTGTGTTTTAACTGTCTGTAAACTTATTCTGTAACCTACCTCTTGAAGAGGCCAATTTGGTTGCCAAGATTCTGGAGTAATGATACTTACATCCGCACCCATGTCTAGTAAGCTTTCAGTAAAAATGCCATTTATATACACTCTTAGTTTTAGTCTTTGGCCAGGATTTGATTTTGGGAAATTGCAAATTCTTTTGTTTTTCCCTGTTGCTCTAAAATTTTTGATTCTTCTCTCTAGTAACAGCTCCAAATCAACTGTGGTCCATTTTCAAGGACTGCTGAGATTAACCGAATCCAGTCTTGTTGCATTGCTTTGCTGCTTGAAGCCCACATTTTGACCATTTCCCTAACAAAGGACAAATGTATTCCATAAGTTGCAGTTGCTTGCTTAATTTTCTTTGGGTCCATCATACATATGGACTCCCACGTATATTCTTTGACTACCTTTGGGTACTTGGTGCCAGATGCTCTTTCTGATGATATCACCAGAACTCGCGGTAATTTATCCCGGAGTTTGGTACATACTGATGAGGCTATATTTTGTCCTTGTACCTTTTGTTCCTGGTCATCAAATTCAATAAATTCCTCAGTCTTTTCAAACATTTTTATCAGTGCCTTTTGTAAAGTCTGGATCTCCTGTCCAGTGTTCTGTTCTAATGCCCTCATTAAAGATTCCAAGGTGTGAAGTCTGTCTCATTCTTGGATATAATTTTTATAGAATGCATATTACCTTCCAGGAGAGACATTCTATCAGTCAATCTATCATAACCCTTTGACAGAGTCTGATTAATACATTCAACAGTATGAATTCTCTTAGACAATGTCTCAGCACACTCTGCCATTGACTGGGTTTTGTTTGTCAAATTGATTGTATCCTTCTCCAGAGTTCTGAATTTCAGTTTTAGTTTGTCATTTTCAGTCTGTAAAGACTGTATCATTTCTAAAAGTGCCTCATTCTTGGCCCTATTATCAAACCATGCTTTTTAAGGAGAAAATATGAAGGACAAAGCTAATTCTGAGAATCAAATAGATGAATATAGGAGGGAAATCATATAAACCTTGCATAATATTGTACATGGTATTAGTAAAAAAAGCTATAGAACTACTGTATGATTAAATTGTCCATCATCTTGCCCTTTTAATTTATAAATTTATATTTTTAAATTATAGATCTTACCTGTGTTTAAGTTTGAGCTGGAGTAGGTGCAATAATCATTACTGCCAGTAGGTGCCGCGGTGCACTTGTTGCCATGTGGCCGGTTTGAATCCGAATTTTAACATTAAATGCTAAAAGATATGCTCAGATTAAAAAACAGTTATTTAGTGTAAATCACAGACTGTGTGCTCCATGGAGGTCCTTGATTGGTCAGCAGCCTGCAGAAGCAAAAATGCTGAACAAAGACAACCAGGGAAGCCCGCATCCCACCTGAACGTCCATGAGTGCTGGAAAACTGGACCCAGAACTCAGCTGAGACATTTAATGAGAAAATATGAAGGACTGCGTCGTGGCTACTCAGGGCCACTGTGTGGGAATTCTATACCCAAGTGAACTGCATGGAGCCTGATGGAGGCTGACTAGAGCCTCTGGAGATGGGAGCCCCATGAAATCGGGTGCCAACTGTAGAAGTTAACTTGATTTGGGAAATAACCAGGCTAGCTAAAAGATAAACAATTACATTTTTATTTATTATAAAGGGAAAACTCACGAAATCAGAACAAGAAGTCCAAGCTTAGTTGTGCAGTGAGGGAACCACGGGAGGGGGGAGGGGAGGAAGCACACCTGGGCCATGTGTTAGTTTTACTCTGGGTCCCAGAAAGCAACACCCTAACTTGGTCCCACCTCTTAATGATAATTGGTTAACAAGGCTTCCCCACCAGTACTACACCTGTAATCTCTGTATTCAGAAATAGCAATTCCCAATTTCTGAGGATAGCCTTGGCTACATAGACATTCCAGGGTGACCTGGGCTATAGTGTAAAATCCTATCTCAATGACAAATACAAAAACTTCACATTGATTTTGATTATCTTGCTGCTTTTTCTCTACATGCAGGAGTTTAAGTGAAGAGGTTTTATTGATTATGATACATTCCCAATAATGAGGAAAACTGACTTAAGACATAAGATTCAGGTTAGGTAAAATGAAATGTTTTGGCTTTAGATTATCTTACACCATGGAATTTTAGATTCCAACTCTATGGGATGGCTTTGGTAAGTCTTGTCCTCTACAACTGGTAGAAGAAATATAATAAAATAAAGTACTCAGCATGGTGATTTATATATTTCAGACTCTTTTTTCAGCTGTCTGATGACTTCAGTTTCCCTTAGACCTGATATAAAGAAAATTGGGGGGGGTCTCATTTGACAGTCCTAATCTAAAACCTCCATGTGATAATGGAAGGTAGAGCATGACACCTTTCTGTCCCTTGTACGCAAAGGTATAATGTCAGTTAATTGCTTACCTAGGTAACCTGATTTATTCCCTGTCAGAAAATGAAAGAACCATCTTTTTGAACTTCTTATTAGTCCTTTATGTGAGCCCTATACTTTCCTTAGCCTCAGCAGGTAGAAGTGAAGAATATATATTCTCTCGTGTTCAAGTTTGCTTTTTATTACTGTTTTAGTTACTTTTCTATTGATGTGAAGAGACACCATTCTCAAGAGAACTATAAAAGAAAGAATTTAATCATGGGCTTGCTTATTATCTCAGAAGGTGAGTCCGTGACTAACCTGATAGAGAGTAAAGCAGCAAGCAGGCAGGCATAACACTGGAGCAGAAGCTGACAGCTTACATATCTGTAAGATAGAGTTAAATGGAATAAGACTGTGTGACATACCTGTTACAACAAGGCCACACCTCTAAATCCATTCCAAAACAGTTCCACCAACTACTGACTAAACATTCAACTATATGAACCTGTTTCCAATGTTTTGATAATCACTCACAATCTTCTAGGCTCCAAAGGGCTTTGGTCACTCCACCCATCAAACTCTGCCACCTGCAGTGCACAGAGTTTGTCATATTTGTTCAGATAACCTCTACTTCTTACTTTCTGATCGCTCCACAGTCCTGGTATCTCCAGTATTTGTGGTCTCCACTATAACTGAGGCACTGCACTTTCATCATAAGTGGCTCTCTTTAAAGACTACAAACCAGATGGCATTGTAACATACCTCAGCTTCCCTTCATAATGTAATCCATTCAATTCTAGGCTTTTTACTGTAGTAGAGGTTTCACCTTTACCATGGGCCTTTTCTGATCTCTCCCAGCACCAAGCCTTAGCTGTTCTTCATGCTCCCTTCATGCCTCCAGTATCAGTCCATATTGGCAATTCTTAGACATTATAAGCTCAGCTTTCAGCTTGAGATGCAGCCTTGGCCTTCCACTGGACCAGAACTTCTCTTTGGTGACTCAGAGGAAACACTTCATAGGAAAATTTTGCCTCAGTGATGTTGGTCTCTTCCTAATATCTGGTCTGGCAGATTATTTATCAGTCCTAGCTAACCAGTATCAATTTTTTCCAGTAAAGCAAAGCTTTCACTTCAGAGATGTTTTTCTCTTGTTAATTACAACTGATTATTCTGTTCCAGCTGAACAGAAACTGCAGGGCTTTAATTCAAATGTAACACACAAACAGACATGATAGGGTCTTTGAAGGACTCTCAGAATTCTCTCTGAAATATCAAAAATGCTTCTATTGTTTGCATTTCTCTCATCATTATCTTAAGTTTCCATAATACTACCTTAAGCTGTGATCACTCAAAATTCAATGACTTTTCAAACTCAACACCCCTAAATTCTTTCACAATTCTTTCCAAAACAATATGGTCAGATCTGTCCCAGCAATAACCCCATTCCTGTTACTAGTTTGTTTTCTATTGCTGTGACAGACTACTGGTCATCTTGATGACAAAAGGGTTTATTTGTCTTGCACTTTCTGATTATAGTCCATCGCTGAGGGAAGTGAAAGCAGGAACTCAAACAGGGCAGGAACCTGGAGGCAAGACTAAAGCAGAGTCCATGGAGAGATTCTATGAACTGGCTGACACTACCTGTGGCTTTCTCAGCCTACTTTCTTTTTTTCTTTCTTTCTTTTTCTTTCTTTGCTTCTCTCTCTCTCTCTCTCTCTCTCTCTCTCTCTCTCTCTCTCTTTCTTTCTTTTTTTTTGAGACAGGGTTTCTCTGTAGCTTTGGAGCCTGTTCTGGAACTAGCTCCTGTACACCAGGCTGGCCTCAAATTCATAGAGATCTGCCTGCCTCTGCCTCCCAAATGCTGGTATTAAAGTTGTGTGCCACCACCACCCGGCTCCTCAGCCTACTTTTTATATCACCTCAGACTACCTGTCTATGAGTGGTGTCACTTATAATGTTCTAGGCCCTACTTCAGCCATCACATGCTTGTTTATAGGTCAATCTTATGGAGACAATCCCTCAAACAGTTCTTTCTTCTCTAACTACTCCAGCTTATGGCAAATAAACAAAAAATTAACAAGTGCAACTAGCTGCCAGATTGAGGAGTTATCATTGGCCATTCAACACAGAGAACCAAATGAACATCTTCAAAAGGATGACCAAAAGTGTTTGTCATCCTAATAACCCCTGTTCAGCTGCTGTGTACAGAAAAGTCTTGCACCCACCCCCCCATTTTAAGATACTCTTTCACAATTTCAATTTACATACTTTGAAAGTTCCTCAATATTCCTGGTCTGAGGCTCCCTCAAACTCCCATGTGCTGATAATGCTTAGCCATGTGAAATTTGGAAATTTAAATAAAAACACATTCTTTTCATTTTTCACATTTTGTCTTGACTCCCAATTTCACTGAGGATGAAGTCAGTTTACTTGTATATGTTGCCTGGAGCTTTCTAGGGCATAGAGTGAGGGCTAATGTAGCATGGGTATGCATTTTTTGGAATTTCTCCCTTTACCATCAAGAACCTGAGGCTTGACTGTGTACTCTAGGGCCTCACCATCTGCAGAGACAGGGGTCCTTTATAAGACCTTCACCCTCTCCATGCACCGAGACATTCCAAAGTACATTGCAACACACATGTTCCCAGAATAAGCCCTTCAACCTAGGGGTAGGATAAAGGACTTCTTCTTTGAATCACAGAGGTATGCCATCCATAGTGCATAATCAGGGTGTTTACCTTGACTGTAGGTCACTACAGAACTTGCTGGCAACTAGTCTAGGCAAAGGCACACAGTGACTGTGCCAAAGCTTGCTAAGACCCAATTTCTCCCTTTCTTACAGAAAGGGAGGGTAACCTACATCTGACCAGTAAACTCTGAAGACTGACAGAGACACCAGGTTGCTATGGAACCCCACTGCTTTGCAGGAAATATGGAAAGCTGCCTGAAATACTTCATGGTGCTCTCCTAAGTCATCTAGGCTCCCAAACCCATGCACCTTCCTTTGTCTACTCCACAAGATTTCCCTGACAGAGCCTCTGAAGACTGATAGTAGCCTCACTTACTCCTCCATATCCATCTTTTTCCTTATACTCCAGACATCCCACCATATCCAGCTTTCCATGACCTACCCTGTTATATTTAATATTCTAATATGAAGTCTTTGAGCTATATAGTTATTAAGAATTACAGGTCAATAATCATGTTTATCACACTTACAGATAGATTAATCAGGTTCTTTAGATGTATAGAAATTGTATTCTACATAGATAGGTAATCTTCAACCACTTCAAAGAACTATAAAATATGGCATTTAAATAACTTAGGGTTCTGTTGACATGAGACATGATTGCTCCTGGCAGCACTAATCTATTCCCAAGAAAATGTTGAGCACTGGAAGACACTCCACTTGGAGCTTGTTTTCTTCTTGGCAAAACTGGTCTATGGACAAGGAACTGTCCAGACCTTGACCACTGACAAAATGCATGGTGTCCAAACTGAACAAGTAGGATACAAGAAAAAAGACTGCCAAACCTTGTCAAGACAGGGTAAAACAATTTTGAAAATTTTCTTTCCTCTGAAAATGGTCTGTCAGTTACTCTAGGCCTTAGCCAAAGTTGGTTGCTCCAAAGTTGCAAATGAGACTTTGGGTGATTGCCCAGATAGCCAGTTGTCTCTGTCATCTACTGCAAATTTTGGAAGCTGCTTGATTGCACTTCCTGTCTACTCAAGTAATATTATCTCCCTTCTCAGGTTTTTGATGGGGTTAAAGACTAGATAATCGTAGTTACTTTTTTCTTAGCCAAGCCATTTCTAATACAAGACTTAGACTCCTTAGGATAAAATAATTATTAAAATGTTTATAATATGTTTCTTGCTTAATATTGTTTATGTTGGTTGTAATTCTAATTTTATACTTGATATCTGTTCTTATTGTATATAGTTTTGCATTGGGTTTGGAACTCTCTTATTTAGACAAAAGGGGGAGTTGATGGAGAACCTCCTTCAGGCAATGGCCTTTGAGAGGCTGGACCAGGTTGGGCACTGCCTTGAGTATCAAAAAGGGACACTGTCCCCACTCTGATGCTCTCACTCCCTTTCTAACACCCCATTCTCACACCTTGATGCCAGATTCCATTTCTGTTCCCCATTGTGATCTGTGAGTTACTCTTTAAATAAAGAACCCCTTATTATACCCTATTAGGAGCTAGTGTGGGATTACGTCATCCTCCACTTTCTTCTTCATCTTTCACTTTCCTATCACTCATTGAATTTTTTCCTCATCAATTTGACTAGATAGCTTGTCAGAAAGTCCCAGGAACCCTTTAGTTTCCTGCACCCAAGTACTGTTATTACAAGAGCATGTTGAGACACTTAGCTTCTTTAACACACATGCTAGGGTTGAACTCGGAGGCTCATATTTGGGTCAAAAACAGTTTACTTGTTGAGCAATCTCTCTAGCTTTGCCCTTCCCCATTTGAACTCTAAGATATGGCTTGTAGATGAAGCCTGTGGACCCTGAGATCCAATAGAAGGAAGTGAAGTGTTTTTTTTTTCTGGTTACACACTTGTCAAAGGTGTCTTTAGAATGAAAACTATGACACACAGATTGGAGCCTTATGATGGCGGTAACAAATGAGTGTCAGTCCAAACCATTGGCAGTCCCAATATTTCCACCTCAGTTGCTATGGGATACAATCCTAGAATAAAACCTTGCACTACCCTGTTCCCCAAGAGTGGGAACTGAAAGGAGTCTGTGTTGCCCTTTTATGTGTAAAGAGTTGGCAGGTTCCTAGTACAATCTGAAATCTGACTTCTCTTGACACGAGATTGCACACACTTTGTATCTGTGATTCCTTGGGAAGAACTGTCACCCTAACCATGTCTCAGTCCCTTTATTCATGCTCTGTGTCATTGTGTTGACTCCTGTTAGGCAGTGGGTATCCCATCTCTTCTATTCAATTGCAGCACATGCCTGCATTTGAGACCACCTCACCCACACAAAAGAGAAAAATCCAATCTGACAATCCTCTTCCTTCCTTTCTTGGGATACAAAGGTGAGATTAGAAAATTTAAATAAAATAAAATAAAAGTTACTTTTATTGTCTGCTTTCCCTTCAGTTCATAATTGAACGCTTCTGTTTTCTAGGGCCCCGTGCCACCCTCACTGCAGTTCATTAGTTAATGTCTACCAAAGCCTAGCCTTCCTTTCTCACCTCACATTAGCATGGTGTCTCCAAGGCCCTTAGGTCTTTTAAACCTGAAAAGAGTATGTGAACCAAAGTTTATCAGACTGGCAATTCTGATTGGGATTCTGTCAGAAAACAGATGGGGTAGTTCTTTCCAATATGCACCTTACTTTCTGATATTTTTACACCTACAATTGTTCTATAGGTGTGTTCTTATATCAGTGTCTTTTGACTTTGTCTCTGAGAATAATTCTAGTAAATGTCCAACACTATTAAGTCTAGAGTGAGTTCAACCTTGTATACCTACTTGAGAACAGGTTCCTCTGCCACGAGTGATTTGGGATGTTAACATGATCATTCTCTTTATAAGCAGAACTACATTAACATCTGATACAAGTGACTTACTTGTAAATAAGATGTCCACAGTGGGAGTGAATGAAGCAAGGCTACATGTCAGCTAGGCAATTGCTCTTCACAATGTATTCCCCATCCTGATTTGAAGTACCTAATCACTCGAAGTAACGTAACACTGCAAATGTAAAGATTCACACTGTCATTAAATAGTTTTTCTTTCATTAATTCTGATTTCATTATTGATTATTCATTAAAATGTATTCATTGGGGGAGCAAGAGGCACATGTGATGGCATGTTTATGGAGGTCAGAAGATGATTGTGGGATTTCATTCTTCTACAAGGATCCTAGAGATAAAATATAGGTGGTCAGGCATGGTGGAAGGTACTGTGCCATCTTGCAGGCCCCCCATTCCATTTTGGGACTCTCTTTTCTTGCTGTAATCCCATAATTTGGGCACAAGTTCCTCCTCTACATTCATCAAGATGTGTGTTGGAGTACTGAAATAGGAGCTTCAGTTTAGTTTTGAAGTAGTCTGGGCTCTAGACCAGGGATCCAGTATGACTCTGTTATTTACTGTCCCTGCAAACATGGGGACATTAGGATTTTCTGTAATGCTCAAACTTTCAATTAAGAAAAAGTAAATTTAATAGAGTCCATTTATTAAAGAACAGCAAGATTCATGTTAAATGTGTGGCTTTGGTATCTGAGTTGTCTTTTATTTACTTATTAAAGGATGCCACTTTTGTGAGCATTTTGACTTGCTTAATTGGTAGTAGCCACCTGGGATTATTTCTATTCATATTTACCCTAACAGATGTCATAAAATATGTAGTTCTGGGGTCCCCAAACATAGAGAGAAATTAACAAAAACATTCAGTCACAAAGCAATGAAAAGTGAAAGAAATGTCTTCTAATTAAGCATACATTCCCCTGTTCCTTTTTTAGGAAATAGACCACATTTGACTTTCATCTATTATAAGAACTTCTTCTAGAAGCTATCATTGTATAGGCAGGTATTGGGTCGTATTTTGCTAAACATCTCCAGTAAGACTTCTCAAGAACAGATATTCAATCTAGTGTTTTGGTAAAATACAAACCTTGAGCAAGAAATACAATTTATTGTGATTTAGTTTCTTATATATCCTTTAATACCATAAGCAAATCAGGTATGCACTGTTTACATGTTTGAAAAAAGAAAGTGTGGAATAAAGCAAAATATAAACTGAAAGCCCACTATTTTTCCTCTATCTTCTTTTCTCCTTTTAGGAACATCTAGATTCTAATTCCATATTACCTTACGGTACACCACCAAAGTTAACTATGAAATTTCAAATCACATTTCTCATCAAATCAAACTTTTAACCCTCAACTTGAGGAATATTATGAAAGTATAATCTATAGTATCTTTCTATTTAACTTCTGACTTCAAGTGAATACTATGATAAAAAAGCACTAAACAGCTTTATCAATAACTAATTCGAGCATCACAAAAACAAAGATTAGTAGGCTCTTTCAATCATGTAATGGAGACTACCTTAGATCTCATTAGCAGGTAGAAAGGCTGGACTTGGTTTTACAGCGTCTCTTGGTCTTCATGTAGTGCTTCTCTGGGCTGCACCTTCAGCATCGGCTCTATCTTCTTCCCTCAAAGCTTCTTCATAATTGAATGGGTAGGTAGAGGAGTCAGTTTCATTAATATTGGCCAAAAACTCCATCACCTTTACCTGGCTGGTTTCAACATAGGCTTTTGGACCCCACAGGAACTGATAGGAAGGAGGATCACTGTTAGGAACCTGACAGTATACCAGGTACTTTTCCTGTACCAGATCTTTAGTGATGAGCTTCCTGACATCTCCAAAGATGAGATGTGGGACCCCATCATAGACCCCTAGCATATTCAGAAAATGCCAGACCTCCTCCTCCGGGGCACAGTAGCCATTGAGATAGATCACACTCAGGAGAGGGATTAGAATGCCCCTGTTGGGAAGACCCATGTCACTGCACCTACTTCCATCATCCTCGAAATCTAGCTTGCTCACAAGCATGTAGGTCTGACCATTGGGCGGGACTTCTCTCAGCTCTAGGCCAAAAACCAAATCCATGTGGTTGGAAGCTTTCTTGAGGATCTCAGGGAACTGTTCCTTGAATCTTTTGTTGACAACATTCAGCATTTCTTCTCTCAACAGGGGCTCTTTCTGTTTGTACTTGCTGAGCATGTACTCCATCAGCATCCCTGTCTTCCTTGTTAGAAGATCCTTCTCTTGACTCTTATTGGAATGCTGGCCACTAGAGGAGCTCATATTTTTCTTCTGCTGGCCCTTGGCACTTTTGTTAGACATTCTGCAGGCAATGCAGATACTGAAAGTGGTGGCAAGAGGCATTACTTGAGACAACTTGGAAAAGACATCAGAAGAGGTGCTTGGGACAGCATCTCCGGAGGCACTAGAAGAGGAAGAGGATGACTCCCTTTTCTCTGGTGCCGTGGTCTGAGTACCCTCGAGCTCTTGGGATTCTGTTTTGGTCTGACGGCGTTTCTCACGAGACCGAGCCTTGCTCTTTTGTCCCCTGGGCATGATGGATTTGGTCAGTGAGTATACTGCGGAGCAGTTGACTTGGATACCTGGTCAAAGAAAAGGAGATACTATAAGCACCTTAATTATGTTTTGAAAGTATTGCCTTTTCCCAATATTCCTTCAACTTTCCCCAAACCCACAGGGCTCCTGGGCTCCTGAGTGTCCTGCAGGCACTGCTGAGGTTCACCAAGGCTTCCTTTTCTTCTAGTGTTTGAACACTCTCAGTTCTAGGATTATATAGACTTTTTTTAAGCTTCTGGGTCACTCCCCTCTGCTACTCTCGTTTGACCGCTCAAAGGTTCCTTGTAGCCCTGAGGGAGAAAGCTTCAGGGAGCTGCACTAACTGGGTACACAGAGTGCTGAGAATTAGCAAAGCCCTTTCTGTCTTGGGTTCTCTGGGGTCTTCAACCTTCCTTCAGGTTCCTTGCCTGAGCTCCCAGCAAATCTCAGCACCACTCCCTCTATGCTAAACTTTTTAGACTGAGGATGTTCACCCTTTGGGCAAAAACAAAGAGCTGAAGAAAGTGTTGAAACTGGCAGCTCGCCTCTTTGCTTTCTGCAGGTGAAAATGCCTTGAGAGCACTGACTGTGGCTAATAATGCCAGCGTGTCCATAGCTTGCAACCAATCTGGGGCTCTAAATGGGCCCCTTCTTTCTGAAAGTGGTCCCCTCATTGTAGTTCATTGTCACATACTTCACTCCTGTTAGGCACTGCAAAGCAAGGCTTCAGCAAACCTACTCCGCAAGGTCTAGGTAGCTGATTTTGTGAAACTACCTCTGGAAAAAAATGAAACAACACTTTATTTTGTCAGATCCCTTAGAAGACATAATAAGTCCTGTACTACTTTCAATATTTCATTTTGTTTCCAGCCCTTGTAACATACTACTATGCTTAAACATTCCTGGTTAATATTTTTTCTTTTTTGTATATTTTAATTATACTAAATAATGTGATTGATTCATCATAGAATTTTACACATATGTATTTAGTAGTTTGATTATATCCATTGGCCATTGTCCTGTTTTCCCTGCCTCCTTTTCTTTAGATACTATTTTTTTTTCTCATAAACATCTTATATCTAAAACTGTATGTGGTTCTTAATTACAGGATTAAATCCTTTTGTGTTTTCTTTGTTCTGTTCCTTGTACTCACAGCATTGTATCACTACACAATTCAGGATGGCCTTGCCTTTTGAAGATACCTCCTCCTGCCTCTGCATCCCGCCCACATGCTCCCTTGCTGTCTAAATACAAGATATTTAGGGCTTTTTAGTTTTGTTTTTTTTAAACCATGTTTTATTTACTGTTGTTGTTTGGGTTTTGTTTTTCATCTTCTTTCGGGGGGTGAAGGAGTGCTACAAATGTCCTAATCCCTGGGGATTTAGTCAGGTCATTCCATGTTTACTTGCTTAATCTGTATGGGGTCTTCTAGAGCCCAGTGCAAGGGGGGCTGAGTGTGGAAGCACAATTGTTTAGAATGAGCATTACTTATCATTCGGGCCCAAAGTTTGTCTTTGATTGTGGTCTAATAATATATCACTATGCCATCTTCAATTTAAGGTCTCCTTTCCAAGATCAAGGTCCCCTCTCTGTTCTGAGAACTTCCAAGATACATTGCCACCCACGGGTACTTTCTCAGAACAAGTCTGCTGACCTAGTGATAGAATTAAGTGCAGCCCCATTGCTTATCTGACAGGTATCCTCTTCTTCATACATATTCAGGTTCCTTACCTTGGCTGAAGGCTCCTTTGAAACTTGCTGGCAGCCGGTCTACAAGAAGGCACCCAGCATCTCTGCCAAGGGCACTAACAACCCAGTTTCTCCCCTTCCAACAGGAAATGAGAGTAGATCACATCTGGTCAGGCACTGGCTCTGAATATTGACAGCAGGGCCAGGTTGCTAAGAAACCCCACTGTCAGTTCAATATGGAAGGCAACCTGTAATTCCTTACTGTACTTGAGCCTTTCAGTCTGTCGCACACAAAATTCCCTGCTTGATCCTCTGAAGTCCATTGCAGCATCTGTTCTGCTTTCTCCACTATGTCTCCATCCATTTCTCAAACCCTCCTAATCCCCCTCATTTTGTACTCCCTGCCCCATATTGTTTGTACTCCACCAGTTGGAACTTTCCTCTCAGCTTTCAGATAAATTTCTCTACTTCCCCAGAGATATGAGAGCAACAAGTTTGCAACACTGTATGGTACATCGCAATCAGAAATAATTTCTGCTTGTCTGAGGAGCCTTTCTTCTATTGATTCAAATTTGCCAGCAGCAAATATTGTCCTCCTATTTCATAATCCTTGGAGTGGAAGCCTAGATATGACATAAAGCTTGACAGATTTCTCCATGGCTCACAGGGGTGAAAATAGTTAGGACTTTTGATGTCATTCTTTTATCCTGCAGTTGTCTAGCAGAGCCAAGCAAATTTTCACTGTACTTACAGAAGCCCTCTAGCCTCCACAGAAAGCCCATACCTTTCTAGATCACAAAGTCGACGTGCTAGCCAAGCCTTACATGAATCCACAGCTTTTGTTTCTCAGGCCTGAGAGAAGGACTCTGAATTTCTATGTGTGGTGGCAGTCTTTCTCTTTCCCACTTAGGGTCTTTGGAATTTGAAGAACTATCCCTTGTAGAACCGAGAGGTCTTGCCCATTACATCCTATTTGCCCCCTTGTTGGGATCTTCAAGGCAGAAATAGAGAGCACCCCATACTCTATATGCTGGCTCAACAGAGTGGATTCTGAGGATCCTGACATTTCTTTTTCTACTTCCATGAGTCCGCTTTCTATAAACACAGCCCTCACCTCTTTCACTCATGTGAGTGGAAATGTGCACATGCCTCAGTTAACACTGATTTCTCAACCCTCACAGATAAAGAAATAGATTTGATGCTTTGTTTTCCATTTTCCTTCTTTTTTAAATTATTTCTTTCACAATTTAAATATATAATACATCCTGGGCACTCTCCCCCAAGCCTCTTATACTTCCTATCTCTATAAACATTCCTCCCTCCCTACTTGTCCATTTCCCAGACTCAGTACATTTGATTTTATTGTGTGAGCGACTTAGGACAGATGCTTTTGACTAAGCACTCTTTTCAGGGGTGTCTTGTAATGAGTTCACGTGGTTATTCTCAACTTAACTACATATGGTGACATCTTTCTGTTTGCAAAGAGAAAAATTCACTCAATTGCATCTTCCTCATTATTCCCATACACCATCCAGAAAAAAAATCTAAACACATAGCTCAACTACATAGCTCCTGCCGAGTTCTCCCATAGTTAAGAACGGAACTCCTTATCCTTCCTGGTGTGAGTTCTTTCCCAACTAGATTCCTTTTCCTCTATTCTCCTGTTGGATAAGCTACTTTAGACATTAGGTTGGGGACGCTTGTGTCTTAGGAGAGCTGATAGTAGAGTCAGTATTGTGAGGGACTTCACTTTTCATCTTCCTCAAATAGTGTTCATTTAGGTTTCTTACTGGGTATCTAACAACCAAAGGATCATAGCTCTGCTGAACTGTAGTTACCACCTTAGGCCAATGTTCTGTCTCGGCTCAAGGGAGCTGCCTAGTTTGAATATCCTGCCTAAGGCATTTGAGGACTGAGTGTAAGTTTAGATGACTTGCTGAATCAGGCTGTAATTGTTTAGATGGGTTGGTATAATTTTAGTATTCATTCATCGAGTTATTTTTTCTCCTTTCCTTAGAGATTTCATAGAAAATGAAGTGTCCATGAAACCTCTTGAATATTGTCCCTACAGTAAAGTTGACCACTGGCACTTTGGGTCTAATGTGAAGGGGGGATATCTCCATGTAAGGGGTCAGTCAGGCTGTGAAATACAGGCACTGAGGTGTCAGAGAAAAATGCTGGCTATGTATACTCCTTATTTATATATATATAAATATATATATATATAATATAATAGTATATAATATATATATATACTCTAGTCCTAAGAGCAGTCAGGGTTCCCTGCCCCATGGGAAGTCCAGGGTCCTCCCCCATCCATCCAGGTCTATAAAGGTGAGCATCTAAACAAACCAGGCTCCCACAAAGCCAGTCCACGCAGTAGAATCAAAACCCAGTGCCATTGTCTTTGGCTTCTCAGTCAGTGATCATTGGCAGCCACATTCAGAGAGTCTTTTATAACAATTAGGATGAGTTGGATATCACCCTTGTTTTAACTGATTTACCTCGGTCATGGAAAATATCTCTATAGAGAATGTTTATGTGATCCCTGAATTTGCAATTACTTGCTTGACATTGCATCTGTGGGTAATACTACTGTCACAATGTATCATCTTTTTCTCTCTTTTATTAAAAAGTTTAATTTATGGTAATGTATTTAATTCCTTTGGCTCACTACTCTAATTCAGTACTTTATGAATAGAAATATTCAGAATCTTTTGAGGAGGTTAGACCTAAGATTAAGCGAGGACATATTGGCTTTTATTAATACTGCCAGTTTCTCATAAGACACTGGATACTCCATGAGAAAGTAGCTATATTTGAGAATGTTGTCAAGAAATGTGAATTAATGGATGTAAGCTTTGCCTCAGGTACTATGAGTATGCAACAAACACTGTGGGATAAATAAAAATTCACACTGGGAACCTGGTCTTACTGTTGCTGATAACGAGTCTTGTGAACCTGACCACATGCTCTGCCCCAAAGCAAAAGAACTGTAAACAGAGAAGATACTACTTAAGAAAGAAATAGCCAGCATTTCCCCATTATGGGATTTGTCATTGATGTTACTAGTGCTGTTGTTATATATTTATGTTGAAGGGTCCTTCCCAGTTGGAAACAACTCAAAGTTTTTCTAAAGAACAAATTTTTGACTAATCTGGGCATGATATGAGTCAATAATCAGAAGATCTATATAATTGCAGATTAGTTTAGTCTACATTTTGGAATAAGCCAAATAAATTCAGGTGTATTCATAAATTTTAATTTTACAAACATAAACACTAAATGCAATAAGGTAAATCAATAACTGGTCACCTATAGTAGACATGTTTGTACTCTCAGCACCTCTGAGGCTGAGCAGAAGGATTAAAGGTTCAAGGTTATTTTGAGTGACCTAGTGATATCCATGGTTTCAAAATATTTATAAAAATTAGTTAACAGGAAGCTAGAGATACAGCTCAGTGGTAAAGTGCTCATATAGCATGAGTAAGACCCTAGGTTCAGGACTAATACCATCTTACAGCTACAAAAGACTTCAGATATTTTTGTATTTCTATTCATGATTATAGTTGTTTCTTAATGTAACATCATTCCTAATTTCTAAGAAAATGATTATCTGAATGCTATATTTTGGTGGGGGTTTGTGGATCAAGTATTTTTAATGTTTTGCTAAATATCATAACTTTTTCGCAATACTGAGAAGTGAACCTTGTGTTTCAAGCATGTCAGGAAAGTAATCTACCACTGAACTATATCTCCAGTCCCTAAAACTCTTATTCCTAAATTTGTTAAACAGCAATAAATATGGAATCAAAACCATAAGATTCTGAGCTAAGTAAATCATCTATGAAAGCCAAAAATGATGGCTCATGATTACAACCCTAGCACAAAGGTGGTTCAGACAGGAGGATTGCTGAGAGTTCAAGATCAGCCAGTTAGTTATTCCTGATGACTTCTTAGCTAATCTGGGTTATAGAGTGGGATCCTGCCACAAATAGAAATCTTACATTAAAAAGAAAAAGATAATTAGCTTGAGGTCAGCCTGATCTACAGAATGAGTTCCAGGATAGCCAGGACTGTTTCACAGAGAAACCCTGTTTTGAAAAAAAAAAGAAAGAAAGAAAAAGAAAAAGAAAATATCAGTGTATAAATAAACAAACAAGGTACAATATATACCAATAGGACAAAGGATAGGTGTTCTGGGCACTTTTCATACCTACAACCATATGTGTTGTTTAGAACTAATATGTAGCAATTTTCTCTGAGATTGAAATATTCCATCATTCAGGGAAGCTCCTTAAACCAAAAGGCAAACAATTCAAAATTACTTCAGGAATTTCTTGAAACTGACAAGATTCTCTAGACCCCTCTCTCCTAGAATAAACAAAAAAAAGACTGCCGAGAGCCTCATAGACAAGCCCCAATGCCTGAAAGAGATTTAGGGCAGCTGAAGTCTCGAGAAAGGACACGCTCCAACTTGTTGAGCTGCCTTCGAGCTGTACAGTGTACTCTACGTTCCCAGCGTTTGTGAGCTGTCATACATGCTGTCATGGGCTATCTTTGAGTAATTTCTTCTCTGTGAGTAAACTTTCACCTATAAATCTATAAATAATGTCAGCAAAACTCATTGGTTCATCAATTTACACTTTGGTGGTATCTGTACTTTTGACTGAGGTGGATTCCCTGTCTAGGGTGTGTAGACATGTGTGTAGTGTCTCCCCAGGAAACGTTTTGTTATACAACTTAAGAGCAATGATCACAAACTTCAAAAACAAAGCAAAAAAATACACAGCCTTTATTAGACATGGAAGAAGTTGCTAGACATGGTTCTGGAAGATGTTTCAGTTTTGACAGCAGTGCCAAGTTTGCCCCTAAATTTGTCTCAAAAATTCTTATGTGAAGATTCAGTCAGGATACTAGTCTTGGGTCAGAAACTATTGATCCTCTCATTTTCTGGGCTTGAGTGTGGGTTCTTGGACTCCACAGGGACTGGAAATGTGAAGGTCACTATTCCACACTTGCTGGTATTTCAGTGACCTTTACTGAACCAAATCTTTACCTTCCTGGGATCCCTAAAGACAAAGTACTCTCCAAAATATATTGCCATTATAGTTATTTCTTCCAAGATTATCTTCTCTATTATTTTGACTCAGGATAGTCATCTGGAAGCCAGTTTTGTCATTGTAATAAGAGAATATTCTCTTATTATAGATTATTGGTTATAGAAGTTCAGCTTTCCACCAGGGGCATAAGAGTGGCCTCCTCTTTTTGCTACATCTTTGAAGAGTAGTTGAATAAGATTGGAGATTCTCTTGGGGAACTCAGAAAGTTTCCTTTATGATTTTTATGATATTTTCAGCATGTCCCTTTCATTGGATTAATGAGAAGAAATTATTCATTCACTGATAAAGCTGTTTTCTAATCTAAAAGAGAGCTGAGAAAATTCAGTGTTTGACAAAGCCTGCAAGTTTGACTTTCTAACTATTCTTCCTGAGTTCCTAGTCTTCATTTATGAAGCACTACATAAGACCATAGGCACTCCAGGATTCAGATCATCTTGTGAAGCAGTTATTTATACATATAGTTACATGTTATGTTTCTTGTACATGTGTAGTCATGGTATCATTTTGGTGATCACAGTCATTAAATGGTATCATTTGTTCTGGTGTCGGCGGACCCATAAAATCAGGGTCTTTATCTTGCTTCTCAAAACTAATTTGCAATTTATCCCTCCAATAATTTTGAATCCTTAGACAAAGGACTGATGTCCCATAAGGAGAAAATAATACTGTACAAAGAAACACAGTAGCTGTTTCCTTCATTCCTGATGCTTGACAACCTACCTCAGAAAGATAGGAGAGACTTCTGCTTGTAACTCTGCTTGGGGCTCTTAAGCCTCACAATAAAGGTGGAGTAGGTAGAACACTGGAGCTCTTTTAGTCTCAGTTCATATGGGAAATTCAGATATATCAAGAAACCATGATAGTCAAATTTAAAAAAGTTCAAGGACCTACAAGTGATTTGGGTAGGGGTTGAAGGCAATATCTTGCAAAGATATTACCGAGACACAAATACAACTCTCAAAAAATGTTGGAATGATATTTACACCAGCATTTCCCAACATAGGTTATCAAATATATTTGGCTACACACACACACACACACACACACACACACACCACTCAAAGTCAAATAGACTTTGGAGTAAGTGGTATAAGTAAGTTGAGCATGCTTTAGCTTCCAATTTTGTTTTCCCTTCAGAGTCTCCCAGAACTCCCCCTCCCATTTGTGGATATGCACTTGGAAACTCTCAAAGTGGTAACATGGTTTGAGAATGAGTTTTCTAAGCCTAGGTGGCCATGAAAAACATGCCCTTCTACCATTGTCCACATTGCATTTCAAGGCTTATTTGGAGATTAAATTGTGGATTTTGTTAACAGATAGTCGGCTTGTGTTTTCTGAATGTTTTCAGTAAAAATGCAATGATCCTTGAAGGGAAGAAGAATACAGTTCAAGCACATTTTCAGAACCAAATGTCTTCTTTAGTGGCCATAAAGATAATATCTAAAGTGCAAAAATATTTTAATAACTTACATGAAATATTAATTTTTTATAAAAATAAATTTAGAAACTCAATAGAGATCCAGCACATCTAAAGTTCACTTCAGATGCCTGATTGTTAAGAGGCACCATCAAAAGAGTGATGTTAAATGTATAACACCCTAGATTCCCCCTTCCAAAATGATTCCAGGCTGAAACTACGGTAATCAAAGCATGTGACTAAGTTCTAAGTCCCACAGGGGCATATCAATTAAACTTCAGGGAATCTAAATAAGAAGAATAAACTCAGAGTAAATATCCGTCCACAATAGAGAAGGAGAACATTTGAAGGAGAAAAAGTAGTATCTTATCAAATGACTTTATTTAGAGAGAGATTGTAATAACATAGAATATTTTTGTAGAATATGTTATTACATAGAATGTTATTACATAGAATTTGCAATAACACAAAATGCTTGCCTTTTATTGAAATGATGTGGTATATACTTCCATTGGAAGACAGCTTCTTTCATTCCTCTGTACATGGAGACTGGGGTGATTGACATTCTTCCTTTTATTTGAATAATGACTAATTCAGAAAATGTAGATAGATTGTATAGAAATAATGCATCATGCATCTGTCTGGAAAAGAGAAAGTTAGAGCAATGCACCAGACATGGTCTATGGAAATTGAAATTGGATTAGGAGAAGCACATCATTTTCTCTTCTTAGACTTCAATTAAATTTACAAACTAGAGCATGTGTAAATTATTCAGCCATCCATAAGGCTGTACTTCCAGGTTGCCTGTTATCTGCATGTGACATACTCACGCAAAACCCTTTGTGCACATCTGCAAGGCATGGGTCGCCTATCATCAAAGTGTAACATAGCCATGTTTTCCCCCTGTGCACATGTGCTAGGCAGCCTTTAAAAGCTGGGTGCGCCATCTTTATTCTCTCTCTGTCCCCCATGCTCAGAAAGGCAGCCTCTCTTCCTCTCTTTCTTTCTCTCCCCCCCCTCTCCTGTACACCGTTTTCCCCAGGCCTATGTGCACTTTTCCCCTCTATTAAACTCATAAGTGGGTTTGTTTGCCTCTCGTGTTCTCTTCTTGCTCGCGTCAGATCCTTTCATTGGTGTCGAGACTCGAGAAACTCTTCTGCCCAATACCTCTCTCCTGCGGTTGGAATCTGCCCCAGGTCCCTCTCATGGGGTTAGAATCAAAAACCTTCTCATAAACAACCCACATGTTCCATATGCCTGAGCGTGACCTCTCCAAACAACACTGGCTTCGATTGGTAGGTCTTCCCATTTTGGTCAGCTCAACCATTTCTCCAAACCTGAGGAATTGACTGTTGAGCTCCCGGAAACCCTCTGGAGTTTCTAGAGATGGGGGGACCGACCCCAACCATGATCTTCAAGGCCACGGTTGTTCCCTTCGCTGACAACCATCTGTGGTTTGCTTCCCTCAGCTAAAATCATGTTTGGACTGACCTGGGATCAGTCAGCCCGTGCTAGCACTGCACATTCTGTGTGGTGCATTTGACAGATTCTTCTTTCTTTTTTTCCCATTTCTTTTCATTTTTTCCCTCACCATAAAAGGCCACTCGGAGTGGCCTCTGGCCTCTCTGGCTTCTGAGTCACCCCGACCAGATCCAGCCAGGCACCTTTAATCCCGATATTTTACAGGAACTTTCTAACTATTGTCAGCACACAGGCAAATGGAAGGAGTTTCTTTACATCCAAGCCTTTTACTATTTAGGCTCTAAGTTGAAGCCCTCTGTCCTTACAAGCTCTGCACCTGCTCACATGTTCCATCTGTACCTGAAGAACCCCCCACTTCCGCTCTGGACCCAGCTAATGAACCTCCACCTTTTAGACCTCAGTGGGAAGCTACCACCGTTCCCTCAGCTTCTACCCCTGTCTCTCTAGTCCCTTCAGCCCCAACTTCTACACCTGTCTCTTCAGCTCCTGTAGCCCCAGCTTCTATGCTGTCCCTTTACCTCCTGCTGCCTTGCCACCTCCTGCTGCTTTCTCTTCAGCTCCTCCCACACACACACCGCCCCCGCTCCAACAGCCTCACTGAACTATTCTTCCCTTCTGGTGCCTGGCCACGGCAGCCGCCCTGCTCTGGAACCCATCTTTACCCCTCCTCTCACATGCTCACATGCCGCTATGGAACCTAACCCTAACCAAGACAAGCTCGCTACAGTTCTCCTGTTGTGAGAGATGCCCAACGTAGATGGATTGATTAGGGTACATGAATCTTTCTCACACACAGAACTCTCCCGTATAGAACAAAAACTGGGGTCCTATACATCTAATTCTACCACTTTCATAAAACAATTCCAATATCTTACCCAATCTTATAATCTCACCTTTCATGACATCTATATGATCCTATCTAATAACCTACTTCCTGAAGAGCACCGGCGAGTTTGGGAATAGGCCAGACTACATGCAGATAAGGTTCATCAGACTCTTGCCTCCCACCCTCCCAGGGCAGAGGCAGTCCCAGAGCAAGAGCTGAGCCGCACTGGGATTATAATACTCCGGGTGGGATTTTAGCTAGGGACTGGTTTTTGACTTGCCTCCTGGCAGGTCTCCATAAGGCTGCCCTCAAGCCAGTAAACTGTACTAAGCTCTCAGAGATCATTCAGGATACAAAGGAAAATCCTTCCACATTTTTGGAACGCCTCACAAAAGCTCTGTTACAGTATACTAACTTAGATCCAGAAACTACGGAAGGCAAACAGTTATTCATGACTCATTTTTTAAATCAGTGCTACTCTGACATTAGGGCTAAACTTAAACATTTGGAGAAAGGCCCCTTGACCCCACAGGCAGAAGTCCTAGAGTTGAATTTTAAGGTGTACCATGTGAGAAATGACAAAGCCTGAAATCACTGTCAAGTGTTAACCACGGCCTCCTGACTGGCCGAGGCAACAGACCACCCGATCCACGTTGTCTGTGCTGCTCCCTTGCCCCCTGGGGCTCGAGAACTGCCAGGCCCATGTTCCAAATGTGGTAGAACTGTTCACTGGACCCAAGCATGCCCTAATCCTCATCTTAGATCCACGAGACCTTATCTGAGGTGCCATAGGATAGGTCATTGGGCAGTAGATTGTCCTCGTACACATAGTGGCATGGAGACATCAGACCCAGAAAATTCCCAAGTTGACCTTCTAGGTCTGGCCATAGATGAGTGAGGCTGCCCAGGATCCTTTGACCCAACCACAACCATCATCTGTAATGAGGAGCCATGGGTAGACATCACAGTATCAGGATGGCCCATCTCCTTTCTTTTGAACACCCGAGCCACATACTCGGTACTGAGGGAATTCTGGGGGCCTACTTCTCCTTCTAGTTTCCCTATTGTCAGGGTAGGGGGTCAGCCTTATCTACCTCAGCAGACCGCACCACAACTGTGTGTTTAGGGGTATTTATCTCACTCATTCATTTTTAGTCATGCCAACCTGCCCGGTACCTCTCATGGGAAGGGTTTTTTTTTTTTTAAAAAAAATTATTTATTTATTATGTATATGTTAGAGCCCGCCTTCCAATGGATATCCACACCCGACCCAGGCGCGCGCTTTCCCCGAACTCGGGCCCACGAGAATGGACGATTGTCCTGAGGGTTAAAAGAGACACACACAAAAGAGACCTTTGCTCATTTACCAGAGTAAATGGCAACTTTATTAAACTCAAGTCGGGTATTTATACCAGTGGGCAACCAGGATCAAAAAGGGCAAGGCTTCCTCCCAACAAAAGCAGGAAGGAGAATAAAGGCCCCAGTAAAGGAAAACTCCTCCCACCCAGAGGGGGCTGGGGAAACTGGCCTCTGTGGGAGTTTTTCCCTAGGCGGGTGGTCGAGGGTACAAGGCAATGTCAGACAGGTTAGATGGGCCTTGGTGCCTGAGCTTCTTTGAGGCAGGTTGAGAAATTACCATTTTAAAGTAAAATAGATCCCTCAGGCTAATGTACCAGGCTGTAGCAGAACCAAGGACTGAACTAGCAGGAAGCTTAGCTGGTTAGCGTAAACATTATCTGCATCCAGTATTTTGGTCTCAAGGATCAGGGAGGACAGGGTCCCACATGTATACAATATTCTGTCTGTGTGTATGTCTGCAGGCCAGAAGAGGGCACGAGACGTCATTACAGATGGTTGTGAGCCACCATGTGATTGCCAGAATTTAAACTCAGGACCTTTGGAACAGCAGGCAATGCTCTTAACCACTGACCCATCTCTCCAACCCTGGGAAGGTATTTTTTTTAGCAAAAGTAGGAGCTTCCATTCCCTTTGCTTCTCCCATTCACCTTACCCCAGACTCGCCAACAGCTCCAGTCTTCCTTGTCTTAGCCTCCCAACCTCCCAACCCCAATGTGTCTTTTCCTCTACCAGCCTCCCAGGTAAACCCCCAAGTCTGGGACACCCAAAACCCCTCCATTGCTAAACACCATTACCCCATTGTTATTCAATTACAAGACCTACTAAATACATTACCCAAACTCAGTACCCCCTCTTTCTCCAGAGCCTTAAGGGACTTAAACCTATCATCTCTGACCTTTTAAGAAAAAAGCTAATTTGCCCCACCTCTTCTCCCTTTAACAGTCCTATACTGGCTGTTAAAAAACCTAATGGAACCTATCGTCTGATTCAAGACCTCAGGCTCATTAACTCTGCGGTGGTCCCTCTTCATCCTGTAGTGCCTTATCCTCACATACTTTTATACAATATTCCTCTGGGAACCTCCCACTTCTCAGTTATAGACCTCAAGAATGCTTTTTTCTCTATTCCTTTCAGTCCTCAATCTCAAAACATCTTTGCCTTCACCTGGACTGATCATGACACTCACCTCTCCACACAGCTCTCCTGGACTGTCCTTCCCCCAGAGATTCCGGGACAACCCACAACTGTTTGGCCAGGCTTTAGCTTCTGACCTGCTCTCACTGTCTCTCCCTAAGTCTAAGCTCATACAGTATGTGAATGACATTTTACTTTGCAGCCCATCATTGGAGATCAGCAAAACTGATACCTCTGCTCTTTTAAATTTCCTGTCCAAAAGGGCTATAGAGGTTTTATTGTTCCTAGGAGTAGCTGGTTTCCTGCGTTCCTGGATCCCCTCTTTTTCTCTCCTCGCCTATCCCTTATAAGAGGCCGCTCTCGGCTCTCTGCATGTGCCCCTTCTCCATCCTGTTACTAAACCCTTCCAGAGACTCCAGCAAGCCCTTATCCAGGCCTCAGCTCTTCATCTCCCAGATTTAACCCATCCTTTCTCCCTCTATGTAACAGAGAAGGTGAGATATGCCCTTGGGGGTCCTAGGACATCAACCGGGACCTTCTTTTGCACCTGTAGCATACCTGTCAAAGAAGACGGACTACACCACTTGGGGTTAGGCACCTTGCATATGTGCTTTAGTGACCACTGAGCTTCTTATTCGTGAATCAAAAAAAGCTAACCTTTGGGTCACCCACCACTGTCTTCTCCCACCACAATCTGTCCCATCTCTTAACTTACAAAGGCTGACAAACTTTACCCCTTTCCGGAGTCCTTTCCCTCCAGGTGACACTGGTAGAAGATGCCACACTCACTTTCCAATGCTGCCCACCCCTTAATATATCAAATCTCCTACCTCAACCTAATGTTAATGATTCCCCATCGCAATGCTGCATAGAGATCTTAGAGTATCTACTGCCCCACCCCTCACATATACAGGAGGGCAAACTGTCCCAGGCCACTTATACCTCACAGATGGCAGCTCCTTTTTATGTGATGGGACCCATAGAGCAGGCTATGCCATCGTATCAGATACTGAGATAGTGGAGGCGCAGGTACTCCCTGCCCATATCACTAATGAACAGGCTGAGTTGATAGCTCTTACCCGTGCCTTCCAGTTAACAAAAGGACACTCTTTAAATGTTTACATGGACTCCAAATATGCCTTTCATATCCTGCTGTCTCACACAGCTATCTGGAAGGAGCGTGAGCTTCTTACAGCAAAAGGAGGATCCATAACTAACTCAGGCTACATTATGGACCTGTTAAAAGCCTCCCATCTCCCCAAAGCTATAGGAATTATTCACTGTTGGTCTCATCAGACTGACAGTTCCATTATTTCCAAGAGAAATAACCGGACTGACCAAGCAGCTAAAACAGCAGCATTCCAAAGCCCAAACCTACCTCCATCACCTCAGGGGTTCATACAGTACAGCCCACATTCTCACAGACACCACCTGACACCCAGCAAATTCTGTTCTACCTACATCAGCTCTTTCATCCTAATAGTAAAACTCTGTTTTATTTTGTCAAGGCTCACCTCAAACCTACTCCTGAGGACTTAGAGTTCTTAAAAGCTATCACTGCCTCTTGTCAAATCTGTCAAAAGTCAGATCCCAAGACTAAATATTATAGCTTCCCTTTTCCCACCCACCAGGCCAGCGGCTCCCTTCCAGGAACTGACTGGCAGCTGGATTTTACTCATATGCCCACAGTCAGAAGAGTTAAATATCTTTTGGTGTTTTTGGATAGAACATCTGGGTGGATTGAAGCGTTTCCCACCACTAATAAGATGGCCCAGACAGTTTCTGACGTTCTTCCCCGAGAAATTATCCCCCGGATTGGAATTCCAACCTCTCTTCAGTCAGATATTTGGCCAAGAGTTCACTTCCAAGATTTCCCAACACTTGTCCAAGGCTCTTAACATTCCTTGACATTTTCATATCCCATACCACCCCCAGTCTTCAGGGAAGGTAGAACAAATTAACTGTTCCTTAAAAAATGTTCTTGTTAAAATATCACAGGAACTTCACCTTGACTGGGTAAAACTTTTGCCTCTACTAAGGCTTAGGGCTTTCCCTAAAGGCCCCCTTTTTCATCTCGCCCTTTGAACTCATGTATGGGCGGCCAGTTTTAACCCTTGGCCTCTCACCCAAATCCTCTCCCCTTCTTGATCACCTGCTTACTCCACTGTTATCCCATCTATGCTCCCTATTATGGAATTTTACCAACTACTCATTACCTCAACCATGTGTTAATTCATGCCCACTTGCCGATTAAAATACGGAACCAGGTATTATTTTCTCCCTCAGACCAATGCCCCTCACCCCTTTCTCTTAAATGGCAGGGCCCCTTTAGAGTAATTCTTGTAACTCCCACAGCTGCCAAGCTCGAGGGACTTCCTCATTGGATTCACCTGTCGCATCTTAAACCTTTTACTCTTCCAGCTCAAGATACCCCCTCCTATACAGTAACTCAAACAGGGCCCTGTTCCCTTAAGTTCCAGAGGACACCAGAATCAGCCACTCTTTCTCCAGTTCCAAAAAATAAAAGTCTCATCCTTACTCAACTCTCTTGTGCCAAAAACTCCATATACTCTCCCTGTTCTTTCTCCTATATGCTTTCAATGTCATGCTTAAATTTCCAGTTAACCACTCAGCTGTTATTACAGAGACCATCATTAAACATAGAGACAGAGGTACAAGGACTGTCAAAAGCCGAGGCGGTAAGAAACAATCATGAGGTTGTAGCCCCAATCTCCAAAAACTCACAAAACAAACTTTAACATAACAGGTTTTATCACTGACTGCAGCAGTGTTTCCTGGATGTTAAGGTAATAGCATGATGCAAAAGAATTTACTTCACGTAAAACATTAAAGAGTCTAATAATTACCCTTTTCAATAATTTCCTCCTTCTTCCCCCTCCCACCATCTTCCATTTTATTGTTATAACCATAAACTTTTAATATGTCTAAAATTTATTTCTTTTCAAACATTTTTATAAGCTCCAGGGAGCCAATTGGACCCACCTAAACGGACCAAACGCGCCCAGAATAAGTATCATTTAATTCTTTCTATGTCATTCCTGGTCTCTGGAACCCCTGGGGAAAACAAACAAACAAACAAAAAACTCTCTATCTTCCATCTTTGGACTCTCCTCTGTTAATCTCTAGGATCTAAATTTTTTCCAAACATAATTTTTGCCTTTCCAGCATTTTGCGAGGTCCAAGCTGCCAGTCAACCAGTTCCTCAGAGCCCGGAAAATACAGCAGTAATCAGCCACCCCAGGACATGGTCGAACATCTCAACTCCTCGATGCCCACAAAGTCAGCGTGAAGCAGTCATCAGAGACCTTACGACACCACATTCCCACCCATTAAGATCCTCAAACCCGCCAAATTTTTATAACAAACAAAAGGGTGGAATGTAATTATTCATCCACCCATGAAGCTGCACTTCTGGGTTGCCTGTCATCAGCATGTGACGTACTCACGCAAACCCTTGTGCGCGTGCGTGGATTACCCGTTATCTGCATCATCAGTGTGTGATGTTGCCACATCTAACCCCTGTGCGAATGTGCTAGGCAGCCTTTAAAAGCTGGACACACCATCTTTAGTCTCTTTCTGTCTCCCGCTCCCAGAGGTAGCCTCTTTCTCTCTCTCTCTCTCTCTCCCCTCCCCCGCCCCACACACCGTTTTTCCCAGGCCTGTGTGCACTTTCCCCCTCTAATAAACTCCTAAGTGGGTTTATTCACCTCTCGTGTTCTCTTCTCGCTCATGCCAGATCATTTCAGCAAGTTCTCAGATAAAGGGGTAAAACAAAGAAAAATATTTATTTTGTAGTGTGGACTTAAAATGGTACACAATTAGAAAGGCGATGAGCTTTTGTAGTTACTTTCTTAAATGCTAGATTTCAAAGCATTAAATATAAGGAAATGAAATGACTAAAGGTAGCTGGCATTTAAAAAAAAAGCAGATGAGTAACCATTTTTAGACTCTACACCTGCTGGGCAATATTAGTGATTTTTAATGCCTACATCACCCAGTGGGATAAGTCCCATGAAAGTCGCTAGGATATTGTTTTAGAAATATTCTAGCTAACTAATAAAGATATTAAATATAACCATTTCTAAAATCTGTTCCTCCAACATACATTTTAGTAGTGTATCTTCCATTCGACTTTAACACTTTACTCTTTTCCTCCATAATATTTGGCTAGATAAAATTTTAATGAGTTGTAAAAGTATCAGATAATTGCAATAGACCACTCCGATTTTGCTAAAAACAATGTTGCAATTGAAACATATCCACAGAGTAACCACTACAAGTAAAAAGCAATTTCACGTTTTATAATTTTGTACAACCACATGCTATTATTTTATCATAGAGTAAGAAACTAAAGGAAGAAATTTAAACGTCAATGTATAAATTGATTTCAATTTTTTTGCAAAGTGCCACATTATTGTACAGAATGCTTTTTATATTTCTCCTAGCAGAGTTTTTCACTTCATAGCAAAAGCCTCTTCAAAAGTATTAATGTTCATTGTTCACAATTATCATTGAAATAAGGCAGGAAATTTTAAAATAACCTGTAAACCAAAATAGGATAATCTGTCCCCCTCAGAGGGAGCTGCTGTTTTCAGACTGTTTTGTGTTTGCAGTTAGAAAACTTTAGTTGTCTAGAACAAAGAACGTGGCGTACACAAACTACTTGCAAATAATGACAGAAGCCTGCCATCTAGTTTCGCCTTTTCAGTTTGCAGATGGGTTAAGAAACTCAGCTCTTTGCTTCTTTTCTTCTATGCATTGATTTGACTGCCGCAACGTTTACTTAAGCTGTTGACAATAATTCTCCTTTTTAAGAAACACCCCTATGGAGAAAACAGCACCAAAATTGCAGACTACTCAAAGAGCAAGAATAAAGGAAACAAAACCAAATAAAATAACAATAAAAAAACTAGCATCACACTTCGAACTTCAGATGTTGTCAGTGATTGACAGAGAAAATAAAGTATAAAATGCATGGACTTTTCCTTCTAAGCTTTAATACCAATTAAACACACAATAGCCAGGTAACCTGAGCACTTATTTAATGAAGTGAATTTAATGTGACATTTTTACTGAAAGTTAGATATCTAGATTAAATGTTTGTGAACTAGATGGGGCTTTAAACTTTGGATTATGTCATATGTATCACCCAAGCCAAAAAAACCCATAGAATTTAGATATCTGTGGCTTTCTTGATTGAAGATAGTTTCTATCAAAATGTTGAAAACAAAAGAGCTCATGGAGGGTGTAGGCAAAACCAGTTGTTCCTTAGTAACAATATGAGTATTTGAAATCCAGAACATACTAAACGGCAAACAAATAATACAAGAGGTATAAAATTATCAGTGAGAAGTATAGATACTGATGAAAGTTCAGTTGCAGCAGATATTTCTTGTAAACCCACAGGCCACTCGAGCCAGGGAAGCAGTTTCATCCCCATCCCTGTAGGAGATCACCTGCAGCAGCCTCACCCTTCTCTCTGCACCCATCTCTGGTGGGTGTCATGCAGACCTTTGCCTCCAACCTTTCTTCTCATTGATCTTGCTATCCCAGCTCCCAAATCCAGCAGGGATTCTCTGGGAACCTATCAGCCAAGTTTGCCAGAGAAGCAAGGAGTCCAGTGAAGCAGTTAATATGGAAGTAAGAATCTCAGAGGTTGAAGACACAATGAAAGAAATTGATACCCCAATCAAAGAAAATCTTAAATCTTAAAAACTCATGACAAAAAACATCTAGGAAATTTGGGACACTATGAAAAGAGCAATTCTAAGAATAATAATAATTAAGGAAGGAGAATTAACCCATGTCAATGGCACAAAAAATATTTTAATAAAATCATAGAAAAAAATCCCTAACCTAAAAAGAAGATACTTATGAAGATACAAAAAAATCACACAGAACACTAAAAGACTACACTAGAAAAGAAAGTCTCCTCAGCATATAATTATCAAAACACTAAGCATACAGAACAAAGAAAGAATGTTAATGCTGCAAGGGAAAAAGACCAAGTAACACATAAAGGCAGACTTATTAGAATAATAAATAATCACTAATGAGGTAACCTGTGGAGGCCCAAAGAGGCCAAAGGTCAGAAAGTTATTTTTGTCGAGGCTGGCCCCCGACAGTAGTCAAAACCCAGAAAGATAAATATGGTATTGTTCACTTACATATGCATATTTGTTATTAAGACAATGATAACTAATTCCATAGAACTGAAGTAAGGTATAAAATAAGGGACAAGGTGGGGAAAATAGATCCACCTATGAAAGAAAAATAAAATAGAAAGTAGTAGATTGATTTGGGGGAACTGGAATGGGAAGATTAAGTGGGGAAGGGTAGGAAAATGGGCAATGAGGGAGGGAATAGAGGAAGAGACAGCTAAAATTAAGGGTCATTTGAGGGGTAGTATGGAAACCTAATACAGTAGAAGTATGCTAAAATATTCACATATATGAAGGCAATATAAATGAACACTCCAAAAAATATAGGAAAGACAGAGTCTCAACTGGACATCTCTTGTCATCAAAAGAAGCTTCTAGTATGAAGAATGGTTCACATCTAATTGACTTGTTGGCCAGAGGAGTACAACGAGAACACCCAACAACCCAGGCTGTTGTGGAGACTATAGCTTGCTCACCAGAAACTGATGGCCAGGCCCTATTACTACACAACTCAGTGAATATGGAGAAGTGGAGTTGTTGTCTACACAGAGCCTTCATTCCTATATGCTAGAATCTTTGGTGCAAGAAGGTACTCTGCATGCTACCAAAGAAGAACCATAAACCCAAACAATCATAAGCTCTTTGGCCCACAATGGCATCCTGCCTGCAAGCTATGCTAGTGCAATGGTGGCGCAAACTGTTGGAGCAACTAACCAATATGTGATATGACATCAGGACCACTTCATGAAATGGAACTCATACCCCACACAGCCCAGAGACCTAGGGCAAAACCAAATATGACTGGCAAAATAATATCAATGAAATGATTCTGAACAATATTCTTCTGTACTCATAGACTGGTGCCTAGCCCAGCTGTCATCACAGAGGCTTCATGCAGCAACTGATGTGTGCAGACCCACAGCCAAACATTAGGCAGACCATGAGAAATCCTGTGGAGAAGAGGGAAGATGGATTGTAGGAGAGAAAGGGGTCAAGGACATCAGGAAAACATGGCCCGCAGAATCAATTTCTCTCTATTGTACTCCACAGGTCCTTTGCATATGTATTTTATTTAGTGTTCTTTTTTTATGGGATTCCTGAGTGCATGAATGAATGGGTCTCTGCATCTCTGTCTGTTTTCTTGTGTCTTTCCTATGACTCTTTTTCCTTCTGTATTTTTTGTACTTTTCTGAAGTGGTAGCTTTTATTTTTCTCAATTTTATGATTATACCTTACCTTAGAAGCCTGTTTTTTTTTTCTAATGAGAAGCAGAAAGAGTGTGGATCCAGACGGGAGGGTTGGTGGGTAGTAACTGTGAGGAAGGGAAGCTATAATCAGGATATATTGTCTATCACATGGTAGCTATTTTCAGTGAAAATCAAAGAGGGAGATCAGCTCTACAGACTTATGTGCTGTGCCAGACAGTGACACTGCTACCCTCTCTGATAACTTAATAGCACTTCCAGAAAAGAAGAAATATTTTGTTTAGATTTAAATGTAATTATTGGGCACTCATATATTATGAAACATATTAAATGTTTTAGTGATCATTTTCCATTGCTGAGACTTATTTCACTAATCACAGGTTTTTTTTAAGCTGGCTAAGGTGATTTATTAAGACACAGGCATAAAACTGTCCATACAGTATCAGAGTGTATAAAGCTATATTGTCTCAAAATGTTAGTTGAACTCACTTAAAGCATTATTAATACTTGGAGTTTTTGGTAGATAAATGTAAAACAGATTTTAGGTCACATGATAATTTCCTGCATTCATTTTCAGACCTTTCCATATTTTTTATTATCACATTTTCACACCTATACCTTTGACAAGGTTTCTTTGTCACCTTAACTGCAAGTGAAAATGGTATCAGAAACAGACTTAGAAAAGATCATTTTGAGTGAGGCAACCCAGACTCAGAATGACAAATATCACATGTTCTCTTTCATCTGAGCTCTTAGCTACAAATCCTCAGCGGTAAGTATATCCAGGAGTAATGACAGAAACCAGGAAAATAAGAAGATACCATTGCCAGGAATGGGGAACAATGGAGAAAGATGGAGAAAGAATAGAATAGATGTGATCTGATGGGGAAAATGGAAGAAAAGGGGGCCTCTAATTAGGTAGGAAAGAGAGAGAGATATATAAGAAGAAAAAACTGAGGGTAAAATAACATTAAGAATGTCTGGAAAAAAGTCATAAGAAATTATTAATTGCCTAAAATACTTTTGATAAATATAAATCTTTGTATAAGCATTCATATATAGTTCAACTGGATCTTTCTATCTTGCTGACAATACTGCAAGTGTAAAAAATAACTAACACAAAACATCCAAATCAAGGCATGAAAAGCCCTCTTTTGAGATGTAGGTCAGGGTTGTGTAAGAGACTCCAAAAACATTATAGGCTATTGTTCCACAGAGGTAGAAGATAAGAACATATTGCTGAAGACACTATGTGTTTGAGACATGGAGCCTAGAGGCCCCTGTGCTGGAGTTGATTTGAAAGCCGTCTCCATAAGGACCAGTTTTCATGCTACCAGAAGGTATCATATAAGCTTCCAAGGGAGAGAAGCAACCAATAACCCTGCCCAGGTATGACACCTATGAACCACAACACAGCATGATAACCCAAATTAAGTGTATCCATACCTTGGCCATAAGCAATAGCTTTCTTATTGTACTTAAGACCCACACAACAACAGGGAAATCATGTCTGGTACTGAAAGCAGAGCCAAGGATGATGGAGTCATGAATCTTAGAGAAGAACCTATAACTGCCACTTTACTAGTCCCTAAACACATTCTAAATATTTGTCCTTATACCCACAGATAAGTGTAGTCCTCATACCATATCAAGAAAACTTCTCTTTGCGACAAATGTGGACCTTTACAGAAAGCCACACCTGATCAAAATGCATATATGTGGAACCCATTCAGATAAATCTACAATACAACACCCCACTTAAAGCTGAAGAATTATTGCAGAAGAGGGGTTGGAAAGACTGTAAGAGCCAGAGGATAACAAAGTTTCCTGTGAGATTGTCTGAAGTCACACCCTTTTGCCTGAAGTCACATCCATAAGGTCTCACCAACATGGCTACCTAAACACGCAGGTGATTATTGCAGTTCACAAGGTTCACAGCTGAGTTTGACTAGAGATGACTCACCCTCTGCATTTCCCAGTACAGTAGTGTGCATGACCTTCCAGTACCATGCAATAGAAATGCAAACTTCTCAGTCTATATAAAGCAATTTTTATGTGTATAGGTTTTCAGGGCTGACCATTCGGTAATGTCTAATCAGTTAGTGTGCTCTTCCCTGGAGAAGACTATTTATCCTGATGGCAACACCTCTATAGATTACATAATTTCTTATTTTTACATTTTTTATTTTTACTTTGTATGAGTTCACATTGAGACACATGTGTGGAGGTCAGAGAATAACTTGGGAAATTTGATTCTCTCTTTCACCATGTGGTCCCTGGGGATCAAACTTGGATCATCAGGTTTGGTGTAGGTAATTTTATCCCCTGAGCCATCTTGTAGTCCCCATGATTTAATTCTTTATGTAGAAATAAACCAGTGTATACACCTCATTATCATGCAAATTTACTCTAATCTTTAATAAATGTTAACATGATTTTTAAAACAAAATTATTTTTAAATGAATTTCCTTTTGCTTTATTATCCGTCAATGTTTTATTAATATACCTACAATATATATTTCTATTCCTGTGGTCATGTAAGAGTTTTGCATGTAAAAAGAGTAACATGTGGAAAATAATTAAACAGCCCTGATTTATAAGGTGGTTCTCATAGAAGTATGTGTACTCTGTGGAAATGTGAAATTCTCTTAGCAATGTTGAAGTGGGAGATATTAGCGTATAGGGAGAAGTCCAAGTGAGTCTCTTAGTTCTTCTAGTCCTTTGTTACCAAGAACATGATGATCCGTGGTAGAAACCAGAGAACGGCTTGAGGAGTTAGTTCTCTCTTTCTACTTTGTGGGTCCATGGGGTAAAATTCAACTCACCAGCTTCAGCAACAAGTGTCTCTATCACCAAGTCATCTCGCTGTCCTTGGAAGCTTCAGTTATTCTACCCAAAACAGGGAGTGGGGATTCATGCTACCACTTTCTATAGCCAGGATTGAACAATTTTAACATCTATCCTTATTATTCATTTTTTAATTTATAAATAGCCATATGAATCTTTACATAGTGTTTTAGGACTATGCACTGTCATACGGCTATTACTATTTCCAAAACTTAGTTTCTTAATCCTCAAAATTATGTCAGGATCAATATTCTTTCTATATTAAAGTTAAACTACTTCCTCTAAAACAAAAAATAAAATAGCAATTTTAACAGATTTAACTTTAAAGTTAAAGATCAAATAAATTTTATTTGTTTGAGTGTTTACTTGCATATGTGCCTAGAACACACAGAGGCCCAAAGAGGGCACTGGACTCATTGGTACTGGTTATAGTGAGCTGCCATGTGGCTGCTAGGAACCAAACTTAGTTCCTCTATAAGAACAGAAAACACTTAGCTGTGGAGCCATCTCTCTACTACCACAAATGTTTCTGGTAATAAGAAAATTAATGCATACCTAGTATTTAAGTATTCATAAAGACTATTCTCTAGGCCTTAAAAAGACATTGCAAAAATAAATAATTCATTCAAGGTCCATAACTAATGATAGCAGTGCCTGGATTCAAGCAACAAGTGTCTGGTTCTTTGATCATATGCTTTCAGTCCAGAAATTTCATTTTGAGATGCTGTGAGGTAAATATTCTCCATGAACTATGCTTTTTTAAACTATGAAATATCTTGACAATATCCTCAACACTCTTTCTTTGTTAATTAGCATATTGGCCTATTTTCTGTTCCTAATGTATAGTACTGCAGACTTTGTTTTAGCATAGGGTTTTTGTTGACAGTGTAGGGGAGTGTGTGTGTGTGTGTGTGTTTTCTTTTACATATTACCATTAAATATAAACCTCCTGATATGTTTGCCATGATCCAGAGGATGTCCCCATAACCATGAATATATGGGCAGCAGAAATTGGACTTGATGGGTTAATGAGGACGCAATCCAACCAGATTCTCTGAATGTGGCTGGATTCTCTGAATGTGGCTGGCCGGAGTCTTTCTGAAAAGCCATTGACAATGACACTGGGACTTGTTTCCTCTGCATATACTGGATTTTTGGGATCCAGTCTGTTTGGATACTCACCTTCCTGGACCTGGAGGGAGGGGGGAGGAACTTGAACTTCCCACAGGGCAGGAAACCCTGACTGCTCTTAGGGATGGAGAGGGAGGAGGAGAGGGAGTGGGAGAGTGGGAGGGTGGTGGGAGGAGGGGCGGATATGGAAACTTTTATAATTTAATAAAATTACAAAAAAAGAAAAGGAAAATAAAAGGATACAGTTCTATAGGGAGAATGAAAGTGGATTTGGAAGTAATTATAGGAACGGATAGGGTGTGGATGCTATCAAAAACACAGTATGAAACTCTCAATGAATAAAAATATCTAAGTACAATATTATCTGTTAAGTTTTACTCTGCTCATTTTAAATGTTTTATGATCATATGCATGTCACATATTTGGCAGTACAACTACAGAAAATGTCTACCAGTACAGGATATTCTATTGGATTATATTGATGTTTAAATTTCTCCTTAGATTATCTCTCCTTTCCCTCTTCTGTTTTAGTCATCATTTTTTTTATTAAGCAAATGTTAGAATTTAATGGGTCAGATCACTTGTATTACCTATTACTGACTTCAAGGCTGGTGCTAGCATGGGAGTTGAAGTCATGGGTTCCTACCCCTATATGGAGTGGTATTGGAAAGTGATGGTTTCTGGGAGAGAAAGAGTTAACCATGCTCCAGTGGATGCCCCAGATCCATGCTCATATGAGCAGTGATAACTGAACTTTGGGTTATATATTTAAAGAGGAGTTGTACTCATGAGGGAAATGTTGGAGGAAGGGAACAGGGTGGCTATGGATTAGGGATACATTGAATAAATGTACATGAATCCAAAGAATAAATAAAAATTTAAAACTGCTGATATGCTTAATGACCTATTTAGTTTCAATGATTCATGACATGTTTTAGTTAAAAAGTTCACATTTGTGAAATGGTGTAAGTATATTGGTAAATTACATGCACTAATTTGAGACAAAATAGGAGAGGTCTCATCTCCCAGATAGGATTGTTTTCTATGTTTCTGTATATTAAGCCCGGGTGACCTTATGTAAAATCTCTACCACCTCTGGCCTTCAGAAAGGGGTGAAGATAGAGTGGTGACCCAGACTAAGAGCATGCTACTGAGATACTGAGTGTCAGATACAGTCACTGCTGAAATGCTTTGATAGGTAGTAATATATGCCAGAATGTCATCGCCACGGGCTACGGACCCCCTACTTTTGCATCAACTCCTGTTATCGCTGCATCCGCCATCCTTCCTGATGCTGCATCTTCTACTACTATTGTGTGAGACTCTCTGTTCTAACAACTACCACTGTCACTAATCTAGTAGACAAAAATCCCTTGAGGTTTGACAAAAGCCTCTTTGAAGTTTTCTTTTCACCTCCTATGGTGCTGGTAATGCACACTTCTATCTTCTCTTGCAGTTTATGATCAGACAGTCCCAATACACATGTGCTGTTTGCTGAGGCAAGTGCAAACCTTGGTGTTGACTGCAAATACTGACGGACTGTAGAAATTCTGTGATCCTGTGTAGCTGTGCTCTGCCTTCAGAAGACTAACCTCTTTGCCTATGTAAGTGTTATTTACTGTATTCTCACATAGCTGATCTGGGATCTCTCTCTCTCTCTCTTTCTCTCTCTCTCTCTCTCTCTCTCTCTCTCTCTCTCTCTCTCTCACACACACACACACACACACACACACACACACACAGAGAAACTACCTCCCTTGTTCTCAGCTACAAGCAACAATAATGCTTTGGTGATGTTGCTTTGCCATTTTATAATTTTTATCTCAGATTGAAAAGCTAGAACTACTGGCTGACTTGGTAAAAACTAAAAGCTGATAACACTCAGAGCTGAAAGCTAGAAGAATCAAAAAGAAATGTACCTTTTAATTTCTATTTGAATTGAGCAAAAGAACCCTTAGCTGATGAGTGAAAACATCTTTTCAATAAGTAATGATATAATATTCATTTTGACTGGCACAATATTATGTAAAAGAACGTTCTGGTTCATCCTCGATATTCATTTGGATTACCACATGCAGAAAGAAACTTATTTGAGTTGAATATGGATGATATGTAGCAAACTTTTTATTTCCTATCCATTCAGGCTTTCATCAAAATATTTAGTTAATTATAAAAATTCAGTATAAAAATATTCAAATACAACCACTGAGAAATTTATGAACACTAGAAAAATGAAGGAATAGATAATAACATAAAATATTAAAAATACATTTCAAATAAATATAAGAATAAATGGAGCATGATATCATCTCAGATTTGAGGGATTATGAAAAGTTTTGATGAGGATATAAAACTTGATCTTGAAGAAGATAAAGGCCTTTCCTACATGAGAAAGGAAACATCTTGAGAAAGGGAACATCTTGACATAGTCTGGAACATATCAGGATAAAAGGTCAATTTGTTTTGCTAGCTACATATGAGTTGTCTACCAAATCCTTGATACTGATTGATAATTGGAGAAAGTCCATTTTTGAGATTGTATTGATTTTGTTTTGCATGTGCATGTTTTGCCTGCATGTGTATCTGTGAAATATGTGCTTGCAGTACCTACAGAGGCCAGCAGAGGTCATTAGATATTGGTAAATCATAATGTAGGTGCTGCAAACCAAACCCGGGTTCTCTGACAAGGGAACCACTTTCCTTAATCTCTAGGACCCTTAAAAAGTACTTTAGATGTGTGTGAGGATGGAGGCTCCCCATGTGGAAACTTTTAATAACTTATTTTTAACAGATAGACTGTTTCTGATATACATTGATGTTTGCAGTAAATTAACAGAAAATACAGTTTTCACATATTCTCTTATGTACAAAACGTCTTCTCTATAACACCTTGTGTTGGTTTATGATGATATCATCATAATATCATCCAATATTAGTACACTGTTATTAAGGAAAATTCAAAGTTCGTATAAGAAGATGTGAAAAACGGGACTGAAAACTGAATCCAGGGTCACAGGATTCAGTGCTAGGCAAGTACCCTATCACTGAGTTGTAACCACAGCCCTTTTGTTATTTTTAATTTTGAGACATAATCTCACAGTGTTTCTCTGTTTGTTCTTAAACTTGAGATCTTGTTTCAGCTGTGTAAGTAGCTAAGATTACAAGCTTGTAGCACCAGACCCACTTAAGGTAATATTTTTCAGTTTCATAATTTTGGAGAGGAATTTCTAAATGCATTATGACATGAGTCTATAATCATAATATAGAGAACAGTTTTACTACTCTAAGACTCCTGTGTTGTTATTATCCCCTCTCAATTATTACTTGCGCATTGACAGTTTTGTCGTGTTTTTCCCTTCATCTTTTTGATAACTTGTGTTCGTTTCTTTTTTTTACCCTTTGTCTACTGATACAATGGGATGTATTGATTGATTTTTGAATGCTGAAATAACTTCTCATACTTGCAATAAGTCTGGTTAGGTTACATTGCTTAATTTATTTGGCTAATATTTTATTAAGGAATTTTGCATCTGTGTTTGAGATACAACTCAGTAGTTTCTTTTCTGGTATCTGTTTTTGGTTTAAGATGATGCTAACATCAAAGAATGAGTAAGTAGGCCTCAAAAATGCTAGATTTGGGGAGAACAGATCATAGAAAAATAATGAAATTGTTCCTTTTATGTTTTGTAAAATTACTATTGAACACATTAGTGAACAAGTGCTTAGTGTTAGGAAGGTACTAATCTTTGATTTGGTCTCCTTAATAGAAATGGGCCTATTCAGATTATGCATTTTTCCTGATGTGAGTTTTAACACATTATGTCTTGAAAGAAACCACACCGTATTAAGTTATCAAGTTTGTGGTTATAGAGTTGTAAAAATATATTATTTTATTATGAACTTATTTTATTTTATTATTTATTTGCCCCCTTCACTTATTGTGATTAATTTGATTAGATGTTTATCAGTTTTATTGATTTTTTTGGTCAAGGTGACAGTTTTTACTTTTATTGATTTTCTTGTTGCTTTTCCTGTTTTAATTTCAATGATCTCTGTACTGATTTTTATTGTTTATTATTTTCTGCTCACTTTGGGTTTGATTTTTAAAATTTTCTTAGGTTGAAAGCATAATTACTTTTAAATCATTCTTTCATATCTATCTAGTACCCCTTTTCTTTCTTTCATACCACTAATTTCTAATTCATAGGTTTTATTTTTATTTATATAAAATATTTTAATTTTTTCTTGATACATTAACTTATACATCATTTGGATGTGTTTAATATCTAAATATTTTGAGATGTCTCAATTATCTCAATTATTGACTTCTATTTTAATTTTTTATGGTCTTAACATTCTTTTAAATTTACTAAGTATGTTTATGAAACTGAGTGTGGTTTATATCTGTGGTGGTTTGAATAGGAATGGCCCCCATAGGCTCATGTATTTGAATACTTAGTCAGCAGAGAGTGGCTCCACTCAACATGTATTAGTAGATAAGACCTTGCTGGAGTAGATGTGACCTTGTTAGAGGAAGTGTGTCCTTGGCAGTGGCCTTTGGTATTTCAAATGCTCAAGCCAGGCCTAGGGTCTCTTTCTCTTCTTGCTGCCTTCCCATCCAGATGTAGAACTCTTAGCTCCTTTTCAGGCACCATGTCTGCCTGTACACCAAACTGCTTCTACCACAATAATAATGGGCTGAACCTCTGAACCTATAAGCCAGATAGTGTATTTATTTATTCCATTTAGTGGAGAAGCATAACTGGAGGTTTCTTTTCTGCCCATCAGTTCCCAAATATCCATTCTGAGGCTTAATATTAATTATAAACCATTTGGCCTATTAGTTCAGGCTTATTATTAACTAGCTCTTACAACTTAAATCCACCATTCTATTATTCTACGTATTGCTATGTGGCCGTGGTATTAATTCACATCTTGCTTTTCTGGAGACTACTGGCATCTCGCTGATCCCATCTTCTTTTTCCCTTATCTTTGCTTAAATTTCCTACCTGGCTATATTATGTCTAACTATCGACCAAATCAGCTTCTTTGCAAACCAATGGTAATAGAACATATTCACAACATACAGAAGGGCATCCTACATCAGAGGATGTGGTAGCCAGAAGAGGAAAACTTATGGGAGTCAGTTATCTCCTTCTTTGTGGGTTACATGGATTGAACTCAAATTATCAGGCTTAACAGAAGTCACCTTTGCCTGCTAAGGCCTCTTTGACAAATTTCCTTCTTATGAAGGATGTTAAACCTGAAGTTAATACTCCTCTCTCATGTCTCTCTCTAATCTTAAAGCATATTTTAATTAAATATATTCATTTTATTTTATTTGTATGTTTTGCCAATAGGTATGTATGTATACTGCATTTGTGCTTTGTACCCAAAATGTTGAGAGGGAGGCATTGTAACCCCTGGAACTGGAGTTAAGCATTATTGTGAACCACCTTGTGGGTGCTAGGAATTGAAACTATGTCCTCTGCAAGAGCAGTAAGAGCTCATCTGTCCAAACCTCTATCCTTTACAGAAAAGTATTCCTTTTTTAATTTAAAATGAGGCTTATTTTAAAAACAAGTAGCTAAGTTTTGTTTTGTTACACACTTACATATCATCTACCTTTCAATTAATATATTTAAACTGTTGCACATGAAATTATTTCAATATAGTTATATTAATGCATATATTATTTATTACTAGTTTCTATTTGGTGTCTTTTACTTTATGCATTTGCTAAATGATTATTGCTATTATTCTTTTGAAATGAGGTTCATGCTGCCCAACAACACTTGAAGTCAGTATGTAGTTTGTCAGAGCCCACAGAAATGGATCCATTCCACCTTGACTAAAGGTCAGAGAGTTCAGGCTTAGTCTTGTTCCTTTAAGGTTATTGGCAGGAGATTTGATGTAAAGTGTGACTACTAACAGGATGTCTTTACTTAGGGTGTGGTTACTTGGTGTTTTTTGGTGTTAAGATGGCCCACAGAAGTGTATTCATTCCCCCTTGAATAAAGGTCAGAGAGTTTAAGCCTATTCTTGCTTCTTCAAGAATTATTGACAAGAGATTTGACTTCAGGTGAGGCTACTGACAGGATATCTTGACCTAGGGTATGGTTATTTGGTGTTTTAGGTATTAAGATCATAATCACTTTGTTTGATCTTGTATCATGATTTTAAAAAGTCTTTTGCTTCCTTCCCCTCTTTTGGATTTGGATATTTAAAGATCATAAGAAATAAACACAGGCACATTCAGTATTTACTGGGTTGTCCTCCTGATTCTAGCCTATGTCTCTGTATTTATTTTGTATCTCTGTTTATTCTGCCTAATATTTCTAATTCACACATCCCTATCCTGAAACATATGAACCCATGGAGACTGGATCCTAGCAGTAGTAGAGGATGATTTTGACTTTCTGAACCTGCTGTTTCCACTTTCCAAGTGCTGGAATTACAGACATGTATTACCATATTCTGCCACCTTTACTGGTTTTTATTGAACATTTTATGTGGTAATATTTCCTATCCTATCTTGCAATATCAGTTTTACATTTAAAACGTTTAGTAGATCTCACAGAGTTTGCAATATGCATCTAAAACTAATCCAAGGGTACTTTCTAATACCACTATATTGTTGCTTCATGGATAAGGACAAATCATACTTTACGGTACTTCTATGTCTTACTTTCATTCTTGTTACAGAGTGATTTCCTCCAAGACTGAAATATTCCATCTCCCAGGGAAGCTCCTTAAACTAGAAGGTAAGCAACCCAAAATAGCTTCACAAAGTCCCTGAGAGTGACCAGATTCACTAGGCATCCCCTCTCTCCAAGAGTAAGCAACAAAGAGATCTGAAATTCACTTTCAAATGATCCAAAGGACAAAGAAGACTCTTAGACAAGCCAAGCTTTAAAGTAGATTCTTAGAGGAGACCACCCGACTAGAAGAAGCAGAAACTAGCTGGGCTGCCTTGAAGAGGTTTAGATGAACTCAGGCATTTGAAAAAGACATTCTCCAACTTGCTGAGCTGTAGGTTGTGAAGTGTGCTCCAGGTTCCCACTTTTTAAAAGCTGTCTCCCATGCTGGGGTGGGCATTGGCGATATAACTGCTTTTGAATCATGTTTTCTCCTGTAAGTAACTCTTCACTCAAATTCCTGTAAGTAAGCCCAATAAAATCATTGGTCCCTCAAGTTTTGTGGTATGTATACTTTTGTCTGTTGTAGGCTCCCTATCTAGAGTGAGTGGACATGTGTTGTGTCTTCCCAGAAAAACTCTTGTCATATAATATAATTGACACCAAAATAGAAAATGACAGAAGAAAGATGTACTGAGGAGAAATGAGTGCATGGTCCTGCTCATGGATAGCAAGGCATGGAACTGAGGGTGCTCAGGCTGAAAGGGGAGCATCTGTGGGGATGTTCTGATAAGTTGCGCTTTCCTGTATGGTGTATGCTAATGTGCCTTTGTGGTATAACAGTGCTTGCATAGTTCTTTTTATGGGTAATGAGGCATACAAGCAAGGCTGAGCCATCAGGATTAGAAGAGTCTGTGGGATGAATCCCAGGATGGCAGTGTTTGTCTATGTACTATTGGTGGCATGCCTGCTTGCTAAGTGAGCTCCACCATGTGAATATGGAGATACTCTGAAAACAGTTAAAGGTTTAGAGGAAATTTTGCAGTCTTTGAGATTAGTGTACAAGAATTGAGACTGCCTGCAAGCAGTAGTCAGGGTTATCTGGCTAATTTGTGTAGTTAGAAGTACATCTGAAGCTGAGAAGAAGGCCAGGCAAGAACTTGTTTAAAGGCACAATTGTAACAAGAAAGGGAGATGCAGTTGGCATCCTTCATGTTAGCCTTTGATCTAGCAAGTAAATTAAATAGAAGGAAAAAAATGTGACAAAAGACATAGGTGATATCCTGCAGGTCTGAACTTTAATATAAATGGAAGGAAAAATCTGTGGTACAGCAAACAGATTAGGGTCTTAAAATGGTCCATGCAATAAACTGTGGTAATCAGATAATACTTAGCACTTGATTGCTAGAATTGGGGAAGACTTTTAAACAAGGAATGAAAGCTTGTCACAACCTGGCTTGTCAAGCTATGGGATATGGGAGTTGATGGGAATTATCTGACTGCTATGGAGGCAGAAAAACTGAATAATAAACTACTTATCACTCCTTAAGGCAGAAGCTACATAATCCAAGACAATATGAGGGAAATCAGTCCCTATCTGAGAACTGGTTTATCAGAGCCATTAGGCACACTTGGTTATCTCCAAGTAAAATCCCCATAAATGTCCAGGAATGGAGTACAGTAGAGGAGGAACAGACACCAACTATTGAGGGAACTAGAAATAAGAGAAACTGTGTTTGAGGCCCAGCTCACAGAACATAGAACTGTGTTCACAGAGGCGTTAAAGAATAGATTGATCCAAACCAGGCAGTGGTGGTGCACACATTTAATTCCAACACTCAGGAGGCAGAGGCAGGTGGATCTCTGTGAGTTCGAGGCCAGCCTGGTCTACAAGAGCTAGTTCCAGGACAGGCTTCAAAGCTACAGAGGGACCCTGCCTCAGAAAAAAAGAATAGGTTGATTCAACAAGGACCCCAAGGTTGCTGTGGTGCTCTAACAACTGTGCTGAGCCTTTTGGGGGGCTAGATCTATAAAAATGAGGAAAGACTTTGGTAGATCTCATTGACAAAGATCAGCATGTAAAGACAGTTGAGAAAGTGAGAGAGCAACCTAGAGGAAAGAAAAAGGCAAAGCAGAGGAAGAGGTCTATCTGGGTTCCTCAAAGACAAATATAGCAGTATTTATGTTGAGCCAGAGTTGCTAAGAGAAAAATTATAGAAAGTCAAATTATGTGCTCAGGACCTTCTGGAAGGCTTTAGAACCCAAGGGAACAGTACTCAGAAGACACGGGTGATAGAACAATACAAGTGAACAAGATCAACTCTATCCCAGGAGTGAGTAATTTTCCCTCAGACTAAAGAAGGTACATTTCCCTTGAGTTAGGGGCTATGTTAGGGGGTTGCATTGTCAAGGCCTCCCCCAATATCCAGGTGGAGTGGCAACAGCTAACAGCTACAACTTAATCAAAATACCAACACAGGACCTCTTAGACCCAGGAAGCCAGGAGGTATAGCAAGGAAGTACAGGGTCATGTTTATCCTTTGCCCTGATTAGGTCTGGGCAGATTAATTCAGGCCTGTTGAGTTTATCCGACCTGGAGAAATGTAGGGAGGCTCCATGGAAGAGTTTCCAGATACAGAAATGTAGTGGTTCATAGAGCATGACTAAGGATTATGGAGAGCAAATTTAGTCAGTGCCACCCGTCTTAGTCACTGCTGTATTGCTATGAAGAGACACCATGACCATGGCAACTCTTGAAAAGCATTTCTTGGGAACTTACTTACAGTTTCAGTCCATTATCATCATGGTGGGGAGCATGGCCATATCCGTGGTGCTAGAGAAGTAAATGAGACCTACATTTGGATCCGGGGGGAAGGGGGGTGAAGGAGCCAGAAACCTCAAAGCCCACCCCCAGTGACATACTTCATCTAACAAGACCATACTTCCTAATCCTTCTCAAACAGTTCTACTTCCTAATGACTAAGCATTCAAATATATGAACCTGAGGGGGACATTCTTATTCAAACCACCATACCTTTTATCCATGCTTTATACCCAATCTTGATCTGTAGCGGAAACAATTGATAGAAGCAGATGGAACCTTTTCATTTTGTATTAATTTTGCTTACATTTTAGCATCTTATTAGTTATGAGCTTCTGGCATCATCTGACACTTGCTTCAGAACATATGACAACAAATTTGAGAGTGTTTTACCAAGGTTATCTTTGTAACCCCAGTATTTGTTATGGGAGGGTGGCTCAGGATGTTGTCATGTCCTGCCCACCCTTTGGAAAAGGTTTTTTTATGTTAGTGGAATAATGCTAATTTCTGAGTGTTTTTCAGATTTGGAAAGTAGTCTTTGGAGAGACAACCATATACAATGTTATTTCCATTCCTTTACAACTCTTCTGTGGCTCGGTTAATTGAAAAGGAAAAAAAAATATAAAATGGTACTCAACATGGGTGAAAAAGGACACTTCCAAAGACCATAAAAGTTATTGAATTAAGCCAGCAGTGGTAGAACACATCTTTAATTCCAACACTTGAGAGGCAGAGGCAGGTAGATTTCTATGAGTTTGAGGTCAGCCTGGTCTATAGAGCGAGTTCAGAATATTCAAGGCTATAGAGAGAAACCCTGTCTCACCTCCACCCAAATTACCGAAGGAAAACCCCAATGTCAGGGATAAGTTACCTCCTGGAAACTTGGCCAGGGAAGCCCTTGAGGCCTGACAAATCATGCAGGCTATTGCTACTGCTATTGATTTCAAGCCAGTACTATACAGTAAGACCCTATTACTGAAGACCTTGCTTTGTAGGACATGGAGAAATTAAGCTGGGACTGAACTGGAAACTCCTACCCTACTGGTTGGCTTTCACAGTGCCAGAGGGGTCATGCAGACTGCTGGTTAAAAATTGTCACCAACATCCTTGCTTGGCTGTGGATCCCACATGCTAAAATATTGACAAGCCAGGTAAGATGTGCCTATGTGTGTAATACTGACTTTGCTATCATGGGTAAGAGCAGCAGCCTTCTGATTGAATTTGAGGCCTCCTCCACATCTGCTACTATAAACCAGGACAAAAACCTATGCCTAGAAAGGTCATGGTCCATCAATGAACAAACTTCTGTGGTTTTACTAGATGACTATTATGTACCTTCAATCTGCCTCCTAAACTTGGGTGTTTCCACTTATAGACCACCATCGTTGACAGCATCAGTTCATAACCACTGATAAAGTTTCTTACAACAAATGACCATGGCTGGGGCATTGTGGCCTAATCCTTAGTTACATATGAAGACCTATAATCACCTCCTCCAATGTTCAGGGATAATTCTGGAAGAGGACCTGGAAAGAATGTGATACTGAGCCAGGCATAGTGGTACATACCTTTAATCCAGTAGTTGAGAGTCAGAGGCACGAGGATCTACAGAGTGAGTTCCAGAACAGCCATAGGGCTGTTAAACCCTTTCTTGAAAAACAAAAATTAAAAAAATAAATGTGAAACTCAGAGGAAAGGGTGGAGGTTGTATAGTAGTTTCCTACATATTGAAACATTCCAACCTACAGGGAATGTTCTTAAGACCAGATGTTTCATCTTTCTCCTTATGTTGCCCATCTATTTATTCATGGTTTTGAATTCCCAGTTTGGTCATTGTAAACTTCTGTGATCTGTGAGCCTAGCTCTGATGCCTTTTTTTTGTTCAGACTTCAGTTATGGGTTTTCTTATCTCTTGCATAATTTTTTTTGCTTAAAACCAAAGTAATAAATACATCAGTAGTAGGACATGAGGTAGGTAAAAATCTTGAGATCATCTGGACAGCTAATGATGTTTGCTACTTACTGTAAATGCAATGTCAGAGGCAAAAATCCCTTCTAGTGTCCTTAGGTATTTTTTTGTTGTTGTTCCTACATTATCTTTGGATTTTTGACTGTTGGGGGAGGGAACTGTGCATTGGTTCCTGGCTGCCCAGCCCCGCAATAATCACACATAAACTGTATTATTTAAACCATTGTTTGGCTCATTAGCTCTAGCTTCTTATTGGCTAACTCTTACATATTAATTTAACCCATTTCTATTAATCTATATATCTCCACGTGGCTGCATTTTACTGGGTAAAGTTTCCAGCGTCTGTCTCTGGTCTCCATGGCTTCTCCTAACTTCACCTTCTTCCTCCCATTCTATAGGCCAAGCCAGTTTTCTTGATTCATTAACCAATAAAATCAACACATAGACAGAATGACCTCCCATACCACTTGACAGAAGTTAGTGGACATGGTCTGAAATAGACATTTCTTTGAGCTGTAATATGCTGTTGTTGTACTTGCATACTATTAATGGAGTGACAAACAGTGGGATGAAGGAAGCATTCTAAAATTCTAAGATAAATTCTTAATCTTTTAGTTCACTTTCCTCTTACAAAAGGCTAGAGAGAGTCAGAATTCTATATTGCATTTTCCACACTGCAGTTAGGTTTTGTAAAACTCCATGTAGTTAGAGTCTAATAAAGTAATTTCTCAGAGGACAAGGCTGTTTTGATGAGAACAGAGCGCCCTGTGAGTGTTTCCTCCTTGCTCTTTCTGAAGTACAAGGTATTTTTCTTTTTCCCATTTGAACTTCATGGTGTTCTTTAAAGCAAAACCCAGGAAACTGTGGGTAACTCATTAGGGAAAGATCCCCCTTAGACTTATAAAATTCTTGTTAGTTTACACTGAAATTGCAACAATTAATCAATTACACGTTAAAGTTCTCTAGCAACTCTGGCTCCTGCTGTGGGCCTCTACTGTCAATGAACCAGGAAGCTTTGCATATGCCTGTCTGTCTCTCTGTCTCAACAGTTTGGAGAATCACAGTTTGCCCTGTGACTTCTGTACTTTTATGGATCTAAAAATTGTTGATATTTAATTTGTTCAGGTTCTTTTCTTGTGAGATCAGAAACTAGATGTTAAAACTATTTCTCTTTTAAATAGTGGGCTTTCTATTTTGGAATAACAAATGATTTTTATGTCTCTCTTGTTTCTCCTCTCCCTTGAGACAGGGTCTTTCTACATAGCCCTGGCTGTCCAGGATCTCTCTCTCTGTAGACCAGGATGGCCTCAAACTTGAAGAGTTTTTCTTGCCTTTGTGTCTTGAGTGCTGGGATTAAAGTCATGACCCACCCTGGCCAGAGCTAACAGAACAATGTTTCTTTGTATTTGCTTGTTTCTCTCCATTGTAGTTACCATGTTGCTATGTATATTGTTCAGTGCACTGTTAACTTCCAATATACTATCATTGAATTTTAGGGCATCAGTCTGTAACATGTCTCAGTATTCAAAGAATCTTTTTCTACTTACAAGCCATGTTAAATTAGTTTATGTTAAACAATCCCTAGAAAAATCAAGGTTGGCATTGCGGACTGCCTTTGGCAGTGGTGATAAAAGGTGGTGCCTCTGAATTCCCGGTTAGTATTTGAGTGCAATAATTCTTAATCATGACCAGATGATGAGGATTTAATTGAACTCTGCTATTTCCATTTAAAATTGCATTGCTCTGAAACTGGCGTGTGAAAGAAATTCACTTTTTTTCCAGTCTAATCTTTTTTATCTGCAATGACTAATAATTTTTACTATCTGACAAAGCTTTGGGTTTTTTGCTTGTTTTTTTTTATATTGTTTTGTTTTGCATGGAGTGATTTTTATCTGCCCAAATTTTATGTATGTCTTGATGTTTCAACAGAGATTAATCTTGAATATCTGAGCCTTCTACATCCTCCTCCCGAGTCCTAAGATTACAGCTGTGTGCTACGATATTCACTTCATGTGGTGGGGTTTTAACTTAGAATTTGGTGCGTGCTAAGCAACCATTCTACCAACCTCATCATGTCCCCTGCCTTCAATTACTTCCTTCTTTCATATCTGGTAATAGCTCCTTTTGAGGTAAAGCAATATGATCTTGTGAAGATTTATATAGTGTTTTGTCTCTTCCGGCAACTACATTTTAATACAGATTAATACTTTGATTCCAGGTTTGTTTTGTGCGGGGCGCATCCTGACCAGCAGGAATGAACGCCACCAAAAACGAGAATTCCTTCCCTGGTCACATCTTTATTCGGAGCCCTTTGATTGAGGAAAATTGGGGGAAGGGAAGATAGAGCAGGGACGAGAGAAAGCTTAGAGAGAGCGGAAGTAGAGTCCCGAGGCAGCTGCTTTTAAACGGTGGAGAGGCTTGAATGCTGTCCTGATTGGTTAATGCCATTCTGCTGGACTGAGCATGTGCAAGCAAGGGTGCAGGCAAGGGTGCTCAGCCCCACGTGGCTACCTCCAAACTGCAGGACCACCTGTGCCTCCAGGTGGCTCCCAACAGTTTTGAATCACATGTCTTTCTTACTTCAGGTTGGGATTGAATGACAGTCCTGATTTCTGGTTGGAGCTGGTGGGCATGGAGTTGGATCTTATTTTGAGATACCTGTTTCTCCTCCATGTTTCAGACTTATATGTTTATGTAGTTGATCTTGCTATTTAGATAGATAGATAGATAGATAGATAGATAGATAGATAGATAGATAGATAGATGGCTGGAGATATAGATAGATAGATAGATAGATAGATAGATAGATAGATAGATAGATAGATAGATAGATACATGCACACACAAGCTTATGAGGATTTGATATCAAAATGATGTAGAAGTAAATGTCCTAGAGAAACTAGAACACCACAAAAACTAGAGGAATCATTTGGGAGCAGGTTTGTTCTTTAGACAAATTTGATGATCTGGAATTCTGGGTGCAGAACTTCGTTGGTTCTTAAAAAACCTCAGAAGATGAAAATGCTGCCCCAAATTCAGAAAGAAAAGACTAGACTCATGAGGTTTCTGATGGTAACAAAACTCTACTGGAAATTAGACTAGAGACCATCCATGTTACATTCTGGGAAAACAATTTATGTTTTGTACATGCCTTAATGTTTTGTAGGAGGCTCGGTTAAAAATTGACAGATTTTTTAAATTGGTGAAAGTGTCATTTTCTTTTTCTGGTACTGGGGATTGAATATAGGATTTTACATGGACAATCTCTGTACCACTGAGCATCATGCCTAGAGAGATTTTAAGCATCAGCAGGGTTTTGGATAAGATGAAGTCTAAGGTTGGGCATGTTAGAAAAAACTTTTAATGCTAGCACTCAGCAGATAGAGTTAGGTGACTCTGTGAGTTTAAGGCCAGCTTTGCTGTCTATGTAGCAGGTTCCAGGTTAGCCAGGCTAAAGAGTAATGTCCTGTTTAAAAAACACCAAACACAAGCACAGAAACAGTAGCAACAAAAACATGTAGCCTATAGAGAAAGGGAGACAAGTTTAAATTGTGGAAAGTAAAAGTGCTTTTAAAGATGTGCTTCAAAAGAGACTAGCATATTCATTAAGATGCAGAAGAGGCCTAGACACTGGCTATCATAAGTTCAAGGTATAACACTGTGAAGTCAGTTGATAGACTTTTATTTTTTAAAAGAGAGAAAGCTTAAAGGGTGCGCTAATCACTCAAGATGACCTGAGATATGTTTTCCACAGTTCAAATAGCTAGGCACTAGGAAACTGTTGGAGCCATGGTTCAAAGAGTTCAGTTTCTGCATAAGTTAACGGCAGAGGTTGATGTTACCTACTTTTCTGATTTTTTTCAAGCATGCAGAATATAAAAATTCTTATGGAGAATTCCACCCAGATTTTAAAAGAAAGGCCATGCGATATGTACTAAAGTTGTATTTCTCTGAAGAGCCCCTGGGATGGTGATATTACATTCTAGAAATTGAAGGAACATGGAATGTCTGTTCAGGAAAGCTTCAGATAATGATTCGAGCAAACAGAGAGAGGATATGTAGGAGGCAAATTACAAGGCCATAGGGAACAAACCGTTTAAGCCTGTTGGGGTTTATTCTATCATATACCATGAATGCTGGATATACAGCTGCAGGATTTGCATTTTAAAATTTCCTCTGCCAAGTTTCACTCCTATTTTGATTTTATCTTTTCTATGTTTTGATTCCTCCCTTTTATAATGGCAATGTTTATTCTATATCTTTGTATCTTTGTAATTCATAACATTCTTCCAGATTTTACAAGTACATATAGCTAGGAGATTTCCTTGTGCCTCAGTAGAAACCCTGAACTTGGGCTTTATAAAAATGATGGAATCATTTAAGACTATGTAGACTCTTGGAGATTGGCTGGGAATACATTTTGAAATATGAGATGTCTTTGGGGTCCTCAGGTAAGAATGTTATGGCTGAAAGTGATAGGTTTCAGTTTCAAGTGGACAAGAAGTTAACTGGTCACTGTTAGTATTCATTGTCAGTTTGACTGGATTTAGAATCACCCAAAGGACTGATGAGGCCCAGACTTGAATGTTTATGTTAGCATATTTCCAGATAAAATAAAAGTCAGTGAAAGCCCATGCTGAATGTAGATGACATCATCTTTATTGATTGGACTAGATAGAAGGAAAGGGTTTTGAGGAAAGCCAACTCTTGTTTTTTTTTTCCTTGTGCACCCTTTTCTTCCATGATGTTGCCTCTCAGCCACATCTCAAAGAAACCACAAGATACAGTATATATTTCTAATGATTGTTTATGTTAGATAGCTCATCACAGTGATCTGAAAATAGCTATACATCTTCTCTTTTGTTCTGTGAAAGTCCTCAGTAGACTGGATGACACCTACTTATATTGCTATGAAGGGACCATTTTTACCATTTCTTTTTTGAATGATAGTTTCTTTCTCCACATGATCTCAGAAAAACACCTAGAAAGAATGCTTTACCAACAAGTTCAGTATGCATTAACCCAATCAAGTTGGCACAAATGATTAGTAATCACAGATACTAATGAACCTTATTCCATTATATTTTATTTTCTAACCTTTACATTCACTGTTAAGGCTAAACTCTAGTAGAATACTAATCTCATTTGTAAGTACTGGAACTGACTATTAGAAATTTACTGCTTTACCATTGAGGGGCTATGACCATATTTCAGTGGTAAAATGTAATTAGTGTGTAGGGAACCCTAGTTTAGATCCCTAGAATTCCCTAAAAATAAAAAGAAAAGACATTTTGAATTTCTAATTCTCATATTCCCTCTCTTATTTTCATGGATTTTGAATAACCATTTCCATCAAGTTTGTATGAATGTCTTATGTAGCTTTTCAAAGTGAACTGCCAACCAAATTGTTATTCCTGTTGCAGAAACAAAGATTAATAAAGTGATATGAAGTAGATAAAACAAAGTCCCATTTATTACATGAACTTCAAATTTAGCAAGCTCTCCTACATAAGTTTCTCCAGTTTAATTGATCTAACTTTTCTTGTTGGGTACCAGAAATGTAAGTCAGAGAAACTTCTTAGTTTATTCTTCAGTATATAGTAACTACACCCTATTTAGCAATATATATAATGCCTGTAGATGTCACTGTATCCTTATAATTCTTTTCAGAAATTCAGCTACTGCACTTCTCCCCAGTCCAGATGTATAAAGGGAGACTGAATTTCTGTTTTTTAAACAGAGAATTTCACAATACCGAAAAGTAAAATTTAAGTAGTAATATGTAGAAACACATGCACACACGAACGTGCACTTTCTCTCTCTCTCTCTCTCTCTCTCTCTCTCTCTCTCTCTCTCTCTCTCTCTCATACACACACACACACACACACACACACTTCTGCTCAGAAAGAATGTTAATGGTGACTAATGAATCAAATATTTTTTCATTAGTGAAATGGATAAATTTGTAGATTAGAAATAACCAGATGAAAAATGTGGCTCTAGATACTTTTTTAAAATTAAAAAGAGATTTTAAAGACACCTAACATCTTGTCCAAATCATATTTCAAAGATATTTTAGAGCTCTTAGGAGACTTAAAATGAATTTTATGTCTTACAAATGAAAAAAACGGAAATTATGCTTTTCTGGATTAGTTAATGACAAAGGAAGTAGAAATGAATAAGGTGTGTTTAAAAAAAACGTTGCTTGCTTTGGCAGTCTTTTGCCTGAGAACTGGAGTTGGCTAATGTTCAAGCACTCTGTGTGAGTAATTCATTGTCCTTCCCCCTCATTTGTGTTATACAATAGTTCGCACATAGGATGGGATGCTATATAAAAAAATCATGACACCAATATAAGAATTTCAGAGGATACGGAGTGGAATTAAGATACTGAAAGTAGAATATGCATGTTGAAAGGGCAAGAAATCAATTGGCGTGGCTGCTCAGGTTTTGACAGTCTTCCTTGCTTTGTACTGCAAAACTGTGGGTCAGTATTTGTTTACTTGACAGCTGTGCTCCTTTCATTAATTTAATTCATGCTTATTAGATACTTAAAAGATATGTGCTAACTGCATTTTAAACACCAGCTTCTCCTAAATAACTCTTACACAGGAAGCACAAGCTTTAGATCTTTCCTTAGTTGCTTAAATAACTTTGAAGTCCATTATATAGACATTGGCCTAGCTGTTTGGAAGACACTCATGGCAGGTTACTTTCACCAGGGGGAATGAACAAATTTAACTTCTTAGGAAAGTTGTACCATTGTTTCTTTTGAACATTTTGATGTTCGTCTGCAAACAAGAATTGAAAGAAGTCAAAGAGAGCTGTCTCACAGAAAGCAAGCTTAGTAGCAAGAAAGGACAGAAGGGTCAAATGATGGTGTTCCAGGTAACAGAGACCAGAAAAGAGGATTAAGGACTGAGTCCTAATAGATTGAGGAGAGAATACGCTAGCTGAATTTCTTCTTTATTTAATATTGTACCATATTGATCTGGCAGGAGTAGGATACTGGGTCAAAATACCTTGTCAAGGCATAAGACCTGCTTGTTTTTAGTTGAGAGTATTGAGCCCTCAGCCTTTTGGAACTCATGTTATGATTATTTAAAGGAAAAAGCAGAAAGAGTTATTTGATTGTTCTCCAGCTAATTTTTCCCTTTAGAGTCATGAAGAAAAAATTTTAGGAAAGCATCTGTCTTCCAAGCCAACACTTTTCTAGAAACTTGTAAAGAGGCACTTGGGGCAAACAGTTTATTGAACTTGGAGGGCTAGGATGATTATCTGTATATCTAACTCCTATGATGGGAATACTTAATAGATTTAATTCAAATATGCATCTGGAATTTTGAAACTATGTTTCAAAGTGGGAAAACATTTGAATACCTGAAAATCAACAGCATAATACTCTTACTCCCCAACTATATTAAAAAGTCCAAGAGTCACATAAAGGTGGATTCAAGAGTACTAAAGCAAAAAGTCAAGCTGTATCAAAGAACCAAAAGAATAACACCTTTGCAGTGTTGTGTGATTGTTAAGCTTACCATAATTGCTTGCAAAGGGCTGAGGCAGCCGTTATCTAATGGCACTGCAGGGACAGCAAATAATAACCTTCTTATGGTATTTTTAAAGCTAACTTACCAGAATTGGATCCAATATGTGATTAAAGTTCTGTTATCTTGATATAAGAAAAACTGTTTTGTAGCACATCTTTGAGTTGAATTGAAAAGTTTACCTGTTCTCTATTCATGTAGGATGTTAGTATTGGTGATGTTTGCCCAGTTGACAAAGTCTAGGGCTTAGGATGAGAAACAAAGTTTACGACAGTATATGGCATCTGAATATCCTCACTACTTCATTTGAAGCCAGAATTTTAGTTGTTTATGAAATTTGTAGTATCTTAAATATAAATTTCTACATGATGATGCCAAAGAAATTCTTCTTCCCCTTCTGTCCTTGACTCGGTTCATTCGTTATTTATTCATTCATTACAAAGATATTTATTTAAGATCAATTATGCACCAATAATATAGTTGATGTTTTGGCTCCAAGATGATCAGACATTCAGTTTTTTCAGAGAATCAGAATTAGAAAAGCAAGAGGATATACGATTATGATGGATTCTAGGACACAGACAAGAAGAAACTTAGTCTTGGTGGACTCAACTGAATTGAATCATAATCAAGCAGTTAATTAACTCAACAAATGTAAGACAGAGATAGTTGTTGACATCATTTAGTAATCTTATCACTTGCTCTTGTGTGTTATTTTGGGACAGTACATTTAAGATTGTGTTATAATTATTTATCTATCCCTCCTGTTTTATTTGAATGCCTTAAGAACAACTCTGGTTTGTTTTTGTTTGATTATTTTAAATCATACTCTATTCCTAGGTTTCTCAGTGTGGTTGGAATTCAGTATGTATGTATACATATATAAATATATATATGTCTCATATAAATTATGTAATATATAAAATTATATATTTATCACATATAAATGCATTATATATTATTTATATAAAAATTCTAATTTATTATATGTATACAATAAATAATGAACATAACAATAAGGATATAATAAATGGATGGACAAGTATGTTTAGCTTGATTAAACCATTACGCAATATGGATATTTATCGAACTATCACATTTCTCTATTAGCATGTACAATTTCTTTCTTTTTATGTACTGTTTGAAAATGAGACAAATTTGTCTAAAAACTAACCAACATAGTAGAGAGAAATCATTGTATTGTATGCTGTAAATAATCTATCAATATATCTAAATTTATCAACCTATCCATGGATGGCTACATGTAATAATAGAGTCTTTATTCCATTGGAAATTTTACACAAGGCAGTATTTTTATTTACACAATAAATTTTCATTTTAGAATGGCTCCTTTCTTTATTAAAGACTGCTATAGAAAGTCTCTAACTTTATACCAGATAACGGATTATGGTTTAAAATGTCACCAAATCTTGCATACTATATGAATTTTTTTAAATGGATAATGACAAATTGTGAACAGAAATTCCTTAGTTCTGGAATATTTTCTGGGAAATGAGGAAGTCTACTTATAAGGAAGATTCCAGCTATGAAGCAGAAGGCATTGGTGCCAAAGTTTTCTCTCCTGACATAGTGATGAAGCAATTCCATGTAAAATGGCAGGAGCATCAGAGAAGGAGACATTGCTTTTAAATTTTTAATTAGAAAAGGAAAAGCAATTTATTTTTTCACTTGTGTAACTATTAGAGTGGAATGAAATTATACTTTAGACAAAAGTATTGGGCAGATACTTAAACTATAGACTAGAGAAGGTGCCCTGGAAGTGTCTGGTCAACAGGAATAGCACTAAACCAGACATAAAGCAAGCTTTTATAAGCTATTGTTCAGAAGAGACTAAAGTTACTGTGTAGTCTGTCATAGATGTTGGAAAGATACACAAGTAGGGAAAGAGTGGTTGCAAAATATGTTTCCAAGTATTATGGCCTTATCTAGCAATGAACTTATGCCATGCCTCCTGTGTAGGCAGTGGCCGAAGGGATATAAGTCCTCAGAGGTTTCTGCAGGAAATGCTAATGTTATTCAAGGCAAGGGTAAGAAGGTTACAGTGGATACTCCTAGAAATTAGGATTCTATTGATTGTGGCAAGGGATATTCAAGGCCTATGTCTTATATCATCCCCATAGCAAATTACTCAGAAGTGGGCCAGAAACAAGAAGCAATAAGACGTGTTTAGGGGAGTTAGAATTAAATTATCAAAATAGTGGGACTTCTTAAGAAAAGCCTGTGTGTTGTTGCAGAAGGTGCTTGTTATTATTTATGAGCACCTGAGGTCAGTTTCTCAGCACCTAGTTTTGGTGGCTCACAACTGCCTGTAACTTCAGCTCCAGATCTGCTGTCCTCTTCTGTCCTCTGTGGGCACCTACAATTACATATCTACAGCCCTTATACAGAAACACATATATACATAACTTAAAAGAACATCTTAGGGGCCATAGAGACAATTTAATAGTTAAGAGCACTTGCTGTTTTTGCAGATGATCCTGGTTCAATTCCTAGCACTCACATGGCAGCTCACAACTGTCTGGCACTCCAGTTGCAGCTCATCCACTGTCTTTTTCGGGCCCCCACAGACACTGCACACACATGTAGGCACATGCATGTGTACACACACACACACACACACACACACACACACACACCAAAATAAAATAAAACATTTTAAAAAGAGAGAGGTTATGTGAAAGGTACAATTGATGCTATATTCCAATTCCCTCCTTCACGTAGTGCTTCCACAGCCTTGTTGTGTGAAGATGTTACACCCAAAATCCCAAACCTCAATCACCACTATTGTTCTTTAAAAAGAATATGATGATGATGGGATGCCCCGGGCAGCTCACAGCCAGGCAGAGACTGCCACCAGAGCAGTGCAGGGTCCCTGGACGAGCGGCAGAGTCAGGCAGCTGGATGCGGTGGACGACAGAGTAAATGGACATAAGGCAATACATAAAGCTAAACATTTATTACTTAAAAAAGGGAGACATAGACAAACATAGAGAGAGACAGAAAACACATGTGCACATGACAAGAGACGAACAGAAAAGGGGGAGCCAAGATGGCGACGAGGTCAGAAGTGGCTAGAAGTGGGCGTGGTTAGCTCTTAAAGTGATCGCAAAGGAATAACATGCCCGGATCCTTTTTATAATAAAAAGTAGAAGGTTAGACATTACAGGTTGAAGGAATTGGGGTGGCAAATTCTTAAGACTGCTTCCGGCTGATTTGTGGGTGCAGTCTTTGGGGGGGGTGAGGGAGATCCGAGAGAAGCTGGGTGCTGTTTACATCCTGGCATAGCTGGTCTCTGCTCCCAACAGGACAGGTGTCTGTGGCATGGAAATGTCTGGTGTCCCTTGTACCTGGTTAGGGTATTGGCAGAACAGAGGACAAAGTTAAATTGAGAAAAAATTTTTAGGACCAGGGAATTGAGAGGTTTGTATCTGACCTGTTTATGATGGGTTTTTTTTTTAATTCGGCTCCCTGAAACTCATAAGAAAAACAGAAGTTTTAGACATATATATATATATATATATATATTGTATTAAGAACTCCTTGGGTTTGTAAAAACAGAAATTATAAAGAAAAGTATTTTTATTTGGTGAGACAATCTGGCAAAACCTCTCAGCTATCAGACTGTCAGAGATCTTTGAGAAGGATAAGATTTTACTTGAGTTACTGATTAAAAAATGACAGAGAGCTTACTTGGTTGGCATCTAGAGCTACTCTTTTGGGTCCTCCCTGGTCACTGAAGGTTGCATTTGACCTCTGTTGTTTAATGTAGAGCCTGCCAGGCTTTTGAAGACCCTGTGGACTAAGAAATCTTTAGGAAGACAGGCCTACCTTGACCTGGGCAGCTAGGCTGTCAATTCCAGTGATCCTGTCCACGTTTGGAGGTCTCCAGTTTAGGTGAAAGGCAGCTTTTGCCCAATGGTCAGCACTTGGCAGTAGAAGCAAACTGCAGATGGACGGTGGTCAGTGACGTGACCGTTTGTCTTCTGTCTTCTTGGAGGAAACAGAGTGCTTGCTGCTAGGAGCCAACCTGTCTCTTTTTGTTATGAAAAGTTTTTTAAATAATTAAATATCGCATTTTCCAGATCTCTGAGCAGTTGAGGGCTGATTATTAGGTATAGCTGTAGTATAGAATCTGTCTGGAAGGTTGGGTTTGAGTTTGACTGTATTGACTCTTAACAGGTAAGATCTATATTTGTAAAAAGACAGACAGAAAGAAAAAAACTGTTTGTAACATTAAGATTAGTGGCAGAACTGACAATGGTAAAAAAACAGCTTAAAAGTACAGACCAGTTTAAAATATGAGACTTATGATTTTGTAGTCTGAAACAAGATGAAATGAACAATCATTATACATAGAAAGATTGAACAGGAATTAGGCAAACCGTATGCTTCTGATGGGCCCTATCAGAAAGCATGTCAGTATGCAAAACACTTGTTATCAGAGTTAACGAGAACACCGAGGAGGGGGAGAGGAAAGCAGGATATACATAACAGTGGGAGAGCTTGGTTGCATGATCTGGCTCTCAGTGAATCTAGAGATAAAGTCGCCTGACCCCAATGACCATGGCGGCGGACACGTGTTGTTGCTTGAATGGAAAAACCGCGGGAATTTTAAAAGCCAGGGGCCGCCTGGTTGTTATCTAGAGTCTGAATCATGAAAACCCACATAAACAGACAATTTAAAGACGGATAGGTGTGGAGGATTTTGAGTAGGCTGGTACGACTTGCTTTCCCAGGTCAAGACCGTGAATAACCCACAAAAACCATGGCATCTCGAGCCTATGGGGAACAGCTCCCCGTTTAGGTGAGATAAAAATGAATTGACCACCCAGGACACGTGGGTGAGCGTCCCCAATCCACGTGTGGGGTGGTATAGGCCGAACCGGATCAGCCTTTTCATCCATGAGAAAGATGAGAAAGAGAGGAAGACGACTGGAGGCCCCGGGCCACCAGATGAGGGAATGCACGGGCTTAACAGGATGCAAGCCATAATGAACACCAGCGATGGGGCAGAGAAGTACCCCTCCCCGAACCCAGAAACACCGGGAGGACCGGTCACTCCCGGGATAAAAAGGCTCAGATAAGCTGGCTGGAGTGAGGAAACTTACAATTAGAAGCCGGTGTTGTTTGTAGGAATGAGTCCAGGCAGTTGGAACACTTGGGTTGGTGTTGAGCAGGCCCTCGGTCCCGATTCAGTCCCAGAAGTTGGTGCTCAGAGTCCCAGACAAAAGGTGAAGCTGGAACCCTGGCTCTTGGCGGGTGAATCTGTCGAGTCACAGCATCAAATATTGTTCTTTAAAAATAAATATGATGTTGGGATGCCCCGCGCAGCTCGCAGCCAGGCAGAGGCTGTTGCCAGAGCAGTTCAGGGTCCCCGGGCGAGCGGCAGAGTCAGGCGGCTGGATGCGGTGGACGGCAGAGTAAATGGACATAAGGCTATACATAAAGCTAAACATTTATTGCTTAAAAAGGGAGACATAGGCAAATATAGAGAGAGACAGAAAACACATGTGCACACGACAAGAGACGGACAGAAAAGGGGGAGCCAAGATGGCAACGAGGTCAGAAGTGGCTGGAAGTGGGCGTGGTTAGCTCTTAAAGTGATCGCAAAGGAATAACAACCACCATAAGACTGACTCCAGTGCAAAAATAAAAAGTCTTTATTGTGAGTTAACTCATGTCTTTCTGTCCATCCTAAGCATCAGCAACAGCAGCAGCAGGAACAGTGTAAAATAAACCTTGAAGATTTATGTATGGGAAGAAGCTTGGGGAATTCCAAACCACTAGGGGCTCAGTGATTCATCCCTGCGCAGGGATTGGCTGGTTTTGTGTCAGCACCAGAGATGGTTCTGATTCTGGGACCAAACTGTTTTTCTTTCTTGGATTCTTTTTATCTTTTTGACTCTAATTTTCAGGCCAGGGCGATTATCTTTAGTATGCTCTGGATCTAGGGGCTTAGTGTTTTCTTTTGGTCCTGGTTTCAGGGTCTGGGTATTTTTTTCATCTCTAGTTTCAGGTCTCTTACCCTAACTCTAATCCTATTTTCAGGGTGTGTTTCTTTCACTGGGTTGGAGCTTGGAACAGAGACATTCAGGGTCTGCGTAGAGGCTGCAGATCAGGGCTATTCTGGGGCCTGGATCTCTCAACAAGACTTTTCCTGAGGAGATGCAACACACATCTGTCCACCACAGATAGGGATCCTATAATAGACGAGAGAATGGATATCACCAAAGTTCAATTTAATGAACCAATGAGTTTTATTGAGGCTAACTGTAGGAGTATGGGTAAAGGGTTACCTACAGAAGCAGAAATGACTCAAAGACAGCTTCATCACTAAAGCCCCCTTCAACTTGGGTGATGACTCACAAAAGCTGGGAACCTGGAGCACACTGAAAAGTATGCCAGCAACTCAATAAGTTAGCAGGTGTCCTTCTCAAATGATTCAGTTGATCTAAACCTTTGTCAGGCTGATCATTTTTTCCCCTACTTCTTCCAGGCAGATGGTTTAGTCTCAGAAAATACTCTTTATACCTTGGCTTGTCTAAGAGTGACTATTAGTAATATTATTGTTTCCTCTTGAGAAGAATGGGCCTAGCAAATCTGGTCAGTTTCAGGAACTTCCTGAAGTTATTTTAAGTTGTTTACTCTCTGTCTTAAGGAACCTCCCTGGGAGACAGAATGTTTCAGTCTCCAAGAAAACTGTTGCACACAGGCCTACCTCCAGTTTTTGCTGTTGTTTGCTTTGTGATTGCTTTTACCCATGGCCTATTTCCAAAGCACTGCTAGAAGAAAGCTAGAATTCCTAAAACATTATATCTTATATCACTTCCTTTCCAATGGCTGGCTGATGAGGTAGCATGAAAGCTCTGTTGACTCAATTTACAAAATGGAGAACGTTGAGGAATAATTAATATTCCCAGTTATTTGATGGGTTTGGAGCAAGTGGGGGCTTCTTCTTAAAAATAACATTCTGTTTGCTTTGTCTGTATTTTTTTCTCATTATCCTTTCCATTTTCTTGGGAGTAATACCATTCAGTTTTAAGAATGAATGCATAAGTCATGTATGATTGTGATGCCTTCACATATGAGGGACACCAAAGACTGAATAATCAGTTCTATTCACATACAAAGCCTTGAAAATATCTTGACTTTGAATGCATAGGAGTTGACTTTAGGATAAACAAATTTTGATCACTTTGCCGTACTTTCTCAATAAACAACATTAACGTTTGAATTGTATTCTTTCTCATTTCTTTTACAGTGACAGGGTTATATATTTTTTTCTTTTCTTTACTGATCTCCTTTAAAACCTCTCATAATGAGATTAATGTTTAATTCATATGTGTTTTGTGTACTAATAATAAGAATATTAAGGAAAGACAAAAGGAAGAGAAAAATGTGTCTAACTCTTCAGAAGTCTGTCATTTAGAATAGAAGTATGAAAATGCACTTTTAATTAAAGTGAATCACATTTTAAGGCAGGATGAGAAAGACAGTTTTAAATTTGGAGAGTAAATACCTTTAGAGCTTGAGAATGTATCTTAATCATAGAGTGGCTGTGTAGCATGTGTGAGGCCCTAGGTTCAAAGATCTCTATCCTCAGAGGGTCAGAGTTTTCACTGTTAAATATGATCTAAGATAGTATTGGAGACAGTCTACTGACAGGACAAAACAAGTTGTAAAGATATTTTCCTCAATATTCAAAATTCTTTTTTCCCAGTGATTATCAATGATTATTTCTTAGCAATCCCAATTAACATCTGTTTTTAAAGCTACTGAATACAGTTAAAAGTACTCTATTATTTTAGGTCTTTATCCAAAACGGTGATATTTGTAAGCATCTCCATCATTCCTATTTATTTATAGATCCTAATTTGACCACACATAACACTCAACACACCCAAATTGTGACTTCTTTTTTTTAGTTACCTTACACAATATTATACTTTTATGTTTCTGTATTATTTCTACCTTTTCTACTAGAAGCCAGTAAGAATAGAGACTTTAGCTTGCCACTATATAGCACCTTGAGAAGTGACTGATATATATTAGGCACTTGATAAATATTTGTTGAATCAAATAATGAATAAAAGATGACTGTGCATAAGGTTAATGCAAAACACCTGAAAAGGAATTGATATGCTTCTGTGAAATTCATTCTAAATATTTAAACTCTTGTATATTAATCATAGATTGTGAAGTATCACAGCATAATGAAGGCAATAAAAACTTTCTCCTTTTTACCTGGTTATAATCCTGAGTTAAAGTTCTGGGTTTGCAATTTGTTAGCTGTTTAGTCTTACAGGGACATTTGGCATGTCTCAAGTTAAATGGTTTTGTCTAGATATTAAAATGAAAATGACTGTCTTAAAATGCATACACATGGATGTCACAGTTATTGGCTATGAGATTTTGGCTTTCTCTCATTACTTGAAGTCACATGAACAAGACTTTTAGAAAATAAGTTTAAGATTTTCAAAAAGCTTTCCCAGGCTTTTTAAGGGCTGACTTGTTTAACTATTATATACATATTGTTTTATTGTTGAATAAAATAGAAAAATAGGTCAGGCATAGTGGCATGGGACTTTTAGTTCCAGTACTCAGGAGGCAAAACTTTATGTATGCTCAAGGCTAGTCTGGTATACATAGTGCATTCCAGGTCAGCCAGAGCACATAATGGAAGACAGTCTCAAAATCAAAAGAAAACAAGAAAAGGAAAAGAAAAGAAAAAATGAAATAAAACAAGAAAATAAATAATTCCATCCAAAAATTATACTATAGTTTCCAGAGTCATAGTCTGTTCAGAGTAAATTTAAATTTTAGATATGTGAATGTAATATCTGTAAAAGTTGTTTCCAGATATCAAGAAAAATAAAGCAATGAAGGTAGTATCAACTATGTTTCTATTGTTTTTATTCTTTGGTTTGTTTTCAAAAACAGTAGTAACCCCTAGTAACCCAGGGTTGGTTTAGATCTCACCATGTAGCACAAGCTGGCCTGAAACTTCTGATTCTGCTTTTGCAGCCTCTACAGTTATGGGAATACAGATATGTGCCACCTTCTCTGGCTCCTTGTTGTTTTCAAGGGGACCTAGTGAGTATACAGGTATACAGCAGAAGATTTTATATATATATATATATATATATATATATATATATATATAAAATTTTGTATATATATATATATATATATATAGTGACTATTAGTGGAAAAGTGTGTGTGTGTGTGTGTGTGTGTGTTTATTTTACCTGTAATTGTTGATTTTGCTCCCATGAAGATGATCAAAGTAAGTTTAATTTGGATAGGTATTCCTAAAGATTTTCTAAAAAAATATTAGTTGTACATAAGACTGGAGATTGTTTTCTCCAAACTTTTTTCTGCAAACATTAAGGATATGATTACAAATGGGTATATATTGTTGACAATGCAACTGTTAATGATTTAAAATAAGCTATGCAATAATCATGATAATGATGCTTTGGGACTTAAAACAGGGCAAATGATATCAAAACCAAGAACATTTAAATTAATTTCAAGTGACATTGTGACAAATAGAACAAATAGACACAGGTTAACAATATTTTTCATCAGTTGTTTTTATACTAAGGTATTTTAAAGAGTGATTTCAAAACTGAATGGGCTTAACAATTATTTTGTAATTAACCAGTTAAGAACCCTTACTTAATTGGCAATTTAGTTGATAATCAGTTAATTGGATGTTAGAAAATAAACTTTTTGTTTTTAAAATTTAATTACAACTTTTCTGAAAGAATATTTTTTGTCATATATATCCAGAAAAGTGATGACCCATTTTATATTTAAATAAGTAACGATCTATCAAATTATGTAACCTCTATAAAAATGATTTTTAAAGTGTAAAAGATCTATGCATACATGACACAACCTTGGGAGGTTTCAATTGTTTCTCCTAATTCTAAAAGGATTCTAATGTAGGTTATTTTTTACTTTGGAGAAATTTAGAAGATTCTTTCTGCCTGCTGTCTTGCTTATGATGAACTATTTATTACTGATAGTAAATTTCCTGATGATTTAGATAATGTTTTTCTGTTCTTTCATTCACGTATTCCTCATTTGTCAATATTATATGATCCCTTATAATGAATCAGGTCACTTGGAAAACATTCCTGCCCTCTAGGAGCATATAGTCTTGAGACAGAAACAGGCGCCTAAATAACTTGGGGAGGGGTGGCAAGTGAGTGTAGATGCTGTAATAAATTTATTGTACAACTTTAGCCAGACCATTTCCCCAAATTTCCAAATATGTATAGGTCTAGGTGAGTAGATGCCATGCAAGACACATTGTGAGGTTTAGAATGTGAAGTTAAATTGAAGTTAAACTGAATCTGATGGTATACACTTGTAATTCCCGGAACTCAAGAAACTGGAGCAGAGGACCATGAGGGTCTTAGTCACTGTTGCATTGCCATGAAGAGACACCATGACAACGCTGAAAGGGGCCCTGTTCCCTCCCACACTCCCACACCCAAACACTTGTTTTTCACAGAGAGATCTTTTATTAATCAGAGAAGAAAAGATAAAGTGAATGCTTTCTAACTTGGGCAGGAAACAGCAGCAAGCAACCTTACAGGTGTAATTTTTCAGAGAAGAAGAAGGGAAGGTCTGTGTTAGAATGGACTAGGATGATGTGGTAATGAAGGTAGGGGATGACGGAGAAAGGGAAGGGGACGAGAGGAAAGGGGCAGGGATATTTGTCCCAGAGGGACAAAGGATTGCATCTGGATAGAGGGAGACAGGTGCAGCACATAGGCAAGTGGGAGTTAATAAACGTAAAGGGGGAAACCCCATGTTAGAATGTGGTGTTTGATTTTAATTAGGCATGTTAATTACTCACAGATTGGTGCCTTGCCCAACTGTCATCAGAGAGGCTTCATCCTGCAATTGCTGGACAGAGATGCAGAGACCCACAGTCAAACATTAGGCTGAGCTCAAGGAATCCTGTAGAAGAAGGGGGAAAGGATTGTAGGAGCCAGAGGGGTCACAGACATCACAAGAAGACTAACATAATCAACTAAAATAGCCTCATAAGAGCTCATATAGATTGAACTAATAACCAGGGAGCCTGCATGGGATTGACCTAGGCCCTTTGCATATGTGTGACAGTTGTGTAACTTCATCCTCTTGTAGGACTTCTAACAGTAGGAACAGGAGCTGTTTCTGACTTTTGCTGGCTTATGAGATCCTACTCCTCATGCTGGGTTTCCTTGTCCAGCCTTAATACAAGAGGAGATTCTTAGTTTTACTGCAACTTGATATGCTCTGTTTTGCTGATATCCAAGGGAGGCCTGCCCTTTTCCTAGTAGAAACAGAGGAAGAGTGGTTGAGGAGGCAGGGAGTTTGATTAAAAACAAATATCACCAGCCAGTCTCTTCTATACAAGCAATGTGGAAGGTAGAAAGTTATATTTTTGGTTTATATGAAGTAATACGCTCACAGTGGATAACTATTTGAACTAGCTTTGCACATATAGGATATATTACAGAGTCCTGATACTTAAATTTTGTATAAAAGTGTCCTATGATATGATTTACAGCAGCACTGTAGAATAATGTTTCAAGGAAAAGTCCGTGATTTCTACACAGCACTGGAACAATTATATTCATTTTGATGTCAGGTATTTACAAGTCTCCATTGGAGTTGTAATCTAAAGAAGATATAGTGCAAAAGTTAGTATTGTGTAGTAAATGAAGCTGGAAACTCCTGGTGCCAAATATGACCAAAAGTTTCAGAATCTGTACAGTGGCCAATAGGTGAACATATCCCATTGATAAACAACTGGGAATATTTTAAATCCAATAAAATGAGGGGGCCGTAGCTCAGTTGTGGAGCATGCGCTTAGTATGTTCAAGGCCCTTGACTTCATCCTTATCACTGCAAGTAAAAAAAGATTCCTTTTTTAAAGTTAAGTTTATCAGTTTTTTAAGCAGCTAAGTGATCACGATAGAAGTATTAGCTAAGTAGTTTCATCAAAACTATCTAATAAATGGAACTATTAATCTGTTTCTTCTGATCAAGAGCACCACATTAATAAATGACTGAAAAGAATGTTAGACTCTTCCCACTTCTGGCTACAACTCTTTAAATCCTGACCAATATCCCCCAATAGTACCCTCCAACCCCTGGGCTTCATAACCAGGCCGACACCTCTGGCTGCTTTACTGGAGGCCATGCTGCTCCTAAGGACTTCAGGTAATACATCACCTCACCACACACTAACACCGCTTAGAGCCAGCCAACAACCCCAGACTACACCCTCTTCCCTCGGGTTCCATAATTGGCAGAAGACTTCTGCTTCACTTGAGGCCAGGCTAGATCTTGGAACCTCATGTATGACACTGACCACCCACTAACAGTCCTGAACCCCTGCCCAACAGTCCCAGACTTAACTCCCTCCTCTAGGCTTCGTATTTTGGCCCACAATACCATCAGAATACTTCTCCTTTATCTGAGGCCAGGATGGTACTAGCGTCTTTTAAGTTGACAGAGCAGCCTCCAACTGTACTCCCTCCCCTGGGCTTCATATTCCAGCCCACAACCTTAGAAGTAAACTTCTGATGTATTAGAGGACACACTGTACTAGGAATCCCAGAGATAAGCAGGTACCCAGAATCCCAGAGACCACACAGATATTTAGAATCCAAACCCCCAGAGGTCTTGCAAGCCACAAAAATCCCATTGGAGACATACTACTGAACCTGAACATGCGTTAGTCACCAGAACTCCCGGCCACTTATGCCAGAAAATCAGAAAAGAAACAAACCAATGAACAAAATACACATCCAAAAAAGACAAACTCAGGAACCAACACCCAGACCTAAAAATCATCTCAAACCCAGATGCCTAAATGCCAGCTTAAGAACGCAATAAATAGTCTAGCAGAGGACCATCGGTGGGGTGAGTTTGCTTCGGGCCGTGGCAGGGTCCCGGTGAGGAGGAACTTGGGTGTTCCCCGACCCCATAGACGCCCAGGTCGCCCTGCAGTGCTGGCTACCCCCTCCCGCCTGCCATCCCAGCTCCCATCCAGGTAGGAATTCCTATATTTCTCCCTTCCCCCTGGGGCCATAAAATTTCCCCAGCTCAGCTGCCTTGCAAGCTGGGCCTGGGCTGTAGGCACAGCCCAGCTCGAGGCAGTTCCTGGGTCTTAAAGGCCTCCCTGAGGACAGGTGGACCAGGGGCCAGCTCAGTCACATTCCTGACCAGCAGGGGCCCTGACTTCTATCAAAGGGCCATCGGTGGGGTGAGCTTGCTTCAGGCCGTGGCAGGGTCCCAACAAGGAGGAGCTTGGGCATTCCCCGACCCCATAGACGCCCAGGTCGCCCTGCAGTGCTGGCTACCCCCTCCCGCCTGTCATCCCAGCTCCCATCCAGGTACGAATTCCTATATTTCTCCCTTCCCCATGGGGCCATAAAATTTTCCCCAGCTCAGCTGCCTTGCAAGCTGAGCCTGCATTGTAAGCACATCCCGGAAAGAAGGAGTGCCTGTGCTTCAATAGCCTGCCTGAGGAAAGGTGGGCATTCTGTCAGTGAAGTCCCTGCCCAAGAAGGGAACCTGACCTGGTAACAGAATATCCAATAGAGAACATTTGAAGTAAGAGATGGGCAGACGCCAAGGCAAGACCTCATCCAACAGTCTGAAAAACAACATGAAAACACCAGATCCCAAGGACCCTACAACAGAAGGACTTGAACACCATAACCCAGAAGAAGTGGAAAAAAGTGCCATTATGAAAGCAATAGAGTCCCTTAAACAGGATATGAATAACTCCCTTAAAGAATTGGATGAGAAATATAACAAAAAGTTTGAAGAAATGAGTATAGAAATAGATGAGAAATATAACAAAAAGTTTGAAGAAATAAGTAAATCCGTGAATGAAACCCTGAGAAACCAAGAAAAAACAATCAAACAATTAAAGGAAACAGTGCAATAATTGAAAACTGAAATGGAGGCAATGAAGAAAACACAAACCGAGAACCGGCTGGATATGGAAAACCTAGGTAAACGAACGGAGACTACAGAATCAAACATAACCAATAGAATACAAGAGATAGAAGAACGAATCTCAGAATCTGAAGATACCATAGAGAAAATAAATGCTCTGGTCAAAGAAAACGGCAAATCCAACAAATTCTCTTCACAAAACATTCAGGAAATCTGGGACACAATAAAAAAACCAAATCTAAGAATAATAGGGATTGAAGAAGGAGAAGAACTGCAGATCAAAGGCCCAGAAAATATATTCAACAAAATTATAGAAGAGAACTTTCCCAACCTAAAGAACGATATTCCTATGAAGGTTCAAGAAGCATACAGAACACCGAATAGAATGGATCAGAAAAAAAACATCCCCTTGCCATATAATAATCAAAGCACAAAACATACATATTAAAGAAAAAATTTTAAGAGCTGCAAAGGAAAAAAGTCAAGTAACTTATAAAGGTAAACCTATCAGGCTTACACCGGATTTCTCTATGGAAACCATGAAAGCCAGAAGATCCTGGATAGAGGTACTGCAGAAACTAAGAGACCATGGATGCAAACCCACACTACTATACCCAGCCAAGCTATTGTTCACTATCAACGGAGAAAACAAAATATTCCAGGATAAAAACAAATTTAAACAATACATAGCTACTAATCCAGCCTTACAGAGAATATTAGAAGGAAAATCACTACCGAAGGAATCCAACATTCCCAACACGGCCTACAATAACTCGAACATCTAGCGACCATTCACAAGCACAAATCAAAGAAGAAAAACACATACACTCTACTACCTAAAAAAAAAAATGACCGGAGTCAACAACCACTGGTCATTAATATCACTGAATATCAATGAACTCAATTCACCTATAAAGAGGCACAGACATAGAGATTGGATACGAAAACAGGATCCAACATTCTGCTGTTTACAAGAAACATACCTCAACCACAAAGACAGACACCTACTCAGAGTAAAGGGTTGGGAAAAGGTTTTCCAAGCAAATGGACCTAAGAAACAAGCGGGTGTGGCCATTCTAATATCTAACAAAATCGACTTCAAACTAAAATCAATCAGAAGAAATGGAGATGGACATTTCATACTCATAACTGGAACAATTCATCAGGAGGAAGTCTCAATCCTGAATATCTATGCTCCTAATATAAAGGCACCCACATATGTAAAAGAAACTCTTCTAGAACTCAAGGCAGTCATCAAACCACACACACTAATAGTAGGAGACTTCAACACTCCTCTCTCACCAATGGACAGGTCAATCAGAAAGAAACCAAACAGAGAATTGAGAGATTTATTGGAGGTATTGAATCAAATGGACTTAACAGACATCTATAGAACACTCCACCCAAATAGGAAAGAATATACCTTTTTCTCTGCAGCTCATGGAACCTTCTCGAAAATTGACCACATACTCGGTAACAAAGCAAACTTCCACAGATACAAAAAAATATTAGTAACTGCCTGTGTCTTGTCAGATCACCATGGACTAAAATTAGAAATCAACAACAATGCTTCCCCCAGGAAGCCAACAAACTCATGGAAACTGAACAGTCAACTACTAAATCACCCCTGGGTCAAGGAAGAAATAAAGAAAGAAATTAAACTCTTCCTTGAATTTAATGAAAACAAAGACACAACATACTCAAACCTATGGGAGGCTATGAAAGCAGTGCTAAGAGGAAAGTTCATAGCACTAAGTGCCCAATTAAAGAAAGTGGAGAAAGCACACATTGGAGACTTAACAGCACACTTGAAAGATCTAGAAAAAAAAGAAGCTGATTCACCCAGGAGGTCTAAAAGACTGGAAATAATCAAACTGAGGGCTGAAATCAACAAAATAGAAACAGAGAAAACAATCCAAAGAATCAATGAATCAAAAAGCTGGTTCTTGGAGAAAATCAACAAGATTGACAAACCCCTATCCAAATTAATCAAATGGCAGAGAGAGAACATGCAAATTAATAAGATCAGAAATGAGAAGGGGGACATAACCACAGACACAGAGGAAATTCAGAGAATCATTAGATCTTACTATGAAAGTTTATATGCCACAAGGTTGGAAAATGTAAAAGAAATGGACATTTTTTTAGATAAGTACCATATACCAAAGTTGAACCAAGAACAGGTGAACAATCTAAATAGACCTGTTAGTCGCGAAGAATTAGAAGCTGTTATCAAAAATCTCCCTACCAAAAAAAGCCCAGGACCAGATGGTTTCAATGCAGAATTCTACCAGAACTTCCAGGAAGAGCTAATACCTATACTCCTTAACGTATTCCACAATATAGAAACAGAAGAGTCATTGCCTAGCTCCTTTTATGAAGCTACAGTTACCCTAATACCAAAACCACACAAAGACACAACCAAGAAAGAGAATTACAGGCCAATCTCACTCATGAACATCGATGCGAAAATTCTCAATAAAATACTGGCAAACCAAATCCAAGAACACATTAGAAAAATTATCCATTATGATCAAGTCGGCTTCATTCCAGAGATGCAGGTCTGGTTCAACATACGCAAATCTATCAATGCAATCCATCATATAAATAAACTGAAAGAAAAAAAAACCATATGATCATTTCATTGGATGCTGAAAAAGCATTTGACAAAATTCAACACCCATTTATGATAAAGGTGTTGGAGAGACTGGGGATACAAGGATCATACCTAAATATAATAAAAGCAATATACAGCAAGCCGACAGCTAACATCAAATTGAATGGAGAGAAACTCAAAGCCTTTCCACTAAAATCAGGAACGCAACAAGGCTGTCCACTCTCTCCATACCTCTTCAATATAGTGCTTGAAGTTCTAGCAATAGCAATAAGACAACATAAGGAGATCAAGGGGATTCGTATTGGAAAGGATGAAGTTAAACTTTCGTTATTTGCTGACGATATGATAGTTTACATAAGTGACCCCAAAAACTCTACCAAAGAACTCCTACAGCTGATAAACACCTTTAGTAACGTGGCAGGATACAAGATCAACTCCAAAACATCAGTGGCCCTCCTATACATAAATGATAAAGAAGCAGAGAGGGAAATCAGAGAAACATCACCTTTCATGATAGCCACAAATAGCATAAAATATCTTGGGGTTACTCTAACCAAGGAAGTGAAAGACCTATTTGACAAAAACTTTAAGTCTTTGAAGAAAGAAATTGAGGAGGATACCAGAAAATGGAAAGACTTCCCCTGCTCTTGGATTGGGAGAATCAACATAGTAAAAATGGCAATTCTACCAAAAGCAATCTATAGATTCGATGCAATCCCCATCAAAATCCCATCAAACTTCTTCACAGAACTTGAGAGAACATTAATCAAGTTTATATGGCAAAACAAAAAACCCAGGATAGCCAAAACAATCTTATACAATAAAAGAACTTCTGGAGGCATTACCATCCCTGACTTCAAACTCTATTATAGAGCTACAGTATTGAAAACAGCTTGGTATTGGCATAAGAACAGAGAAGTCGACCTATGGAATCGAATAGAAGATCCAGATATTAACCCACAAACTTATGAACACCTAATTTTCGACAAGGGAGCTAAAGGTATACAATGGAAGAAGGAAAGCATCTTTAACAAATGGTGCTGGCATAACTGGATGTCAACCTGTAAAAAAATGAAAGTAGATCCATATCTATCACCACGCACAAAACTCAAGTCCAAATGGATAAAGACATCAACATTAATCTGTCCATTTTGAACCTGATAGAAGAGAAAGTCGGAAGTAGTCTACAAGATATAGGCACAGGAGGCCTCTTCCTAAGTAGGACCCCAGTAGCACAGACAATAAGAGAAACAATGAAAAAATGGGATCTACTGAAACTGAGAAGCTTCTGTAAAGCAAAGGACACTGTCAGTAGGACAAAAAGGCTGCCTTCTGACTGGGAGAAGATCTTCACCAACCCCTCATCAGACAAAGGTCTGATCTCCAAAATATACAAAGAACTCAAGAAACTAGACACTAAAACTCTAATTAACCCAATTAAAAATGGGGTACTGAACTTAACAGAGAATTCACAACAGATGAACTTCGAATGGCCAGAAGACACTCAAGGTCACGCTCAACCTCCTTAGCGATCAAGGAAATGCAAATCAAAACCACTTTGAGATACCATCTTACACCTGTCAGAATAGCTAAAGTCAAAAACACCAACGATAGCCTACGCTGGAGAGGATGTGGGATGAGGGGAACACTCATCCATTGTTGGTGGGAATGCAAACTCGTGCAGCCACTGTGGAAATCAGTGTGGCAGTTTCTCAGGTAACTGGGAGTCAACCTCCCTCAGGACCCAGCAATTCCACTCTTGGGAATATACCCAAGAGATGCCCTAACATACTACAAAAGCATTTGTTCTACTATGTTCATAGCAGCACTATTTGTAATAGCCAGAACCTGGAAACAGCCTAGGTGCCCCTCAATAGAAGAATGGTTAAAAAAGGTGTGGAACATATACACATTAGAGTTTTACTCAGCGGTAAAAAACAATGACATCTTGACTTTTTCATGCAAATGGATGGACATAGAAAACGCTTTACTGAGTGAGGTAAGCCAGACCCAAAAAGAGGAACACGGTATGTATTCACTCATAAGTGGATTCTAACCATATTTAAAGGTCTTTGAGCCTATTATTCGTGATCCTAGAGAAGCTAAATAAGAAGATGAACCTGATGAAGATTATTTAGCTATCTGCCAGGAGGCAGGAAATAGACAAGAGTCCCAGGTAACCTCGGGTGCATGGGGGGGTGGGAGGGTTGTTGGAAGGGGAGAGGGTTAGAGAGAAGGGAGTAGGAAAGGAATGGGGAAAGCTCGGTGGCCTGGGATGGGGGGGGAGGGAGGAAGGATGAATATGGGATCAGGGAAGAATATATTTCAACTAAGGGAGTCATTTTAGGGTTTACAGGAGACTTGATTATATATGGGATCCCAGGTCCAAGGAGAGATCCCCAGATTGTTCTCTGGACAGAGGAGAGGGTGCCTGAACCGGCCTTGGCCTATAACCATACTGATGAAGATTTTGCCTATCACCATAGATCCTTCATCCGATGATGGATGGCGATACAGACGGAGACCCACATTGGAGCACCGGACTGAGCCCCCCAAGGTCCAAATGAGGAGCAGAAGGAGGAAGAACATGAAAAACGAAATCAGTACTGTGAAGGATGCTATCACCCACTGATACAAGGGAACGGATCTAATGAGAGTTTACCAAGGCCAGTTGGACTGGGACTGAAGGAGGACGTGATCTAACCAGATTCTCGGAATTTGGCCGGATTCTCTGAATGTGGCTGGCCCGAAATCTTTCTGAAAAGCCATTGACTATGATACTGGGACCTGTTTCCTCTGCATATACTGGATTTTGGGGATCCAGTCTGTTTGGATACTCACCTTCCTGAACCTGGAGGGAGGGGGGAGGAACTTGAACTTCCCACAGGGCAGGAAACCCTGACTGCCCTAAGGGACGAAGAGGGAGGAGGAGAGGGAGTGGGGGGAGTGGGAGGGTGTAGGGAAGAGGGGCAGAAATGGAAACTTTTATAATTTAATAAAATTTACTTTCAAAAAAAAAGAACGCAATAAATAGCAGGAAAGACAATATATCATCACCAGAGACCAGCTATCTTGCGAGAGCAAGATCTGAACATTCCAATGCAACAGAAGCACAATAAAATGATCTTAAAACCAACATTACAGAGATAATAGAGGTCCTTAAAGAGGAAATCGGGAAAAAAAACTTAAAAATGAGGAAAAGACAAACCAAAAAACAGAGAAAAAAAACATTAAATCTTTTAAAGAATGGTAAGAAAGCCAAGAAGACATGAACAGATGAAGGAAACCATTCAAGAAATAAAAATGGAAATAGAAGCAATAAAAACAAACAAACAAAAACAAATAGAGGGAATTCTGGAAATGGAAAATCTGGGTTAGCAAGCAAGAACTACAGACGTAAGTATCACCAACAGAATTTAAGTGATGGCTGAGAAACACATAAAGAAATGCTTAATATCCTTAGTCATCAGGGAAATGCAAATCATATTAACTCTGAATGGCTAAGGTCAAAACCACAACTGACAGCTCATGCTGTCCAGGATGTGGAGGAAGAGGAACACTCATCGATTCCTGGTGCGAGTAAAAACTTGTACAACTGCTTTGGAAATCAATATGGCAACTTCCAAGAAAATCAGGAATCAATCTACCTCAAGAGCCAGCTATACCACTCCTGGCATGTACCCAAAGAACCCTTTACAATATCACAAGGATGCTTGCTTGCTCCACTATGTTCACAGCAGTGTTATTCCTGATAGCCAGAAACTAAAAGCAAGCTAGGTGCTGAACAATGAAGAATGAATAAAGAAAATATGGTATACACAATGGAGTATCATCTATTATCATAAAACAATGACTTCCTGAAATTTATTGGCAAAGGGATCGTACTAGAAAAGAATAGCCTGAGTGAAGTAGCCTAAGACCCATGAAAGCAAACATGGTATGTGCTCACTTATGGGTGAATAATAGTTTTAAAGTAAAGGATAACCATGCTACAGTCCTTGAATCCAGAGACGCTAAGTAACAAGGAAGGCTCAAGGGAGGAATACATGAATCTCCCTGGAAAGGAGAAATAGAACAGATATTATGGGTGAAATGGGGCAGGTGGGAATGGGGACAGAAGGGGTCAGGGGTCAGATGGAGGGATAATGGAGAGAGAGAGAGAGAGAGAGAGAGAGAGAGAGAGAGAGAGAGAGAACTGGAATTAGTGGTACCCCTGGGATGATCTATAAACCGTGTGCGATGGAAACTCCCAGGAATCTATGAGGGTGACCTTAGCTAAGATTCCTAGCAATGGGAGATACAGGGCCTCTAATGGCCACCCACTTTAACCTGGCAAGGCTTCCAGTAAAGGGATTGAGACCCCCAACCCAACCATGTAACCTCTGACCTACAATTTTCCCAGCCCACAAGATATGCTGGGGCAAAGGCGGCACAGAATACGTGGGAGTGACCAACCAATGATGGGTCCATCTTGAGAACTATAGTGTGAGAGGAAGTGAAGTAGGAGAGTCTTCTGTATTTCTCTTACTTTCATTGGTTAATAAAGAGACTGCCTTGGCCTTTTTGATAGGCCAGCCCATTAGGTAGGCAGAGTAAACAGAAGGCAGTGAGGCAGTCGCCATGACTCTCCTCTCCAAGACAGACGCAGGTTAGGATCTTTCCCAGTAAGCCACCACCTCGTGGTACTACACAGATTATTAGAAATGGGTTAATCAAGATGTGAGAGTTAGCCAATAAGAAGCTGAAACTAATGGGCCAAGCAGTGTTTTAAATGAATACAGTTTACGTGTAATTATTTTGGGTAAAGCTAGCTGGGAGCCGGGCCACAGCCCACCGCTCCTACCACTATAAGGAAGTTCATTACTGATAACTCCTGAAGGGTGAGGACCCAGAGTCTGGACAGCCCAAAGACCTAGAACAGAACCAAACATGACTTTAATTTAAAAATCAGTGAAATGATTCCTGTTGATATTCTGCTTTACTCATAGATTGGTGCCTATCCCAATTGTCATCAGAGAGGCTTCACCCAGCAACTCATGGAAACAGATGCAGAGATCCACATTTGGCAGACCATGGGAAATTGTGTGGAAGAGATGGAGAAATGATTATGGGAGCCAGGAGAGCCAAGGACACCACAAAGAAAACCACAGAATCAACTAACCTGGGCTTATAGGAGCTCAGAGAAGCTGAACCATCAGTCAGAGAACTTTCATGAAACAGACCTAGTTCCTCTACATGTATGCTACAGTTATGTAGCTTGGTCTTATGGAACTCCTGACAGAGGGAGCGGAGGCTGTCTTTGACCCTGTTCCCTGCACTTGGGACCCCTTTTCTCCTGCTGGGTTGCCCTGTCCACCCTTAATAGGAGAGGAGATGCCTAGTCTTGGTGCAACTTGATATCCTATAGCTGACTAATATACAGGGAAGGCCTGCACTTTTCTGAAGGGAAGGGAGAGAGAGTGGATGCAGGGGGTGAATGCTGGGGGAGGGACTGGAAGGAAAAGAGAGAGGGAGTTCCACTGTGATTGGGCTGGGAAAAATAATTAGTTGATTAATTAATAAAAAGATTCATAAAATTACTGAAGAAACATAATGAACAAAGAAAATATTGGGCTCTCTTTGAAAGGCAAGAAAGCTGCAAAGATATCTGCAGTATGAGGGAAAGTTCGAGCACTCAATTCAAACTGCAGGATATAACATTTGGCCTAAAGGTGCCATTGTGTTCTAAAATTGCAAAATGCTATAGTAGCATAAATATTTCTCTGCTTGCCTAGCTTTTGATAGTAACTCTAGCTGTGAGCCCCTTCTGCCACATTTTCCTTGGAGTAGAATCCATGTGGTGAAAGAATACAGAAGCTTTTGACAATTCAGTGCACCAAATTTCTACACCAGTAAAGCAAAATACACTGCTGAAAAACCCCAAGTAACTGAAATAACACCTTGCCTTTCCATGTGACGCGTGAGGATATGATTAAGGTTGATTCTACTCTCCTGTGTAAACTAGGTTGTTGGGTCCCTAGAGGACAGGCCTTCGCACCCCCACCTGATCTGTTTTGCACTATTGCACTTGGTTGAAAACAGGAACAAAGGCAGGAACAACCTATTGTTTTCAGCAATGTTTCTAAGGATGTTTACTTCTAAGCCATTGAGTTACGGTGATGAGCTTCCTGCCTTTTGCTGTCTTGGCCTCGCCTGCTGAGGACTATATATACTGTGTGAGAAAGTGGAATAAAGGCTTGTCTGCAGAACCTGAAGTTGTGTTGCGTGTTAATCCCGACGTCCCTTGCTCAGAAGAACGACAGTTGCTGTGCTGGCACAGCAAAGTGGAGGTTCCCCCGAGATCTGAGAAAGAAGGGGTAGCGGACGGGGTCGTCCTAGACCAGTAAGGACGGATTGGGTTAAAATGGGATCCACAAGCAGTAAGAGAGATATCTAAATTGTTATAGAAACAAGGAACCACGGTCAAAGAGAGAACTATAGAGGATTTTCTTAAGAATATAGCCGCAGCAAGCCCATGGTTTTTGACAGGTGGAGGTTTGAACATCTCCGATTGGAAACAGGTAAAAACAGATTTGCAGAAATGGCTGCAAAAGGAGGGTGCCGATAGCATTCCTGTATCTACCTTTTCACTATGGCACCTGGTTTGAGATGCCCTACTTACTGATAAAGTGAAAGTGAGACCAAAGGTCGTAGCTGCTAAAGAGATACTTGAAATACAGGAGGAGGAGACTCGCAGATCCATAGGATCAACAGAGTCGTATTGGGACCAAAAGGAAATGTCAGAGGTACCAGGGGGAACTTTGGAATCTGGCGCAGGACTAAGGCTAGCGCCAAAGTCTACCTGCTTTCGGACGCAAAATCAGATAGCAATAACCTCTGTGTCAGAAAATGGGAAAGACAGCCTCAGCTCTAGTGCAGAGAATAGTTTAGCTGATGAGGAAGCACAGCTAATGCAGGAAATTAAGGTACTTCAGAAAAGGCTGAAGCGCTGTAAGGCGAAGGATTCCTTATGTGTGCCGTCAGCCCCACCTGCTTGTAATGCTGATTAGGGAAAGAGGGAGTCCCGTTGCGGACTGACAGATGACAGGGAAGCCGAAGAGGGCTCTGGAAGAAGAGGAGGTGTTAGTTTTCGGCCGTGGCACACAGTTGCCCCGGTTATAGAGGTACCTGATCCCAACAATCCAGGACAGATGCTGAGACAACATGTGGCCTTAAGCTTTAAGGAGATGAAGCAATTGAAAGAGGCCGTGGCGGTATACGGCTCTCAGGCCCCGTTTACTCTTGCCATGGCATTTGTGGCATTGAATCTTACACCTAGCAATTGGCAGCAGCTATGCCATGCGGTACTATTAGTAGGAGATTACTTATTGTGGAGGGGGGAATATCAAGAGAATTGTTTACAAACGGCTAGGTTAAATGTGCAAGCGGGACAGGCACAGCACAATCTAGACATGCTAACTAGAGCAGGAGCTTATGCTGACTTGGTCAATCAAATTGTGCTCGATCCTGCCATATATCTCCAGATGGCGACCGCGGCTACCAAAGCTTGGAAAGCCCTGACAAACAAGGCCATGGGGGATCAGCTGTCAAAAGTTCTATACTCAAATGCAACAGGATTTAGAAAAGGTGGGGCTGATCATAGCTCCTGAGAAGGTCCAAATGCAAGTCCCATATTCCTACCTTGGGTACCAATTGGCCGTGGATGGAATTAAACCCAAAAAATTAACTATTGACATCTTTCATCTTAAAACCTTACATGATTGGCAGCAGTTACTGGGAGACATACAGTGGATACGCCCCTCCCTAGCAATCAAAACAGGTGACTTAAGACCATTGTATGATATGCTCTTGGGAGATCCTGATCCAACCTCTCCCCGAATATTGACGCCTGCGGCCAGGCAGGCCTTAAGGCTTCTTCTGGACAACATTGAAAGGGTCCATCTCCAGCAGATTAATTATGATCAGTCATTAAATTTTGTAGTTCTTGCTTCCAGTTTTGCCCCTATGGGAGTTTTTTGGCAAGATGGACCTATTTTATGGGTACACATGCCTGCCTCTCCAGCAAGGGTAGTCACCCCATACTATAAAGCTGTATTACAATTACTTTGGAAAGCTAAGAAGGTTGCAGCCCAGACATTTGGGAAGTACCCTGACAAGATTATAACACCTTATACTAAAGACCAGCTAGTACAGTTACAGCAGTACCGTGATGAGTGGACACTTTTTCTCATCTCCTTTTCTGGAAGTTTTGATTCTCATTATCCTTAGCATCCATTAATGGTCCTGTTTAAAAATCATTCCATTATATTCTCCCGAGTGATTAGAGAATCTCCCATACCCTCAGCTCGTGCTGTCTTTACAGATGCTTCCCCTAAAGGTAATGCAGTAGTGGTCTCTGGAGGAAAAGTATGGAAAAGTCCTGTGGGGGATGTATCAGCCCAAGCTGCAGAGGTAACAGCCTGCCTCATTGCACTCCAGCTCTTCCCTGGGGAACCTGTAAATCTGTATACTGATAGTGTGTATATGGCCCACATTTTTAAGCCATTGGAGGCATCTGCATATATATCACCTACCTCTAAGGTCCATCATTTGCTCAGCTGCATCCAGCATTTGATTTGGCAACGGACTGAGCCTTTGTTTGTCGGACATATCTGCAGTCATACTCGGCTGCCTGGGCCATTGTCAGCAAGTAATGATTTAGCTGATAAAAATACACATGTTTGCTTTACTTCTGACCATGCCCAAGAAATACATGATAAATTTCACCTTAACACTCACTCCCTTCGGCATCATACTCAATGCACGCGAGAAGTAGCACAAGCCATTACATCTTCTTGTCCTCAGTGTGTTCCTTTCCTAAGCAGCTCCAATTTAGGAGTTAACCCACGAGGGTTATGACCAAAACAGTTATGGCAGATGGACGTTACACACCTGCCTGCCGCAGAGAAACTTAAATTTGTCCATGTATCAGTAGACATCTTTTCAGGAGAAATTTTCGCATCCTTACATTCAGGAGAACGAGCAAAAGATGCCATTGCACACTGCCTATCTGCTTTTGCCTATATGGGCAAACCTGAGGTTATTAAGACAGATAATGACCCAGCATATATCAGCAAAAAAATTTTATCCTTTTGTTCCTTCTATGAAATTTCCCATAAAACAGGCATTCCATAAAACCCAATGGGTCAAGCAATTGCAGAAAGAGCCAATCAGACCCTCAAGCAATATTTTCAAAAAATTAAAAGGGGGGAGTTCATATTCTCCCCAGCTACTCAATTATCCACCATTCTCTTTATTTTAAATTTTTTGACTGTGGATGCTGAAGGGCGCTCGCCTATGGAGCGTCATACACAGGTTAGGGCTCAGAGCCTAGGATGGGTTCGCTGGAAAGATTTGCAAACAGGAAGATGGATGGAACCAACCCCCTTGTTGGCAAAGGTGAGGGGGGGCTGTATGTATTTTTCCTCCAGGAGTTGATAAACCAATTTGGGTGCCAGAGCGGTGCGTAAGGCCAGTGACCCAGGATGAAGACCACAATGCTCCTTCTGCTTCAGGTGATGACTCTGGTAACAACAACAGAATTATGAGTGATGGGGAGTCTGCTGAGAAACCCCCCACTTTTAATGCCAGTTAGTATTGCATAATACCTATGGTCTCAAACCTGCTCCTAGGTGTTGGGATGCTGATAGAGATTTTAATCTCCACCCGACAGTTACGTGGGCAGAATGTATCACTCAAAAGTCTGATTTGTTATACTGCTGGATGCAATATGACCATTTGATCCTCTGCTTGCGTTCCTCCCCCATTTTTCTTTGTATTGTGGAGTGGCACTTTGGGGGGGGGCAATATTCTTAATTGTTCTTCCAGGATCTGCAAGCTGAGTAATTGCTGGGACGGTTCTGATGGAGCTTTGATCGTTTGAGTGCCTGCTGTGATTCCTCTGCGGGTGCTGGTGTCTCAAGAACATCAGAAGATCATCCTTTATGGACAGCGGGCGAACAGCTGCAATTATTGCTGCTATTGCTATCACTGCCACTGCGGCTACGGTTGCTGGAGTTGTCATTTCGCAGACAACTGTGACTATAGAGACTGTGAATCAACTGTCTGGAAGGGTTAGCAAGTCCCTGCAGACACAGAGTGCTCTAGACTCTCATACTGGTCTTGGAATTTTAAATTTAAATCAAAAAACAGTGCTTTTGCAAGAACAGGTAGATTCCTTTGACTCCTGCAACCAGTGTCTTGTACGTTACACCTGCTAATGTTATAAATGCTTCTCATGTGGTTGAACAGTTGAATGCATGTTTGGATGGCCCTTGGAATTTCTTTTTGAATTTCACCCTACAGACAGCTTATCATATTGTTAGTATTAATAGCAAATGGGTCCCTGCTGTGTCTGGATCCAGTCAGTAGAATGTCATGGCACAGCTTGGGGGCTGGGTCCAGCGATTGTCTGGAATGCTCACTTGTACTCATATTGCTATGGGGGTTATCTGTTTTTGGATTCTCTGTCACTTTATGTGGCAATCCCACGTACAGCACACTGTCACTCGACAAGTGTTGCTTGGACTGCCTTCCGGTAATCGGGAAGTGCCCCAAGTCTGGCTGCAGATATTTCAGAAGTAATGAGGGATCCCTACGATGGGCAACCCTCCTGGTATAGTGAGCTCGCCTAAGACAGGGATTAAGGCCTCCCGTAGACAGGTAAGAGTCTCTATCTGGGGAAGTCCTAAGACAGGTGCTCTCATGCTTTTAAAATAAAAAGGGGGGAATTGTTGGGTCCCTAGAGGACAGGCCTTCGCACCCCCACCTGATCTGTTTTGCACTCTTGCACTTGGTTGAAAACAGGAACAAAAACAGGAACAACCTATTGTTTTCAGCAATGTTTCTAAGGATGTTTACCCCTAAGTCATTGAGTTACGGTGATGAGCTTCCTGCTTTTTGCTGTCTTGGCCTCCCCTGCTGGGGGCTATATATACTGTGTGAGAAAGTGGAATAGAGGCTTGTCTGCAGAACCTGAAGTTGTGTTGCGTGTTAATCCCAACGTCCCTTGCTCAGAAGAACGACAGTTGCTGTGCTGGCACGGCACCAGGTGGAGGCTTGGTAATACATGTCTGAAATCCGAGGGTTCAAGAAGCTGAGACAAGAATGGCCAGTTTGAGGACGGCCTCTGCAATCACAAGAGCCCATGTCAAAGTGTTAACAATAACAACCCACACAAGAGACTTTGCTCCTGTACATGGCCTTTGCCACATATAAAGCAGCGATTTCAATTATACCTTTTACCTTCACAGAAATCTCAACATCTTTTGTAGAATTTTGTTCTTGTAAATAAGATCAGGTTCTAGTTCATTTGCTTGCATTGTTTTCTTATTATTTATTTATTGGAAGAAGCATTTCAATTTGTAATGAAATTATGCTATAATTAAAATCAAATAGTTCTTTGCTTGCTATGTGATAGGAATCTTGAATTTTCTGCTGCTTAGGTATAGAATGTAGTGGGATCATATTAATCACCCATTACACTCTTTTGTCCTTATTCTATTCTTGATGATTCTCATCATCCCAACTGGTTCCCCTGCTACACCTATGGCTGGTGAATGTGTGTGTATATGTGTAGGTCTTATATAAATAGCTACATCTGCTGAGTGTTCATGGTTGTGTCAGTCATAATATACATAGAAAACAGTATTTCATAGCAATCCTCTCCATCAATATTCTCCATCTTCCAGTAACTTGAATCTTCTTGTCCAAGTTTCTGTAATGTCCCATGAAGCTTAAAGAAAGTTATTTGACTGACTACTTTAGGGATAAGCACTCAACACTCAACTATCACTTATTCTCAATATTTTGACCAATTATGAATTTCTTAATCATTGCTCTCTGAAAAAGAAGCTTGTCATACCCAGGCTGAGAGTAACACTAGTCTATAGACATATGCATAAATGTTTATGAGGCAGCTTGGCTGCATGTACATTTAGCAAAATACTAGAACTACTTTTTCCTTTAGGACATATGATATCCCCAACCAAAGACATTTGACTGGTTTTTTTTGTTGTTTGTTTGCTTTTTAAATCAGGCATGTGTTCCTTTCTATGGAACAGGACTCAAATTCAATCAGAAAATGATTTGTTACCCCTATTACCCCTACTTCAGTCATGCCACTATTGCACTAGTGGGAATGTCTTTCTTTTTTCAGGATGGGGTTTCTCTGCATCGCTTTGGTAGCTGTCCTGGAACTAGCTCTCGTAGACCAGGCTGGCATAGAACTCAGAGATTCATCCACCTGCCTCTGCCTCCCGAGTGCTGGGATTAAAGGCATGCGCCACCACTGCCCAGTTTAATGAGAATAGTTTATCTGGCATGTAGGTGTTGTAGTATGCAGGACTTACAGCTTGGAAAGACCATTGATATTTTTTTCTTTATTGGCAGCATGTACAGTACCTTCCAGCACTGTAAATGCTAGCTAAAAAGGAGGAAGCTTCCTGTTTAGTTCTAGCTTAATTTCTTTGAGTCTTGCAACCAAAATACGACTTCAGGAACTGGGTCTTATCATTTATCTCTGGTGAACAATCAAGAGCAATGGCAATAGACTCAGTTGATTTGGGAGAATCTAGTGGCTCTCTGCTCAATAACAGGGAAATATTCTATACCTGGCACTGGGATTTTGTTTTAAAATCTATTAGTTCTAGGGCATTGTTAGTAACTCATGCAAGAAACTTCCATTTAAATTCTTTTAATTATTTTTTGTTCATTTATACAAGAGTGGGTTTTATCTGATTTTCTATACATTCTATTTCGATAGAACCTCCTCCAAACTCCATCTTTCCCCATCACTCTGTCCCATTCCATATAACTCTTTTTACTCCTAATACTTCCCCTTTCTATTCTCAAATGTGTTCTGCACTCTGTATCACCTCTCATGGATAATATCTTGTGTGTTGGTTTCTACAAAAAGTTGTTTATTTGGTTTCTGCCTTAAGGTTATTTATATTGTGAACTGCATCCATTAACTTGCATTTGTGAAAACAACTTTGAACTTCTCAGATGAAATTCTCTTGGTCATAATGTATGACCTTAATGTGTTATTTTCTTTGAATGATATAGTTTTACTTTTATGTACATGCATATTTCTGTGAATGTGTGCCATGTGTGTGTGACAGCTTATAGAGACCAAACAATGGCACTGTTCCCTGGAGCTGGAGGTACAGGTGGTTGTGAGCTGCCCACAGAGCATCCTGGGAGCTGAACTGGGGTCCTCTGGAGAACAAGAGGTGCTCTGAACTATCAAATCACCTCTCTTGTCCTCTAATGTTCTCCTGAATGTGGTTAGCAGGTATTTTTGGACATATTCTTGCACCTTTGAACATGAGGGGAATTGTTTTGTAGTTTTCCTGTTGTATCGTTATCCAATTTTTGGTATAATTTTGACATCAGGATTGTTTCATTTAAGTAGAATGAATTGAATGGTGATATATTTTGAAAAAGAAAATCACGTTTTCTTTTTGAAAACTAACTTTTTAAAGATTTAATTCTATTTTATGTGTGTATGTGAATGCTGTGTGTATGTGTGTACTATGTGCATGCAGGTGTCTGCAGAGACCCACAGAATTCATTAGAAATCTTCAAACTAGAATTGGAGGAAGTTGTAAGCTGCTATTTTTATTTTGGGAATGGAACCTGGGCCCTGTAACAGTCAGTACTCTTTTCTATTCAGCAATCTTTCAAGGTCACTCAATGCTAATATTTTGGTTTTATTAAATCATGGTTTATGTATTCCTGGCTATCCTAGAACTCACTATGTAGACAAAATTGACAGTCTCACAGATTGGGCATTAACTTATTATTATTATTATTTATTTAATATATTTATTTTACAACACTGAAGTTGCAGTTTCCCCTCCAACCTGTCATCCGATTCCTTACCTCCCATCCTCTATTTCACCCTTACCTCAACTCACTTCTCTGTTTCTGTTCAGAAATGGGCAGTGCTCCCATGGGTATCAATAAAATGTGATGTATCATGTTGAAATAAGACTAAGCAGATCCCCTTATATTCAAACTGGGCAAGGTAATCCAGTGTGAGGAGTAGGTTTCCAAGAACTAGCCAAATCATTAGGAATAGACCCTGACTCCATTTTTAGGAATATCACAAGTAGACCAAGCTACACAACTGTCACACATATCTGTAGAGGGCCTGGGTCCATCATGCAGACTCCCTGTTTGTTGGTTCAGACAGTATGAATCCCTATGAGCCAGGTTAGTTGTTTCGGTGGGTTTTCTTGTGAAGTCTTTGACCCCCACAGCTCTTACAATCCTTCCCCCCTCTCATCAGCAGGATCCCGAGAGGTTGACCTAATATTTGGCTATGGGTCTCTGCATCTGTTTCCATCAATTATTGGATTAAAGGTCTCTGATGACAAATCAAAATGACTCTTAGATTCAATCTTACACCTGTCAAAATGGCTAAGAACAAAAGCATAAATGTTGAAGAGGATGTGTTACAAGGGAAATACTCCTCTACTGCTGGTGGGAGTACAAACTTGCACAGATATTTTGGAAGTCAATATGGCAGTTTTCAAGAAAATTACAAATTAATCTACCTCAAAACCCAGCTATACTACTCCTGGTCATGTACCCAAAGGAAGATACATTCTACCACAAAGATACTTGCTCAACTATATTCATAGTGGCTTTATTCATAATAGCTAGAATCTGGAAACAACCTAGATGCCCTTCAACAGAAGAATGGCTAAAGAAAATGTGGTACATTTATATAATGGAGTATTACTCAGTTTTTAAAAACAATGTCATTAGGAAATTTGAAGGCAAATGCCTGGAACTAGAAAAAAAATCATTCTGAGTGAGGTAACCCAGGCCCAGACCGAAGTGTGGCATGTGATCACTTATAAGTTGATAATAATTGTAAAGAATAACCTTGCTACAATCCACAGACCTAGAGAGGCTAGGTAACAATGAGGGTCCAAGGTGGGATGCATGGATCTCCCTGGGAAGGGGAAATAGAAGACATCTCCTGGGTAGAGAGGAGTGATGGTGGAAGGGGACAGGTGGGGGGATGGGAACTCGAGGGATCAAGCTGGGAGTGGATGAAGGGAGAGAGTACTGAAAGAGATGCCTGGAAGGGGGAGCATTTCAGGATCAGACAGAAACCTAATGAAAGGGAAACTCCCACGAATCTACAAGGATGACCCCAGATAAGACTCCTAGCAAAAGTGGGTACATAACCTGATCTGGCCATCTCCTGTGATAAGACTGGTGACTACTCCAATTGTCATTAGAGAACTTTTAATGTTTGTATAGATGCATCTAAGTAGGTATAAGAATGTGTAAAAATTATGAAACTAGGTAGAACACAAAAGGAAAAATGTGGTGTTGAGGAATACAGGGGAAAACCAAAAAGACACACCAAACATGAAAATGAAAAGCAGGTTACTAGGGCTAGCAGGAAGCAAGAGGGCCAAGGGAGGAGGGAGAAAAGGAAGAATAAATAAGTGCAAATATTGTTTGAAAAAATTCATAATAAAAATAATATCTTGTATACTAATAAATTTCTTAAAATCAGAGTTTAGGAGACTTAATTATTACATCCAGCCATATATTATTTATTTTGATGGGGGAGATATTTCTTTAGTTATTTTTTTCTTTTTTATTCTTTTTATTCTTTTTTTTAATTAAAAATTTCCATCTCCTCCCCTCCTCCCACTTCCCTTCCCTCCCCCCCTCACTCCCCCTCCCCCTCCTTCTCCAGGCCAAAGAGCAGTCAGGGTTCCCTACCCCATGGGAAGTCCAAGGTCCTCCCCGGTCCCCCCAGATCCAGGAAGGTGAGCATCCAAACAGACAAGGCTCCCACAAAGCCCGTCCATGAAGTAGAATCAAAGCCCAGCGCCATTGTCCTTGGCTTCTCAGTCAGCCTCCACCATCAGCCACATTCAGAGAGTCCAGTTTGATCACATGCTCCATCAGTCCCATTCCAACTGGCCTTGGTGATCTCCCATTAGATCAGTCCCACCATCTCAGTGGGCGGATGCCCCCCTCGTGGTCCTGACTTCCTTGCTCATGTTCTCCCTCTTTCTGTTCCTCATTAGGACCTTGGGAACTCAGTCCAGTGCTCCAGTGTGGGTCTCCGTCTCTATCTCCATCCATCGCCAGATGAAGGTTCTATGGTGATATTCAAGATATTCATCAGTGTGGCCATGGGACAAGGCCAGTTCAGGCATTCTTTCCTCTGCTGCTCAAGGAACAAGCTGGGGACATCTCCTTGGATCTGGGAACCCCTCTAGAGTCAAGTCTCTTGCCAACCCTAAAATGGCTCCCTTAATTAAGATATATACTTCCCTGCTCCCATATCCACCCTTCCTCCATCCCGCCCATCCCATTCCCCCAAGATCTCCCGAATCTCCCCCTTCTCCCTTGTCTCTAACCATCTCCCCTTACATCCACCCCCCACACCCCCATTCACCCAAGTTTTGCCTGGCAATCTTGTCTACTTCCAATATCCGGGAAGATAACTATATGTTTTTCTTTAGGTTCACCTTCTTATTTAGCTTCTCTAGGATCACGAATTATATCCTCAATGTCTTTTATTTATGGCTAGAATCCACATACCAACCACAGTTCCCCCTCCCTCTTCACCTCTCATTCCCTCATCCCACCTCTTCTCCCTTCCCTATCCACTCCTATTGTTTCTTTTTGTTTAATAAAAATCAGAAGGCTACATGAAATCTGAATAAGAAATAAAAACAAATTTTATGAAAATATTAAATACAACAAAGATTCTGTCTATAAACTAATATTGCATAACATTTTGTCCTTAAAATATCAACACAACTTTATAATAATCATGTATTCATGTAGTTTTAAAGGTAAATTTATGTACCATTACCAATATAGATTCAAAATATATAAAATAAAAGTGGAAGTATAGTAAAAATGCAATCACACCAAAAGTTTACAAAACGTTCTTATGAATAGTTGGCAAAAAAAAAAAAAAACCAGAAAGTGCTAAGAACAGAAAGAACAGATCATTTAACTGTATTAGCAAACTTTACCTGACACACACACACGCGCAGAATTGTTATTTGCTGAGCCTCCATTACTTTCAAACACAAGTTGACTACTTGCTTTATCATGTTTTCAGTTACGAAGATTTTGATATTAGAGCTTAGAAAATACATTTTAGAATATTTTTTATTTTTACTATTTTTTGAGGATTTCATACAACAGATTTTGAATATATTCCCCACCCCTTTCCTAACTTCTCTCATTACTGCCTTCTTTATTCTCTCATTTCTTCTTACCCAATTTGAGATTTAGTCTTTTATTTTATTCCCTCATTTCTTCTAGTTTGTGCTGTCCAGCCAGTCTTCAGAATGGAACCCACCCTGCTGTGTGGTTCCTTAACAGGTGTCATATCATCAAAGAAACCAAATCTCCCTCTAACCACAGTTATCAAACAACTGTAGTTCCTCTTATAGTAATGGGATTTTGTGCCCACATTCTCTCTATAAGATGGGATTTTGTCTGCCTGCAGTCTGGACAGATCTGTATTCCTGTAGGCTCCTATGTAGATCTATCTTGCTGTGCCCGGAGAATGCTGTTTCCTTGATATTATCAACCATGCCTGGTCTTACAACTTTTGTCTTCTCCTATTCCTCAAAGATCTCTGAGTTTGTAGGGGGAGGGGTTTGATATATATTCCGTTTTGGACTAAACACTGCACACAGTCTTCTATCCTCTGACCAGTTATGTGTCTCAGTACTAACTGTCATCTATAGCAAGAAGAAGCCTTTCTTTGAAGATTTAGAAATACTCTGATCAATGAGTACAGCAATTAATCATAAGAAGTCATTTCAGTTCTATGTGCAGTTAGCGGAATTAACAGGTTTTCCCCTAAGGCCTATAACCTATCTAGCTACAGGTTCTTGGGCCCTTGACAGTGACAAATATGAACATTCCAGCTCATGAAATCAGTCTTTGATCCAATCAGTATGTGGTTGGTCACTGCCTAGAATTTAGAAAATATTTTTAAGGAATAACAACACACAGTTTAAGTCCAAAAAGATAAAATATAGGTAAAGAATGCTTAGATGAAGAGTTATAATTTCAGATGTGTACACAATAAAAGAATAAAATTATCAAACTAGGTACACATTTCCAGATGTTAGAAATACAGTAAAAAAAACTTGAATCAAGCATAGAAATGAAAACAATTTATGGAGTAGAAAACAGTTATACAAAATTATATTAATGAGCCTGAACATAGCCCTTTCATTTGACAAATCTCTGGAAAACATAACCAAGAGACAAGAGCAATCTCCCCATCAAAAAACAAAACAAACGAAAAGCAGGACAAAAATACCACCACCATACTATCTATCAGAATTGCACTTGATAATTTATAATTTGTAGGTAAAGATATGGCAGAATTTTGTTTGCTTGTTGAAAGAAATAAAAGCACATAATGGAAAGAACCTTTGATACTATTTAGAGATTTTTTTCTTTGCTATGTTTTTCTTGCTGTTTAAAATAATGCCATTCTAAAAATTCATATCAACCTACATTTTCTTTAAGAAGAGCTTTGAATGATAATTATGAGATTGAATTTAAAAAATATTCAGATTCGAAAATAAAATCACTATTTTGGTTTCCTGAGCCAAACTGGTTGTCTTGTTTAGGTTTCAATAATATAGTTAGGTATATAATTTTATTCACTCGATGAGAGTGGCATCTCCCTCCTGCCTGCTATGATAACTAGTATGTTTCCCTGAGAATCTGACAACTACTGAGCTACTGTGGTGTTTAGCAATGTTGAATTCAGCAGTGCATTTTGCTTTCTGAGATAGTCTTGCTCTGAATACTTTCTAGTCTCAAAATTGTAACCCTCCTAACTTTTCCTTCCAACTCTTATTCTGCTCATATATTGGACGTTTTGCTCTCCTGATAGTCAGGAGTAAAAATGTGAGTAAATTGTCAGCCTGAAGATCTGAGAAGAGGCTCAATCTATGCTTAGACATGGACAGCAGTGTAACTTGAGATGTGGCAAAACTGTGTCATGCTCATGCTTACAATGTTACTTATGGTATACATTTTTGTTTGAAATTTTTCCTTTTGGCCATTTAAAAAATTCATTCATACATTTTTTTCTATGTCTGAATTATGCAAAGCAGATCATAAGAGCTGGATCCATTATTAAATTTTGAATTATGTACCAATGATTAGCTGTGTGCTTCTTTCAAATGCTCACAATCACTGCTAACTGCATTCTAAGAGCCCTGGTGGGTATAACTATTTAATCATCTTAATTTCTCGGGTGGTTTTCTTCTTAGCCTTTATTTGCCATAACTTCATCAAGGTTTGCTTGAAAAGCACTGGTTCTAGCAACCTCTTAAGATATCTATGGGATATTTAATTACAAATTGAAAAATTGAGTCTGTTAGCATTCAGTAAAGAACAACAATTCCCTCACCTTTATCTCCAAGGGGACCACACATCTTCTAGTGTGAGAGGCCGCAACAGAAGGTCAATATATACTTCTGCTAAAATCATAGCTACCTCCATTTAAATCAAACTGCACAAGCATCTGGTTTTCCATAAATCAAAATCTTGTTGCTTTGTTTAAAGGGCTGTTTGCCGTTTAAAGGGGAATTTTAATGAAGGGAATAGAGTAATTAAATAAAAGGTGCAGGCTTCATCTGGAAACACTTCCCTGATAACCTTCCCACACATTCATTCTCTTGACATATCTTTGCAGCCCAGGAGATGTGAGCTTGTTTTAGATAACTTATAAATCTCCCCATCCGAAGCACTGACGAGATGACTCCCTTGATACTTCGCAAAGGGCTATAGATCTTTGGTTAAAGTAAAGTGCGGTTAACTTTCCTTCATCAGCAATGTGCAAACTTACTTCATTGGTGAAATATCACTACTGTCCACAGTAACAAGATTGCTTGGTCTTGAAACAGATCGCTTAACAAAGTGAAAATAAAAATACCGTAACATGTCTACACCAGATTCTCTGGCCTCATGGATTGCGTTATAGTGATTTATTGAAACAAGCTCAACTTTCCTCTCTAACTACCAGATTGAAAAAAATTAAACCGCTAAATGCTTGTTAAAAGTTGCAAGTGAATAGCTTAAATCGTTTCTTATATTTTCTCTTCACCTCAGAGAAACCACCTAGAGAATGTGCAGAAGCATAGCCTCCCTGGCTGTTAATGAGCAGAAACCTTGACATGCTCCTTAGCGCAGTTCATTTCTAATGTGCCTTTGACAGTCGCTGTGAGGGAAAGAACAGATGGGTAGAGTGAATAAGAAGGGCTCCACTTTGAAGGCCTCATTCAAGACACAGATGAGTGATGGCTCACAATGCAAAGGCACACGGAAGATCAACAATGAATGTTTGCTAGCATAAAACTGCTTCGTGACCACCGGCAATGCTTGCTCAGTTTTTCACCGCTATATTCTTCTTAGGCTCACTTCATTTTAATTTATTTTTTAGTTTTGCTTTTAAAAAATTATTTTTATTTATTAAATATGTGTGATTGCTTGTTTGTATGGGTACCACCTGCATGCAGGTGCCTGCAGAGACCAGAAAGAATGTTAGGTGTCCTGGCTGCAAAGCACCCATTGTGGATGATGAGAACATAACTTTGGTTTTTCTTAAGAACAGCAAATGCTCTTAACTACTGAGCTGTCTCTCCGGGTCCCAGCCAATTTCATTCCATAATAAAACACAGTGGAGAGATTGACGACAAAGGAAAATGCACACAAGGAAATGACACCATGGGTTTATTTCAAATCACTTCCAACAGCTGGTGTCTAATCAGTTTGTGATTTAAAAAATTAATCCTGAACCTGTCACTTGAAGATTTTCTTGAAATGGATATATTCCAAGATGTATTCATGAGAGGCTCTTAAGTAACATGACTGCTCTGGTTCTGAGGACCACATATCTAACAGCAAACCTGCAAAAGCTTTTGTTTACTCATTATTAGAATCCTATCACATATCATTCAAGTAGAGTCATCTTCCCTAGTTTATAAATTTACCCTAGATATAAAAGAACACAGTCATAGGCAGATTAAATGTCAAACCGGACACATTGAACCTAACAACTCATTTAATCTTACTAGAAATTCCAGAAGTTAGGGAATGTTATCTACATTTCCCAAATGAAAGACTAAGAAAAAGAAGTGTTAAAGCACCTACTCAGCATCACATTCCTAGAAAGCAGAACGCCATTTCGCACAGGGGGTTCATGTCTTCTTATCCAGTTACATAGTACAGGGTTTTCTATGGGTCTGAAAGGGTTTCACACATGGGCATGTTTGATCCTTACAGCTTATTCCTAGTGAGAAAGGTGTGATAGACCTTATCATCCTTGTTTTGCAGATAGTCAGACAGCAAAGATGAACCTGCAATGGCAGTTTCTGTAGCTAATTAGCAACAGACCTAGAGCAGTCACAGGTCTGCCTAAATACATTTATCTTCCTTTTATCATTATGCTATGCAACAGCAATCAATTTTTAAACTGGAACAGGCATACCAGTAACAACCGATATGATCCAGAAATTTTCAGCAGGGAAAGTAGCATTATTTACAAAAAACATTTAAATAACTTTAAAATATGAGACATAGGCCATGTCTGGCGATGCTTGTCTGCACTATCAGCCCTTGGGGGCCTGAGGCAGCAAGATTGCCATGAGTTGAAGGCCAGCTTGGGCTACATGGTTATTTCGAGGGTAGCTAGTGCTACATGTGATGATCTTGTCTCAACGAGAGTGAGAAAAGGAGAGAGAGAGAGAGAGAGAGAGAGAGAGAGAGAGAGAGAGAGAGATACATGTAGATAGACAGACAGACAACAAGACAGATAGACAGAAAGATAGAGACAGAAACAGAGTCAGGGAGACGGACACAGAAAGAAACAAAGATAGAGAGATACAGACAGAGACAGAAGGGTGTTTTTCTTTAAAGTTTTAAATATCCCAACATTTTAATTATTAATGATTCCCAATGCTACAGTGATATTCTTATTTGCAGAATACCATGTTAATAGTTTTTGTGAGTATATAGTATATTATTTTCATTTTCATATTTCTCAAACTTTAAGTTATCAATTGATCTTTATTAATTCTTGGGGGCTTGAAGCAAAATGCCCTTAGGCACGTTGCTTTTTGTTTTTTTAACAAAAAGGATACACATGATTACTTTATTCATATTTAATCTTTTTCTCTACTGATTCTCTTGCTCATATTTAACCACAATATTTTTACCATAAAAGACACTTCTTTCAACTCACTTATATATACCATGCATTGTTTTCCTATTTTCCAGAGGTAAACATGCTCAAACATTGTCTCTGTGCATTATTTCCCTTTTCTGGTTTGCTTCTCAATTCACTATAGTTTATATTTCTTACCTTATGAAGCCATTAAAACTCTTATCCCTAAAACTCTTAAACTTTTCAGTTTCAAACATATTGGTTAACTGCATGGACCCAGTGGACATCTCAGCAGCATTTGCTGTGCTTGGAGACAAATAAGGAGACTTGTGTGAAATCTTTGACTTGGACTTTTGAAATTATAGTGCATAACAAGTTTATCCCTGGTTCAATTTTTCTTTTCTTTTTAACACAATTTTATTTTACATATCAATCCCAGTTCCCTCTCCCTCCCTTCATCCTGCTCCCCCAACCTTCCCACCACCCCATCCCCTATCTGCTCCTCAGCAATGGGAAGGCCTCCCTTGGGGAGTCAACAAAGTCTGGCATATCACTTGAGGTAGGATCAAGGCCCTCTCCCCTGTATCAAGGCTGAGCAAGGTATCCCTCAATAGCTAATGGGCTCCAAAGAGCCAGTTCATACATTAGGGATAAATACTGGCTCCACTGCTAGTGTTCCCACAAACTGCCCAAGCCACACAACTGTCATTCACATTAAGAGGGCCTAGTTCAGTCTTATGCAGGTTCCCCAGCCACCAGTTCGGAAACAGTGAGCTCCAGCTAACTTGGGTTAATTGTTTCTGTGGCCCTTTTGCTCATAATATTGCTTCTCCCTCTCTATGACTGGACTCCGGGAGTTCAGTCCAGTGCTTCATTGTGCATTTCTGCATCTGCTTCACTCAGTTACTGGATGCAGTGCAACACAATAAAAACCCCGACACAGATGTTGGCGTTCAACCTGAAGGTCAGGAAACAAAGCAGCTAGCCACTGTCTCTTGCCTCCACCTCAGCGATCCTGCCTCCGGGAATCTCAGAATGAGACTGTGTAAGAAAGCTGGCTCCTCCCATTTTAAATTCTTCTCTAGTGCTGCCATTAAAGGTGTGCACCACTACCTCCCAGTTTCTATGGCAAACTCTTGTGGCTACTGGGATTAAAGGTGTGTGCCACCACTGACTGGTCTGTAAAGCCTGGTCAGTGCAGTTTTTTTTTCTATTTGAACTTCAGGTAAGCTTTATTTATTAAAGTACAAATGAAGTATCACTACAATGAAGGTTCTAGGATGACAGTTAAGGTAGTAATGAATCTGATTACAGGGGAAGGTCAGTTCAGGCACCCTTTTCACTATTGTTTAGGGACTTAACTGAAGTCATGCTTGTGGATTGCTGGGAAATTCCCTAGTGTTTTGTTTCTTGCTAATCCCATAAAGGCTGGCTCTTTCAAGGTATTTCTTTCCTTGTTCTCCCTCTCTGCCTTCACCCAACTCAACTTCCCTGCTCCCTCATGTTCTCCTCCCTGTTCCTCTCTTCCCCTCCCCACTCCCCTACCACCCTCCCCCATCAGTCTCCATCAATTACTCTTCCTGTGTCTACTCATTAACTAAATATATTTATAGAGACTGTCTTAGGGTAGACACTAGGGCTAAAATTGTGACTTTGGAATGCATAAGAAGGGAGACTGTACATCTTGAGGTGCAAGTAAGTTCACAGGTTTAATGTCAAAAAGGTTTGTGGTTTTTTCCTACATTGTAATTTGTTATTAACCCTAAAAGACAAGGTAAATTTGACTCCTGAAATTGAACAGAACCATTTTGACATCTAAGTTTAGTAAATTTAGTGGGAAAAAATTGAAAAGACATTTGAAATCAAAGCTAGGTAAACTTTGAAAAATCACTAGCCAATGGATGCAATTCCAAAAGTGAAAACAAATTTTTCATCCATGATTTTGTCTTACTCAATGTAGAAAACCATTTCTTTCTCTATGTTTTTGAAACTTGTGGTTGAATTTTTATGGCAATACTGAGGTAAAAGGAAAACTTTTCCTTTTTTTCTGTTCTGTACAAGGGAATTATAATGTTTATATATATATATAATATTGACATTTTATGCTTATTCAATGTTATGAGACCACATAAAAGGAAGTTATGAAATATTTCTTCCAAATAAATTTTTCTAAGATGATGGTTGAACATTGACAGATGTATATGAAATCCAGTAAAATTTCTTTTATATTAACTGGAGTTTTAAAAGGAGTTCAGAGGATCATCATATTTTTTAAAATTAATTTTAATTTTTTTCTTGTATTTCTACTGTATTTATATCATTTCCCACTCCCTCAGACCTCTCTTGTAACTCCTCCTCACTTCCTCTCAAATTGATGGCCTCTTTTCTAAAATTGTTATATATAGGTATGAGTAAATATATTTAAGAATATGCATATATTATGCAACAACAATTAGTAAAAAGGTGTCCATGAATTTGAAAGAGAGCAAGGAAGCATATTCGAAAAGATTTGGAGGGAGGAAAGGGAATAGGGAAATGATGGAATCATATTATAATCGTTTTTTCTCTCTCTGTATGTGACCCAGGCTGTCATGAAACTCACATGTAGACAAGGCTGGCCTGTTTCTGCCTCCAGAGTGCTGGGATTAAAGATCCAGAGAGTCACCTGTTTTTGCTTCCAGACTGTAGGAATTAAAGGTGTGCACTACTATTCCTGATTAATGAAAGTATAATATTTTTAGCTGATTATTTGTGGATTTCACATCATGCATCCTGATCCCAGTCATCTCCCCCATACCTTCATATCTGCTCTCTGCCCTTGCAACCTCCCTCACAAATTAAAATAAAGAAAAGCAAACACCGTCAAACAAAAACTGAAACAAACTAACATGAGGGAGAGAGAGAGAGAGAGAGAGAGAGAGAGAGAGAGAGAGAGAGAGAGAGAGAGAGAGAGACTCAGCGTGGAAACTGTACTGTGACACAGTGAGTCACGCAATGCTCCTTTTAGTCCATGCATTTTTATTTGTAAGTGTTCTTTATAATGAGTCATTGATCTGGCTCGGAGTCTCTGGCTTGTGCTACACCCTCGATACTGGGCCCTCACTGGGACTCCTCTTAGAAATTCTGTTGTTGTTTTGTGCCATAGAGATCTTGAAGCTTTGGAGCTGCAAGTTTGGCCCCTTCACATGCTCCAGTAGTTCATAGATGAGGTGGATGTTGGGGTGGGCCAACTCAGATTCCTGTCTCTGGGCCTGGGAAGTAGCTGGGTTGGTCAGCCTGCCAGTTTTCTCTCATTGGCACCAGCATGGTGAACTCTCCAACACTGCCCTGGCTAGTTCACCCAGTGCAGCAAGCAGCAAGGAGCAGGACCAATTCTCCTGCTCTCACATGCTTGCAGCCCACTCACCTGCTCCCACAGGACCAGGGCCAGCTCTACAATTTACCCAGGCAAGGTACAAGGCTCTCTCTGCTGACTGCTGCATTTGGTGAGGTGCAATGTCAGCCATCCTGCTCTCATGGCCCTGAGACTAGCTCTCCTCCCTGCAGCAGGTGACAAGTGGAGGTGAGGGGGGAGGGCATCTTTCCCTTATCTAAGCTCCTACATGTTAGATGTGGTGGGGAGACAGAGTCAGCTCTCCTGCTTTCATGCCCTCAGGGCTGGCTCACCTGTGCACTCCCTACACACACACACACACACACACACACACACACACACACACACACACACACAGCGAGTATACAAGGGGAGACAGGGTCAGTTCTCCTGCTCTCATGTCCTCAGGGCTGGTTCATCCATACCCCCACCAACAGGATCACCTCTACTGTGTTTCCTGGATGAGGCTCATGACCCAGTCTTCTGAGTGTTACAGTTAGTGAAGGACAGGGCTATTTCTCCCTAGTGCAGTAACCAATGAGGAGCTGTGCCAATTCTGCGAAGGCCTATCTTCACTGTCTTTGGTGGGAATAGGAGTCAGGACATCAACACGGACCACCACAGCTGTGACAGGGCCATGGACCCAGACATGGCAGTTGGTAGCAGCCTGGACAATACCATGGTTCTGGGTGTCAGCACAGGCCTCTTAGATCTATAAGTCTGCAGCAGCAGAATGGCCCTAGTACACTAACATGGTTCTAGGTGGCAGCCCAGAGCCCAGTTGTCTGTGTGGCCCTTAGTGGCAGCACAGGCCATGTATATCAACATTAACCCCAACTGCAACTGAACCATAGGCACAGACATGATCCTTGTCAGCAGCTTGGGCCGGGATATCACCACGGCCCCAGTTGGAAGTGCAGGTCACTCCAATTGGCATGAACGTAGTGGCTGCAAAGCCCTCGAACACCAACATGACCTCAGATGTCAGCCCAGATCCCGAGCATCTCAATGGCAACAGGAACCTCAGACATCAACACAGACCTTAGGTGTGGCTTGGCCAAGGATCCAGACATGGCCCTGGCTGTAGCTCTGGCCATATGGTGCCATGGCCCCAGTTGGCAGCACATGTCGTTCAGGTCTGTATGGCCCCAGGGGCAGCATAGCTATGGGGAGCAAACCAGTAAGCAGCCTTCATGACCTCTGTGTTAGCTTTTGCCTCCAGGTTTTTGACCTTTTTGAGTTCCTGTCCTGACGTACTCCAGTGATGACCAGTGAGATGGAAATGTAAGCCAAATAAATTTGTTTCTCCCTGTGTTGCCTTGACAACAATGGTAACTGTAAGACAACTGAATTTGCATAATTTCCCCTTCTACCCTCTAACTGTTTCTGTGATGTGTCCCCTCAACTTCCTGTCAAGTTTGTGACCTCTTTTTCTTTAGTTATTGTTGTTGTTGGTGTTGGTGGTGTGTGATTGCATGTGGATAAATATACAAATACAACGTTTTGAGATCATTTAGTGTTGTTCATATATATGTTAGGACTGACCTTGGCGGTAGACCACCAATTAGGGTCTCATGCTTGTAAAGAAGAGGAGGTGGGGAGTGGGAGGGAAAAGGGAGGAGGGGAGGAGGTGGAAATTTTTAATGAATAAATAAATTAATTAATAAAAAAAGACTGATTCTTCCATCTTTCAAAGCCATTGGTTGTAACTCTTCATGTACTAGGGATTGTTTTAGTGCACACAGTATAGTCAGAATTTTCTTTGGGCTACCAGATCACAAATAATGACAAGGATACTTGTTATTAATCATGAAAACTAGGCCTTAGCTTCAGCTTTTTTCCAACTGGCTCTTACAAATGAAATTAACCCATTTATATTAATCTACTTTCTGCCAAGCGGAATTTTTAAACTCCTCTCTATTTCTATATGTTTGACTTGTTCCACATCTGGCATCTATCATCCCTTTGTCCTCTCTGTCTCCTGCCTAATCTCTTCCTGCCTAGCTATTGGCCATTCAGCTCTTTATTAAACCAATCAAAAGGTACCTTGACAAAGGCTTGTCTTCACAGTGCAAACAAATATCCCACAACACACAGAGAGGAATCTATCCAGGAACAACATCCTTTGTAACGCTCCTTTTATTCTTACTACTCTCTAGCTAGCTACCAAATCGGTAAATACATTATGCTTGCCCTTTCACCAAAGTACTACTGAGTTCTACTTGCATTTAAGATAATCAAAATGTCAGTAAGTTAACTGTCCAGTCACTGTGACAATACTTGAGGCAAGCAAATTAAAGACGAAAGGTATATTTTCATTCAGTATCTTCAGAGGTTTAAATGCATGTTGGCTGACTTGTTTCATTTCTAGACCCATAGAAAAGCAGTATATTCCTGCAGGAAGGCATTATAGAAAAGAGCTGCTTACCTCATGACATACAGGAAGCAACAAAATATATAGAAAGGGTTTGGGGATAAGATAGACATCAAAGTATCTTCCTTTGATCTATTTCCTCAAAGCAGGTCCTCACCTACAATTACCAACTTGTGAATCAAAAAAAAAATGGGTTAATATACTGATGAAGTCATGACCCTCATTGTCCAATCACTTCTCCAAAGCGCTATCTATGAGTACTTTTTGCATTTGGGACAAAGTCTTCAATATGATCCTTGCTGGAGGATATTATATGTACAGATCAAAACAAATCGGCATCTAGGAGTCAAAGGCAATGCCAGAGGAATCTTTTCACAAAGTCAAGTACAGCCAACTAGAATCACATAGGGAGTGATTAGAAACTTTAGTCTACCACTAAGATAACAGAGAGAGATTTTATATAGTACAATCAAAAAGAAGAATAATAGAATGATTTTGAAAGCACTATTTACAAATAAGAGATAAAGAAAGTTATCTGGGGTAATATATACTTGTAATCTTAGAACTCTACAAGCAGAGACAAGAGGATCATGGGTTGTAGGCTAGACTAGACTATATATCAAAGTCCTATTTCAGAAATAAAAGTAACCACAACTCTTTTCTCCCACAAAATATAGGTAAATATTTGCTACCATATTATATGATACATAATATGTTATTCGTATTTTATGACTAAAGGAAATAAAAATGACATAAATATAATAACAATGGAGGACTCTATATCTTAACACAGAGATACTTGCTCATCCATGTTGATTGTTGGTCTAGTCATAATAGAGACGATGTTCACCCATAGAAGAACTGATTATGAAAATGTGGCAAAAATGGAGGAGAATTGTGGTGACTTAAATGAGAATGGCCCCATATGCTCATGTTTGAATGCTTGGATCCCAGTATATAGAGTTCTTTGGGAAGGTTTAGGAAATGATGTTGTAGGAGGGGACCACATGTTGGCTTCTGCTGCCCAGAACTGGAATAATCACACAAAACTATATTATTTAAATAATTGTTTGTCCCATTAGCTTTACGTTCTTATTGGCTATGTCTTACATGTTAATTTAACCCATTTTCATTAATCTGTGTATCACCACGTGGCTGAGGCTTACCAGCTAAAGTTCTGTCTGGTTTTGGTGGGGCTACATGGCTTCTCTCTGACTCTGCTTTCTTCCTCCCAGCATTCAGTTTAGTTTTCTCCACCTAACTCTGCTACCCTATAGCTTTGCTATAGGCCCAAAGCCCTCTCTCTCTTCCCCCCTCTCTCTCTATATATGTATATATATATATATATATATATCCTATATATTAACCAATGCTATTCACAGCATACAGAGGGGAATCCTACATCACCCACCTTTTCTGTTTAAATTAAAAGGAATGTTTTAACTTTAACATAATAAAATTACATATAACAAAACAGGTATCAAACAAGAGTTTTAGTTATAATACTTATATCTACTTTATCTTTCATAATAACTAAGGAAAACTATAACTATAAATTCTTCAATCCCATCAAAGACTCCAGAAGGATATAATACTATGTAAGTAAACAGGAAGTGCACTGTAAACAGCTTCTGAAACTCTAGAAATGACAGAAACATTTCATTGCCTAGACAGTCACTCAAAGTTTTTCTGTGCCATTGGGGCATTCATCTTCAGCCTACACACCTATAGTATCTATCAGACTATTTCATGAAGCAGGAAATTTCTAAGGCAGTTCCACCTATATTGTCAGTTTGTCAGCCACTTTCTTCTGTGTTCTGCAGAATGTCTGGCAGACTCTTTCATGTAGCAAGAACCTCGAAGGATTGTCTCACGTTTAGGCAAGTTCAGCAGTCATCTCTCCGCGAGTCCTGCATGTCCAGTTCATCAAGCAGTCCAGGCAAGAGCAGTTTCGTGCCTAAGTGGCTAACAAACTCCATGAGGAGCCTCTTCAATGCCCATCTTCTTCTTGAAGTAATTGGTGCTACCAGGAACAGATGGGTCTCCCTGTCATGAAAAGTCCTAATTTGGGAGTTTTTCTTGGTCTTCCCTCTCTTAGGTTCCCTCAGTATGGGAGCAAGCTCTGTTGCAGGGTTTCACAGAACTCACAGATGAAAAGGCAGGCTTGGGGGCAAGGTGGGTTGGGGGATAGCCCAGTGGCAGGAAAACTCCCTCATGGCTGGCTAGAAAAGCCAAGGGAGTTGAGGAGGGGCCTCTGGGTTTTGTGCCACTGGGGAGATCCCAGAGGGTGGGGTGTCCGGCTGTCTGGCCCTGTGGTCACTGACTCACCTCTTAGCTCCCCTCAGCACTGGAGCAAGCTGTGTTGCAGGGTTCCAAGGACCTCACAGGTGAAAAGGCGAGCTAACTCGATTTTATTTTACTTAAATCAACATACTTAGTGCTATAGTTGCTAGAACAAATCAGAAGTTGAGACATATATGGAAAAAATGTAGTTAGTATAACCCAAAAGCTACTGTTGCTTTGAGTGGGCGGGGAGAGACAGAGGAGACAAGCGAGGAGAAGGAAGAAGATGCAGGCAGAGACACAGTGATGGAAGAGCTAAATCATCAATGCAGTATCCTGGCAGAGTTACTTTGCCTTCCCATCTAGATACCACTCCTCATTACAGAGGGACTGATCGGAGAAGTTGTTTAAAGGTGTAAAAATATACATCATTTTGCATGTAGAATCATGTCAGAACACAAATATCACCAAACACTGACACCATTTGCAACAGCAACACCAAGAATAAGTGAATAATTTGAGAATTTCATGAAAGAACAGAAAAGCCAAGGTATTAACTTCACAAAAACTCAAATCAATTTAATTTTATTATTAATGATATATTTCTTGTCAAATACTTATATTTTCCCCATTGGCTTCAGCAACTATTCTTTTTCTATAAATAAATATCAAAATGTTTATTTGTGAGTACAATGTATATATAAATCATAGATTATTTCATAACAGCAAAATAAAGATACTATAAATAGAACTTACTACCAACTCATTAAAATAATATCCAGTTATTTCATTGCAATTATAAAATGTTTATAATGTACTAATGACTATAATCAAAATATAGTATATACTAAATAAAAACTTAAAAATTTGTCAATCTAATAGCTCTAATATATAATCCAAAGCACTTGGATTGGATGAAGGCACTGTAGGTATTTATATTTTCTAAATTGTAGTTTAAATGTTTTTCTGCCAAAAAAGTCTGAATTCAGGAATAAAACCAAATACAAAGAATATTTAACATGTGATGATATAAAATTTTCACTGAAAATATTCAGCTGGGAAAAGACACTGAAAATTATTGTGAGACAATTGCTTAACATTGTTTTTCTTTTTTGGCTAAGAGAAAATAATAAGAATCTACATTCTATGGCATGCAACATCATAAATAAATATAATAAGAGACAAAATAGCTGTATAAACATTCAGAATATAAAAGAAAAAAAGCATTAGTTGTAAAAATTGGTTATCCTATTCCCTGAAGGAACAATTTATGATTTTTCAACACGAAAAAGGAATTCAGATGAGTAACACCTTTCTTTAAAAATTAACATTAACCCCTTCCAAGGAAGCCAGCAAGCCAGTGTGTGGCTCAGCCATCACCAAAGAAACTTTCCCCTGCGGCAGATGGGAAAAATATAGAGATCCACAGTAAGATAATGAACATAGAAAGACCTTGGGGAATACATAGCTCTAACTGGAATGTCTTCACCAAATCCCTCACCTCACAGCTCAGGGAAACCTGTAAAAGAAATGGAAAGAGTGTAAGAGGCAGAGGGGATGAAAGACACCAAGAAAAAGGCCCTCTAAATCAACATGATCTATATACATATGAACTCACAGAGACTGAAGCTGCATGCACAGGGCCTTCAAGGCTTTTGACCAGGTCCTCTGTGCTTATATTCTAGCTTCCAGTTTACTGTTTTTATGGGATTCCAGTGCGTGAATGATTGGACCCCTGTATCTATATCTGTTTCTTGTGCCTTTCCTTGTGTTCTTTTCCTTCTGTTTTTATCCTATTCTGATGTATTAGATTTTTTAAAAATATCTTATTATATTGTGGGGAGGTATCCCTGCAAGCATGCCAATTAGCAGGGAAACAAACCATTTGAGGAAAGAAGGAAACTTGGCTCAGCATGACTTAATTAGCTGGTGCCGGTTCAAACTTCTGTAGTCTGAGACCAGGCAGTTTATTTTAGACATATTTAAGTACAGTACAATTTTGGGAAAAAGTTTCCTTCCTGGTAGCAATTAACCCAATCCCATGTGCACAATAAAGCTTAAGGTGTGACTGTATAGAAACACTTTTGAGAAGTACATGGAATCTCCACCATGAAAATGGGTTCTACAGTTAAAGGGCCTAGGATCTGGAGTGGTCTCAGACTGAGACAGTGTAAAGGTCAACAGGCTATAATATCTATGTGATATCTCCCCCAAGGATGGGTTCTACTGACCGAGAAACAAAGTTAAAGATAAATATCTAAGGATGTGGAGTTTGGGATACACATTCTGGTGAGTTGGATGAGGACTGGTTCTACAAATCGTGACACACTGGGTTATTCACAGCACCCATTCCCAGTCTTTTGGGTGAAAAACAGGTGTCCACATCCTTTCTCACTGAAGAGATAAGCCTGCATACTTACCATTCCTGGTTTTCCTAGTGCTTGTCTGTGAGTAAAGGACACCATGCCCTCTTACATTATATTATACTTTATTTTATTTTTATCCCTTAGAAGGCTGCTTATTACTTAATGAGATACAGAAAGGGATGGATATGTATGGGAGGGGAGATGGGAAAGAGCTGGAGGAGAGGGAGAGGAAAATATATTCAGGACATGTATGTGAAAAAAAAATCTATTTTCAATAAAAGAAAAAATGTAACCCAAATTTTACAGATACATAGACCCATTAAATTATATAATACAATTATTTTCTCTTTCGGAACTAATCAATCATGATCAATAAATTGCAGAACCTGGTGTACTGGTTAAAAAAGGAACTCTAAAAAGGGGGACAAATTATGCTAATAAAGCCTCATTTGTTCCTCTGAAAGAATTTTTTCTTTTCTTTATCTTTCTTAAATATTTATGTTTTGTTTTTGTTTTTGACAGTTAGATGTAAACTGTCTAACTGTGGGTAACAGAAACAGAACTCTGATCCTCTGAAGAACCAGCAAACACTCTTATCTGCTAAGCAATCTCTCCAGCCCATAGTTTATTTCCATTATTTCTTTTTCCTCTTCTCTATTTATTATTACTACTATTAATCATTACAGTGTATGTTAGATGTGTGTGTATGTGTACACATGTCATAGCATATGAGTATGTCAGGATAAATTTTTTTTTCTTCAAAGTTTATTAAATTATGAAAGTTTCCATTTCCGCCCCTCCTCCCAACGCCCTCCCACTTCCCCCCTCCCCCTCCCCCTCCTCCTCCCTCTCCATCCCTAAGAGCAGTCAGGGCTTCCAGCCCTGTGGGAAGTTCAAGTTCCTCCCCCCTCCCTCCAGGTCCAGGAAGGTGAGTATCCAAACAGACTGGATCCCAAAAATCCAGTATATGCAGAGAAAACAAGTCCCAGTGTCATTGTCAGTGGCTTTTCAGAAAGGCTCCTGGCCAGTCACATTCAGAGAATCCGGCCACATTCAGAAAATCTGGTTGGATCACATGCTCATTCAGTCCCAGTCCAACTGGCCTTGGTGAACTCTCATTAGATCAGTCCCCTTGTATCAGTGGGTGATCGCACCCCTAGCGGTCCTGAGTTTTTTTTCATGTTCTTCCTCCTTCTGTCCCTCATTTGGACCATGGGGTGCTCAGTCCGGTGCTCCAATGTGGGTCTCCGTCTGTATCGCCATCCATCGTCGGATGAAGAATCTAAGGTGATAAGCAAAATCTTCATCAGTATGGTTATAGGCCAAGGCTGGTTCAGGCACCCTCTCCTCTGTCTAGAGAACAATCTGGGGATCTCTCCTTGGACCTGGGATCCCATTTATAATCAAGTCTCTTGTAAACCCTAAAATGACTCCCTTAGTTGAGATATATTCTTCCCTGATCCCATATCCATCCTTCCTCCCTCCCCTCATCTCAGTCCCCCGAGTTTTCCCCATTCCTCACCTACTCCCTTCTCTCTAACCCTCTCCCCTTCCAACAACCCTCCCACCCCCCCCCCATGCACCCGAGGTTACCTGGGACTCTTGTCTATTTCCAATCTCCAGGAGGATAAGTACATGATTTTCTTCAGGTTCACCTTCTTATTTAGCTTCTCTAGGATCTCGAATAATAGGCTCAAAGACCTTTAATTATGGCTAGAATCCACTTATGAGTCAATACATACCATATTCCTCTTTTTGGGTCTGGCTTACCTCACTCAGTAAAGCGTTTTCTATGTCCATCCATTTGCATGCAAAATTCAAGATGTCATTGTTTTTTACCGCTGAGTAAAACTCTAGTGTATATATGTTCCACACTTTCTTTATCCATTCTTCTATTGAGGGGCACCTAGGTTGTTTTCAGGTTCTAGCTATTACAAATAGTGCTGCTATGAACATAGTTGAACAAATACTTTTGTAGTAATGATAGGGCATCTCTTGGGTATATTCCCAAGAGTGGAATTGCTGGGTCCTGAGGGAGGTTGACTCCCAGTTTCCTGAGAAACCGCCACACTGATTTCCACAGTGGCTGCACAAGTTTGCATTCCCACCAACAATGGATGAGTGTTCCCCTCACCCCACATCCTCTCCAGCATAGACTATCATTGGTGTTTTTGACTTTAGCTAATCTGACCAGTGTAAAATGGTATCTCATAGTTGTTTTGATTTGCATTTCCCTGATCGCTAAGGATGTTGAGCATAACCTTAAGTGTCTTTTGGCCATTCGGAGTTCTTCTGTTGAGAATTCTCTGTTTAGATCAGCACCCCATTTCTTAATTGGTTAATTAGAGTTTTATTGTCTAGTTTCTTGAGTTCTTTGTATATTTTGGAGATCAGACCTTTATCTGATGACTGGTTAGTGAAAATCTTCTCCCAGTCAGAAGGTAGCCTTTTTGTCTTACTGATGGTGTCCTTTGCTTTACAGAAGCTTCTCAGTTTCAGGAGGTCCCATTTATTCATTGATTCTCTTATTTTCTGTGCTACTGGGGTTCTACCTAGGAAGTGGTCTCCTGTGCCTATGTCTTGTAGACTACTTCCCACTTTCTCTTCTATCAGGTTCAAAGTGGTCAGATTAATGTTGAGTTCTTTAATCCATTTGGACTTGACTTTTGTGCGTGGTGATAGATATGGATCTACTTTCATTCTTCTACAGGTTGACATCCAGTTATGCCAGCACCATTTGTTAAAGATGCTTTCCTTCTTCCATTGTATACCTTTAGCCTCCTTTTCGAAAATCAAGTGTTCATAGGTTTGTGGCTTAATATCTGGGTCTTCTATTCGATTCCATAGGTCGACTTCTCTGTTCTTATGCCAGTACCAAGCTGTTTTCAATACTGTAGCTGTGTAATAGAGTTTGAAGTCAGGGATGATTATAACTCCCGATGTTCCGTTATTATATAAGATTGTTTTGGCTATCCTGGGTTTTTTGTTTTGCCATATAAACTTGATTATTGTTCTCTCAAGGTCTGTGAAGAAGTTTGATGGGATTTTGATGGGGATTGCATTGAATCTATAGATTGCTTTTGGTAGAATTGCCATTTTTACTATGTTGATTCTCCCAGTCCAAGAGCAGGGGAGGTCTTTCCATTTTCTGGTATCCTCCTCAATTTCTTTCTTCAAAGACTTAAAGTTTTTGTCAAATAGGTCTTTCACTTCCTTGGTTAGAGTAACCCCAAGATATGTTATGCTATTTGTGGCTATCATGAAAGGTGATGCTTCTCTGATTTCCCTCTCTGCTTCTTTATCCTTTGTGTATAGGAGGGCCACTGATTTTTTGGAGTTGATCTTGTATCCTGCCACGTTACTAAAGGTGTTTATCAGCTGTAGGAGTTCTTTGGTAGAGTTTTTGGGGTCGCTTATGTACACTATCATATCGTCAGCAAATAACGAAAGTTTAACTTCATCCTTTCCAATTCGAATCCCCGTGATCCCCTTATGTTGTCTTATTGCTATTGCTAGAACTTCAAGCACTATATTGAAGAGGTATGGAGAGAGTGGACAGCCTTGTCGCGTTCCTGATTTTAGTGGAAAGGCTTTGAGTTTCTCTCCATTCAGTTTGATGTTAGCTGTCGGCTTGGTGTATATTGCTTTTATTATATTTAGGTATGATCCTTGTATCCCCAGTCTCTCCAACACCTTTATCATAAATGGGTGTTGAATTTTGTCAAATGCTTTTTCAGCATCTAGTGAGATGATCATATGGTTTTTTTCTTTCAGTTTATTTATATGATGGATTACATTGATGGATTTGCGTATGTTGAACCACCCCTGCATCTCTGGAATGAAGCCAACTTGATCATAATGGATAATTTTTCTAATGTGTTCTTGGAATCGGTTTTCCAGGATTTTGTTGAGAATTTTTGTGTCGATGTTCATGAGTGAGATTGGTCTGTAATTCTCTTTCTTGGTTGTGTCTTTATGTGGTTTTGGTATCAGGGTAACTGTAGCTTCATAAAAGGAGTTTGGCAATGACTCTTCTGTTTCTATATTGTGAAATACCTTAAGGAGTACAGGTATCAGGTCTTCTTGAAAGTTCTGGTAGAATTCTGCATTGAAAATATCTGGCCCTGGGCTTTTTTTGGTCGGGAGGTTTTTGATAACCGCTTCTAATTCTTCGCGACTAACAGGTCTATTTAGATTGTTCACCTGGTCTTGATTTAACTTTGGTAAATGGTATTTGTCTAAAAACCAATCCATTTCTCATATATTTTCCACCTTTGTGGCATATAAACTTTCGTAGTAAGATCTAATGATTCTCTGAATTTCCTCTATCTGTTGTTATGTCCCCCTTTTCATTTCTGATCTTATTAATTTGGGTGTTCTCTCTCTGCCATTTGATTAGTTTGGCTAGGGGTTTGTCAATCTTGTTGATTTTCTCCAAGAACCAACTTTTTGTTTCGTTGATTTTTTGGATTGTTTTCTGTGTTTCTATTTTGTTGATTTCAGCCCTCAGTTTGATTATTTCCAATCTTCTACTCCTCCTGGGAGAGTCTGCTTCTTTTTTTTCCAGAGCTTTGAGGTGTGCTGTTAAGTCTCCAATATGTGCTTTCTCTGTTTTCTTTAATTGGGCACTTAGTGCTATGAACTTTCCTCTTAGCACTGCTTTCATTGTGTCCCATAGATTTGAGATGTTGTGTCTTTATTTTCATTAAATTCAAGGAAGACTTTAACTTCTTTCTTTATTTTTTCCTTGACCCAGGGATGATTCAGTAGTTGACTGTTCAACTTCCACACATTTGTAGGCTTTCTGGTGTTAGAATTGTTATTGAATTCTAACTTTATTCCGTGGTGATCCGACAAGACATAGGTGGTTACTAATACTTTTTTGTATCTATGGAAGTTTGCTTTGTTTCCGAGTATGTGATCAATTTGATTTAGAGAAGGTTCCATGAGCTGCAGAGAAGAAGGTATATTCTTTCCTTTTTGGGTGGAATGTTCTATAGATATCTGTTAAGTCCATTTGGTTCATTACCTCTAGTAATTCTCCTTATTTCTCTGTTGAGTTTCTGTTGATTGACCTGTCCATTGGTGAGAGAGGTGTGTTGAAGTCTCCTACTATTAGTGTGTGTGGTTTGATGACTGCCTTGAGTTCTAAAAGTTATTTCTTTTACATAAGTGGGTGCTTTTATATTAGGGGGCATAGATATTCAGGATTGGGACTTCCTCCCTGATTAATTGTTCCTGTTATGAGTATAAAATGTCCATCTCCCATCTCTTCTGATTGATTTTAGTTTGAAGTCAAGTTTTGTTAGATATTAAAATGACCACACCAGCTTGTTTCTTAGGTCCCGTTTGCTTGGAAAACCTTTTCCAACCCTTTACTCTGAGTAGATGTCTATCTTTGTGGTTGAGGTGTGTTTTTTTGTAAACAGCAGAATGTTGATCCTGTTTTCGTATCCAATCTCTTAGTCTGTGCCTTTTTATAGGTGAATTGAGACCATTAATATTAAGTGATATTAATGACCAGTGGTTGTTGATTACCGGTTATTATTTTTTGTGTGTGTGTGTGTAGTAGAGTTTGTGTGTTTCTCTTCTTTGAGTTGTGGTTGTGAAGGGTCGCTAAATGTCTGGGTTATTGTAGGGCAGTGATGGCAATGTTGGATTCCTTGGGTTGCGATTTTCCTTCTATTACTTTCTGTAAGGCTGGATTTGTGGCTACGAATTGTTTAAAATTTATTTTTATCCTGGAATATTTTGTTTTCTCCGTTGATAGTGAACGATAGCTTGGCTGGGTATAGTAGTCTGGGATTGGCATCCATGGTCTCTTAGTTTCTGCAGTACCTCTATCCAGGATCTTCTGGCTTTCATGGTTTCCATAGAGAAGTCTGGTGTAAGCCTGATAGGTTTACCTTTATAAGTTACTTGACCTTTTTCCTTTGCAGCTCTTAAAATTCTTTCTTTAATCTGTATGTTTTGTGTTTTGATTATTATATGGCGAGGCGATGTTTTTTTCTGATCCAGTCTATTCGGTGTTCTGTATGCTTCTTGAACCTTCATAGAAATATCGTTCTTTAGGTTGGGAAAGTTTTCCTCTATAATTTTGTTGAATATATTTTCTGGGCCTTTGATCTGCAGTTCTTCTCCTTCTTCAATCCCTATTATTCTTAGATTTGGTTTTTTATTGTGTCCCAGATTTCCTGAATGTTTTGTGAAGAGAATTTGTTGGATTTGCCGTTTTCTTTGACCAGAGCATTTATTTTCTCTATGGTATCTTCAGATTCTGAGATTCGTTCTTCTATCTCTTATATTCTATTGGTTATGCTTGATTCTATAGTCTCCGTTCGTTTACCTAGGTTTTCCATATCCAGCCGGTTCTCGGTTTGTGCTTTCTTCATTGCCTCCATTTCAGTTTTCAAATCTTGAACTATTTCCTTTACCTGTTTGATTGTTTTTTCTTGGTTTCTCAGGGTATCATTCACGGATTTACTTCTTTCTTCAAACTTTTTGTTATATTTCTTGTCTATTTCTATACTCATTTCTTCAAACTTTTTGTTATATTTCTCCTCCAATTCTTTAAGGGAGTTATTCATATCCTGTTTAAGGGACTCTATTGCTTTCATAATGGCGCTTTTTTCCACTTCTTCTGGGTTAAGGTGTTCAAGTCCTTCTATTGTAGGGTCCTTGGTATCTGGTGTCTTCATGTTGTTTTTCAGATTGTTGGATGAGGTCTTGCCTTGGCATCTGCCCACCTCTTACTTCACATGCTCTCTATTGGAACTTCTGGTACCGGGTCAGGTTCCCTTCTTGGGCAGGGACTTTACTGACAGAATGCCCACCTTTCCTCAGGCAGGCTATTGAAGCACAGGCACTCCCTCTTTCCAGGATGTGCTTACAATGCAGGCCCAGCTTGCAAGGCAGGTGAGCTGGGGAAATTTTATGGCCCCAAGGGGAAGGGAGAAATATAGGAATTTGTACCTGGATGGGAGCTGGGATGGCAGGTGGGAGGGGAGAGCCAGCCCTGCAGGGTGACCTGGGCGTCTATGCGGTTGGGGAATGCCTGAGCTCCTCCTCACAGGAACCCTGCCACGGGCCTGAAGCAAACTCACCCCTCCAATGGCCCTCTGCTAGAAGTCAGGGCCCCTGCTGGTCAGGAATGTCACTGAGCTGGCACCTGGTCCACCTGTCTTCAGGGAGGCCTTTAAGACCCAGGAACTGCCTCCAGCCGGGATGCGCCTACAGCCCAGGCCCAGCTTGCAAGGCAGCTGAGCTGGGGAAATTTTATGGCCCCAGGGGGAAGGGAGAAATATAGGAATTCATACCTGGATGGGAGCTGGGATGGCAGGCAGGAGGGGGGAGCCAGCACTGCAGGGTGACCTGTGTCAGGATAAATTTTGGGCATCAATTTTCTCCTTTCATTATGGATTCTAGGAATTGAATTCAAGACATTAGGTTTGTGTGACAAGCACCTTTCAATCTCTGGACTATGTTCTAGGTCAATAAAAAATTTAAGAAATGATCATTGCTTTAGGAAAATAATTTAAAGTATTAAAGCAGGTATCATTTTCTGAAGGTAACTGTTCTAAGTATCAAAAACTTAAAGTGTGATCTAACAATTCAAGTTTTAGGAAATTTAATTTTGAATGATAGACTTAAGTGAAGATTTGTTTGTATTTTTACTTATTTCAATGCTACTTATATTGCAAACAACACTGATGATTAACATGGGATTAATTTAATAAGTGTTTACATGATATACTGTCTTATAAAATCACATTTTAGCAGAGGACTAAATGTAGTAAACATGCTCATGATTATGAAGTATAATTATTTGATGACAAAATATTGAAGGCTTTTGTGTCTGAGGTATAGTTTATAATCTTGTGGAAAAGACTAACAATTTAATAAAAAAACAGTTTATCTTTTCATGGCTTAAACATATGGGAGTTTTTTTTATTCATCCAATTAGTATAATTCCAATATTTTACTTAAATAATACATATATATTTATGGTATTAACACTATTTCGTTAAGTCATAGTGTTTCCACATGTCTCAGCTTTTCAGGAAATAATCTTATATATAACCTTTTACTTAATTCCAACACACCCCTATGCTCCACTTCATTCATGTATGTTCTTCTCAGGCAGCATTAAAGGGCTCTGAACTTAAATATAATGGCTATGCAAAGTTAATTGTTTGTTTTCCATGGTGGGTTGAGGAGGAATGATGCACATGAGTCCATTTGTTTGATGAAACTGTTGAAAAGGATTGTGTGGCCTTGTTGGAGGAGGTGTGTCACTGAGGTTGATCTTTGGGGTTTCAAAAGTCTATGCCATTTCCAGTGAACTGTCTCCTCCTTGTGGGTTAGATGTAAGCTCCCAGCTACCACTCCAGAGCCATGCCTGCCTACCTGCCTGCTTCTATGCTCGCCACCATGGTGGTCATAGACTAATCTCTGAAACTGTAAGCTTCCACTAAACTATTTCATTTATAAGTTGCCTCATGGTGGCTCTTTACAACAATAGAAAAGTAATTAAAATATTCTACCACTTTCTGTGTAAATTATCTATAAGTATAGGATGTAAATAAGAAAATTATAAATCATAGAAGGTATATGCAGATCACTGAGGAATCTGTGAGCTAGAAGATGTAATTTATTCTTTACTGTTAAATTACCACTATATAGAAATTTCTTTTTCTTTCTCTCCACCCCCATTCAGACAGTGCCTCTCAAACCATATCTTGGACTGGCCTAGAGCTCACTATTTAAGACAGGTTGGCCTTAAACTTGTGACAATCTTTCTGCTTAAGACTCCAGAATGCTGGGATTGTTGGTCTTAGTTACCACATCGGGCCACAAGGAAACAACCATCACACATGAATATTACAAGAGTCTTACCATTTCATTTATGTTTCCATAACACTTGAAACATCCTGTTTTGTAATGCTTTTCATGGGACTGGGGATATGGTTCAGTAAAGTGCTTTGCAAGGAAGAGGCCCTGAATTTGAACCCCAGAACTTGTGTGAAAACCAAGCAATGTATGTAGTACATACCTGAAATTCTAGTGGTAACGAAATGGATACACATACACACACACACACACACACACACACACACTCACACACACAAAGAGAGGGGGCATGAGCACACATATACAACATAGGTACTTGAGAAAGAATGAGAGAATGCCGTTCTAAAACTTGTGGCTCCTCATTCCTCATACCTTTAGCACTATGGGATGTTTGCCTTATCACAAGTGTTTATGCTTTTTTAGTTCCTTCTTTATGATGATATTACACTTTAAAATAAGGTCCAATGGAATGAGGTTGTACACAAAGGAAATGCTCTTCTATGACTGAGCTATATCCCTATCCCAGTAAATTAATTTTTACATGTGTATGTGTGGTATGTATGTGTGTGGGTGCATTTATGATGTGGGATTTCCCTCTGCATGCTGTGAACACCCTTGGTTAATAAAAAAACTGCTTTGAGCCTATAGCAGAGCAGGGCAGAACAGAGCTAGGTGGGAAAAACTAAATTGAATGCTGGGAGAAAGAAGTTGGAGTCAGAGCAGAGAGAAGCCATGTAGACCCACCAGAGCTGGACAGAACTTTACCCAGTAAACCACAGCCATGTGGTAATACACAGATTACTAGAAATGGGTTAAATTAAGATGAAAGAGTTTGCCAATAAGAAGCTAGAGCTAGTGGCCCAAGCAGAGATTTAAATAATACAGTTTTTGTGTGGTTATTTCAGGGCTCAGCAGTCAGAAAGAAACAAGAGGCTCCTTCTACACGTGTATATGCACAAGTACACATACACATGTACTGTGCATCTGGAAGATAGAGGTTAACATTGGATGTTTCCCTCAATTACTCCCCCTTTTATCTTTTGAGTTATATTATCCCATTTGAACCCGGAGTTTATCAATTCAGCTAATCTAGTTAGCCACCTTACCTGGGAGACCCCATGTGTCTATCTCTACACTAGGATTTCAGGCGTATGTTATCTCCACTCAAAATTTATGTGGGTGCCAGAGATCTGAACTCCAGTCCTCATGCTTACGTGATAAGAACTTTACTTGCTGAGAAATTTTGCCAGCCCCCCAAATGCTTTTTAAATAAATGAATGGACTTAAAACTGTTGAAGGAAGACTGAAAACATGGAAGTGGAGTTACATCACAGTAGAAAAGATCTTGGATTTGTGTTCTCTCCTGTACAATTTGATCATAAGACATTGAACAATCCCCTTCTCTTATTTATAATAAAAGAGAGCTTTGGAATTGGCTGAATTATTAATACTTATTTCAATACTGAAAACTTGGAATCAGGATTCAACATCAAATGACTCTTAAGATGGGCTTAGAATGGGAGGCTAAATATTTAACTTATTTTTATGTTTTTCCTGCCCATGAGTGACAATTTATTTAGTTTTTTTCTGGAAAAGCTTGATTTCTCCTGCTTGTAGCAAATTAAATTGATGTTTGGACATTGAGAATAACAACATGATCTGGATTCAATGATTAAATATTGAAAGAGTGAGGCTGAAGGGGAAGCAAATATGTGAACTTCTTTAGTGACGATGGTCTGAAAACTCACAGCTGTTCAGTGAAACACTGGGAAAAAAGGCAGGCACTCTTTTCCCAGTTAGAGAAAAGCATATTTCTCAATCACAGTATAACTGAAAATGCATTTTTATTGTCAAATATCTATTTCAGCATCATTCACATATCAACAGAATTAGTACTATTTCAAGGTAAAATTCATTTTTTTTGAAAGTAATTTTATTAAATTATAAAAAGTTTCCATTTACGCCCCTCCTCCCAACGCCCTCCCACTCCCCCCCTCCCTCTCCTCCTCCCTCTTTGTCCCCAAGGGCAGTCAGGGTCTCCTGCCCTGTGGGAAGTCCAAGTTCCTCCCCCCTCCCTCCAGGTCCAGGAAGGTGAGCATCCAAACAGACTGGATCCCAAAAATCCAGTATATGCAGAGGAAACCAGTCCCAGTGTCATTGTCAATGGCTTCTCAGAAAGACTGCAGGCCAGCCACATTCAGAAAATCCAGCCACATTCAGAAAATCCGGCCACATTCAGAGAATCTGGTTGGATCACATGCTCGTTCAGTCACGGTCCATCTGGCCTTGGTAAACTCTCATTAGATCCGACCCCTTGTATCAGTGGGTGATAGTATCCCTCGCAGTCCTTCGTCATTTTCTTCCTCCTTCTGCTCCTCATTTGGATCTTGGGGGGCTCAGTTCGGTGCTCCAACGCGGGCCTCCATCTGTATCGCCATCCAATGCCAGACGAAGGATCTATGGTGATAAGCAAAATATTCATCAGTATGGTCACGGGCCAAGGCCGGTTCAGGCACCCCCTCCTCTGTCCAGAGAACAATCTGGGGATCTCTCCTTGGACCTGGGATCCCATATATAATCAAGTTTCCTGTAAACTCTAAAATGACTCCCTTAGTTGAAATATATTCTTCCCTGATCCCACATTCATCCTTCCTCCCTTCCCCCCATCTCGGTCAGCCGAGCTTTCTCCATTCCTCCCCTACTCCCTTCTCTCTAACCCTCTCCCCTTCCAACAACCCTCCCACCCCCCCCATGCACCCAAGGTTACCTGGGACTCTTGACTATTTCCTACCTCCTGGCGGATAGCTAAATAATCTTCATCAGGTTCACCTTCTTATTTAGCTTCTCTAGGATCACGAATAATAGGCTCAAAGACCTTAAATTATGGTTAGAATCCACTTATGAGTGAATACATACCGTGTTCCTCTTTTTGGGTCTGGCTTACCTCACTCAGTAAAGCGTTTTCTATGTCCATCCATCTGCATGCAAAATTCAAGATGTCATTATTTTTTACCGCTGAGTAAAACTCTAATGTGTATATGTTCCACACCTTTTTTAACCATTCTTCTATTGAGGGGCACCTAGGCTGTTTCCAGGTTCTGGCTATTACAAATAGTGCTGCTATGAACATAGTTGAACAAACACTTTTGTAGTATGTTTGGGAATCTCTAGGGTATATTCCCAAGAGAGGAATTGCTGGGTCCTGAGGGAGGTTGACTCCCAGTTTCCTGAGAAACCGCCACACTGATTTCCAAAGTAGCTGCACAAGTTTGCATTCCCACCAACAATGGATGAGTGTTCCCCTCATTCCACATCCTCTCCAGCATAGGGTATCATTGGTGTTTTTAACTTTAGCTATTCTGACAGGTGTAAGATGGTATCTCAAAGTGGTTTTGATTTGCATTTCCCTGATCGCTAAGGAGGTTGAGCATGACCTTAAGTGTCTTCTGGCCATTCGAAGTTCATCTGTTGTGAATTCTCTGTTCAGATCAGTACCCCCATTTTTTAATTGGGTTAATTAGAGTTTTAGTGTCTAGTTTCTTGAGTTCTTTGTATATTCTGGAGATCAGACCTTTGTCTGATGAGGGGTTGGTGAAGATCTTCTCCCAGTCAGAAGGCAGCCTTTTTGTCCTACTGACAGTGTCCTTTGCTTTACAGAAGCTTCCCAGTTTCAGTAGATCCCATTTATTCATTGTTTCTCTTATTGTCTGTGCTGCTGGGATCCTACTTAGGAAGAGGCCTCCTGTGCCTAAATCTTGTAGACTACTTCCCACTTTCTCTTCTATCAGGTTCAAAGTGGACGGATTAATGTTGATGTCTTTAATCCATTTGGACTTGATTTTTGTGCATGGTGATAGATATGGATCTACTTTCATTTTTTTACAGGTTGACATCCAGTTATGCCAGCACCATTTGTTAAAGATGCTTTCCTTCTTCCATTGTATACCTTTAGCTCCCTTGTTGAAAATTAGGTGTTCATACGTTTGTGGGTTAATATCTGGGTCTTCTATTCGATTCCATAGGTCTACTTCTCTGTTCTTATGCCAATACCAAGCTGTTTTCAATACTGTAGCTCTATAATAGAGTTTGAAGTCAGGGATGGTAATGCCTCCAGAAGTTCCTTTATTGTATAAGATTGTTTTGGCTATCCTGGGTTTTTTGTTTTTCCATATAAACTTGATTAATGTTCTCTCAAGGTCTGTGAAGAAGTTTGATGGCATTTTGATGGGGATTGCATTGAATCTGTAGATTGCTTTTGGTAGAATTGCCATTTTTACTATGTTGATTCTCCCAATCCAAGAGCAGGGGAGGTCTTTCCATTTTCTGGTATCCTCCTCAATTTCTCTTTTCAAAGGCTTAAAGTTCTTGTCAAATAGGTCTTTCACATCCTTGGTTAGAGTAACCCCAAGATATTTTATGGTGTTTGTGGCTATCGTGAAAGGTGATGTTTCTCTGATTTCCCTCTCCGTTTCTTTATCCTTTGTGTATAGGAGTGCCACTGATTTTTTGGAGTTGATCTTGTATCCTGCCATGTTACTAAAGGTGTTTATCAGCTGTAGGAGTTCTTTGGTAGAGTTTTTTGGGTCGCTTATATACACTATCATATCGTCAGCAAATAACGAAAGTTTCACTTCATCCTTTCCAATTCGAATCCCCTTGATCCCCTTATGTTGTCTTATTGCTATTGCTAGAACTTCAAGCACTATATTGAAGAGGTATGGAGAGAGTGGACAGCCTTGTCGTGTTCCTGATTGTAGTGGAAAGGCTTTGAGTTTCTCTCCATTCAATTTGATGCTAGCTGTCGGCTTGCTGTATATTGCTTTTATTATATTTAGATATGATCCTTGTATCCCCAGTCTCTCCAACACCTTTATCATAAATGGGTGTTGAATTTTGTCAAACGCTTTTTCAGCATCCAATGAAATGATCATATGATTTTTTTCTTTCAGTTTATTTATATGATGGATTACATTGATAGATTTGCGTATGTTGAACCATCCCTGCATCTCTGGAATGAAGCCAACTTGATCATAATGGATAATTTTTCTAGGTAAAATTCAATATGTTCTTGCATTTATAAATGTCTTTTTTGACCCCTACTGAAATGTCAAAGATAAATTTGTTGATATTTTTTACAGTCCAAATGTCCTTGGAAACCTTGTAGCTAATAGCAGACAACCAATCAAAACAAACCGAACAATGGCTTTTTCCTATCAGGATACATTTTCCCAGTAGTTCTTTTCCCGATTCAAGAAAAAAAAAATCAGGTCTTCTAGGATGTTTAGGTTATAAGGGATGGATGTTATGGTCCTGGGATTCAACATAGCTCTCTGTTTAATGAACCATGTCACTAAGGTAATTTTAATATGGATTAATATAAGTCACATTTTAACTTTGTAATCGTAATTGCAAGTTTTTTTTTTTTTTAAGTCCAAATACCTGTAAGTGGGTATGTTGGTCAGGGTTCTCTAGAGTCAAAGAATTTATGGAATCTCTCTCTCTCTCTCTCTCTCTCTCTCTCTCTCTCTCTCTCTCTCCCTCTCTCTCTCTCTCTGTGTGTGTGTGTCTGTGTGTCTGTGTGTGTGTGTCTGTGTATGTGTCTGTCTGTCTGTCCGTCTCTCTACATATATAAATACATATTTATATATGAATTTATTGGAATAACCTACAGGCTGCAGTCTAGCAATGGCTGGCTATAAATGGAAAGTCCAAGAATCTAGTAGTTGCTCCGTCCCATAAGACTGGGTGTCTCAGCTGGTCTTCAGTATATATGCTGGAATCCTGGAGAATTAGGCTCCAATGCCAGTGAAGGAATGGATGAGGTAGCAAGGCAAGGACAGGTAGGCATAGAACAAAACCTTCCTTCCTTCATGTCCTTTTATACACTTTCAGTGGAAAGTGTGGCCCAGATTAAAGGTGTGTCTCCTGCCTCAAGGTCTGGATCAAACGTCTGTCTTCCTAACTCAAAGGTCTGGTCTAGAAGTCTATTCACATACTTCAAACCATGCAGAATATCTCTCACAGGTGTGACCTCAGTTTCTATTCATAGGTGTGTAGCTCATTCTAGATACAGTCAAGTTGACAGCCAAGGATAGCCATCATCCTGGGACTGGCAAGATGGCTTAGTGGTTGAAAGTATTCCCTGCTTTTCCAGAGCGCCTAAATTCTGTCCCCAATATCCAGAGCAAGCAGGTCACAACTGCATGTAACTCCAGCTCAAGAAGACTTGGTGCACTTTTCTGTGCTCCAAAGCACCCTCATACATGTAACACACACACACATACACAAACACAATAAATAAATAATAAATAAATAAAATAAATACTGTAAAAACCTTTTTTAAAGTCCTTTAAGTGAGAAGAAAATGATAATATTTGAAAACGTAGTCCCTTTTCTCTGTAAAAGTAAACACAATATTCACTATTTTTTATAGAATAAGAAGCTGAATTTGAAAAGTATTAAAGTAGGGAAAAGGGAGGGCGTCAAACAATTTGTCTTGGAATTGTAAGAAATTGATCAAAATATTATTATAATATAGGTATTCCATAAACATATGTGCAAAGCCTTTAAAGACTCACTATGCTTTTTATTTTATTTCTATTTTATTTTTTGTATTATTAATATATTTGATGTCTGCACATATACATAAAATTATCCCCAAGCATATCTTTCTTTGATATTAAATTTTCCGTCTTTAGAAGAATCATATTTTGTCCCTCTTGTTATCGATTCAAACTTTTAATCAAAGTTTCCCCATTTCTTTTCCTATAACTTCTTTTTTCAGTATTGATCAGAGTTTGGCAAACTGTGACCATGGATTAAATAAATGTTTTGTTTTGCTTTTTTTTTTAAACGGGAGTTTATTGGCCCATCGCCTTATTCTAGATACATTAATGTGGGAAGGAATGAATAATGGAAAGCATATGAAATGTCTTCCTAAGTGGTGAAACATCACATTGGTTTTGACATCAGTTGGTGTGACCTAGATTCATGAGTGAAGAGGCATTGTTAGACATTGGAAGTAATCTTAGATACGCTTCCTCTAGGGACATGTGACTATGCTACTGCAATAAGGAGATGAAATGTGGTCCTTGTCACTCTCACTTTCTCTGAGAAAATAAAGCCCTTTGCTTGCAAAAAGATGGGAAAGCTGAAAAAAGCAAACAGTGTAAGAAAAAATTTTCCAGTCAACCAGATTGTTTCTTTTTCCACTGATGAAAAGAAGTGATCCGCTGCGGGAGTACAGGTGGGGCTGAATAGTTGCTGGTGGCCATTGATAAGCTCCTACACTGGCTAATGGAATTTATTCATTTTTTTTCTCTATTAGGCAAGGGTCACAAAGAAAGCCTCATTCCTCTCCTTATTTCTTCGATGTAAATAACGAAAGCACATGACAATACTGAGAAATGATGCACTAGTATAAAACCACGTATGTACTGCTGTGGAAACTCTATTGAGGAGGAAGTTCCTGCTTGTTGAATGCTGGGAAATGTAATGAAACAATGTTCACGAAATTTCCAAACAAGCTGTCTGCCAATTCTTCCCAAATGGAAAAATCTGTTTCCTTTAACATAACAGATAGCCTTAAGTTCTTCTTTGTAAATTGCTTGTAAGACAGATCTAAGATTCCTGCTAAATTTTTTTTTGTTATTATTATTACTTAGTTTTGAGACAAGGGTCTCACTGTGTAGCTCATCTTCTTCCTTTAACCTCTCAAGGGCTGGGATTACAGGGTATGTATCACCATGCACAGATCATTCTTCTAAGAAATGGGTTTCATCCATTAAATTGCACACTGTAAAAGACAGGGTCTTTGTTATTATTAACACTTGTGTTGTTCCTTCCCTTGCATTCTCCATTATGCTTGGCAGTAGTGCTTATCTTAGACTAGAATAAAATAAAGACTCACTTTGGCTTCTTTGCTTCTTGAGGCCTTGTTTTAGACCTTGATTAACTTAGGTGAGGGATCCACTTAAAACTCACATCTCACCCAAGTGGTACAGTCAGGTGTCTAAGGCCTCCTTCATACTTTCAGGGAAGATTACAGCAATGAGTACATTCCTAAGTCCGAGGACTGGCTAACAGTCTCTGCTTATAGAACATCAGGTGGATGGAGAGTGGGTGTCCTGTGTGAAGTCCATGGAGTCCACTGTGGATCAGAAACAATGCAATGAGTAAAGAAGGAAGGCACACTCATTCTACAGAAAAATCTCTTCTTTATTCAAGATAGGACAAAAAAATTCCAAAACTCAAAAAAAAACCAAGCAAACAAAAATAAGCTATTTTTTCTGTCTTGATTTATATCTATCTCTGGGACCTTTAAGTGCTTCTATTCAATGCAAGCAGTTAGAATTGGTGAATTCATGTGCAAGTTGGAAACTAAAAAAGTGTTAGAAATTTTTATAGTAAAAAATATTTAGTTTATGTGTATTAGAGAGATACAGATAAGGAGAATTTTAGTAGTTTCAACTAACATTTCTCTTTTCCTTCTTTTTTAGATATTTTTCAAGATAATATTTCTCTGTATTACAGCTCTGACTGTCCTGGAACTCTGTTTGTAGACTAGGTTGGCCTTGAACTCACAGAGATCTGCCTGCCTCTGCCTTTTAGAGTGCCGGGATTAAAGATATGTGCCACTACCATCTGGTTCAAATAACTTTTCTTAATAATTATTGAAGTTCATTTATCACATAAATATACATCACTATATAAGGAATGTGTCATATGTCACAAATTTAAATAACAGGGTATAGCAATTATAAAGACTTTATTTTGAGAACTGATGAGTGTTTGTCTTTACAGTTTTATTAGAGGACTGGCAAGATGGCTCAGTGGGTAAGGTAATCTGCCACCAAAGCTGTTAACCTGAGTTTAATCCCATTGACTCACGTGGTAAAGGAGAACGTTGACTCCTGCAACTTCTCCTCTGATCTCCACATGTACATTGTGGTATATACATGTGCTTACACATACACAAGCACTCACACACACTTAAGAAATGAATCAATAAATAAATATAACAAAAATATGTTCCTGAGGCTGGACAGATAGCTCAGTGGTTAAGAACACTGACTGCTCTTCATGAGGCCTTGGTTTGATTCCCAGCACCCAAGTGGTAGCTCACAATTATCTCTAACTCCAGTTTTAGGGAATCTGACACCCTCACAACAGACATATATGCAGGCAAAACACAAATGCACATAAAATAAAAATATGTCATTAAAAGTTGACCCCTGTTAGAAATATTTCAAGAGTGGTGCTATAGAATATTTCTCCGTGACAGAATGCATCCTCAGTATACCCAAGCCTCTGGGTCAATCCCTAGCATTAAGGAAGTAAACAGAATTACTTCAAGAATCTTAGTCTTTAATTCAGATTCCAATATAACTGTCACGAGATTATTTTATTCTTTTTGTATAGCTCCTGGCATTAGCTTGAAGGATTCTTCCATGTATATATTATATCTGCTAACAATAACATCATGTAATTATACCTGTATATTTCTTCAATCACTCCCCAGGGGTTTCAGTTCTTTTCTTTGGTTGAACGGGGGGAATGACAGATACTTGGAGACTTTGTCTAGGAATGTATGGAATGAAACATGCTCCATGGTAGAACTCAAGCCCTCAAAAGACAAACAGTATTTACTAAGAAAACAACCCATTCCGAGTGTTCTCTACAACTGGTAACAGTCTAAGGGCTTGCCCACCATATTTCCTCAGCCTGAAAAGGAAGTGCACTTGTTCAAACTCTCACTATTTGCTGATGATATGATAGTTTACATAAGTGACCCCAAAAATTCTACCAAGGAACTTCTACAACTCAGAAATGTACTGAATTACATTCAGTAATGTAGTAAAGTAACAAGATTACATTTAAAAAGTCAGTAGCCGGGCTGGAGAGATGGCTCAGTGGTTAAGAGCATTACCTGCTCTTCCAAAGGTCCTGAGTTCAATTCCCAGCAACCACATGGTGGCTCACAACCACCTGTAATGAGGTCTGGTGCCATCTTCTGGCCTGCAGACATACACACAGACAGAACATTGTATACATAATAAATAAACAAAATAAAAAAGTCAGTATCCCTCCTTTATGCAGTGCATAAATTGGCTGAGAAAGAAAGAACTCAAGAAACTAGACATTAAAATTCTAATTAACCCAATTAAAAAATCGGGTACTGAACTGAACAGAGAATTCTCAACAGAAGAAGTTCAAATGACCAAAAGACACTTAAGGTCATGTTCAACTTCCTTAGCAATCAGGGAAATGCAAATCAAAACAACTTTGAGATACCATCTTACACCTGTCAGAATGGCTAAAATCAAAATAACCAATGATAGCCTATGCTGGAGAGGATGTGGAATGAGGGGAACACTCATCTATTGCTGGTGGAAATGCAAACTTGTGCAACCACTTTGGAAATCAGTGTGGCGATTTCTCAGGAAATTGGGAACCAACTTATCTCAGGATCCAGCAATTCCACTCTTGGAAATATACCCAAGAGATGCCCAATCATACTACAAAAGCATTTGTTCAACTATGTTTATAGCAGCATTATTTTAATAGCCAGAACCTGGAAACAACCTAGATGCCCCTCAATGGAAGAATGGATAAAGAAATTGTGGAATATATACACATTAAGTACTATTCAGTGGTAAAAAAAAAATGACATCTTGAATTTTGCATACCAATGGATGAAAATAGAAAACACTATCCTGAGTGAGATAACCCAGACCCCAAAAGATGAATATGGTATGTACTCACTCATAAGTGGATTCTAGCCATAATTAAAGAACATTGAGCCTAGAGAAGTCAAATAACAAGGTGAACCCAAAGAAAAAGATATATAGATCCTCCTGGAAATTGAAAGCAAACAAGATCGCCTGGCAAAAGTTGGGAGCATGGGGGTGGGGGTAAGGGTGAGTGTGGGGATGGGGGAAGGGGAGAGGGGGAGAGAGAAGGGAGAAGGGAAAGACAGGGGAGAGCTTGGAGGAGTTGGAGGGTTGAGATGGAGGGAGGGTGGATATAGGAGCACAGGAAGAAGATATCTACATTAAGGGAACCATTTTAGGGTTGGCAAGAGACTTGGCTCTAGAGGGGATCCCAGTTGTCCACGGGGATGTCCCCAGCTAGGTCCTTGGTCAGCAGAGGAGAGGTTGCCTGAACTGTCCTTGCCCCACTATCACACTGATGATTATCTTGAATATCACCATAGAATCTTCATCCAGTGACAGATGGAGATAGATACAGAGACCCTCAGAGGAATGGACTGAGCTCCCAAGGTCCAGTTGAAGAGCAGAAGGAGGGAGAAGATGAGCAAGGAAGTCAGGACCGTGAGGAGTTGGTCCACCCACTGAGACAGAGAGCCTGATCTAATGGGAGCTCACTGAATCCAGCACGACCAGGACTGAACGAGTATGTGATCAAACCAGACTCTCTGAATGTGGCTGCCAATTGGGGGAAGACTGAGAAACCATTGATAATAGCACTGGGACCTATTTCTACTGCATGTGCTGGCTTTTTGGGACCCTAGTCTATTTGGATGCACAGCTTCCCAGGCCTGGATGGAGTGGGGAGGGCCTTAGACTTTCCACAGGGCAGGGTAACCTGCCCTGTCTTAAGGAGGGAGGGCAAGGGAGAATGGTGAGTGGGGGAGCAGGACGGGAATGGGAGCAGGAGAGGAAGTGTAAATTTTTGAATGGATAAATAAATAAATAAATAAATAAATGAAATCAGAAAAGCATCACCCTTTGTAATAGCCACAAATAACATAAAATATCTAGGAGTAACTCCAAGCAAACAGGTGAAAGACCTGTATGACAAGAATTTTAAGTCTTTGAAGAAAGATATTGAAAAAGATAGAAGAAAATGGAAAGGTCTTCCAGGTTCTTGGGTAAATAGAATTAACAGTAAAAACGGAAACTTCTGGAGGTATAATCATCCCTGACTTCAAACTCTACTACAGAGCTACAGTATTGAAAACAGCTTGGTATTGGCATAAGAACAGAGAAGTCGACCTATGGAATCGAATAGAAGACCCGGATATTAACCCACAAACCTATGAATACCTGATTTTCGACAAGGGAGCTTAAGGTATATAATGGAAGAAGGATAGCATCTTTAACAAATGGTGCTGGCATAACTGGATGTCAACCTGTAGAAGATAATTGCTTGTGACTATAAATGGTGTATTCACAAGTCACATTTTCAATCAAAAAAATAAATGTTTTCTTGAGTTTTTAAAACTTTTATCCTTCAAACAGTTATTCAGATTTGAAACAATGAAGTGTAATTGTTGATGAGTATGGGGAATATAATAGTATTGTACTGAGAGCAAAAATTATTTTACCAAAAACCTTAAATTCTCATACAATAACAATTCTACTTTTATTAGATACAGTTCAGCTTCATATTATCATTATCTATAGAATACTTTAATAAGAAAGAAAACTTTTCAGTGGCAGACACAAATAATTGGAACAAAATTTAAGACACTAATCTGGAAGCTGAAGTAAAGGACAAAGAATTTAAGACCAGCCTAGGCTACACATTGAAAAGCTGCCTCAAAACCAACCAGCCAACCAACCAACCAACTGGTGTGGGAAGTCCTTCTGTATATGTGTTGTTTTTATTGGTTAATGAATGACGAAGATGCTTTGGTCTGTGATAGGGTAGAATAGAGTTAGGCTGGAAAACTAAACTGAATGCTGGGAGAAAGTAGATAGAGTCATTGAGTTGCCATGTAGCTGCCAGAGGAGACAGATGCTGGAAACTTGCTGGTAGACCACAACCTTTTTGTGATGCACAGATTAATAGTAATGGATTAATTCAAGATGTAAGAGCTGACTAAACATATACACATGCTAATAGGCCAACCAGTAGTGTAATTACTATAGTTTCTGAGTAATTATTTGGGTCTGAGCAGCCAGTAAATTAAAGAGCAGCCTGCTGCCAACAACCAACAAATCAACCACCCAACCAACCAATCAACCAAGTAAACAAAAGAAACAAAAAACAAAACCCAAAACAAAAAGAAACTTTAAGTAGATAGAAAAGCTTAAAAGTTAATTTTTTATACAAATTTCTATTAATTCTGTAAGTGGTTTCTAAAACATTTTGCCTTCCTTTTTGTGGTAAGAATTGTATATAGAACTTTACCACTTTGACTTTTTTTTTTGACTGTGCAGTTCTGTGGCATTGGTAACATTTAAATTGTTGTGCAACCATCAGCACTTCCCATCTTCAGACCTTTCCCATCTTGGGAAAGTAACCCTGTGCATCCTTTAAATCACTGCCTATTTTCTTCTTTCCCTCTACCCTGACAAACAACATTTTTTTTTACAGTTCTATGGAGTTAACTACTCTGGAGATCTCATGTAAGTGGGACATGAAACTGACTTTGCTATGGTCAGGTGACACCTCCAAATCACATAGGGCTTTTCTTCTGCAGTAAAACATATGGCCATTGCAACACTGTGCATGCTCAAACTTTCAGAGTTTCATGAGTAACTTATCCAGATTCTACTTCAAAGGGGAACTTCAGCACTTAAGCAAGCTTGCAAAAGCGAACATTTATAGAGAAAGCAATCTTCTTTTACACTAATTTTCTGTGCAATAATGTTACCCAGGTGGTTTAAAAGAGTTAATGTACCTCCCTAAGTATCCAACTTACTACTAGTGAATAACTAAGGAAGTGGAGCTCAGACCCAGTTGATTCAGCATTTGTAGAGCAAATCATATATCTTGCTTATGTAAGTCCTAAATGCCAATGATGCCTCCTCTGCAGAGGATTTACAGTTTAGTGAATGAGCAGACTGACTTAGAATCAGTATTGCTTTCTAATCGTATGGTTAATTGACTCAGTGGTTCAGTCCTAATGAGACAGCTGAATGAGACAGCATATGCATACCATGTATTTCAAGTCTAGAAGCTTTTGCAAATTTCTCTTAATTTTTGATTGTACCTAAAGATAGCATTATCTCAACTGCTTTTTCTATAGCATTAAACATGCAATAAATAATCTTCCTCCTGAGCTGTTTAAGCTGAGGACATTGTACTAATTCTCTCTCTCTCTCTCTCTCTGTCTCATTAAACATCATGTATACAATGAACAAAACAAATTTATTTTTAAAAATTATTTAATAGTTCTGCTATATTTAGAGAAGAAATGGAAACTGGCTGATCCTGTAAAAACCTAATCGCCTTTTATTTTGAAATATTTTGCATTTTTTTTAAATTTTGAACTTGTAGTCACTTTACATGTTCAAAACTGAAGTCAGAAAAAACAATCACTTGGTTTTAATGAAAACTGAGCAAAAGTATTGAATGGGTAAACCTGATCAAACATGATATCCATGAGCTGGGAAGGAAGTAAAAAGGTATTCAACCTAATTTGCCATTAAAAATAATCAAATCGAATTCACAATAAGGGACCATAGCTCAACCATAATTACTGAAATGAAAAAGAAAATATCTTTCTGAATGTGTAGAGCAACTGAAACACATGCATATTGTAGGCTATAGTGTGACTTGTCCCAACCATTTTAGAAAACTAGGAAGGTTTCCTACAGCGAACTTGTTATTCTTTGAACTGACTTGGATTTGGTTCCCAGCTCTTACATGGTGTCTCACAATCATCCATAACTTCAGTTCTACTTCAGCTCCCTCTTCTGAACTCCATGGGCATCAGCCATGCATATGACATGCATACACACATACAGGCAACACACATGTGTATACAAATAAGTAAATCTAAAATAAATATTATATATGTGTTTAAAATATTTGTCTTAAAATATCTTCTTATATTTGTTCCAAAATAACAGATGTATGTCTTGAGTTAGTTGGTAAATATATTTCGAAACAGTTATATAATAGAATAGTGCATACCACTGCTTTAATAACCTGTGTGTGTCTGTATGTGCACATACATTTAGAGAGATGTTAGATTAATTGCACAAAATAGTACAGTCACAGATTAAACATATTTATTTCAATTTTGTACGTATGGATTATGCATGTGTGAGCAGGTGTCCTTGCCTGAGTGTGCATGTGTGTAGGCTAGAGGTTGACTTCTGCTGCTTTCCTTTACTGTTCACCTTATTTTTGTTTTGAAGACAGTGTGGCCCACTGAACCCAGAGTTTGCTGATTGTTAGGACTGGGTGTCCAATGAGCTCTAGAAATACACTTGTTTCGACTCTCCCTAAGCACTGGGGTTAAAAAGGCATGCTGCCAGGCTTGGCTTTTAATGTGAATGTTGGGATCCAAATTCAGGTCCTAATGCTTGTATCACTGAGTCATCTCTCCAACTCATAATTCAATTTTAGTAAATCAGAAAAGTATAAACAACCTGACTTTCAGAAGTAAGGATGGTGCTTCCCACTGCAGCGGGTATAGTCCTGATGTCCTTACCATGGCTGGGATAAATGTGAACTGGTATCAAGTTTCAGCATATATAACTTTTGCATATAAATTATTACTTTAACACAGTGACATCTTGAAATATTTTGATTTAATATCTGAGGGCAGTAAACTCTCTAGTACAGAGAATTCTTCAAAGCAATACTCAGCTTTCCAAAGCCAAAGAACATACTGTAATAGAATGTGACAAATATTGCTTTCTGTTGGAGCATCAAATATAATTCAAGATCCAGTCAGAGTTCAATGAACTGTGAGCAAGATTTCACAGGATTGTGGCAAAGTTGCTTCTAGAAACCCATAAGCACTAACTGAGCAATAAACCTGTGGATTTATGCTTATGGGTTTCTGGAAGCAGCTTCATCACATACTAGAATGGTTCCCGTTAGGATGGTTGTGAAAAGCAAACCTTAAAGGAGGAAAGCAGGGGTTTGAAACGAAGCTTACTGAAATTGAGTTATCAGCTATTAAAAGGTCAGAATTTTGGAACTGACAGTGTTAGTAAAGTGAAAATGCCCACTGAAACAGAAAACTGAAGCCCCAACCTTGATGAGACTTTCAGTGGTACCCAAGACCACCCGATGATGTCTGAATTATTGGCAGGGACATTGCAACTCATGAACTACATCCCTAAGAGCTTTTCTCCTTTAGTATTCTCAGGGAGAAATGATGGCTTGTCTGCTCCATATGTATGATGCTCAGCCAACCAGACCAAAAGCAAAAGGGAGGCTGTCAGGCTCACTGGGAAGCCGGAGCATATGTTGTTCTCATTTTCACTGTTTCCAGCATTGTGCTTCCCAGTGAATAAGCAGTCGGGGCAGAAATGTTGACAGAAACATGATTAAGTGGTCGAGAGTTTGCCAAGATTGGCAAAACAACACCACACTACGTCCAATATGGTAGTCACTAGCCACATGTGCCTATTTAAATGCAAATTACAATTTAAAAATTCATAGCCACTGTAGTATTATTCACATATTGGCGACCATATTAGATCGGTTACAAAATATTTTCATTCTGCAGAAATCTGTTTGATAACACAGCACTAGAATAGGGAGTCAAAATGTACATTGTAAACTTAATCCAGCCTATGTTTACAGATGATGTTTTATCACACCTGAGCTCATATGTGTACATATTGTCTCTTACTCATTTTGTATTGCAGTGACTTTTGAGCAGTAGCAATGCAGACTACCTAGCAGCAAATCCTAAAATATGCCTTGACACAAAATATTTTTTTGTAACCTCTGCTTTAGATATTCTTTATCTTTTAATTTTTCTAGACTTATTTTTATTCATCTATTTTTGAGACAGGGTCTCACTATGTAACCCTGACTGGCTTGGAACTTACTACCTAAATGTGGCTGAACTCAAAGATATCCAACTGCCTCCACCTCCTGAATCCTGATGTGCACCACCATGAGAAGCTATTATTTTTTATTTTTAAAGGTGCATGTGTGTTGCAATGTGAGCATGCGTGCAAATGCCTACATAAGCCAGACGAGGGCGCCAGGGACCGTGACCTCAAGTTACAGGTGCTTATGAAATGCCTAGAATAGTTTCTGGGAATTAAACTCAAATCTTCTGAAAGAGTAGTACGCACCTCCAGTAGCACTGACCCATCATTTCCCCAGTTCCAGGAATTATTTTTCCATCCTTCCTTCATTTTTTCCTCCCTTTATTTCTTCCTTCCTCTCTTTCTACTTCCCTCTTTTCTTCCTTTCCTTCCTCCCTTCCTTCCTCCTACCCTTCCTCCCTCCCTCCCTCCCTTCCTTCATTTTTTTTGTTTTTGGTTGTTTATTTTTGAAATAGAATCTCATTATGTAGCTCTGATTGTCCTGAAGCTTGCTATGTTGACCAGGCTTGCTCCTAGAGATCCACTGGCCTCCGCCTCCCAAGTGCTGGAATTGAAGACGTGTGTCATTACACCCAGTTGTTTTAGGCACACTTGACTGTGCCATTTCATATTTTTCCATCGAAACATCTAAGGACTTTATGGAAATATGATGACATTAAATTGCCTCACAAAAGATAAGGCACCACACAGACTATCCCCTTCAGGCCCTACAGGGTAACTGGAGTGTGAGGTGAGCCCACCATGGCGGCACACTGCTGCAAACCCAGCAACAGGAGGGCACAGCCAGGAGCACTGAGGGCATGATGCTAGCCTGACAATGCAATGAGAGTCTTGAAAAAAATGAAAGAAATTTAAATTAAGGTTTTAAATATCTTGTTATTTTTTTTTCAAATATTTATTTATTCTGTATACAATAGTCTGTCTGTGTGTGTGTCTGCAGGCCAGAAGAGGGCACCAGACCTCATTACAGATGGTTGTGAGCCACCATATGGTTGTCAGGAATTGAACTCAGGACCTTTGGAAGAGCAGGCAATGCTCTTAACCACTGAGCCATCTCTCCAGCCCCAATATCTTGTTCTTTTATAATGAGGAAGTGACTGAGGGAATAAATTCAGTTTCATGGTTGTTTACCTGCCTTATACTGCCATTACATACTCTTATAATGGAAGAGCATATCCATTGTGTAAGAAAAAAGGAATAATGCAGAAGCCTGGCTTGAGCAGGCTTAAATGGGAGGCGAAAGGAATTTTTTGCCTGCTGTTTTGAGGTGGATGCTAATCAGAGTGCTTAGAGGTTGGAGTCTCAAAAAGCATAAACATTTACCACTCAATATCCTGGAGATGAGGCCTTCTTACGTGTACTCTGCTGGGGCAAAAATGGTGCCGCTTCCATCCAGGGCGTGAAGGGAGGCTGAAGCTAAGATGGACCTTAGTTTGATTTCCTCAGGAATCAGATGCCAATTCAAGGTTCTAAGTGGAAATGATTGATCTGCACAGGCTGAGGGTCACTGAATAGGAATGGAAGGCAGCCAAGAAAGGCTGCATTAATAAGCATGTTGTCGTTTTGAGTATCTGTGGCTGGTTCCCATTACAGATCTCTGAGAATAATGTATCCCTGAGGTTTCCAATTCAAAGGACAAGCAAGCAATGGTCTACCAACTCTTGTGTTCAATGATGGTGGTCTGCCTCACAGAAGCATCAATATCACACTACAACCACACTGCTATCAATCTCCCATATGAAAATATCTCAGACTTGTCTGGCCAAAGGGTAAATGTATCTTTTTAGCTAGAGAAAGACTCCAGGTTGATATTCTTAGGAGCAAGCAGCAGGAAAAGACTCTGGGGTGTTGAATGAATCATTCTCCCAGAAAGTAACCAGAGTCATATGGATTCCTTAAAGTTCTGAAGATCCTGTCAGTGTTCTGTGAGGCTAGCTGCCTGACCTTAGGGTCACAGTAGAAAAAAAGCTAGAAACTCTTTGCTGGCTACACCAGTCAGCCTTTGTTAGTAGAAGCTGGGTAAATTTACAGAGATAAGGGATTTATTTAGATCGCTAACCTGGAAATACAAGTTTGCAAATGATGAGAGCTTTCTTTCTGGCAGATGTCCAAGATGGTATACGCCATCACGTGACAACAGCCAGAGAGTTCTTGTGTTTGTTTATATCCTCTGAGTTCTCACTTTTCCCTAAAAATGCCACCCTTGCTCAGTCATGGAGACTCTTCTGTTGTGAGATCATCTCATCGTAATCAGTTTCCAGAGCCTTTTCCTCTAAATCACAATACTGTCTTTGATTTACCCTCTCTTAGTACCTCGCAGATGTGACTAAGTCCAGCACATGAACCTTTTAGGAATACACTCCAGCCACATCCTTTTGTCAATCTCGCTGCGCCAGCCAAATTCTGGTAATAATGTGGGACCTTGATAGAGTTTTCATGTTAGGAACTGATCTGAAACCTTTGTTTATGCTTATGAAAGCAGCAAGAGATGAATGCTACTGCTCAACTCATTTTCTCCTTTTTACTGAGCTGGGACTATGACCCGTGGTTGGTGCTAGCCCATATTCAGGGTGAGTCTTCATTGTTCTCTTAAACCTTTCTGAAAACATCTTTATAGTGACATATAAAAGTGTGTTTATACAGCGATTTTAGATTCTATCATGTTGACAATAAATTATTAACCATGGCATTTGTAAAATTGTTTCAAAGTGTATAAATGTAGTAGATCATACTATATTCAGTAGCTGCAATATCAAAAGGAAGCCATACTTTTATTTTTCAAAATGGAAATTCAATCTGTCAGCAACATCAGAGTCCTGATTTACTGTTTGTATTCTAATCCTGTGTATTTCCCTTCAGGACTACTGCCTGCTAACGAATGGCTGGGACCATTCTAATTTCTCAGACTGAGCCTTTCTGAGTTGCATGTTTCTGCTGCTCCCTTAGAACACTTGGTTGTGTGTTGTGACTATATGGATGGGCATGCTTTATAGCTTATATAACCAAGAACCCCAAGTCACCGATCCATCCCCCTTTTTAGAAACTCTATTTTCTCAGGAATTGCTCCTCTCTAGACCCATATAAAGCAAACTCATATTTCATTCAGGGATTTTTGAGCACAATGGGGAATTTTTCTACTAACCTCAATCCTACTCTGTCACCAGAGATCTACCCTAGAAAATGAGTGGCCTCTGTTGAGCCACTAGAAAATGGTTGGTCTTGAAGACGTAGCCACCTGGCATAAACTTCTAACCATACTCTCTAACAATGGGCCAACCTTTCCTTAAGGAAGCTCCTAGGAGACACATTTACTTTTTAAAGAAGATTTATAGATTTAAAATTTTCCTCTGCTTATTTAAGTTTTATTTTTTACATCCTTTTTTATTCTTTTCTAATCCTGACTGGTTCCCCTCCCTCTACTCTTCCATTCCCCACTGCACCTTCCCTCTCTCCCAAACTTACTCTTCCATTTTCCTTCTGAGAGGAGCAGGTCTCCCAGCAATAACAATCAAAGACGGCATAACGAGATATAGTAAGACAAGGCACAAACCCTCATGTCAGGGTTGCGTGAAGCAACTAAGCAGGAGGAAATGGTCCCAAGGCCAGGGTAAGACACCCGCGTACGCCCACTCTGTTAGGAGTGCCACAGAACAAGTGACACAGCTGTAATATAAAGGCAAAGGACATAAGTCAGTCCCAAGCAGGCTCCCTAGTTGTCAGTTCAGTCTTTCTGAGTCCTACAATTCTTCCTCCCTGTCGTCTGGGGGCCAGCTCCTGGAGCTCCAAGGGGGTGGGGACCCAATGGAGTCCTCTAATTTGTGCTCTCTCTGTTTAATGTTTGACTGAGGGTTATGTGTCTTCTCCCATCAGCTGTTGGGCTAGTTGACCATCTATGACGATAGCAGAATATCATGAGGAATCATTTGTTGATATTTGAGGTGTGGGGCCTCAAATCGGACAATCATCGGTACGCTCTTCCGACAAGCTGTGCCTCTCCATTGCCCAGTCATCTTGCAAGCAGGATAGATTGTAGACCGAAAGTCCCACCACGGAAGTTACCTACTTACAGAAGATGGCTGGTTCACACCTCATATCATCCATTACCAGGAGTCCTTGATAGGATCGTCCTCACAGAAGCCTGGGTGTTTCTATTGCACTAGTTTTCCACATTGTCTGCCGAATGCCCTACAATTCCAATCTCTCTCCCTCCCCTCCTCCCTCCCTCCCTCCCCTCCCCTCTCTCTCCCTCTCTCTCTCTCTCCTCTCTCTCTCTCTCTCTCTCTCTCCTCTCTCTCTCTCCCCTGTACTCTCTTCCCTCCATCCTCTTGCCCTGATTTCTCATGTTCTTCTCACCTGCCACCAGTCCAGCAGCAAAATCTATTCTATTTCTCCTTCCCAGGGAGATCATATACTCCACCCCTTCAGCCGTCGTTGTTAACTTAGCTTTTCTGGGTCTTTGGGTACAATCATTGTCATTTACTTAAAAGCTAATAATATTCACTACTGAGTACATACCATGTTTATCTTTCTGAGTCTGGGTTACCTCACTCAGGATGATTATTTTTCTAGTTCCATCCATTTGCCTGAAAAGTTCATGATGTAATTTTTAAACAGCTAAGTACTGCTCCATTGTGTAAATATGCCACATTTTCTTTATCCATTCTTCAGTTTAGGGACATCTAGGTTATTTCTGGTTTCTGGCTACCATGAATAAAGCTGCTATGAACATATCTGAACAAGTGTCCTTGTGGTAGGATGGACCGTCCCTTGGGTATATGCCCAAAAGTGGCATAGTTGGGTCCTGATGTAGATTGATTCCCAATTTTCTTGGAAGCTGCCATATTGATTTCCAAGTAGCTGTACAAGTTTGCAGTCCCACCAGCAATGGAGGAGTGTTCCCCTTGCTTTATATCTTTGCTAATATGAGCTGTCACTTGTGTTATTAATCTTAGTCATTCTGACCGGTGTAATAAGAAATCTCAAAGTAGTTTTGATTTGCATTTACCTGATGGTTAAGGATGTTGAATGTTTCTTTAAGTATTTTTCAAGCATTTGAGGTTCTTCTATTGAGAATTCTCTTTCTAGGTCTGTACTCCGTTTTTAATTGGATTATTTAGTTTGTTGATGTCTAGTTTTTTGATTTCTTTATTTATTTTGGATATTAGCTCTCTGTCTCACGTGGAGTTGTTGAAGATCTTTTCCTATTGCCTAAGTTGCCATTTAGTCCTATTGACAGTGTCCTTTGCCTTACAGAAGCTTTTAAGTTTCAGGAGGTCTCATTTATTAATTGCCAATCTTAATGCCTGTGCTATTGCTGTTTTGTTCAGAAAGTTGTCTTCTATGCCAATTCATTCAAAGCTATTTTCCACTTTCTATTTTTTTATCAGGTTTAGGGTATCTGGTTTTATGTTGAGATCTTTGAAACATTTGGACTAAGTTTTGGGCAGGGATGATTCCCTATGCATTCTTCTACATGTGAACACCCAGTTAGAACAGGATCATTTTTGGAAGATGTTTTCTTTTCCACTGTGCCTTTCTAGCTTCTTTGTAAAATTCAGGTGTTCATATGTGTGTGAATTTATATCTCGGTCTTTGATTCTATTCCTTTGATTAATGTGCCTCTGTTTATGCCAATACCATGTGGTTTTTATTACTATAACTTTGTAGTACAGCTTGAATTAAGGGACGATATTACATTTTTAATTAAACTAGAATTCTTATTATATCACTTTCCTCCTTTACATTTCTTCCTCTAGTTCTTCCTAGGCCTCCATCCTCCAACCCCTCCTAAGGTCCCAAACTCTTAAGTTGATAACCTCTATTTCTTTAATTCTTACTGATGCATACATATATTAATATATGCATACAATCATATGTAAATATAACTTTTGAGTTCATTTTTCTTATATATAATATAAATGATATATTTATATATATATATCTATCTTAAGGGCTAACCCTTTTGTATTGGGCAACCAATAAGAGGAAACTTGGGAGGGGTGAATTTTCCCTTTCCCACAGCCATTAGTTGCCTGTAGTTCTTTATCAAGAAGTGATACCCCCCAAATTACCCCTTCCCTGTTAACATATTCAGAGATATTGCCATTTTTCCAGTATTCCTGGTATAATGCCTCTTACAATCTTTTTAGTCCTTCCGTGTGACATTTTCTGAGCTATAGATACAGGAACTGCAAATATGGATGTATCCGTTGAGTCTGGGCTAGCCTTGATCCATTGATCTGTATAGTATCCAGTTGTGAATTTCTCTGATGGTCTCCGTTTGCTGTAAAAGGAAGCTTTTTGATGAGAAGCAGTAGCTGCACTCATCCTTGAGTATGGGGGAAAGATTTGGACTGGAATAAGGAATTACACTGGTCTAGCAAAATAGCAGTGCAGTTTCTTTTATAATGTCCAGGACTTCACTAGCCCTTGGACATTGTCTAGGTTTCCAGTCTAGTACCAGGAATGATTTCATATTTCCAACCATAATTCTGTTGAAAAAAGATGAACTGTTCTAGCCTCCAAACATATAATAAGATAACATTATCTTATCACTGTATAGTGCTTCATATTTCAATGAGCAATCTTTTTCATATGGTGATATTTCATTTTGAATTTCACATATAAAGCAAATATTATGGCTGCAGTTTTACAGGTCAGAATGCAAAACTCAGAAACGACAATTGGCTTGAGATCAAGTGGCCAGACTGGACTTCAAATTAGCACTGGTCCTGTGGGTCCATCCTGTCTATCATGTTGCTTTCTCCATGTAAAGAAAATTGTATTGTGTATTAGTTAGTGTCCTCCGGAGTGATAAAACATGTAGAAGAGATAATTAATTATAAGAAATGATTTATTAAGCTGATTTATATCAGATACTGAAAAATTCTGCAATCGCTGTCTGTAGGCTGGAGACCCTAGGAAATCAATAGCTAGTTACCCAGTCCAAGAAACTGAAAACCTCTATGCTGCAGTTCTAGTAAGAGGTTGAAGACTTGAAACCTGCCAGTATAGACACCATTATAATTTTTCATTCAATGGGTGAAGTATCTGGAGTCCAAAGGCAGAAACACGGGTGCACCTGTTCATATGTGTGGTGTGCATGCATGATTCACTCGTCTGCTTTTTCTTCCATTCAGTCACCCAGCCTATTGGATAGTTCTCCCCACAATCAGGGTGCTTCTTCCCTCCTCGGTCTGCTGAATGTTATGCCAACCCCATTTGGAAACAGACTCACAGATGTATCCTGCAACTCTCCTTAAACTTATCCAGAGCAAAACCAGCTACTTACGGTTCCTCTGATATTCATTCATGCCTGGTGAATTTAGACAAATGAGAAGAAGAATGGCTTCAGAAGATTATGCTTTGAATTCGGCTTTGAACAATAGGCTGCTTAACTGCGAGGGACATATGGAGAAAGTAGGTGTGGAGCAACATGCACATGGAAAAAGTAGAACACAGAATTTGTTAGGAGACTTTGAACCATACCCTTTGCCGAGAACTCGGGCTACAGTATAGAAAGTGCAAAAGGTACCGAGCAGGGGTCATATTGAAAAGGCTTTGTCTACCAGGCTGGGGCTATTGATTCCCTGGATGTTTCTGAAAAGAGAAGGGATATTATTAAGCACGAAGTTATCTTTGAATATCCCTGTGGGCAAATTCACAGTGAAGTACTTTCTAGAGATTGAAAAGATATCATTTGGCCCTCTGGGAAGTAGCAGCAAGGTGTATGTGAGGGGAGGGAGGAGGCATAGAGGAGATTTGGTTTAACTAAAAAGAAACCACAAAATCCAGCTGCTACTTATAATTGAATAATTACTCTTTTGATTTGTGTTGTTTTGGTGAGCCCCAGAATAGCAGTTTAGAGTGTTTAATTGGTTTTCTTCTACTCAATTTTATTAAGCTGTCCTGGGCTCTTGAGTCGGCAACCTTAGCTTTTTTTTTTTTTTTTTAAAGCTGAGCTTGCTTTCTCTAGAAGGCTTTCCTCTAGTTTATTCAGCTTAACTTCTCATATCTGATGCTGAACACTCAGCAGCTGCTGGGCATGTGGGAAAAAAACCCGAAAAAAAACAGTCTCAGTAATTGTATCTGAAGTTTGCTGTTTTGCCTCAGAATATGTGCAGCTCAAAGAAAAGCAGTATGAACAAGTTTCCCTCTGCTGTTGAACAATATGCCCAATAATTAACTTGTTGTGAATGCCTGAGGGTATCACGGTCTCCCACAGCATGGCATGATGAAAAAAAAAAGTCAGGATCTCAGAGGAACTAGTAAACGACCGTGTTCTCTCACTGAGCAGCTGTGTGGTCAAGTGTGTAATAGCCATGATTGACATTAATATCCACCCCTTCCCAATATTTACTCCAAATCAGAGATGCCAACTACAATTATCCCTGCCATTGGCTAATGCTTAATATTATATTTAATAATATGTAGTCAGGAGAGAGGGGCTCTAGTCTGACTAATCATTGAAATGATTGTTTAGTTAATGACTCCATTGTCAGTGATTGGTCATTTAGGCAAAATGTTGTGTGATGGGTAATTTTTTTCATGTATTTTTTGATGTTGCATATATTGATTGTAAAAACAATGTTTCCGATGTGAGAATTTCTTATATGCATAGGTTATATCATGTTAAGTGTTTATTGTGAATTTTAACCTTAACTGATATTCAGAGCATAATACCCCCCCATGAGTGGCTTTAAGCTGTAATCACGTATCTTATATTTGTAAAGATTCCCTATGACATTCTTTAGATTTGAGCTGGGTGGCTTGACCTTGACTGCCTCAGGTTTCTGAGGTTAGCAGGCTCTTATTTTATCACTTTTTTCTAGACTGGGTTTCTCTGTTTAGTTTTGGAGCCTGTCCTGGTACTCTGTAGAACAGGCTGGACTCGAACTCACAGAGATCTGCCTGTCTCCCAAGTGCTGGGATTAAAGGTGTGTGCTACCACCACCCGGTTTATTTTTATGATTCTTAATGTGAAATCCTTTGAATTGCTTGTAAGAATTACAGTGTCAGAGAATGACTTACCCACTTTCTGTGACCCACTGTGAGTTCTTCACTTCTAAACAACTTACCTGTTATTGTCATGTACACTGAGCAATCTGTCATTCTGCTTCTTTCTTTCTTTTCCTGAACTTTGTGCACATTTAAGTTCCAACACCCTTACTTAATTATCATAATCTCCATAATAATCTGCAAATAAAGGTAGAAAAATTATATGAGGTAAAGAAGATGTGGATAATTAGAAGTGAATGAATTGTATCAGACATTTACTATGTGTAGCATTATTTTTGTGTGTCTGCATCTGTGTGTACCTGTAATTTTATTTAAACTTAACACTAGTCCTTAAGAAGCAGCTATTTCCCTAATCTGCATACGAGAAACAACAATGTCTCAGAATACAAAAACAGGATGCATGAGTGAAAGTTAAGATTTGAATCCAGACTTTGTGCTGAAAATCTGTTCCTGTCAAATCCATATTAATTTCACTTTTGGAGAAACATTATTAAAAGGTAGTGAGGAAGGCGTCATGTAGTGTCATGCTCCTTTAATGCCAGCACTCAGGAAGTAGAGGCAGGTATATCTCTGTGAGTTCAATGCCAGCTTGGTCTACATTAGGAATTCCAGGACAGACCAAACTACATCGTGAGATCTTGTCATACAAAAAAGTAGGGAGTGGAGAGATGGCTCAGTGGTTAACAGTGAGCTCTTGCAGAGGACTCAGATTCAGTTCTCAACACCCATGTTTGGTGGCTCACCTATATTTCCAGCTGTAGAAGACTGAATGATGTCTTCTGTATTGAGAGGACACCTGCACTTACATCTGTAGCATGAGGGCTGGCTTGTTGGGGTCTCTGTCCCACCCGGTACCCCACAACCTGCAAGACCCAAAGAAAATCACACAGAGATCTCCATAAGTTATAAAACTGATTGGCCCATTAGCTCAGGCTTCTTGTTAATTCTCGTAGTTAATATTAACCCATTGTTCGTATCTACGTTAGCCACATGGCTTGGTACCTTTCTCAGCCAAGCAGATTGCACCTTGCTTCTTCTGTCATCTGGGCAGGACTGCCAAGGGAGCATCCTGCTTCCCAGAATATTCTTGTTCTCATCGACCTGCCTCTACTTCCTGTCTGGTTGACCCGCCTACACTACCTGCCTGGCCAATCAGCGTTTATTCAAAATATTGACAGAATAGAGACAATTCTCCCGTACCATACATCTGCCCATATCTCCACACATGTACACACATACACACATGTAAATAATGTATGATTAAAATATTAAAACATAGTAATCCCTAGCATGAAATTTTATTCCCTTACTGGGAATTACGTCATCTATTAACATTTCAGTTGATGCACACAGTAAGAATCTTAGGTATTGGCTTTGTAATATCACTTGGAAAGCCAAGTTCTTAGATATTGAAATATTTTTTCCAAAGTAATATTGCGGGTAAATGGCAAAATTAGAACTAAGGTCACATCTTCCTGATGTTAAAAACTGTACATTTTTAAATAATCTTTTAAAAATACTAACTAATTCATTTTTCAAATTAAATGTTGTGCTAGCGATATGACTCAGTAGAGGTCTTGCCTATTATTCGCAAGGTTCTTGGTTCTTTACCAAGCTTTAACCCTAAGAAGGAAAGGGATCACGGTGTTAGGTATCACTAGTAATTATTTTTGATTCATTTAATAGGATATGTCGAACTAGCAAGAAGACTAGATGAAACTGGTCCTAGGAGAACCTACATGTAATGATAGTCTTCACACTGATATCCATCCTAACAAAGTTTTGCATTCCAAAGACAGCGCTAACTCTGCTTATCCAACTTTAAAAAAAAAAATGTCAGTTTTCTTGAACTGGACTCTAAAGTCACTTCTTGACCTCATACAGAGGGAAGTCTAATATCACATCCTACTGCTTGAAAGAGTCATCTTTCTTGGCAAATACATGCGGTGGGTCACAGGACTGACTAGACCACAGAGAACCTGGTTCACATAATCAAATTCCGTCAACTGAAGGTTCAGAGGGAAGGAACTAGATTTTTGAAATCTTTAATTTACTCTGAGTAAAAAAAAATGGTTTCAGGAATATTTAATAACTCTTATTCCTTTTTTAAAAAAGCAAATGACAAAAATGCTAACATATTTTAAATGTATTTTCAATGATATACATAGAACAGACAGAACATGATAAGCTACTAATTCAGGTTTGTGAGTTAAATCATCTATACTGGCTAGACAAAATGAGACCTGTGGTGGGGGGGACTGAATAAAGGGGTTTTTAGAACATCTTTAAAAAGCTTTGGTTACAGTAAAGTGAAACTATAACAGGAAAAGTGAATTTCTATTTGTTAGTAATTAGTCCCTCTGTCATTTTATTTAGTTTTGTTTCATTTGCTTGGCTTTTGTAGCCCAAAGATAACAGACTAGAAAAAGAAATGCTGGGGCAACCAAAAGGTTGCTCTTCAGAATACCAGGGCTTATAGTTAGGTACTGTGGTTTTGCTAGCTTTTGAAACCATGTAACTATTTGGATGAAGCTATTAAAGATTGTGGGACTGGAGAGATTCTTCAATGGTTAAGAGCACTAGGTCCTCTTGAAAAGAACCCTGTTTTAATTTCTAGTGAACAAAACAGCTCACACCTGTCTGTGGCTCCAGTTCCAGGAGACCTGAAGATGTCTTCCTGTCCTTCAATGGCACCAAGAATGCAAGTGATGTAGAGCTATTCAGTGTAGCCAAAAAACTTATAAACTCATGCTTATAAGATAATATTTGAACTAAAAAGTAATTAAAGAATCACACGGAAATTCAGGTTCTCTGGCAGCCAAAATTCTCATACTTTTAAGGGAAAGAGGATCAACAATACAAATTATGTGTGACAATGCAACAATGAAGCCATTCATATATGGTGCTGGCTAGTTTTATGTCAACTTAACACAGGCTAGAATAAGGAGAGAACCTCAATAGAGAAAAGGCCACTACCACATTGGTCTGTTGGTAAGTCTGTGATAAGTTATTTTTTTGATTGATCCTTAGCATCCGCTTATAACTTCAGTTTCAGATAATCCAATGCTCTCCTCTGAATTCCACAGCATCTGGACTCCATATCTGCATATCTACATAATATTAAAGGTACGTAGAACTGGTCCTAGAAAAATCCCTACACGAATCTTCCTAATTTTATATATTGTGGTCTTGGCAACAATATTAAAATACAAACGTTTTTTATACAATTGAAAGTGAAAGTTCCATAGCATATTATGGATTTGCTGTCTTAGACTGATCAAATTCTGAAAGAGGAAAAGTCTTCAAGTGGGTCAGAAATTTCATCAAAGAGATCAGAACTCTGGAACATCTCTCCCAATTGTGTGGAGAGAAAGAACGTTCTATGGATCAGTATTAAAACCATTTTCTTTGTAAACGTCATCTTGAATAATCAGGCTAGTACCTAAATGATTTCAAATTCACCACTTCAAAAATTGGTACTAAAGCCACAAGTTTTATGCCAAAGCGAATCAGGGGAATTACTGGAAAGGCTGGCATGAAAATCCAGTGATTTGATGTCTGCTTTCAAACTGTTACTAATTAATCCTTGCAGTGTAAAGTGTATGTTCTTATCATCTTTGCAATTTGTTCTCCCATAGAAGGAAGAGCAATCTAGTGGAAAGAACATTGGTTTCTTGGGCCAGTTCTATAATTATATATCTATGATAGCTGACAGCTGTGCCAAATTACCTGGGCCAGAAGTACATTTCAAAGATTTCCTTTTCCTGGGTTAGAATTGACCCCAAGAGAAATTTACGTGAGATTTAGGAGGGAAAAGTGAGCAGCTGACTTGTGCTCTGAAGGTCAGTGCAGGAAGGACTTTTTGTACAGCTATAGTACACATCCAATGCTTCCTTTATACTGGCTCCCTATGTTGGCATGAGGCACCCATTGTCCTGGCTCTTACTAGATCTTATTCTTTAGTTATTCAGCAGGACTTACTTTTGGGCCAGGCCTCTTTACAGTTTTATAGAAAAATGCTGTTGAAGTATTGGTACAATCATAATCATTATTTTTGGACGGGTGGAATGATTATTCATTGCATACAAGGTTCAATTCTCTTCAACACAGTAATAATACTTACTGAGTATCTTCCATATGAATGACCCTGTGCTATAGTTACATATATTAATCTCACTTAATTCTAACAATAACGTCTCATGATCCAGAACTTAATCTCTAATGCTATGTATAGGTAACATGCTAAAATGCATAACACCTGTCCTCAAGGAATTTAGCACGTAGTTTAAAACACAGTCTAGTATTACGAATGCAGTTATATAATTTTATCATATTTTAGTGCATAGAGGAACACAAAAATCAGACACTGTGTTGAAGGTGAACTATGAAAGAAAAGTTGGACCTACTTAGGAAAAATGGACAAAGGATGACTTTGCAGGCAGATAAACATACACTGGCAGAGACATCGGTGAATGATGTAGCATACCACATTTGTTAGTATTCAGAAATAGAATGGCCAGAAAGAAAAATGTGAGCATGTGGATTAACAGGGAAAATGAAATGCCAGAGAGCGAAGAAGTATTTAAATTATTTTGTTCTCATCTTAGAATTATGAACATTGAGGTTGAAGAGATGATTCAGTTGTTAAGAAAGCACTTGCTGCTCCCACAGAGGACCCAAGTTGCATTTCCAGCACCCATGTCAGGCAGTTCACAGCCGCTTATAACTAGAATTCAAGGGAATTTGACAACCTCATTTGACCTTCCCATTCATTCACATATACTAACATAGACATACACACATACACTTGATAAAAATAAGTCTTACAGAATTATGAATATTATCATATTTCTATGTAGAGCCATTCAAATGTGTCAGGGGAAATTGACTTGTTCAGGTGAAATTTTATAAGCTTCACAGTCAGTAGTCATAGCATAGTGAATATATTAGAGTTAGAGTAGATTAGATATAGTATAAGCACCATACTGGGAGGAACAAATAAGGAAATGAAAGTGTATAGTATTCCAAACCAAGACATTCTACTTGGAGAAGTAAATAAGAGAAGGCTTATTCCTTGTAATAGTTTGATCTTAGCCCTGATATAGCATGAAACTACTGAATAAACCTTCCTTGCTTACTTTAAATCGTAACTGGTAAGCATCTGTTTAAGAAAACAAACAAAACAAAAACCAAAAAAGAAAACTTGCCACTGTCAGAGCTGGTATAGTTCAAATGTGTGTTCCCTCCAAAATTCAGTTGTTAAAACTTAATTCCCAATGTGATGTTAATGAGGGAAGAGCTAAGAGGTAGTTAAATATAGGGCTCCTCCTGACATGAATAGAATTAACATCCTTATAAAGGAGGCTATATAGCATTAATTTCTCATTTGCCTCTGTCTTCTATAAGGTGAAGAAACAATACTCTTCCTTTCCAAATGATTACACAAGTATCACCATGGAAACAGAAGCATTGCTTCCTTTACAAGTGGACATGCAATTTCCCTGATAGTGGAGTTTTCAACCTCTAGAACTGTAAGAAAATAATTTCTATTGTTTTATAAATTATTCAATCTTGGACACTTTGCTATGGCTTCAAAAATCTACCAACTAGAGTGATAATGACCTTGAACCTGGAGAGCTGCTATATGCATATGTATTTTTATTTAAAACTTTCCCTTAGGACATTAAAGAGCTTAACTTCCAAAGATTCAGACCTTAGAATGAAAAGGGAAAATGGGTTTGAGTAGGCAGACATAGCTTTGATTCCTGAATCAACTGTTCATTCGGTAGTAACATTAGTCAAAATATTTAACTTTGATGATTTTGATGATTCTCTGTCTAATCTATAAGGAGCTTACCAAATCAGAACCTGAATTATTAGTAAAAGAATAAAATGAGGTACAAAATATATAAAATATTGGTTTTCTTTTCTGTTATACAATTGGTCCCTAATTAATATTAGTCCTCTTGTCTCTTATATTCCTTTTGCTCCTTGAAACTGTGATGCTATTCATGTGTCAAATGATGCTCTCCTTCACTGTGTGGAAATACATAAGTGAAAAAAGAGGAAAAACTCAAAAAGGACATGGAGAGATAACTTGGTGCTTAGGAACCCTTGCTGCTTGTGTGGAAAACCTGGTTTCAGTTCTTAGCACCTACGTGATGGTTCATAACCATCTGTAACTCCAGTGCCAGGACATTGGGTACCCTCTTCTGGCATCTGCAGGCACAAATGTTGTTCACATGTGTGTACAGGTAGGCAAGATACTCATACACAAAGGATAAAAATAAATGAATCTCTTTTAAAAACTTAAAAGGAAGAAAGATTTATTTGGCTTGCAATCTTAGTGTTTCAGTCCAGGGTTTCTCTGCCTGATGGTTTTAGGCTAGTGTTGAAGCGGACATCATGGTGGGGAGCACGTGGTAGAGAGGCTTCCTAAACAGCCTGGCAACTATGAAGTTGAGAGAAAGGGACAGTGGGCAAAGTAGACACATAACACTCATGTGCTCACAGTGATCTACTTGTCTTCATCATGGGTCCAACCTTCTAGTACTCAACCATCCACCAAAAGACCCTTAAATTAAGAACCCATGGGTGGACTTACCCAGTGATGTGTCAGAGCCATCACTATCTCATAAATCTTGAACAATACTGCACTGAGGACCAAACCTTCAGCACAAGAGCTTTTGGATGGTGGGATATTCAATTTTCAAAGAATAACAGGTCCCATATAACATATGTGATTACCTTGTATGTTCGCCTCAATGTATTTTTATAAGTGCATATTATAAGACTATGTATTTTACTTATTTCAGTTATAATAAGGATATGTGATTGTTCTGATATTCATGGAAAATAATAATATAATTCCTATATAACTTGAATAAAAATCACACATGAGGAGTTATATCAATGCTGAATAGAAGCCAGAGAATAAAGAAAGATTTTTAGCTAGGAATAATTTTGAATTTCAAAGTTAAAATCTCAGGATAATATGTGGAACATCCTATCTATATTTTAATTATAGGAATCATATTTAATCTTCTTTTCTTTGATATATTCTTATAATTTTAAAATCAGGAACTGTTTTTCAAAGTTAAATTACAGCTCACTCTGCCCTTGATATAACAAATCCAAAATGCTTTTGGCCACACTTGTGGTCTCCAAGCTCCTCAGGACTAAAATTGACAGCTGAACTCTGCTCAAGGGAGCAATGCAGAGATTAATGCTACTTTGAATTTTTCCCACTCACAGCATTTCTATTAGACTCATAATAATTGACCCTTGTGTGTGGATCCTCCACTTGGGAATCAGTACAGAATTAGTACCTCATAAAATGGCACCTGCTCAATTGTCCCTTCTCAAGTATGATAAAAAGCTACCTAAATTCATAAATGTGATAGAAAACGCTGCCATAATGATGATAATGATCTCCTTGGGTCCGGGGTTTTTTATCTGCTTCCTTATGAGTGTTTTTTTACATCATTCTTTTATTTCCTTAACTAAAATATCTCAAAAGTTTGATGTAAAGCCATAAAATGAAGCCATTTGGTACCAAGTCAATCCTCCCTCTCAGCCCACTCTAGAGTGACTAGGCATTTTAATTAGTTTAAATCTAGTTTGTCCATGAGTAATTTTAATGAGTGCTTTTTGGCAATGCTGTTCTATACTGCTTTAAAATTGCATATGTTTATTCTAAGTTTTTCTTTCATCCCTTATGCAATTTGGTTGACTTTCAAATGAGAACAAGAGTGTCTTGGGGCCATTTTACTAAGTTACTCAATGAGTTTGGGTTGCTGAGGGAAAGTGCTGTAGCAAAGGGAATTGTTTACATTTAAAATACAATTGCTCATATAACAAATACTAGCAGTGGCACCATGGATCTAGCTTTTTTATATTGGTATTTTTACTTCATAATTTTTCTTCTGACAATGGTAAGAGAAAAAAGGTCAAGAGACATGTAGGTCATAGGACCTAAACAAGAATCCTCATAAGAGTCCTATTTCTAATATCCACAAGCTGAAAAACACCTAACTCTCCACCAACTACCGACTTGATAAATATATCACAGTATAATCAGAGAGTGTAATAGTATAAAACCGTAGCAAGTAGAAGTACTCACATATGCAAGGGCAGATCAAGAATGGAGAAGGTTCAACATCTAAAACCCAACAGAGAAGGGCATTGATTTTTTTCACTCTCACAAGATTCAAATTCTGGAATACTAGTAGATGGTATAAGAAGTCAACATAGTAGCTAAACCTGAACTGCAAAGGGCAAGTGTAAGTTTGCTAATAGTATATATCTTTCATCTGTGTATGTGGGTGTGTATGTTCTATGGATGCAACGTGTGTGTGCACGTGTATATATGTGTGTGTGTGTGTGTTTGTGTGTGTGCGTGTGTGTGTGTACAGATGTATAGTACAAGTTTACGTGTGTGGAGGCCAGAGATCTAGATTACTTGTCTTTATCGGTCACTCTCCACCCGTTTTTAGAGACAGGATCTCTCACTAAACCAGGTACTCACTGCCTGGCTGGCCAGTGAGCTCCAAGGGATCTGCTTGTCTGTGTCCTCAATCTCAACCCGTGGGGCTGAAGTTAGACGCACAGGACTATTTCCAGCTTTTATGTGAGTACTGAGGATCTGAACTGATATCATCAAGCTTACGTAACACACACTAATTGCCTGATCCATTTTCACAGTCTAAATAATATGTATCTTTATACTAATATTAGTGATATATACATATATGTATGTGTTCATTTCATGAAGATTCATTGTCTATCTGTGTGCTTCATTGAATCCATATGTATTTTCAGTAAATTTAAAATTGACAATCAGGAGGTTTTTTTTATCCATTGGTTCAATTATTTCTTAGTCATGTTGAATATGAGAAACATACGGGATTTCTGGCTGAGAATGACGGATGAACATGAAAACAGCTTTGGCTTGCATTTAGGTACCAGGAAACTCATCAGAAAGAATATAAAAGTGAGTCTAGTCATAAAATTGGAAATACCACTGGCTCAATAAGCCAACAATTATGTGTGAATTTCCAATTTTCTATTACCCAAAATAGGTACCTCCTATTGCTCGATGGCACAAATACACATGTTAGGAAGGAATAAACTGTTGTCAGTTGGGCAGGGACCTTTGAAAACATTACTTCAAAGACTGGTCTGCCATCTGGATAGGAGGTTTACAGCCTCAACGCTGCATGAATGTCTATTAAAAGGACACATGAATGAGAGACAATGAGGAAGAATAAATATGAACATTATGTACTTACCTAGCCAAAACATGAGCCTCTCCAACAAGTCCAGACGTTGGAACCCTTGTCAACCCAATCATGTAAAAGACCTAATGGAAACAAATCCTGGAATGTGGCAAAGGAATGCTGCTTGCTGCCCAAAGGATGTTGCTATTTCATATGGAAAAGGAAAAAAATCAGCCCACTCTTAGCTAACCTTAGTTAATCTTTATGGATTTTAAAGTAAAACCTAAAGAATTCTTGATTTTAAGACTGTTTGAAAGATTCATTTGAAAGTTATGATTGTATCTACCAGTATGAGAAAGAAAAAAGAGAGAAAATGTCATGATCTGAACAAGATATCCAATAATAATTTATATATATGCTCCCCTCAGGGAATTCCACAGTGAAGTGGTACTCTGAATCAAGTACAGCTCTGTAAGCAAGGCATTGATCAGTAGCCATACCTTTTTCTTACAGCATACTGGCTTTCCCATCACTCTTCTTGATTCGGGAAATGTCATTTCAATATCTAACATTGCCTAAGTTTATCACAGGTATTGTTGATGCTTCTCCTGTAAACTCCCAGAGGTCATTTCCCAAGCGGCATTTCTTAGCAAATTCTTTGGTTTTCCCTATAAACAGTGCTCTTTTGGGGGAGGGGTGTTATTTTACCTTAAATGTCTACTAATCTTGTGAACAGCAAAATGAAGGATCTTGTGGAACGAACAGTAGCAAAAAACGCATGGTATTCCTTTTTACAGCACTCAATTTAAGTGTTTAAAGAAGAATGTAAAATGAAAATTTCCAAAGTTGCCATTTAAGTTTTAAATATATATTCTTTGAGAATATCCAATAAGTATATATTATATTTTGATCATATTCACTACTCCTCCCAGACATTCTCACCCCTTCTCCCTCTCACTTTCATGTTTGCATTCTTAAAAATCCATTGATTCCAGTTAGTGCTGTTCATGTGGGTATTGCTATATGGCCATACACTATAGGCAACCAGAAGCCACATCCCTGAAAAAAAAAAAAAACCTGTTGCTCCTTCCATCAGCCATCCGCTGGTAATACCTCAGCTAGGGGAGAGACTTCCGAGGTTTCTCCCCATCCATGCTGTTTTTTTAAGATGCAATGCCACATTTTCTGAAATGAAATGATTAGTGTCATTGGCAAACTATCCTAGATTACTTTCTATTACTGTGATAAACATCTGTCCAAAATCAAATTAATAAGGAAAATTGCTTTGACTTATATATTCTGATCACAGTCCATCACTGAAGGAATTCAGGACAGAAAAACAGGACAGGAAGTTGGAGGCAGGAACAGAAGCAAAAGTCATAGAGGAGCACGGCTTATTGGCTTGCTCCACATAGCTTTCTCCGCTTGTTTTCTTAAAGCATCCAGGGCAACTTGAACAGAGATGGCACTGCCTATGGTGGGCTGGATCTTCTGACATCAAATTGTTAATAAAGAAAATGTGCCACAGACATGCCCACAGACCAATCTGATAAAAACAATTTCTCAAGGATTTTCTGTCATCTCAGAAGACTGACAAACACTAACCAGCTCAGCAATCACTCCAAGATAAGATACACATAATTTACCCTAGATTTTCTTAGAAAAGTATGTGTATAGTACCTGAAGAATATTTGATATGCTCTTTACTTTTTGAAACTTTCAAATATTGTGAGGTTCTTATTGCTATGTATTACTTCTATAAAAAGAGAACATTTTGGGACTGGTATTAATTTCACTAAGGGATTTTCCTTCTTTTTAATTAAATTTTATATACAATATATTTGATGACATTCTTTCCTTTCTTCCAACTCTTCTCAGATCCTCCAAACCTCCCTGTATACTCGACTTCATTTTTTCTCTCTTTATTACAAAGCAAAACAAAAACAAACATTAAAACAAAACAAAAGCCACAAAAATACCAAAACAAAAAGTGTACCACACACACACACACACACACACACACACACACACACACACACACACAACGACTCACAAACCACAGAGAATCTTTTGTGTTACCCAGCTCCTCTGCGGGATAGGGCCTGGCCTATAATGAGCTGATATACATGGTGAGATTTCATTGGAGAAAACTGATTTTGCCTTTACCAGCAGGCATCACTTGCACATAGTTTCTTGGTTAGAGGTGGGCCTTTGTGTCCACTTCCTCTTCCTCATGCTATGATTTTTGTCTCATTTGAATTTGTACAAGTCTTAATGCGTGCTGTCATAGTCTCTGAGAGTTTATATTTGTATGAGCTCTGTTGTGTCTGAATGATACTGTGTCCATGGAGTCAACCTTCACCTCCAGTTCTCAACACTTTTTTTCTGCAGAGATATGTCAACCGTGAGGGGCTTGATAAAGACATCACATTTGGAACTGAGTGCTCCAGAGGTGCTCACTCTGCACACCATTCAGTTGTGATTCTGTGTTAATTACCATGAACTGTAAGAACAGGCTTCTTTGAGGAGTGTGCAGTGATTCACTATGCATATAAAAATAATATTAGGACTCCTTTAGTAGAATAATAGTACTAGGTTTTCCTCCAGAGCCCATGACATATCTAGTCTCAGGTTCTTGGTCACTTTATTAAAGAGAGATATGGGTTCTACCTGTCACATAATCACTTATTAAAAATTGAACATAGTATTATTATTATATAAATTTATTTATTATCCTCTCATTCTTCCAGGGATCTTTATGCCAAACAATATTCAATAAAAATGAAACAGAAGAACAGCTTACGTTCAAATGGAGGAAAATATATTTATAAAATAATCATGTCCAGAGATAAAGGTGTTATAACATAGAATTTCAAGGGAGATTGTCAGACGTTATCTCCATTGGTGGTAAAGCCATTCAAGGAGAATCAGTGAGATAATATAGTTTAAATATCATTAAGATGACTTATTTGTTCCATATATTTAGGTCATGTGTCTATTATCTCCCTGACTGTTTTGTGTGATATACTTACAGATAGAACATGTTTAATTCATATTATATTTTCCAAATCCCAGAATGTCAATTAATATGCATTGGTTTATGGAAAAGTCTCTTGAATAACTTAGGTGAATAAATGGAACACAAGCATGTTTCCCTAGATCATATTAAAATAGTTAAAGATTGTTTAGAGGATTAGCAGGTAAAATTCACTAGTTTTTTTTTTTATTGTTTAAGAATACACTGTACAGATTATTACGCCCAACATGACCATCAGACATTGTAAGCTACAAATCCCCCACCCCCAAACTCACCATCAATCCCGCCGCCCCACAACCTCAATGGAACTCTGAAACACAGCCTGTTACTACACAGAGAGGACCATGAGGTGAGTGACCAGCCTCACAGCTAGATACCCCAGTGTCTAGGCCTTCCATAGAGGAGCAAAACTCTGGGCACCTACTCCACCTGCCTTGGCTTCTCTAGCCAGCCAGAAGGAGAGTTTCCTGCAGGTAGGCTGCTCCATTACCCCCACCCAGACCATTGGACCCTGCAAGTTGCAAGTCCCACCCCACCCCTAAACCCTCCTATCCTCCTAAAACCTCAGTGGAACTCTGAACCATAGCCTACTACACACAGAGAGGACCAAGAGGTAGGCTACTCCAAAACGCTGAGACAGAGATAGTGACAGTACAGAGTAGTCCAAGGAAAGTTCCCTTAAAGGTACAGACAGTCACTGCAAGGATTGGACCAAGATGCAAAGACACTGTTGGCATCAATTGAAGGAAGAGATGGGTAGGTACCAATGCAAAAATTCATCCAACAACCTAAAAAGCTATATGGTAACACCAGAAGCTAGTGAACATACAACAAGAAGACTTGATCATCCAAACCCAGAAGAAACAGAAGAAAACAATTTTAAATGTGACTTTATGAAAATGATGGAAACCCTTAAAGAAATGGAGGAAAGGACAAACAAAAAATTGGAAGAAATTAATAAATCTCTCAAAGAAATCAAAGGGAATAACAATCAAACAGGAGGAGCAAACAGATTAAGACTTGAAGTCTGAAATAGAGGCAATAAAGAAAACACAAACTGAGAAAATTCTGGATATGGAAAATCTGGGTAAATGAATGGGAACTACAAAGGCAAGCATAACCAGCAGCATACAAGAGATGGAAGAGATAATCTCAGGGATTGAAGATACTATCGAGGAAATAAATTCATTGGTCAAAGAAAACATTAAATCAAAAAAATCTTTTTTATTTTATTAATTAATTTATTTGTTTATAAAAATTTCCACTTCCTCCCCTCCTCCCCATACCCTCCCATTCTCCCCACTCCCTCTCCTCCCCCCTCACTTCCTCCCCTCCTTCCTCTCCAGTCCTAAGAACAGTCAGGTTTTCCTGCCCTGTGGGAAGTTCAACTTCCTCCCCCTCTCCCTCCAGGTCTAGGAAGGTGAGCATCCAAACAGACTAGGATCCCAGAAAGCTAGTACATGCAGACAAAACAAGACCCAGTGCCATTGAGAATGGCTTCTCAGTCAGCCCCCATGTCAGCCACATTCAGAGAATCCGGTTTGAGCACATGCTCCTTCAGTCCCAGTCCAGCTAGCCTTGGTGAGCTCTCATTCGATCAGTCCCCTTGTATCTGAGGGTGAACGCATCCCACACGGTTCTGATTTCCTTTTTCATGATCTCTCTCCTTCTGCTCCTCATTTGGACCTTGGGGGCTCAGTCCAGTGCTCCAATGTGAGTCTCTGTCTCTATCTCCATCTATCATTAGATGAAGGTTCCCTCTAGTCCTGCCTTTCTTGCTCACGTTCTCCCTCCTTCTGCTTCTCATTTGGACCTAGGGAGTTAAGTCCAGTGTTCCAATGTGTGTCTCTATCTCTATCTCCATCCATCGCCTGATGAAGGATCTATGGTGATATACAAAATATTCATCAGTATGGTTATGGACCAGGGCCAGTTCAGGTACGCCCTTCTCTGCTGCCCAGGGAACAATCTGGGGACCTCTCCTTGGGCCTGGGAACCCCTCCAGAATCAAGATTCTTGCAAACCCTAAAATGGCTCCCTTAGTTGAGATATATACTTCCCTAGTCCCATATCCATCCTTGCTCCCCCCTTCCATTCCCCCATGCCATCCCCAATCCTCCCCCTCCCTTCTCTCTAACCATCTCCCCTTACTTCCACCCCCCCACACTCCCCCTGCACCCCAGTTTGCCTGGCAATCTTGTCTACTTCCAATATCCAAGAGGATAACTATAAGATTTTCTTCATGTTCACCTTCTTATTTAGCTTCTCTAGGATCACGAATTATAGGCTCAAAGACTTTAACTATGGCTAGAATCCACTTATGAGTGAGTACATACCATTTTCCTCTTTTTGGGTCTGGGTTACCTCACTCAGTAAAGCGTTTTCTACTTCCATCCATTTGCATGCAAAATTCAAGATGTCATTGTTTTTTACTGCTGAGTAAAACTCTAATGTGTATATGTTCCACACCTTCTTTAACCATTCTTCTATTGAGGGGCACCTAGGTTGTTTCCAGGTTCTGGCTATTACAAATAGTGCTGCTATGAACATAGTAGAACAAATGCTTTTGTAGTATGTTAGGGAATTTCTTGGGTATATTCCCAAGAGTGGAATTGCTGGGTCCTGAGGGAGGTTGACTCCCAGTTTCCTGAGAAACTGCCACACTGATTTCCACAGTGGCTGCCCAAGTTTGCATTCACACCAACAATGGATGAGTGTTCCCCTCATTCCACATCCTCTCCAGCATAGGCTATCATTGGTGTTTTTGAGTCTGGCTATTCTGACAGGTGTAAGATGATATCTCAGAATATGGGAGGCAGAGACAGGTTTTTCTCTGTGATTTCTTGGTCCATTGGCTCTGTATAGTGAGTTATGGCCAAGCAGTAAAACCCTGGCTAAAACAAAACAAAACCTACTTAACTCCATTTATGTTATTGGTAACATGTATAGAAATGGAGAGGAGGAGCAGGGTTGTGGTGGCGCATGCCTTTAATCCCAGCACTCAGGCAGAGGCAGATGGATCTCTGTGAGTTTGAATCCACCCTGACAGCCTGGTCTACAGAGTTAGTTCCAGGACAGGTTCCAAAGCTACAGAGAAACTCTGTCTTGAAAAATCAGGGACACACACACACACACACACACACAGAAAGAGAGGGAGAGAGAGAGAGAGAGAGAGAGAGAGAGAGAGAGAGAGAGAGAGAGAAAGAGAAAGGGAGAAGAGGAAATCTTGCTTTATAACATTTAGGATTTCAAAGGCAAAAAAATACACCTTCTCTTGAGTTAGTCTTTGACTGATAACATTCTCTACTTCAACCGCCATATTTTAACGGGCATATTCTGTAAGTATCATGTAAGGACAAATTAGTATGACTAGTTTGTGAAGCTCATGAGATTAGGATCAGTATATTAGAGTCATACATACTTCACTGAAATCATCATTTCTTTCTCATGTCTCATTTATAAATGTAGGAGGTTTGGGTTTGGGAAAGCAGTGTTGAAAAGGTAGTTAAGAATGAAGCAAGGTTTTACACTAGGTGTTTCATCTCTAAGTCTGTCTTCTGAGATGCCGTTCATTATGTTAGATGCCCCCCTTTCTTGTTTCTTTAATTGCTTCAGAAACACTTTTGCAGTTTTAAGAAAAATCGATTATAACAGTTCTCCAATGTTTCTGTTTTCTGCTTTGTCTGGAGAGAAGCTGATTAGTTAAGATTTGAGAAAAGCAAGTTCAACATTGATCTTCTAACTTTAATATAGTTTTTCACATTGCTAAAAAAAAGTAGATGAAAAGCAATTCCAGGAAGCATAAAATTATTTTTGCCACAATACGTTATTTTTAAAATTAAGTCATGGAGACCCAAGCATATAGTAAATATATCCATGATAATGATTACTGAAGATAATTAGTTTTCATGTATAATGAAATTTTATGAAATTTGACAACTCAGTGGTCATTCCTTAACATCATTTCTCTAATCAGATAAGAAAATACATGCTATATAAGCTATTGACTGCCACTGGTGATTAAATTCAGTAAACTCACTGACTATAATAGAAAGTCATAGCAAATTAAAGTAGTCACGTTTAATTCTTTTCCTTAAAAATTAGTCTAAAAGATAGAAATAATATCTCAGTAAGTTGTTTATATCTGTTGGGCTCTGAGCAGGAACTTCATGATGCAAGAAGTCATTTCATCTTAGTTTCTTTGAGATGAACTGCCAAATTATAATTTCAAACAATATGTTTCTTGCCAGTTGAAAAATTGAAGAACTTTTTGCTCTGACTATAGATTGTTTTTGTTCTATTATAAGATCCATTCTGCTGCTGTTTGCTCATTATTCGTGTGTGATTGGTACTTCTATACAGTTGCTATGTGTCCACACATCTTGAGAAAGGAGCAATTCTTAAATATCAACCTGACAATGAAAGCTTATCATGATAGCCTCTCTTTTCTCATCAGGATCTACAGGATAGAATGGAAAAGAACAATTATGTTCTGAAAAGTATTTGTTTATAACCTTATCATAACACATTTTATGAAAATAAATGTGATATAGGTTATACAAATACTGTTTGCCACATGTCCTAACTATAGTATAAAAAGAAACATTTATTTAGTTCCGTGTATATGAAATAAATTTATGAAGGCTGTTCACTCTGCCTTTATATAAACAACAGGAAGGCTATATTAACATAATTTTTAATAGTTTATGAAAAGTAAAAGTAATTTTGGTTACTATTTCAGAATACTATATTTTATGGGTTTTATTCCTAGGAATTATAAAATTCTGTGAAACTAGTTACAAGGTCAAGAAGACTAATATGCTCTTCTGCTGCTCCCCTGACATGGTCACCATTGCCATTTTTCTCTGGCATCTGGCACTTTTACCTGCGGAAGCTGACCTCCTGATTCTTTTCCATCACAAACCCTTATTCTTCTCCAAAACAACTACTCTTGATCCCACTGTTTTATATTAGTTTTGTTAATCGAAACATTTATATTAATATAATTGTACAATGTGTACTCTTAGTATTATTTCACACATCATGAGGAATAGGAGATGCATAGGGTTTCATGAATTAATGCAGTACTGGTTTTCATTGTGTGTGTGAATTTGTCATGGTATATGTATCCACTTCTCTACTCTCAACAGGCATTTAGGTTTCCATTTGGGGATCACTATACATATGACTACTATGAAGTTTCTTCTCCGTTCCTTTTGGTGAAAATGTGGATGTGCATTTCTGCTGAATGTTTGCCTTGGAGTAGATTCTTGGCTCAAAGAATATACATTAATAATTCAACCATTATTTGTGAGGAAACTGAATCTTAAAGAAATTAAGGAAATAGCCCAAGATCACACAAGTAGTAAGTAATGGAAAGAAGAGTACAATGAAATTTTAACTTTAAAATAGTCTCCTGAATATTTTGGACCTTAACCATAGAAAAATATAATAGTAAACATTTTTCAGTTGTAGTCAGTTTCTTCCTACATTACATTTTCTAAAATGTAGTCCAGTTTTTGCTTTTTATTTTTAAATGTAGCAAGTAATGAATCATTATGACAATTAATCAATACAAAAGACACAGATAAATGTTTGGGTAGTGTTTAATTTTTTAGGACAAATACTTTCTACAGCTTCATTTACACTAAAATGAGGAATTCCTGTGTGAAGATACAGGTCTTGGAAGATATTTCAATCTATGTAGCCACAGCAATCTATTTTCATACATATGCACGTACTATGAAGTAACATATACCAATCAGCACTGTCAATTCCTAAGCAATATATACTAATAGTAACTAAATGAACTATTTTCTTATTTTCATACAAAGCTATCAAATTGTCCGAGTGATTAAATTCACCGTGAAGCACTGAAATTTGACCAGTTTAGTCATATAACATTTTAACGGATTTTCCTTGAAAAACTCGTTTGCTGCCTGCTATATGACTGGCACCATATTGAATTCAAACATACCAAAGCCCAATCATTTTATTTAATCAGTCCAAGGACTTTATTGAGGGAGTCATTTGCGAAGGCTGTTATGCTAAAACAACGGAAGGTGTACTAGCTAGAAGTAGTAGACTTGAATAATAAAAGCTCAGAGTCATAAGCTGGAGTGCTATGGAATAACTAGACAGACTCAAACTCAATTGGGTTAATCAAAAGAAGGCTAAACAAGCTTTATGACTAGCCTGACACATGCCCAGTTAATAAGTGGAAAAAAAGATGATGACCAGAAGTTGACTCCCTGTAAGAATGCTTCCTATCTGTGATTTCCCTAGTCTGCAACAATTTTCTTTGCTCTCATTTCCCATAGCTCTTGGATTCTGTGCCACATAATTCAAGGTAGTTTTGCACTGCTTGCTAATTATGTTGAGGTTCCTGATTCCTTAAATAGATCATTATCTCCTTGAGGGCAGAAAATATTCCATAGTTTTCTGGAAAAAAATATTTTTTCAGTATTTTGCACTGTGCTGTGGCTCATTTACTGACTATCAGAATTATGAGTTGGTCTTTAAAAACGTAGCTTCCTTCCCATGGAAATAGGCCTGCTTGAGTTTCACTCTCCCAAGGCTATCACAATGAAGAAGCTGTGATGTAAATATGGGGACACATAAAAGATTTTCATTCCAGCCATCTTAAAACTGTGTTATAGTTAGTGACTGAAGTAAAAGTGGCTTTGGGGTCCATTTTACAAGGATGGGTAGTGAGCCTCACTTAGATGCAATAAGTTATCGCATATGCTTGACTCTAATATATTTTTCACTAAGATATATTTTAACTAAAAGGGAGCTGAGCTATAATATGTAAACAGAGGGGATTTTCTGATAGTGTTATCAATTGGGCACACAACTTCTGAATGATTAAAAAAAGAAAAACACAAGCCATCTATTATAAATAATATACAAAATTCAACTATAATAACCCTGTAGAGGATTGAATCTGCAGATTTAGTGTGTACCAGCATTTTATTTCATTGATACTTATTTTTTTAAGATAGAGTATCTTATAAAACACACAAATCATTGGTTAGACAAGCAGGTTGGTAAGGCCCTGAGATATTACTGTTTCTGTTTCCCATTACTGTAACTACAAGTGTATGTTGTCATTTGTAGCACTAATTCTAATTGGTCTTATTAATAAAAACCCTGAGTCAGATATTAGGGGGTGAATGTTGGGAGATCACACTAGTAGTGCCGTCAGTCACCAAAGAGACCTTTATCTCCACCAAATCCTCAGACTGAAGGGTTGATTCTGTCTCTAATAGTCAGACTCCATGCTCAAACTGCATCTGCAGACTGCATCCTCAGTCTACCTCTGACTTCCTGTCTCCTTATATACCTCTCTCTGCTCAGCCATATCCCTTCCTGTCTCATCTCCCTAGTGCTGGGATTAAAGGCATGTGACTTGCAAGTGCTGGGATTAAAGGTGTGTACCACCGCTGCCTGGCCTCTATGACTAACTAGTGGCTTAGCTCTGCATTCTGATTTTCAGACAAGCTTTATTTGTTAGATTACAAACAAAATATCACTACAGTCATTATCAGTTTATACAGTAACTAGAGATATGAACTGAGGTCCTCATATTTTGTAGCAGCACTTACCAACTGAGTTACCTCTCCAGCACAGACGAAAGTTTTAACCAGCACAGGCATCTATAGTACAAATAGTCAAGCTTTTTAAATAAGTAAGTCACCAGTCCATATCCAGAAGGTGATTTTAAAATTTGGCATTCAGAAAAATTCCCCTTCAGCTGCGTCACCATTGTTTCAGTTCCCAGCATCCTTAGACATCTTTATATTTTTAATTAATTTATTTATTTATTAAAAATTTCCAACTCCTCCCCTCCTTCCTTTTCCCTCCCTCTCCCCACCACCTCCTCTGTCTCTAGTCCTAAGAGCAGTCAGGGTTTCCTGCCCCTTGGGAAGTCCAAGGTCCTCACCCCTCCATCCAGGTCTATAAAGGTGAGCATCTAAACAAACCAACCTCCCACAAAGTCAGTCCATGCAGTAGAATCAAAACCCAGTGCCATTGTCCTTGGCTTTTCAGTCAATTTTCACGGCCAGCTACATTCAGAGTGTCCAGTTTGATCACATGCTCCATCACTCCCAGTCAAGCTGGCCTTGGTGAGCTCCCATTAGATCAGTGCCACCATCTCAGTGGGTGGACACACCTCTCGTGGTCCAGACTTCCTTGCTCATGTTCTCCCTCCTTCTACTCCTCATTTGAACCTTGGGAGCTCAGTCCAGTGCTCCAATGTGGGTCTCTGTCTCTATCTCCATCCATCACCAGATGAAGGTTCTATGGTAATATGCAAAATATTCATCAGTGTGGCTATGGGACAAGGCCAGTTCAGGCACCCTCTCCTCTGCTGCCCAAGGAACAATGTGGGGACCTCTCCTTGGACCTGGGAACCCCTCTAGAGACAAGTCTCTTGCAAATCCTAAAATGGCTCCCTTAATTAAGATATATACTTCCCTGCTCCCATATCCACCCTTCCTCCATCCCACCCATTTCATCCCCCCAAGCTCTCCTGAATCTTCCCCTTCTCCCTTCTCTCTACCCATCTCCTCTTACATCCACTCCCTACACCCCCTCCGTGCACCCAAGTTTTGCCTGGCAATCTTGTCTACTTCCAATATTCAGGAGGATAACTATATGACTTTATTTGGGTTCACCTTCTTATTTAGCTTCTTTAGGATCTCTAATTATGGACTAAATGTCCTTTAATTATGGCTAGAATCCACTTATGAGTGAGTACATGCCATATTCCTCTTTTGGTGTCTGGGTTACCTCACTCAGTGAAGCATTTTCTATTTCCATCCATTTGCATGCAAAATTCAAGATGTCATTGTTTTTTACTGCTGAGTAAAACTCTAATGTGTATATGTTCCACACCTTCTTTAACCATTCTTCTATTGAGGGGCACCTAGGTTGTTTCCAGGTTCTGGCTATTACAAATAGTGCTGCTATGAACATAGTTGAACAAATGCTTTTGTAGTATGATAGGGCATCTCTTGGGTATATTCCCAAGAGTGGAATTGCTGGGTCCTGAGGTAGGTTGACTCCCAGTTACCTGAGAAACCACCACACTGATTTTCCACAGTGGCTGCCCAAGTTTGCATTCCCAACAATGGATGAGTGTTCCCCTCATTCCACATCCTCTCCAGCATAGGCTATCATTGGTATTTTTGATTTTAGCCTTTCTGACAGGTGTAAGATGATATCTCAAAGTTGTTTTGATTTGCATTTCCTTGATCGCTAACGAGGTTGAACATGACCTTAAGTGTCTTTTGGCTATTTGAACTCCTTCTGTTGAGAATTCTGTTCAGTTCAGTACCAGATTTTTTAAGTGGGTTAATTAAAGTTTTAATGTCTAGTTTCTTGAGTTCTTTGTATATTTTGGAGATCAGACCTTTGTCTGATGAGGGGTTGGTGAAGATCTTCTTCCAGTAAGAAGGTAGCCTTTTTGTCTTACTGACAGTGTTCTTTGCTTTACAGAAACTTGTCAGTTTCAGGAAGTCGCATTTATTCATTGATTCTCTTCTTGTCTGTGCTACTGGGATTCTACTTAGGAAGTGGTCTTCTGTGCCCATGTCTTGTATGTTCCCTCTTTCTCTTCTATCAGGTTCAGTGTGGGTAGATTATTATTGAGGTCTTTCTTTAATTCATTTGGACTTGAGTTTTGTGCATGGTGATAGATGTGGATCTATTTTCATTCTTCTACAGGTTGACATCCAGTTATGCCAGCACCATTTGTTAAAAATGCTTTCTTTCTTCCATTGTATAGTTTTAGCTCCTTTGTCGAAAATCAGGTGTTCATAGGTTTGTGGATTAAGATCCGGGTCTTCAATTTGATTCCATTGGTCAACATCTCTGTTTTTGTGCCAATACCAAGCAGTTTTCATTATTATAGCTCTGTAATAGAGTTTGAAGTCAGGGATGGTAATGCCTCCGGAAGTACTTTTATTGAATAGGATTGTTTTGGCTATCCTGGGTTTTTGTTATGCCATATAAAGTTGATTATTGTTCTCTCAAGGTCTGTGAAGAATTTAGATGGGATTTTGATGGGAATTGCATTGAATCTATAGATCGTTTTTGGTAGAATTGCCATTTTTACTATGTTGATCCTACCAATCCAAGAGCAAGGGAGATTCTTCCATTTTCTGGTATCCTCCTCAGTTTCTTTCTTCAAAACTTTAAAGTTCTTGTCAAATAGATCTTTCACTTCCTTCGTTAGAGTTACCCTAAGATACTTTATGCTATTTGTGGCTATCGTGAAAGGTGATGTTTCTCTGATTTCCCTCTCTGTATATTTGTTCTTTGTGTATAGGAGGGCAACTGATTTTTTGGAGTTGTTCTTGTATCCTGCCACATTACTATAGGTGCTTATCAGCTGTAGGAGTTCTCTGGTAGAGTTTTTGGGGTTGCTTATGTACACTATCATATCATCTGCAAATAATAAGAGTTTGACTTCTTCCTTTCCAATCGAATCCCCTTGATCTATTTATGCTGTCTTATTGCTATTGCTAGAACTTCAAGCACTATATTGAAGAGGTATGGAGAGAGTGGACAGCCTTGTCTTGTTCCTGATTTTAATGGGATGGTTTTGAGTTTCTCTCCATTTAATTTAATGTTAGCTGTCGTCTTGCTGTATATTGCCTTTATTATATTTAGAAATGAACCTTGTATCCCTAATCTCTCCAAGACCTTTATCATAAAGGGGTGTTGAATTTTGTCAAATGCTTTTTCAGCATCTACTGAAATGATCATATGTTTTTTTTTTCCTTCAGTTTATTTATATGATGGATTACATTGATAGATTTTCATATGTTGAACCAGCCCTGCTTCCCTGGGATGAAGCCTACTTGATCATAATGTATAATTTTTTTTGGATGTGCTCTTGGATTCTTTTTGCTAGTATTTTATTGAGAATTTTTGCATAATGTCCATGAGTGAGACTGGTCTGCAATTCTCTTTCTTGGTTAAATCTTTGTGTGGTTTTGGTATCAGGGTGACTGTAGCTTCATAAAAGGAGTTAGGCAATGACTCTTCTGTTTCTCTTTTGTGAAATACATTAAGGAGTATAGGTATTAACTCTACTTGGAAGTTCTGATAGAATTCTGCATTGAAATTGTCTGGTATAGGGCTTTTTTTTTTGGAGGGAGGTTTCTGATGACAGCTTCTATTTCCTTGCGACTTACATGTCTATTTAAACTGCTCACGTGGTCTTGACTTAATTTTTGTATATGGTATTTATCTAAAAAAGGGTCCATTTCTTCTACATTTTCCAATTTTGTGGCATACAGGCGTTTGTAGTAAGAGCTAATGATTCTCTGAATTTCCTCTGTGTCTGTGGTTATGTCCTCCTTCTCATTTCTGATCTTGTTAATTTGCGTGTACTCTCTCTGCCTTTTGATTAGTTTGGATAGGGGTTTGTCAATCTTGTTGATTTTCTCCAGGAACCAGCTTTTTGTTTCATTGATTCTTTGGATTGTTTTCTGTGTTTCAATTTTGTTGATTTCAGCCCTCAGTTTGATTATTTCCAGTCTTTTACTCCTCCTGGGTGAGTCTGTTTCTCTTTTTTCTAGAGTTTTCAGGTGTGTTGTTAAGTCTCTAATGTGTGCTTTCTCCATTTCCTTTATGTGTGCATTTAGTGCTATGAACTTTCCTCTTAGCACTGCTTTCATAGTGTCCCATAGGTTTGCGTATGTTGTGCCTTAGATACCTTTAAACTGTTATACCAAACCATGTTCTAGCTTCAGTATTTTATAAAATAGAAAATAAGATAATAGACTGGATTTTTTAGTTTCTGTCTAATGTATCTAAAATAGAACATGTAAAAATCAGTTTTATTTAGGGTACATGAATATTGTATAGAATATTTTCATGCATTTTATGATTCTTAAGAATGATCAATTTTATACATTTTGTTGAAAATGTAATTTTAATTCCTTAGTTTCATAGACGTAACAGACTAGAAGTTGCTTTGTCAGCCTAGTATCTTTAAAGTTATTGTTTTCAGATCTCTATATATTTCTCAGATAGAAAAGCTTAGATAGATTGAACTTCAATTTCCTGACTTGACAGTAAGTAGTAAGGGAAAGTAAATGGAAACTAAACAATCCAGTCCATTTTATTATTTTCTATTTCATAACGGAAAGTATCCTTTATAAAAGAGTTCTTCATGAAGTTTCTGTACCTCTAGTTGTATACATTGAGCCAAAAATGCACCATTGGTGTAATAATTAAATTTTGACTTTTATTGAATGGTGAAGCACATCTCTATTATCATAATGATTACCATTTATTCATAAACATTTTTTTACATAAGGTGAACTCTCTTTGGCCAGCATTGATGAAGTTGTGTAGCTATTGTTATGAAATAATATATCTTTCACACACACATAAAGATAAAGTATATCAATAAGTTTGTAAAGAGAAGCTGCCTGCTTCCTTTATAATAAGCAAAGGGCAACATTTGCCAAAACAGTGAAAACATCAAGCTAACAAATAAATGTTTGTTTTAAATAGAGAGATGTCCAATATTTTAGAATCAACTTTGACTTACACCAAATTATTCATCAGATGTAATAACCAATCCATCCTCGAGTTGGTGTAATGTTTCCATTGAATATGTCTTACTCTTCCAAACAGACTTCAGAAATGTGTTTTTTTCCTCTGTTTTTGTCAGTCTCTCTCAGATTGAGAGGTTTTAATACCTTCATTTTTCAGTAATTAACTAACTTCTACTATAAGACAGAACATCATTACGAAGAATTAAAGATTACAGTAAAATTAGAAAAAGCAAATGAAGCCAGTTGGTGATGACATATGCCTTTGATCCTTTAATCCCAGTACTCAGGAGGCAGAGGCAGGTGGGTATCTCTGAATCTGAGGCCAACCTGATGTAAAAAGTGAATTTCAGAACAACAAGAGATGTTACACAAAAAAAACCCTCCCTTGTCGTGCCCAATTAGCCAGCAAGGAAGACGCAACACTGGACTCTTCTCACTGTGGTTTATTCATGACCCTTGAATAATCTTCTCACCCTCTCGCCCTCTCACCCTGGGGCAAAGCCAGTCTACAGTTTAAATAACCTCTGGGTAGCCAACCCCAGCAAGCCATGTGGGAAATGCAGATAGGTTCAGAAACACGGAAGCAAGCCAGATCCTTAGCCTTTGCCATATATGGAGTTGTTCACAGCTGAGAGCACTCACCATTGGGAAGGTGGAAGGCAGAAACCAGTGCCACCTTTAAAGCATGTCATCACGCAGCTCTCTACACTCCCTCGAAAAAGAGAAACAAAAAGAAGAAAGAAGGAAAGAAAGAAAGACAGACAGAAATAAAGAAAAAGAAAAAATGAAAACACGTAGTCCCCAATATTCATGAGGAAAAAATTCTGGTTTTAGTTCATGAAGATTTTTAAAGCTATTATTTGGAGATGAAACTTCTCATTACAAAGGTATTATGAACATCAAGCAAGATATGCAAAGGTTATGCCTTTTCAGTTGATGTACTTAAGAAAGAACTTTTTCCAGGTCCTTAATACTTTTCCAACATTAAACTCTCACAAATGCACCAAATTCAGTCACAGAGAACAGGAGATACTTAAACCTATGTGCCTGTTTATCTATATTTATGCATATTTGTCTGAATTCATCACTTTCAAATGTTTCCAATAGAAGAAGAATATCCACTTAGAAAGTTTTAACAAACCCAACAGGAAGACATAAAAAACACAAAGGACAGCACAATCAGCAAATTTATAGGTTAGAGGAGGAGAGTTCTTATCAGCTGTCTCTGCATGAGGCAGCTTTATAAACTAATTTTATTGTGGTGAAGTGATCTTTGAATTTTATTTATTTATTTTCTTATAATTTTTATTAGTTCATTGAGAACTTCATGCAACGTATTTTGATCATACTTTTCCCTTCTTCCAACTCCTCACAGATTCACCGTTCTTCACCCATCCAACTTTGTGATCCCCTTTTGGTAAACCCATTGTGAGGTTGATTCTTTTTGTCAACCTGAAAGAACTAGAATCATCTGGACAGAGGTAACCTCAATTGAGAAAATGCCTTCGTGAGATTATTCTGTGGTCATCTGTAGCAGGCTACCTGCTCACAAATAATGACATGAAGACTTATTAATTATGAAATCACAGCCTTATCTTAAGCTTGTTCCTAACTAGTTCTTATAACTTAAATTAACACATATTTTAAAATCTACATCCTTTTAAGTGGTCCAGTTACCTTTGCTATGTATTTCCCATCTTGCTTCCCCTGCCTCTGGCTGGTGACTCTGCCTTTCTTTTCCCCCAAGACCTCTCTGTCCCCAGAAGTTCTGCCTAATCTTTCTGCCTAACTATTGGTCATTCAAGTCTTTATTAAACCAATTATAGTGACATATCTTCAAACAGTGTAAAGGATTTTTCTTTAACACATGTCTAAGGGACATTTCTTTGATTAATGATTGAGGTGGGGAGCCACAGGCCACTATGGGAAGTACTACTTGTGGACAGGTGGTCCTGGGTTGTGGTGTATAGAAAAACCGAGCTGAGCAGGCTGTGGAGAGCAAGCTAGTGAGTAGCATTCCTCCATGGTCTCAATTTCTATTCCTTCCTCCAGATTCCTGCTTTGAGGTCCTGCCTTACCTTCTAATGATGATGGACTGTGACCAGGACATGTAAGTCCAAATAAACCCTTACTTCCTCAAGTTGCTTTTGGTCATAATGTTTACTGCAGCAATAGAAAGCAGATTAAAACACCCATTAAACATAATCTGTGTTGCCCTTATAAAATCAAGTTGCCCTATAATAGGGTAATTAGAGCTCTATAGACACCACAGGCTAACAAGTAAGAAGCCTAGATCAGAAATAAGTTATCTCTTTTGGAGTGTTTGGACATTGAGATCCATTAACCCTCCCCCCGTCCCCTGCCAAATGCTACAGGCTATGATATTGCTCTTATTTACCCTCCAGAACCTGATAGTAAGATTATTGCTGAAGAGATCACATACTTGAGCCAGTGAACCTGGAGAAATATCAGAGAGAAGAAATTCAATTAAAAGGCTATTCCAGATTTCACATATAGTCTGTCCATAGCATTGGATAGGCTGTAGATGTGCAAGGCATGCCCAAATGCCCCAGCAAAAGTAGCAAAAACATATTTCATCTTTTTCATATGAATGATAGTTTGAAATTTTAGTTCATCAATGATAATTGCCTACTAAAATTAAGACACACATCACCTCAGAATAAGAACTTTATACATATTAGTAGCAACATTGTTATCATCACTATCACTTTATTCAGGTAGGTATTCTCTGCATTATTCATTAAGTCATGCACAAATATTTGGTACTTATCATCAGTCTGGCATTCTTTTAAACTTTTTGTTATCAAAGACACTTTTTAAATCTTCATGGGAAGTGTAACATGATTGTATTCAAGTCAGATCTTGTCAAATGCCTGATAGATTCCTAGATGAATTCGGGGAATTCACCCAGATAAGAAAGGTAATTTCAGTCTAAGCAATTGAAAATATCTCTCAAAAACAATATGTGGGCTTCTGTAATTGAAAATATTGGTATTTTAGTAATTCCTACTTATCACCCTCCTTAAAGCTAGAAGACATTTTTTTCTGCTTTTTGTGCACATCACTTGTACCATTCTTTGTTGGTAGCAATAGAAGCACTTTGCCATGTCCCCCAAAATAGCAGGGTAAGTAATCCAGAAATATTTGTGCTAGTGAAATATAGAAAATTGAACACACATACACACACAAGTGTGAACTTTTATAAAGAATGTGTTTTAAGACAGAAATAAAATATCACTTATGCAGAGACCTATGATGAACATCAACCTAATGACTTATAATGCATTGCAAATTCCATTTGCAATGTTGAATCAAAGGTTTTCTCAGTTTTAAAATTCCCATGAAAGCTCAAATGAGCCCAAAGAGCCATACAAATCCTGAGCAAATGGAACGATGCTGGAGGTATCCCTATACCTGATTTCAAATTATGTTTCAGAACCATAGTAGAAAAGCAAGCATTGTACTGGCATAATTTTTTTTAAAAAAAATGATGAATTAGAATGGAAAACTTTGAAATAAACCTATAGTTTATGGCCACCTGGGTTTTTAAAGTATGCTCCAGACACACAATAGAGAAAATACAATCTTTTTCAGCAAATAGTGCTGGAAAAACTGAATATCTACAGGTAGACTAATGAAACTAGCACTCTCTACCATTCTGTACAAAATTCAACTATGATTCAACATCATAAACCTTACTGTAAGACCTAAGTCTGAAACTTTTCAAACAAAGGATTGAGAATTACTTTCAAGATATGGGCATAAGGAAGGACTTTTGTAAAATAATACCCAAAATTGATGGATGGAATTTCCTTAAAGTATGAAGCTTTAGCACAGCAAGGAAACTATCAACAGTGTGAAGAGACAGCTTACAAAACGGGAGAAAGCTTTTACCAGCTACACATCAGCCAGGAAATTAACATTCAGAATCGTATTTTATAAATAATTTATTTATTTTTATTTTATGTGCTTTGGTGTTTTGCTTGCATGTATGTCTGTGTGAGTGTATCAGATCCCCTGGAACTGGAGGTACAAACAGTTGTGAACTGCGATGTGGGTGCTGGGAGTTGAACCCAGGTATCCTGGAAGAGCATTCAGTGCTCTTAACTGCTAAGCCATCTCTCCAGCCCAACATCTAGACCCTTAAAATAACAAAACTTTAAAATTTTTATTTACTAAATACATTAATGATTTAAATAGATACCTTTCAAATGAAGAACTGTAAATGCCTGAAAAGGCATTTAACATCATTATCCGTCAAGGGAAGGCATCCTAAAATCGCTTTAGACTTCATCTCATCCTAATCTCAACTGCTATCAATAAACCAAATGGCAACACATGCTGGAGAGAATATAGTGAAACAGTTACCCTTATACTGTTGACTGAGGTTTCTGTCCCACCAGGTCCTGCGACCATTCAATTCCAAAAACTCACACAGACATCTTCATTAATCATAAACTGATTGGCCTAGTAGTTCAGGCTTCTTATTAACTCTTAAAACTTACATTAGCACATAATTCTTGTCTGTGTTAACCATGTGGCTTGGCACTTTTTTCAGCGAGGCAGTCACATCTCGCTTGTTCTGTGTCTGGCTTCCTCTGTGGTCTGGGTGACGACGACTGCAGACTGAATCTTTCCTCTTCCTAGAATTCTCGTTGCCCTGCCTATACTTCCTGCCTGGCTATGGGCCAATCAGCATTTTATGAAAATACAATTGACATGGTATAGACCATTGTCCCACTGCTGGTGAAAATACAAACTTGTACAGTCAAATGGGATCAGGATGGAAGCACCTTAGAAAACAGCAAATAACAGTAATAAAATCCTGCTATAACACTTCTGGCTACATACCTGAAGTCTAAGTCAGAATACCATAGAGATACTTCCACATCATTGTTTATTGCACTACTGACAATACCCAAGGTGTGGAAATAGCCTCGATACGCATCAAAAGATAAACAGAGGACTTGTGGCTCAGGTAGATGAAAGACACCTACAGGGTAACCTGGTTACTCATGGCCCAACTTGCCTGAAGCACCCACAGACCCACCTGATGCCATGCAACTCAGACAAGTGTAAAACACCCACAGGGCAGACTCAAGCTGCCTAAAGCATCCATAGGCTGGCTTAGTACCGCAAGGTGGTTGCCATTATGATGAGCAAGAGAGTATGGTAGGTCAATGGAAGAGAAAGAGAAGCAGGATGGTTTGTGTGTTGTGGTAACAGACAGTTCTGAAGAACTGAAAGTCTTGAGGAATGGGCTGATTTTGGTGGGCTGCTTACCAATCCAAGACCAGGGTAGCATCCAAGCCTGGGTTCCTGCCTAGGGGCATATCTGGGTTCATAGGCCTACCACAGCTGGAGTCTCTGCTGACATCCATGATCCATGTTGCCACCAAGACCACGGGTTTCCCTGGGTCTGGACTGCCACCTGTGGCCATTTTGGTGCCTAAGGAAGGACCGTGCCACCGCCAGAGCCATATTGATTTGAGTAGCCTATGCTGCCACTAGGAGACAGGATGAAATCTTGGCCCAGGCTGCTGCTGGGGTCATACTGGCCCTACCACAGCTAGGGTCTGGGATATTATCCATGGGTCCTGATACCACCTAAGGTCATGCAAATATCTGGGGTCTGGGCCATCACCCGAAGCCAGGTGGGGGTCAGGGTGAAGATAGGGTCATACAGATCGGAGTGACCTGTACTGCCAAAAGGTGCCATGGTGACATCCAGGCTAGGGCTGCAGCTGAGGGCCATGCCAGGGTTTGTGGACCTTCAGCGGCCAGAGTCTGTGTTGATATCTGTAGCTCCTGATACCATCGAGGGCTATGCCGGTACTAGGTGTCTGGGCCACCACCTGGGACTATGTTGGTGTCTGAGGGCCTCACTGCCAAGGAAAGCATCCCAAGCCGACTATGCTGCCACCTGGGGCCATGGTGTCTTCTGGGCCAGGGCTGAAGGCTATGTCTGAGTTCATGGCCCTATTTTACCCAGGGTCTGTGTTGCTGTCCACGGCTCCTGAAGCCATCAAAGGCAATGCTGATGCCAGGGGACTGGGCTTCCACCTGGACAGTCTTGGTGCCTGAGGACCATGGTACCACTGGAGCAATGCCTACCTGAGTGGCCCATGCTGCATACCTCGAGCCATAGTGACATCCAAGTCTGGGTTACTACTGAGAACCATGTCTGTATCCATGATCCTACCTGAGCCATGTTCTTTATCAATATCCATGGGCCATGGTACCATCAAAGTCCACACAGATGTCCAGGATCTGGACTGTGACTTGTGACCATGTTGGTATCTGAGGGCTGTGCCACCACTGGGACCATACTGACCTGGGAGGCCTATACTGCCACATGAGGCCATGGTGTCATCCAGGTAGGGATTCTGACAAAAGCTATGTCTAGTACCATGGCCCAATATCAGCTAGGGTCTGTGTTGATGTCTGTGACTCATGTTGCCACCAGGGGTTGAATGGATTCCTGGGGTCTAGACAGCTACTGGTGACTATGCTGGTTTCTGAGGACTTTGCTGCTGCCTGGGTCGTACTGATCTGGGTGGCCTGTGATGTCCTCAAAGTCATAATGATGTCTGGACCCGAGCTGCTACACAGGGCATGCCTGGCTTTGTTTTAATGCTGCAGCTGGGATCTGTGATGTTGTTCATGGCCCATATTAGCATGGGGGCGATAGGAACCATGCATATTGAAATCCAAGGGCCATGCTGAGGCAGCCCTACTACTCACTGACCCTGGGATATCTGCCCCTGCCCCTTGATGGACACTGCCAAAGGAGAGCTGGTCCTGCTTCCCATGGGAGACTTGACCCCAGCTCTTGGAAGAGATGGGCCCACCCTTCACCACAAGCTAGAGAGAGCTGGACCTCATGGCATTGACCTAGGACAACTGGTTTTGTGACTCACCTGAGGGGGCACTTCCAGTGGCCCAGATCAATGAGCTCAGCTACCACCCAGACCCACATTCTGGGCCTTGGCTTGGCCCTCCCTAATATCTACCCCATCTGTGACCTGCTAGAGTGAGTAGAGGAATGGTCCTATTGAGCAACTGCATAATCTTCGTGTCTTGGGGCAACAGAAGGATATTCGAGAGAAGTTTTGGTAAGGGTCCAGTGATGACGGTGTGCCAGCAACCTTGAACCAGACCAACGGGTCATTAGAAAGAGCATTTGTGGGTGGGGCTGATTAGAGAAAAGAATATACTGTGTGACACATTGCAGCTCTCAATGTCACTAGGATGAATGAAGAGGATGGAAAGATAGAGGGGCAACGTGGTTTTTGTTTGCTTGTTTGTTCGTTTTGCTTTTAATTAATTTGGGGACAATACTGCAGGGGTGAAGGACAGATATAGAGGGACTAGAAGATGGGCAGGATTCGAGTATGTGATGTGAAATTCCTAAAGAATAAATAATGAATTATATTTTAGCAAGATGAACAGATAATGAAATTACATAATTTGTCATAAATAGATGCAACAGAATAATGCAGAAATGGAGATCTGGGATAAAGTCAGGTTTATTAAATGCAGTGCACTCATGATACAGAAATGAATCAGTGGATGCTGCTGTGATCCAGCTGTTGCCAGTTCTTTGTTTGCAAAGGAGATAAGGAAGGCCCAGAAAAGGTCATTAACCTCTGGCTTCTGCAAGCCTTCCACAGTTCTCTTCCAAGAGAAAACATGAACCATTTCCCATGGGTCCTATTGGGTCATGTCTCTCCAGAGAAGACCATGCCCATTGTGCCACGCTGCCTTATACTATTGAGTATCAGACTAAATTCTCACAACAACAGAAAATGATCATATTAACTTATATAAATCAGACTTAAAATGGTGAATATGCTTTAATATGCAGATGAAGGGAGCATATATATATATATATAATCATATATACATTGATATAATTTATGTATTTGTATATATGAAAGGAAAGTAGAAGTGATCCTCTGGGAAAGGGAGGAGACTAATATGAGGTGAGTGACAAGAGAATGGGAAAGATATTAGGGGTACATATGCTCCAAGTACATAATGACATACCTGAGTGAAATATCTTTATGAAATCTATTTTTACATATAGTGGGTACATACAAAATTTAAGAAAAGTCAAGTTGATGGATCAAAAACAAAAATATTCTCATGTGGGATTCCCCTCTGTGTGCTGTGAATAACACTGGTGAATAAAGAAACTGCCTGGGCCTATTGATAGGGCAGAGTAGAGTTATGTAGGCAAAACTAAACTGAATCCTGGGATAAAGGAGGCAGAGTCAGGGAGAAGTCATGTAGCCCTGCAGGAGACAGATGCTGGTACTTTACCCGGTAAGTCACAGCCTTGTGGGGATTCATAGATTAATAGAAATAGGTTAAATTAAAATGTAAGAACTAGCCAATATGAAACAAGAGCTAATGGGCCAAGCAGTGATTTAATAAATACAGTTTCTGTGTGGTTACTTCAGGTCTGAGCTGCTGGGCAGCTGGGAAACAAACAAGTGACCTCCTCCAAAAGAATTCTTGGGAAATATCTTTATTTTTTTGTGGGAGCCGGAATCAGTAGTGATGTAATCAGCTGCAGACTTGCAAAATAGTATAAATGCCACTAAGTTCCTGAAGGTCATTATAGGCACCTTGTGTACTGGGAATGTTACAATTCTGGCAACTTTTTGGTGATAGCGTCATGGTGAGTGGAAGGTAGGATTGGTTCTTTGACTTGAACAGCCAGCAATATTATAGAGGATTGATACTACAGCGACATGGGACATTGACAGATGAAACTGCCTGTAGAACAAGTCAGTAGAAAATCTGAGATATCTTTATTCAGGCTCTGACCAGTGTAGTCAGAAATCATCCTGCGCTTGGTTTCACACTGACTCCAGTTACCATCTCTCACAGTTAGCAGAGCTTCATGGTTTATAGGTTACTCTAAATTCAGGGTCAATAAACTTTCTGTGCAGCAATAGACAGTAAATATTTTAGGATTTGTGAGTTACTTAATATCTTTGTTGCATATTTTTTCTTGTTATTTTTAAAACCTTTTAAAAATGTATAAAGAAAACATTATTATCTATAAGGCTATAGAAAAACAAACTCTAACTAGATTTAGCCCCCAGGTCATAGTTTGACACCTTCTTCACTAAATCGTTGTAAAAACAGAGATGTGGAGATGAAATGTACAATAAGTTATGAGTAGAGTTGAACAGACAGACATTCTAAGGCCATGAAACTGTTCCATGTTTTCATGCAAAAATAAAATCTTCCTATGTAGAGGCTCCACTGATATGTTTTGACAATTCTTCACAACAGTGAGAAATGGATCTCAACAAATACAGGTTTGTAGACTATTATAATGTAATAGCCTATTTAATAAAACATAGTTGAGAAAATTTTCATGTTTTATTTTTCAATAGGAGAAAATATACATTTTTCCTTTTTACTTTACATCAAAGTATCTGTTTCATTTAACATGCAAACCTATTCACAACTTGTCATGCTATTATCATTAGCAATATAGACATTGCTATTTTCATATATTACATTAAGTATTACAATATCAAGATTCTTTCTATATATTCTCACCTACTAGTATTTGACATCAAGCATACTTTGTGTTTTCTAGATATTTTTACATTAACAGGAAAACTATAAAACCCATGTTAGAAAATTTGTGTCAAGATATAACTATTGTAATAACTCAAAATGAACTAAACACAAAATCTACATTTATCACAAAAAATTAATAAAAACAAAATAGAAGAGTTTTCTTGCTTTCTAAATGTGTAATTTGATCAAAGAAAAGGACTGGAATTTTCAGAGGAGAAGATGTATATAAAATTGGATTTTCACTGTGAACTTTTTATTTTATGAATCATTTTTGCTGTATCTTGACTATATAATGTGGTTGAGCTTTTCTGCCTCTGGGCTTTATTTATTTATTTATTATCACTGTACTGAAGGGCCAATGGATTCTCACCATGCATTTTTAATACTATGGCTGAGGCATTTTCACATTCAGTACTATAATAAACATTTTATTATTGAACTCAGTATGTTCTTTCCTCTAAAGGTACCTGAAGTTATGTGTCACTAGGAATAAGAATATACTCTTTGTGGTTCAGTAAGTTTTATTTACTACAGTACAAGATGCCAGCTTTATAGAATAAGCTATCATATAAGACATTGACAGCAAAAGTCAATATTCACTCATCCAGCTTGTGTTCCGTAATTTTTGTGTTGTTATTTACAGTTGGGACAGTTGGAATAAGATAACTATCATATTCTTTTCTTTAATCAACACATCATTCCATTTATGCTTCAAAGGAAACTATAGGGTTGGTAAATGAAAGAAATAGCATATAGTGAAATGCCAACTGTTTTATTGTCATTTTCCCATAGCTTTGCCCCAATGACAATGTAACAATTGTTTCTTTCTATAGTCAGTGAATACATTTCTTTCTTTCTTTTCTTTCCAAGGCTATAGTGGGATAATGATTGCAATGTGTTCTCAGCTCTTCCTAACATTTCTTCAAAAATATCTGTTCCATGATTTTAAGATCTTACATAGTTTATACTTCTAAGTTACATTCATACCTATTCTGGGCTTAGGGGTGCAGTTTGATGGTAAAGTAGTTTGCTTAGTGTGCCTGGAATTCAACTTTCAGTGTGTATGTGAGTATGTGCACATGCATAAGCTTAGGATATCATATAGAGCTTATAGATACTTAAAAGACATATTAAATATACATTGTAGCTGCATATTCAGGAGATCATTCTATTTCCCATCTATCATATTTCTTTCCAAAAGCAATATGAGTTTGTTCCTGGGTCCATTTAGGTCCTACAACCTCAAACTCTTCAGACTTAAATAGCCACAGGTCATAGAAAATATTTTTTAAGTATTGTAGATCTTTTTAACATGTAACTATACCAGTGGTTCTCGACCTTCCTAATCCTGCAGTCCTTTGATACAGTTCCTCGTGTTGTGTTGAACACCCAGCATAACATTAATTCATTGCTACTTAATAACTGTATTTTTGCTGCTGTTGTGAATGCAAATATCTGGCATGCAGATATTTAATATGCAACCCCTGTGAAAGGGTCGTTCAACCGCCAAAGGGATCACAACCAACAGGTAGAGAACCAGTGAACTAAACTAAGAAAATTTTTACTTTTTTTATTTACCCAATAAAGAATAAAGAGCAACTTACCTGAAAACATTATCCACCACACTCAGCATAAAACATTCCTTCCTCTTTGTTAGTATAGTTTATTCATTTATAGCTGGATCCTCCACGTATATTCTGCATTCATTAGTCTGACTCCTGTAATTTCCTTTTCCAGGGTGCCTTTTCTCCAGCACGTATTCCAGTGCTTCAAGGTCTTATTCCATGTTCAGTTAATTCATTTAAAATCTACTGACATCAGACAGCAAACATTGCATATTTTTCATCAGGAATTTACCTCGTCACCACTGAAGACATATCATTTTCTTCTGTACTTATTTTATTATGTTATAGTATGTTACCTAAGGCCATTTTTACGCAAGCATAGAATGCACTTTGAGCACATTGTCCTGATACCTGCTACACTCCCTTTGCTTGCATACTCTTGTTCATTCCCCTTTTCTCCACCAACAGTTTCATTTCTACTTTCTTTTCTTTTTTTCTTTTTTTGGTTTTTCAAGACAGGGTTTCTCTGTGTAGCTTTGAAGCCTGTCCAGGAACTCGCTCTGTAGCCAAGGCTGGCCTCGAACTCACAGAGATCCACCTGTCTTTGCCTCCCGGGTGCTGGGAATAAAGGTGTACACCACAGCCACCACTTCTCAGCTTCATTTCTACTTTTATAGTGTCTGTAAACATGATTTTATGCATTCTCGTAATTACTGCTCTATTGTTGTGAATAGAAACCATGACCAAGGCAACTCATATCAAAGAAAGCATTTAACTGGGCACTTGCTTATGGTTTCAGAGGGTTGGTCTATTATCATTATAGTGGAAAGAAGACAGGTATAACACTGGAGTGGTAGTCGAGAGCTTTTTATCTTGATCCACAGGCAGCAGGCAGAGAGAAGTGATGTGGGCTTTTGAAACCTCAAAACCCACTCCAGTGACACCATCTACTGCAACAAGGACACACTCTCAACCCTTCTAATCTTTCTCAAACTGTTCACCAATTAAGGAGCAAGCATTCAAACATATGCGCCTATGAGGGATGTTTTCAAACAACTACATATATCTATATAAAGTCTATGACCTACTAGTGAAAGAAAAGATTTATTTCTCTTTCTAAGACTAACTTTATCTAATCTCCATTTGTCTTCAATTTCCTGCAAACAAGCATTTTATTCCACAATGGCTTAGAATCTCAGATAGATGATTTGAATGGCTAGAGTGGTCTGGAATAGATCAGTTGGGTTCTTATCCCTTAGGTATTGTCTCTGATTATCAAATGTGTTTCTTGTTCTCCATAATGCATCTGCTGAAGCAGAATCCATAGTGTGACTTCATTATTCATATGCCTAATGTCTGCAATTGGGATGAGTGGAATACTGAGGATGACTGAACGTCTTTCTACATGGCTAATTTGAACCTTGTTGAAAGCATGAAAGTCTCAGGGTGCTCAGACTTATTTCAAGATTGTAGCCTTCTTCCAGAGCACTAAATGAAATAGCAAATATATGCTGTCAAAAGCATGTATGTTTCTAATACATGTGGTCTTTTTCTGGGCACATCTCATTAATTAGCTCATACTGGCCTTGAACTCTTCACAAACAGGCACAGTTTGAATTTGCAATCCTTACTTAGCCTCTGGAGCATTTTGGTATTCATGCCTACTCTACCAGCCTGAGCTGACTATGTTCCTAAAATAAATATGAATCATTACTAAAAAATTAGAGACATTTCAATAGAAAAACAAGTGAGAAAAATGAACAGCTCATAAACCAGGATTATATATTAAACAATAAACTTATAAAATAACAAATAAGATAGAGAGATTCGCGGAGGTGAGGATGAGAAAAAAAGCTGCTGTTTTCAGTTTTGTTTTTCCACTGCTCAGGCACTTTCGGTTTTCATGAAGCCAGGCTGCATCTTGAAAATACGTATTGTTTTTGTGATTCTCCACATAACCCTGATTGTTTCGCTTCTCTGGGCTAATTAAATCTGGCAAGCAACAGGGCCTGGAAAGCAAGCAAGGAGGAGGCTTCTGTTACTGCCTAGCTTTGTCTTATTTCATATTGTATAATATTTACAAAAATAGCTTTGGCTTCTTAGTATGTGTTCATCAATTCAATAGTAAATTTGGGGGTTTATTTCTGAAAGCTGCAGTGTGTTTACTCACAGGCTTTCGAAAACATATATCTTACATGCAAGAATTAAACTGCTGGTAGATTTTATCTTAGCTGATTCCAGCTGAGGCCTGTGAAAACCAAATTCTTCCCAAGCCACTGAAAACATGTTGCAATATTTCATCAGATCGATTTTCTTTCACTGAAAGAAATTCACTGCTCACTGTATTTAATTTCCAAATACAAAATTATGCAATATACCTAATATCACCTCTGGATCATCAAATGGCAAACAAAACAAAGAAATATCTTTTTACCCCTATTTACTTTTTTTTTAAAAAAAAGTCACTAATGAAAATAAACTAAACTGAAGAATAAGAAAGAAAACATGTTTTTTTTTCAAAGAAAAATTGTGCTTTGCATCTTAGTTATAGTAAATTACTAAATACAAAAAAAGAACACTTAGTTGCCCATCATGGTTTATTTCATCTAATGTGTTTCTTTGTTTAGCCCAAAAAGGAAAGACTTTTCAATGTAAAAGTTAGACTGGTAGAAATACCATCCTTTTGATTAGAGACTCCAAACTGTAATGATAAACTACTAGAGATGACTATTTCTATATCAAAATATATTTCCAAACCAATGTCTGGTGAATGCATGCATACGCGCGTGCGCGCGCGCACACACACACACACACACACACACACACACACACAAGTTCCTTAACAGTAAAGTTATAATGCTTCCACAAATGGCTTTAATAACAATTATTTCCTTTGGATTTGTCATTTTAACCAGCTATTTAATTAATTATTTTAACCAGTTATACCACATTAGATAATTGAGAATCAAAGTTCTCCCCAGTGTTGTCAGATGTGCTTGGCCTCTGAATAAGACTGCAGATTTGAGAGCACGAGCTTTGAGCAGCTCTGTTTAAATTCCAAGTCAGTCATGTTGGGTGATGAATAAGTTATTTTTTCTTTGCACACCAGTTTTCTCACATATAAGCTGAAGGAAAGGAAAATTCTTAGGTACACATATTTTCCTCATAGTGTCTCATATACAGTGTGTGCTCAGTAAGTATTATATATTTCAATGTTTTAATTTGTTACTATGAAGAACTGATTCATTGTGACAGTGAGACCTATATAACACAGTGGGGCTAAAACAGTAATTTAATGCACCATGAATTTCTAGGGTAAAAAGGAGTGGCAGACTATCCGAGCTTTGGAGGTTTAGCCTACTTGAAAGCTAGTGTGCTGGCTAGTTTTCTATCAACTTGACACTAGGTAAAGTTATCTGATGTGGGGAAAACTTGAAAATGCTTCCAGAAGATCAGCTATTGGCAAGCCTATAGGGCATTCTCTTAATTAGTGATTGATAGAGGAGGGCCCAGCCCATTGGGGGTGGTGCTACCTCTGGGCCAGTGGCCCTGGGTGCTATCAGTAAGCTAGGCAAGCCATGAGGAACAAGTCAGCAAGCAGCACCCATCCATGGCTTTTTCATCAGCTCCTGCCTCCAGGTTCATGCCTTGTTTGAGTTCCTTTCCTGGCTCTCTTTAATGATGAATAGTCAAGAGGGACTATAAACCTTATAATCCATTTCCTCCCCCAAGTGGCTTTGATCTTTGTGTTTTATCACAGCAATAGTAACTCTAACTAGGACAGCTAGCACAGTAATTGCTAGTCTGTTTTCATGGACATTGATGTTAACAAGTTTCTGAATCAGAGGAAAAGGACATTGTTACTTATACAAAGCAGGTTTTATGAACATTATGTTTGCAATAAAGGTCTTTGCCATTTTAAGACTCCTATAAACAAGACTGTGTATTCGAGATGGATGTGCCACATATAGTGGGTTTGTGACAGAAAAATTAAAACTTATACTTAGCTGTTATCTTTCCTAAGCTGGCCTCAAAGTGTTGAATTCACGAAATCTTGATCCATACCTCAGCGTCCTATAGAGTTAGGAGTATAGGGAAGGCATTGCTGGACTTATCTTTCTCTTCATTCTTCTAAACCATGAATGAATAACTATTCTCCCCTAGCAGGTATTGCCAGTTTTAGTGTTCAAAGTCTTTTGACATATAAATATGTTTTAAAACAGATTTCAGAACAAAATATATTAATGTCTCTACTCAGAATATGTACACAACGTGAAAGAAACTAAAAATATCTCTGAAATAAGAGAATTATAATTTGAGAAGGAATACAGTAAAGAGGAGGAGATAAATGGAATGGTAAAGAATAAGTTCTTTCCTTATCTTTTTGTTAAAAATAAACATATCCATGAAAACAATTTCCATGCCAACACAGCCAACCATGTATACTCTTCTTTCAGTGTTTTCTTTGCTATTGCTTTGTTCGATCCAATATTTTACCCAGGGATGTAGCTCCATGGTAGCATGTTTGCCTATCATGAATGAGCCTTTGGTTCATATCCAGCACAAGAACAAATAAAAAAGTTTTAGTCAGTAAATCATTATGTGAAACTTATGCATACCATTGTATGTATTTTTGTTCATTTTAATTGGTATGCAATATAGCATTATGTGACAACACCGCAATTTAGCTATTTGACAAACTGTATCGATATATACTTATATATTCTGGCACTGGCTTATTACAAATCTTTCCACTATGAAGCCTTTAATACATCCATTTCAATAAATTAATTAATATGCATTTTCTATTGGGTATTGCTGTGGTATGAATATCTTGCTCTCATCCTCCAGTTCTTATTCTTCCTCTTAAACCTGAGGAAGTTTACTTGTCCCCATACCGTGTGGGAACACAAGAAGTTACACTTGTGGACAAGAAAACAAGGTCTTGTTAGACATCAAATATGCTAACACCTTAACCATAGCCTTCTAAACCTCTAGAAATGGAGGAAGAAATGTCTGTTATTTATAAGTCACTTTGTTTGTAGTGTTTTGTCATAGCTGTCTAAAAGAGTATGAAAAATATGAAGGAAACTTCTAGGCTTAAAAATTAATTTTTAAATTGCTAAAATGTGCTAATATCAAATCCTGTGTTAAAATGATAATTTTTCTAGACTGTATTATTAATCTAGTTTTAAGCAACATGGCACTCTGTGATTGTGATTAAAATAGCATAGCATTTAGAGCCATCTAAATTAGACATATTCACATTATGAGGTTTATATTAAAGACATATTCACATTAAGGCTCCAGCACTTTAATAAAGCTATTCACTTTTACTAGGAAACAAAGAGGGCAGGTTAGATCTGAGGTTTTTGTGATATACAAAGAAGCAGTCAAAACAGAAATGAAGGAAATACCTGTGACAGGAAGTTCCTGTCATGCTGGAAGAGGAGCATTAGGAAAAGTTAGTACGAATCTTTTGTATACATTTGGAATATGCAGTTGCCTATATACGCAAATAAAATGGTGTGAAAAGAGTTAGTTGACTGTTTAGATTCACAAAAGCAAGGAAACACAGCAAGATAAAGCATTAATCCATAAAAGCAATACCCCCAAAATAAAATTCTATTTGGCAGACTGCAGAGAAATCAGCAAGATTTAGAAGTTTAGAAATCAGGAAGAGTTAGAACCAAATGTAGCACTGCACAGAGACATGAAAAGCAAATGAGAAAGCCATAAAAGGTAGAAACCAGGCCAGGTCTCTAAGGAGAATGCTTCAAAAAAAATCCCAAGCTACACATATTACTTTATAGGACAAATTCAGGAAACAGGAATCTGAAGCAGTAAAGTCATGCCATTTGCAAAAGATGCTGAAAAGTTTTAAGATGATATTTCATAAGTATACTAGTAGTGAACACAACCTAGTCTCCCTCCAGAAAAAGACTAGGGGTGAAAAGTGGTAATACCCAGAGCAAATGGATCACATTGATGGAATTGAGTGGAGAATCTAAAAAACTATTCATTTGTTAGTTTCTTTCCCAAGTTTTAATATTTGCTCAATACATCATCATACTTTGTTCCATATTTGGAAAAAAGACATGAAGGAATAATCTCACTAGAAGCAGTGGTAGTCACTTTACAATGTTAGGTGAGTGTTCTTTTCAGCAGAAACTTGTAAATGAGTTGGTGCAGGAGAGGACATAGTCAGGACATGTGACCAGTCATCTAGTATCATAAAAGACTATTGAATTAGAAAGTGAGATTTTCAGTGCAGACTCAGTGGGAAGTCTTAAAGAATCACGTACTTATTTACATATAATTGTAGACAGAAGTTTCTGTCCCACCTGGTCCTACAGCCATTCAGTCCCAGAGAAACATGCAGATGCTTTTATTAATTATAAACTTTTTGACCTATTAGTTCAGGTTTACTATTAATTAGCTCTTACAGCTTAACTTAACCCGTAATTCTTATCTGTGCTTAGACATGTGGCTTGGTACCTTTCCTCAGTGTTGCATTTTCATCTTGCTTCTTCTGTGTCTGGGTGGCAACTGCAGACTGGGCCTTATCTCTTCCCAGAATTCTCCTAGTCTGGTTGCCCCACCTGTACTTCCTGCCTGGCTACTGGCATTTTATTAAACAAATACAAGTGACAAATCTGTATAGGGTACAAGAGCATTATTCCACAGCACATATATTCTTGTTTAAAATTTAACATAATTTGTGTTTTCTATGACATTTGTATAAGACTGAATTATGCTTAATCTTATAGCAGACTCATCATTACCTGAGGAATTGTTAGACACTGAAAATACTAGCTAGGAACTAGCAATCAGAGGTACAATAAGACCACCAAGAGATTCTGATTTGAGACTCACAGCTCTAAAGCATTCATAAAGAATAAAAAAGAATTTTGATTTTAGCCATTTTGACAGGTGTAAGATGGTATCTCAACGTTGTTTTGATTTGTATTTCCCTGATCACTAAGGAGATTGAACATGACCTTAAGTGTCTTTTGGCCATTCGAACTCCTTCTGTTGAGAATTCTCTGTTCAGTTCAGTTGCCTATTTTTTGGGTTAATTAGAGTTTTAGTGTCTAGTTTCTTGAGTTCTTTGTATATTTTAGAGATCAGACCTTTGTCTGATGAGGGATTGGTGAAAAATCTTCTCCCAATCAGTAGGTTGCCTTTTTGTCTTAATGACAGTGTCCTTTGCTTTACAGAAGCTTCTCAGTTTCAGGAAGTCCCATTTATTCATTGTTGCTCTTATTGTCTGTGCTACCGGGGTTCTACCTAGGAAGTGGTCTCCTGTGCCCATGTCTTGTAGACTACTTCCCACTTTCTCTTCTATCAGATTCAGTGTGGTAAGATTAATATTGAGGTCTTTCTTTAATTCATTTGGACTTGAGTTTTGTGCATGGTGATAGATATGGATCTATTTTCATTCTTCTACAGGTTGACATCCAGTTATGTCAGCACCATTTGTTAAAGATCCATTCTTTCTTCCACTGCATAGTTTTAGTTCCTTTGTCAAAAATCAGTTGTGCATAGGATGAGGATTAATATCTGGGTCTTCGATTCGGTTCCATTGGTCAACATCTCTGTTTTTGTGCCAATACCAAGCAGTTTTCATTACTGTAGTAATAGCCTATGCTGGAGAGGATGTGGAGTAAGTGGAACACTCATCCATTGTTGGTGAGAATTCAGACTTGTGCAGCCACTTAGGAAATCAATGTGGCAGTTTCTCAGAAAACTGGGAGTCAACCTACCTCAGGACCCAGCAATTCCACTCTTGGGAATATACCCAAGAGATGCCCTATCATACTACAAAAGCATTTGTTCAACTATGTTCATAGCAGCACTATTTGTAATAGCCAGAACCTGGAAACAACCTAGGTGCCCCTCAATAGAAGAATGTTAAAGAAGGTGTGGAACATATACACATTAGAGTTTTACTCAGTGGTAAAAAACAATGACATCTTGAATTTTGCATGCAAATGGATGGAAATAGAAAACACTTTACTGAGTGAGGTAACCCAGACCCAAAAAGAGAAATATGGTATGTACTCACTCATAAGCGGATTCTAGCCATAATTAAAGGACATTTAGTCTATAATTAGTGATCCTAAAGAAGCTAAATAAGAAGGTGAACCCAAAGAAAATCATATAGTTATCCTCCTGGATATTGGAGGTAGACAAGATTGCCAGGCAAAACTTGGGTGCACGGGGGGGTGTAGGGAGTGGATGTAAGAGGAGATGGGTAGAGAGAAGGGAGAAGGGGAAGATTCAGGAGAGCTTGGGGGGATGGAATGGGTGGGATGGAGGAAGGGTGGATATGGCAGCAGGGAAGTATATATCTTAATTAAGGGAGCCATTTTAGGGTTGACAAGAGACTTGGCTCTACAGGAATTCCCAGGTGTTCATGGGGACTTCCCCAGCTAGGACCTTGGGCAGCAGAAAAGAGGGTTCCTGAACTGGCCTTGTCCCATAGCCACACTGATGAATATCTTGCATATCACCATAGAACCTTCATCTGGCAATGGATGGAGATAGAGACAGAGACCCACATTGGAGCACTGGACTTAGCTCCCAAGGTCCAAATGAGGAGCAGAAGGAGAAAGAACATGAGCAAGGAAGTCAGGATCACGAGGGGTATGTTCACCCTCTGAGACGGTGGAACTAATCTAATGGGAGCTCACCAAGACCAGTTGGACTGGGAGTGATGGAGCATGTGATCAAACTGGACACTCTGAATGCGGCTGGCAATGAGGGATGACTGAGAAGCCAAGGACAATGGTGCTGGGTTTTGATTCTACTGCATGGACTGAATTTGTGGGAGCCTGGTTTGTTTGGATGCTCACCTTTATAGACCTGGATGGAGGGGGAGGTCCTTGGACTTCCCACAGGGCAGGGAACCCTGACTGCTCTTAGGACTAGAGGGAGGGGGAGGTGGGGGAGGAAGGAAGGCGGGGTGGAGGTGAAAATTTTTAATAAATAAATAAATTTAAAAAAATAAAAAAAGAATTTAAAAAAGAATTTAAAAAGGAATTAAAAAGAATAAGCGGAAAACCAATCATCTGGTCAGTAACACCTACCTTTTACTAGACGTATCTTTCTTCTTATTTGGAGTACTACCTAATAAAGTTTTCCCAGGCTTTACAAATACACATACTCAATATTTTTTGCATGTGAATAGAGCACAGATAGATGTTAGTAGGGAGTTATTTTGCCCTTGATATAGCTAGTCGGTTCTGCCATTGCTGCAATTCCTGATACATAGTCTCCTAAATGCTTAGGCTCTTTAAGAAGACAAGAGTTTTTCTACTAGAAATTTCAGAAATCCAATTTGTTCCTAAAATAAAGAAGATAGAAAATCAAAGCAAATATTCTCCAACTAAAATTGACAGGATCCTCTTTAGGCTGATGGAGAAGAAGATCCAGAGGAAAGGCAATGGGAGCTGACAGATCAATGAGTCCCGAGAAGGACTCCAAGCTCCTACCCCTTGCTGCTACCTTCTGTCAACTCATTTACTCAAATGGAGCAATGCAGAGAAACACCTGGATAAGCCCGAGAATCTATGATCTAGATTGTCTGTGGGAACAAAATGTTATATCTTTTTTTGTGTTTACCCATTGTGCTTGAAACAGTCCTGTAGCATTCCCATACTACAGTGTGGCATCGTGGTGACAGAAAGACCCATATACTTTAGTGGGATACAGAAGCTGATTACGTCAGACTCTATATTGCTAGAAATCTTCAGAATAGGTCTTGCTTGTGCAAGAGTGGAAGACACAAAACAGGTTCTCAACAGAGGCAAAGACATGTTAATCATGCATGAGGCAGGATGAGCAGATACAACTCACCTGGAATGAATAGATAGCTTCAGAAGAGGGAGTAGGGAGATAAAAACATAGATTATAACAGTGTTTATGCAACCTAATATGAAGTCTCAACATAAAAATTTTGTTTAATTATTAAATAAAGATGATTATTCATTCCTGAATTTGAGCTCTAGAATTGGTAGCCATAACATTCAAAAGTAAACAAAATGTGTTAAATATATAAGTGAGAAAATAAGATGTATAATACAGAAATAATAATAGCTAACCACACTTACAGAGTTTTGGCTCATCAAAATCACTTATCAAACAATTATTACATGTTTGTTTTTTCTTAACACTGTTTGTAAAGGAAATCTCCCTTTCATCTCGGTTTTTTCATATAAAGATATGTTTGAAATGTTGGGCAACTTATAAAACTTTATATAGTTAATTCATATTCTTCACATTCTGTCTCATATTTGTTTTGGTTAATTAATTGATATTCATAGAAGCTTTTTTATATTCCCAGCCTATATTGAATGTCATTATATCTCACAAGTAAAGATAGACATTTTAACTGGCTCATACTGTCACTACATGCTTAACATCTGATAAAATGATAGTAAAGAATTTGGGAGAAATCTTTAGTGAGATGGAAAAAGCAATGCAAATCATAACTAACAAAGTTCTGAAAGTGAATATGCCAGTTGATGAAAGTAATCTAGTATAGTAAATCTCAGAACACTGATAACAAATGATATTTAACTTAAAACATCAAGTTGTTAACCACAGGTAACTCTAATTTCAGAATGAAGATAATGATTAAGATTAGATCAATGTTGAGAGGCAGATTCTAGCGTATCCTTCCCTCTCCAAGAGAAGTACACAATGTTTTATCTTTTTTTTAAGTAATTTTATTAAATTATAAAAGTTTCCATTTCCGCCCCTCCTCCCACCACCCTCCCACTCCCCCCACTCCCCCTCCTCCTCCCTCTCCATCCCTAAGAGCAGTCAGGGTTTCCTGCCCAGTGGGAAGTTCAAGTTCCTTCTGCCTCCCTCCAGGTCCAGGAAGGTGAGTGTCCAGACAGACTGGATCCGCAAAATCCAGTATATGCAGAGGAAACAAGTCCCAGTGCCATTGTCAATGGCTTTTCAGAAAGACTCCGGGCCAGCCACATTCAGAGAATCTGGCCACATTCAGAGAATCTGGTTGGATTGTGTCCTCGTTCAGTCCCAGTCCAACTGGCCTTGGTAAACTCTCATTAGATCCGTCCCCTTGTATCAGTGGGTGATCGCATCCCTCGCAGTACTTATTTCCTTTTTCATGTTCTTCCTCCTTCTGCTCCTCATTTGGACCTTGGGGGGCTCAGTCCGGTGCTCCAATGTGGGTCTCCGTCTGTATCGCCATCCATCGTCGGATGAAGGTTCCCTCTGGTCTTGCCTTCTTTGCTCACATTCCCTTTCCTTCTGCTTCTTTCTCGTTTGAACCTAGGGAGTTAAGTCCAGTGTTCCAATGTGGGTCTCTGTCTCTATCTCCATCCATCGCCAGATGAAGGTTCTATGGTGATAAGCAAAATATTCATCAGTATGGTTATGGGCCTAGGCCGTTTCAGGCACCCTCTCTTCTGTCCAGAGAACAATCTGGGGATCTCTCCTTAGACTGGGATCCCATTTATAATCAAGTATCCTGTAAACCCTAAAATGACTCCCTTAGTTGAAATATATTCTTCCCTGATCTCATATCCATCCTTCCTCCCTCCCCCCATTCCAATCCACCTAGCTTTCCCCATTCCTTCCCTACTCCCTTCTCTCTAACCCTCTCCCCTTCCATCAACCCTCCCTCCCCCCCCATGCACCCGAGGTTACCTGGGACTCTTGTCTATTTCCGATCTCCAGGCAGATAGCTACATGATTTTCATCAGGTTCACCTTCTTATTTAGCTTCTCTAGGATCACGAATAATAGGCTCAAAGACCTTTAATTATGGTTAGAATCCACATATGAGTGAATACATACCATATTCCTCTTTTTGGGTCTGGCTTACCTCACTCAGTAAAGCATTTTCTATTTCCATCCATTTGCATGCAAAATTCAAGATGTCATTGTTTTTTACTGCTGAGTAAAACTCTAATGTGTATATGTTCCACACCTTCTTTAACCATTCTTCTATTGAGGGGCACCTAGGTTGTTTCCAGGTTCTGGCTATTACAAATAGTGCTGCTATGAACATAGTTGAACAAATGCCTTTACAGTATGATAGGGCATCTCTTGGGTATATTCCCAAGAGTGGAATTGCTGAGTCCTGAGGGAGGTTGACTCCCAGTTTCCTGAGAAACCGCCACACTGATTTCCACAGTGGCTGCACGAGTTTGCATTCCCACCAAAAATGGATGAGTGTTCCCCTCATTCCACATCCTCTCCAGCATAGGCTATCATTCGTGTTTTTGAGTTTGGCTATTCTGACAGGTGTAAGATGGTATCTCAAAGTTGTTTTGATTTGCATTTCCCTGATCCCTAAGGAGGTTGAGCATGACCTTAAGTGCCTTTTGGTCATTCGAAGTTCATCTGTTGTGAATTCTCTGTTCAGTTCAGTACCCCATTTTTTAACTGGGTTAATTAGAGTTTTAGTGTCTAGTTTCTTGAGTTCTTTGTATATTTTGGAGATCAGACCTTTGTCTGATGAGGGGTTTGTGAATATCTTCTCCCAGTCGGAAGGTAGCTTTTTGTCTTAGTGACAGTGTCCTTTGCTTTAAAGAAGCTTCTCAGTTTCAGAATGTCCCATTTATTCATTGCTTCTCTTATTGTCTGTGCTCCTGGGCTTCTGCTTAAGAAGTGGTCTCCTGTGCCTATATCTTGTAGAATACTTCCCACTTTCTCTTCTATCAGGTTCAAAGTGGACGGATTAATGTTGATGTCTTTAATCCATTTGGACCTGAGTTTTGTGCATGGTGATAGATATGGATCTATTTTCATTCTTCTACAGGTTGACATCCAGTTATGCCAGCACCATTTGTTAAAGATGCTTTCCTTCTTCCATTGTATACCTTTAGCTCCCTTGTCAAATATCAAGTGTTCATACATTTGTGGGTTAATACCCGGGTGTTCTGTTCGATTCCATATGTCGACTTCTTTGTTGTTTTGCCAATACCAAGCTGTTTTCAATACTGTTGCTCTGTAATAGAGTTTGAAGTCAGGGATGGTAATGCCTCCAGAAGTTCCTTTATTGTATAAGATTGTTTTGGCTATCCTGGGTTTTTTGTTTTGCCATATAAACTTAATTATTGTTCTCTCAAGGTCTGTGAAGAAGTTTGATGGGATTTTGATAGGGATTGCATTGAATCTATAGATTGCTTTTGGTAGAATTGCCATTTTTACTATGTTGATTCTCCCAATCCAAGAGCAGGGGATGTCTTTCCATTTTCTGGTATCCTCCTCAATTTCTTTCTTCAAGGACTTAAAGTTCTTGTCAAATAGATCTTTCACTTCCTTGGTTAGAGTTACCCCAAGATATTTTATGCTATTTGTGGCTATCATGAAAAGTGATGTTTCTCTGATTTCCCTCTCTGCTTCTTTATCCTTTGTGTATAGGAGGGCAACCAATTTTTTGGAGTTGATCTTGTATCCTGCTACATTACTAAAGGTGTTTATCAATTGTAGAAGTTCTTTGGTAGAGTTTTTGGGGTCGCTTATGTACACTATCATATCGTCTGCAAATAACGAAAGTTTAATTTCATCCTTTCCAATTCGAATCCCCTTGATCCACTTATGTTGTCTTATTGCTATTGCTAGAACTTCAAACACTATATTGAAGAGGTATGGAGAGAGTGGACAGCCTTGTCGTGTTCCTGATTTTAGTGCAATGGCTTTGAGTTTCTCTCCTTTCAATTTGATGTTAGCTGTAGGCTTACTATATATTGCTTTTATTATATTTAGGTATGATCCTCGTATACCCAATCTCTCCAACACCTTTATCATAAAGGGGTGTGGAATTTTGTCAAATGCTTTTTAGCATCCAATGAAATGATCATATGGTTTTTTCTTTCAGTTTATTTATATGATGGATTACATTGATAGATTTGCGTATGTTGAACTAGCCCTGCATCTCTGGGATGAAGCCCACTTGATCATAATGGATAATTTTTCTAATGTATTCTTGGATTCGGTTTGCCAGTATTTTATTGAGTATTTTAGCGTCAATGTTCATGAGTGAGATTGGTCTGTAATTCTCTTTCTTGGTTGTGTCTTTGTGTGGTTTTGGTATCAGGGTAACTGTAGCTTCATAAAAAGAGTTTGGCAATGATTCTTCTGTTTCTATATTGTAAAATACATTAAGGAGTATAGGTATTAGCTCTTCCTGGAAGTTCTGGTAGAATTCTGCATTGAAACCATCTGGTCCTGGGCTTTTTTTGGTGGGAAGATTTTTGATAACAGCTTCTAATTCTTCGCGACTAACAGGTCTATTTAGATTGTTCACTTGGTCTTGATTTAACTTTGGTAAATTGTATTTATTTAAAAACCAATCCATTTCTTGTACATTTTCCAACTTTGTGGCATATAAACTCTCGTAGTAAGATCTAATGATTTTCTGAATTTCCACTGTGTCTGTTGTTATGTCCCCCTTTTCATTTCTGATCTTATTCATTTGAGTGTTCTCTTTCTGCCATTTGATTAGTTTGGCTAGGGGTTTGTCAATCTTGTTGATTTTCTCCAAGAACCAACTTTTTGTTTCGTTGATTTTTTGGATTGTTTTCTGTGTTTCTATTTTTCTGATTTCAGCCCTCGGTTTGATTATTTCCAATCTTCTACTCCTCTTGGGAGAGTCTGCTTCTTTTTTTCCAGAGCTTTTAGGTGTGCTGTTAAGTCTCCAATATATGCTTTCTCCGTTTTCTTTAATTGGGCACTTAGTGCTATGAACTTTCCTCTTAGCACTTCTTTCATTGTGTCCCATAGGTTTGAGTATGTTGTGTCTTTATTTTCATTAAATTCAAGGAAGACTTTAATTTCTTTCTTTATTTCTTCCTTGACCCAGGGATGATTCAGTAGTTGACTGTTCAACTTCCACGCATTTGTAGGCTTTCTGGTATTCGAATTGTTATTGAATTCTAACTTTATTCTGTGGTGATCCAACAAGACACAGGTGATTACTAATATTTTTTTGTATCTGTGTAAGTTTGCTTTGTTACCGAGTATGTGGTCAGTTTTCGAGAAGGTTCCATGAGCTGCAGAGAAGAAGGTATATTCTTTCCTTTTTGGGTAGAATGTTCTATAGATATCTGTTAAGTCCATTTGATTCATTACCTCTAGCAATTCTCTTATTTCTCTGTTGAGTTTCTGTTTGATTGACCTGTCCATTGGTGAGAGAGGTGTGTTGAAGTCTCCTACTATTAGTGTGTGTGGTTTGATGACTGCCTTGAGTTCTAAAAGTTTTTCTTTTGCATAAGTGGGTGCTTTTGTATTAGGGGGCGTAGATATTCAGGATTGAGACTTTCTCCTGATTAATTGTTCCTGTTATGAGTATGAAATGTCCATCTCCATCTCTTCTGATTGATTTTAGTTTGAAGTCAGTTTTGTTAGATATTAGAATGGCCACACCAGCTTGTTTCTTAGGTCCGTTTGCTTGGAAAACCTTTTTCCAACCCTTTACTCTGAGTAGATGTCTATCTTTGTGGTTGAGGTGTGTTTCTTGTAAACAGCAGAATGTTGGATCCTGTTTTCTTATCCAGTCACTAAGTCTGTGCCTTTTTTATAGGTGATTTGAGTCCATTAATATTAAGTGATATTAATGACAAGTGGTTGTTGATTCCGTTTATTATTTCTGTGTGTGTGTGTGTGTGTGTAGTAGAGTTTGTGTGATTCTCTTCTTTGAGTTGTGGTTGTGAAGGGTCGCTAGATGTCTGGGTTATTGTAGGCAGTGATGGCAAAGTTGGATTCCTTGGGTTGCGGTTTTCCTTCTATTACTTTCTGTAAGGCTGGATTTGTGGCTACAAATTGTTTAAATTTATTTTTATCCTGGAATATTTTGTTTTCTCCGTTGATAGTGAACAATAGCTTGGCTAAGTATAGTAGTCTGGGTTTGCATCCATGGTCTCTTAGTTTCTGCATTACCTCTATCCAGGATCTTCTGGCTTTCATGGTTTCCATAGAGAAGTCTGGTGTAAGCCTGATATGTTTACCTTTATAAGTCACTTGAACTTTTTCCTTTGCAGCTCTTAATATTCTTTCTTTAATCTGCATGTTTTGTGTTTTGATTATTATATGGCGAGGGGACTTTTTTTTGATCCAGTCTATTCGGTGTTCTGTATGCTTCTTGAACCTTCATAGGAATATCATTCTTTAGATTGGGAAAGTTTTCTTCTATAATTTTGTTGAATATATTTTCTGGGCCTTTGATCTGCAGTTCTTCTCCTTCTTCAATCCCTATTATTCTTAGATTTGTTTTTTTTTATTGTGTCCCTGATTTCCTGAATGTTTTGTGAAGAGAATTTGTTGGATTTGCCGTTTTCTTTGACCAGAGCATTTATTTTCTCTATGGTGTCTTCAGAATCTGAGATTTGTTCTTCTATCTCTTGTATTCTATTGGTTATGCTTGATTCTGTAGTCTCCGTTCGTTTACCTAGGTTTTCCATATCCAGCCGGTTCTCGTTTTGTGTTTTCTTCATTGCCTCCATTTCAGTTTTCAATTCTTGGACTGTTTCCTTTACTTGTTTGATTGTTTTTTCTTGGTTTCTCAGGGTCTCATTCACGGATTTACTAATTTCTTCAAACTTTTTGTTATACTTCTCATCCAAATCTTTAAGGGAGTTATCCATATCCTGTTTAAGGGACTCTATTGCTTTCATAATGGCACTTTTTTCCACTTCTTCTGGGTTAGAGTGTTCAAGTCCTTCTGTTGTAGGGTCGTTGGGATCTGGTGTTTTCATGTTGTTTTTCAGATTGTTGGAGGAGGTCTTGCCTTGGCATCTGCCCATCTCTTCGTTCAAATGCTCTCTATTGGAACTTCTGGTAGCAGGTCAGGTTCCCTTGTTGGGCAGGGAATTCACTGATAGAATGCCTACCTTTCCTCAGGCAGGCTATTGAAACACAGGCACTCCCTCTTCCCGGGATGTGCCTACAGAGCAGGCCCAGCGTGCAAGGCAGTTGAGCTGGGGAAATTTTATGGCCCCTGGGGTAAGGGAGAAATATAGGAATTTGTACCTGGATGGAAGCTGGGATGGCAGGCGGGAGAGCTTAGCAGGGTGGAACCAGCACTGCAGGGTGACCTGGGAGTCTATGGGGTTGGGGAAAGTCCAAGCTCCTCCTCGCCGGTCCCCTGCCGTGGGCCTGCAGCAAACTCACCCCTCCGATGGCCCTCTGCATGGAAGCTGGGATGGCTGGCAGGGGAGCTTAGCAGGGTGGAGCCAGCAGTGCAGGGTGACCTGGGAGTCTATGGGGTCGGGGAAAGTCCGAGCTCCTCCTCGCCGGGCCCCTGCGTGGGCCCGAAGCAAACTCTCCCCTCCGATGGCCCTCTGGATGGAAGCTGGGATGGCTGGCAAGGGAGCTAACAGGGTGGAGCCAGCAGAGCAGGGTGACCTGGGAGTCTATGGGGTCGGGGAAAGTCTGAGCTCCTTCTTGCAGGGCCCCTGCTGCAGGCCCGAAGCAAATTCACCCCTCCGATGGCCCTCTGGATGGAAGCTGGGATGGCTGGCGGGGGAGCTAGCAGGGTGGAGCCAGCAGTGCAGGGTGACCTGGGAGTCCCTCCGATGGCCCTCTGGATGGAAGCTGGGATGGCTGGCGGGACCACAATGTTTTATTTCACAGAAAGTAAAACAAAATTGTTCTTCGACCTAGGAAATATAAGGTATTGAAAAAATGGCAATAATGATTAACTTTATCAATTTATTTTAAAATTATTTATGGAATTCTGCTATAAGTGCATTATTTTAGAAAAAGATATCTCTGTCCTCTTAAATGTTAAATATTGGTGGGAAGAAAAAGAAAAGAGGCCTTTTGAACTGCAGCAGAAGGGGTGATTGTTGAAGAAAAAATAAGGGTAGGTCACAATGTATCCATGATATGGATTGATGGAAGGCAAATTTGCATTCCTAGATCTTAAGCCTCCAAAACCATGAAGATATCTCTGATTTCCCATACTCTTTCTCCACATGCAAAATTCCAGGAAATCATATTGTCTCTACAACAAATACCATTTCTCACAATGTTCATCACCCCCACTGTAATAGCACCTGTCTTTGGGAATACTGGAGAAGTCCTGACCTGGAATTGCTCCCACTGCTCTTATCCACTAGGGTTTGTTTTCATATTTAGTATAATGAGAGAAATGCTTTAAAATCATGTCACTCCTTTGTTAAAAGCCGTGCAAAAGAATCACTGAAAAGGCCAAAGTCCTGTATGACCTGTCTACTCAAGTACACATTCCTATTAATTTTTAGCATGTTTGCAACCATTTTCCCACATCTTTACTCTTTTGCCCTCTACCCTGCTTTCTTTTATGTCTTCCAAACATTCACAGACTCAGTCGCCTCTTGTGCCTGTCACTCACTGTTCATGAAATTCTTTTCAGTCACAACCCTGTATCAAGTGGCTCATCTCTTTCAAGCCTGCGCTCAGATCAACCCAATGTTAACATACTCTTCAAGTATCTTTAGTCTGTACTACTTTTCTCCTTTTTTTGTTTTGATCACTTATTCACACATATGAAATAGCCTACTGTAGGAAGTTAAGGCTTATCAGGCTGAGAGGAGCTAACTTGTAGTCTACCTGGTGCTGTCAGAGGTCTTGATCCTGCCTTGTCAATGAGTGGCGACTATGTGATGTCAATGGATCAGAACACCTGGGTACTGAGAGGGTTTATAAATTTTTCCCCCATTGTTAAATAAATGGGTTTACTGTACACCTTCTGTTGAAGTTGACAAGGTGGTAATAGGCTCACATTTTTGGGCCTCCACAACATTCTACCTGACTCCTATTGTCTGAACAGTTGACACTGGGCCTTCTCACCCCCTTCCCGGAGGAAGACGTTAGGGTCAGCTACAGCCTATCTTATATTAAAGTTACAACTATCTATCTCTATTAGAATATAGGTCCCCTAAGGAACATATTTTGAGGTGGTTGTGATGTCTAATCTTGGTTGTTATCTTGACTACATCTGGAATCAACTAAAACTCAAGCATCTGAGAATGCCTTAGAGGATTTTCTTGACTGAATTATTTGATATGAGAAAATACATTCTCTCTGATCCATGCCTTCTGGTGGCAGCTCACATAAAAGGACAAAGAAGAAAGCATTTGCTCTTTTCCTTCTTGTCCTCATGTCACTGGTAACTTCATCTATATTACTGCTGATGCATTCCTTAGCTGTTATTAGAACCCACTTCTTTGATATTCTAATGTAGACCACCAGCTCTCTAGGAATCATCCAGGTCTCCAGTACCAGACTCAACTGTTGAGGCATACACTCCCATGGACTGAACAATGACCTGATTGTTAACCTTTTCACTAAAAGCAGCCATTGTTTAACCACCCCGACCACAGTCCAGAAGTCATTCCAAAAAAACCTTGTGTGTGTGTATGTTCATTCATTCTATCGATTTTGTTCCTTTAGAGAGCTGTTACTAATACACTGGTTGTATTCAACACACACATAATACATTGCCTGACAAGTGGAAGAAACTGGTAATGTTTGTTGGATAAGTAAAAAAGTATAAGATAACAATTATCAATTATTACAAAGTCAGAAAACTCTTACTCCTAAATAGTATAGTATTCTCTATCTCTGATACTGTCACATGAATGTCTGACATATTTTTTTGCGTGTATGTGTTTTTGTAAGCACGCTTGCAAAAGCACATGCATATGTATGAGTGTGAATACAGAGGCCAGAAGACAACTTTTATTGTTGTTTCTCAGCTGCCATCCATATTTTTCTCTTTTTCTTTTTTCAGACAGGATCTCTCACTGGCCTGGATGGAGCTCTCCAATAGGCTGGCTGTCTGGGCAATGAATCCTAGTGAGATGCAACTGTCTCTAACTCATTGTTCAATCTTCAGGATATAGACCAGTATCTGCTACATAGTAATTATTCCCCTCTATAAGGTCTATGAATGGCACATTAAAGTTTCCAAATCAAATGAATAATATTACTATTAATTTTCATGTAAAGAATTCTATGAATGTCTATAAACTTATGCATTATTTTGTCTCTTTATTCATAACATATGTCCAATTTTCCAATGTGTTAGTTATCTTTTGTTTAGTGATAATAAAAAGTATTCCTTCCCATGTGTAACATTGCAGGAATTTATCCTGTAACCTCACTTGCAAATTACTTTCAAAGTAAGTCACTTGTCTTTACTTTTGCTTCTTTCATACATTTCCTAAAGCTGTAGATTCAATATGGCTCTATCTACGATCACTTTAATGGTACAAGTCTTTCCTATGCAGATATATATCCAGATATGATTTCTTAAATAAAATTGCAGTGTATGTTTGTGGGTGCATATATGCTTTCCCTTTATTAAGCCCTTTAGAATTTCCTTCAGGGATGTTAGGGAGTAAGAATCTGTTTATTCCAAGTGAGTAAAGAGTTACCATACTTAATATGTCAACTTTCTTTCAATGATTAAAGAGTTAATTTATCAAGTATGAGAAAAGCTTCCTTCAGGAATACATCATGTAGAAGAGTTTTCTTCAATAATTCAACATGTTGCTTCAAAACTCATTGAAGAACATTTCAGTCTTGTAAGGTAAAACCCCTTTTAGTTTTTTTTAAAACCCTTCTTAGATTCTTATTTTTTTTATTTACCACTATCACGTGGCTATTCTTAGGGTTTTTTTTATTTGGGCCATGAAAGATAGTTTATCATGCACTATTACATATCTTAAGTGGTATGTTAGTATTGAGTTCATAAATTAAGTCGATATATTTATTATATTAGCAATATAGTCTTCAATCCATAATAATATATACTTATTTGTATTTTCTTTTATGTCCTTCATATTTTTCCCTAAAATATATTCTGCATATTTCTTATAAGAGCAAGGGTTGAGACTGTGTATGTTGTACAGGGGCTCTTTATCACCACACTGTATCTCCAACTTTTCTTTTACTTTTCTGTTTTGTGGTTTGATCTCACTAAGTTGCCTAATCTGGACTTGATGTCAGTTTGTAGCCCAAGAAGACTCAGAATTTGCAATATTCCTGCTTTGTCCTCCTATGTAAATGCTATATACACATGAACCCAAGGCCAGGTGTAAGAGATTTTGAAATATTGCTTTATTGGTTTTTTAAGTGGAGATTACTTTTATCACATTTTTAATGATTGTTCATTCAAAAAAATATCTATTGACATGTCTGATGAGTTCACAGGTGTTTCAGACTGGTAATTTCTGATGCAGAGCATAACTTTAGTCTCTGAAGAATTGTGATTATATATGTGGCCACTTTGCTAGATATCCTAATTAGTTTTGTACTGGAATGATTTGTTCTCTTGAATTAATATTGTCTATAAATTATCATAATTCATCCTTTCCTCTCTGTGTTGTTAGTACTTTAGATGTCCTATTATACTGGATAGGTTTACTGAGACAATGTTATGAAGATAATGATCACTTACGTCTTGTGATTACTTATATTAAAAAGGTTAATGACTTTTCCAATATGACGTTTATAAATTTCTCAAGTCTTGGAAGTCTTATTATTTACATTAATATTTTTATTAGGAAAGAGTTTTTAAGTATGTTTAAAATAATTTTGAATTCAATATTCTACTTCATTAAAGTGATAAATTATAATTGCATAGTTGTTAATGTGAATTATCTTTGCATTCCTAAAACTAGTTCTTAGGTCTAATTATTACATCATAGTGTGGATCTGAAAGTGTCTTCTGGCTTCTTCAAGTACCAAGAAAGTATGTAGTACATAGACATGCATGCAAACAAAACACCCATGCACATATAATAAATGGTCAATCAACCAATTTTAAAGATTTACCTTCATAAATATTATTGACTCATAATGCCATATATTTGAATATCAGCAATATGAGAGTATGGTTAGGTACATTGGTATTTTCCTTACCTTTTTTTTCCTCTAAAACAATTCAAGTAGAAAAATACATTTCTGTTATTGAGACTATTAGAACTAACTCAGAAAAGTAACTTGATTACTGTTTTTGAAGGTATAGATATTCCAATTGTGTTCTTAATATTTTGTACCCATCAACACATTAGGATTATCTTTGGCTCATATTTGGAAATATATCTTTTTAATAAAAATCACTTTACCATAGTGGACTAAAAACTAAAAACATCATGCAACTAGATTTGCATAGCTACACAATTCCTAGAATAAGGGAGAATTCTCAAAGTTTGTACACATGAAAATCTTTTCTTCCTTGAGGAAACTAACTTTGCTTTCTTTCTTCACCTTTGTCATGATTTTCTTTGGCCTGCTTTTAGATCCAAAAGGATGCTAAAATCTGTTTTAGGTATCTCTTTCTCCAAGTGCAACTCACTCTACAGCACTCTTAGCTCTTCTGAACTACTATTTTCTCTACCTTCTTGTTCTGATCAGTCACTGGCATCTAATCTATGTATTTCAAGTTTCCTCCATCTTTCTGGACCAATTTTATCATTACAACTTAATTGTTCTCCCCATTTTTCTGGTACCAGAAGTCACTTCTCAAATTTTAATGTGACTCTGTTAGTCTGGAGATATTAAAATGCAAGTTCTGATTAAGTGGAAATCAAGCCTACTCAAGATGACACATATCTAACAACTCCCAGATGTTGCCACTGGTCTTTAGGCTACACTCTGAGTGGCTTAGGCTGTAAATTATTTTGACAAATAATTGAAAGAACCTTAAGGGATCATTTTATACAATTTTCTCTAATAAGACTTCAAAAAACCAATGCCTAGGTAATAAAAGTAAAATGATTTAGTGGTGATTATTTCAGGTTGTTTTTAATATACTACACTGTTTTCTCTATGACTTTCTTTAAGGCTTTTATAGATAGAGATAGTAAAATTATAAGTCATTGAAATTATAGACTTTCAATATTTTAACTTCAGCCATACAATATATACCTCAACATAGAGAGTATTTTCATTGAAGTTAAAATTTACAAAGAAAGCAGCAAGCTTCATTTATGTTGTTGTAAGTAGCAGGTTTCCATTCTTTTTAAAGGTTAAATAATATTCCATGATAGATGGAATATTCTCCTGGACTCTTCTGTCCTTGTGATTGCAAAAGAATTCAGATGGTATCAGTAAAGAATGTTCAGTAGGTAAAGTGCTTAATGAGCAAGCATGAGGGCCTCAGTAAACATATAAAAGCCAAGCACAGCATTGCACATCTATAACCAAGCACTTGGGGGTTGGAGGACAAGGTTAAGCAGATACAAAAATTTTCTTGACTAACCAGTCTAGCAAAAGCGACCAGATCTTTATCTAGTAAGAGACTTTGTCTGAAAAAATAAGTTGAAGGATAGTAACACTGACCACATGCCATGTGTTCACATGGGTATATCTTTACTTACATGTGCAAATACACTCAGATCCTATACTCACAGAGAAACAGAAAGAGAATATGATGATGAGACACAAAGGCTGCAGTGTAGAAGATGGGTAGAGTTCATCCCAGAGGAAAGTAAGACACTCTCAAAAAGTAACAGTAAATGACCGCAAAAGGTACCATTGCCTCAATCTATAATTAGGCAGTATTAAAAATTAATTCTAACGTATCTAGATCAGGCAGTTTTCCCATTCCAAGTGATTAACATACTAACAAAGATTGATTTCTTATGGAATGCGATAATGGTATGTTGTTGTCCCTGATTTACCTATAAATGGTGTGGTACTAACAAATGGAAGGGGCTACATAAATATTCACTAAACAGGTAAGGAAAATTCTAGAAAACTATTTTTTTTCCTCTTTCATAATGATAGCAATTCCAGGAGAAACTTGGTATTTTATGACTCCTTCCTCTAACCATTGATATGTATGTAACTCTTTAAGGCAATTCTAAAACTCAGGGTTGTTTTCCTTAAAGGTTCTTTAAGATGTAAACATTAAGGGAGGCACTGCTCCTGTATTTCTCACTTTGAGAGTATAATGTGGACACATTTTTTTTTCTGATCTATAAATCACTTGTTTCTCATTGAGGTAGCAAAAGTTTCTTTGGATATAGGCAGCAGTTTAAAAATCGGCTACCTTAATTACTAAGTAAACTTACGATGAACAATGAAAGAATATGTAGCAAATGGCACTGTCAAGTTATCTTACAAGGTCATGAGTTACTATTAATCTAGAGAATATAGATATGATGAATTATAACTGCTTGACTGTGGAGAATGGGTGGGATTTCCTGCTGTCTTTGCAATCTATTATCTGATTTCTGTAGTCTGAGTCAATGCTGGTTCAGTAATAAATTTGTTTTCCTTTTGTTCTAGTACATGTTGTGAAGAAGGCTTTCATAGTGACAGTGTTTTTCTTTTCGCCAACAAAAAGAGGGAAAGGGAGCAGAGAGAACCATACGAAATCAGCAAAGGAGAAAAAGCAGGGTGATGGGACAACTGCTTTTCTCTATTACAATGTTTTTGACAATAGGTAGTAAACTCTGTGGAGTGGAGGGAAGACTTATGCACTAAAATTAGTGAATGTTTTTCCATGTGAAACAAAGTACTGTCATTCTACCTTTAAACAATCAGTTTAAATTGGCATAGTCATATTTAAGCCCCCTTATTTGGACTCTGTTTCTGTCATGAGGAGAGTCACAGAAACCTCCGTTGTACAATGTTTTACAGTGTATAGGACGCTTTCTTCCATCAGGTTACAGCACAATTCAATATTGGCAATGAAATGCAATGTAATGTAAGGAATTACCATTTTGATATAATAGCTGTGCTAGGCAACTAGTATGGTCTTGCATAAACAGCAGCTTCTGGGGTTGGATTGGGGGTATTACCTGTTGGAAGAAGAAAAATTTTATTTAGCTGAGTTAAACATACCCAGAGGTAGAACATAAGTATTTAATGTTTTCCTTCGATTTTCTTAGATGGGGCAGTTTTGGGATCATAAGGAAAGAAATGATAATGAGAGCCTCTAGGCCTGGAGCTATTTTTAATGGAGAAAAATAATTTTATAACTTCTTTTTCTGAGATGTAAAATTATCTCCATTAAATTATTTCAATGAATAAAGTAACCACAGTAATAGGCTTTGAAATGACTGATAAAACATTTTTAAACAGTCTCATCTTCTAAAATGTGCTTGACTTAATAACAATAATCATATTTTCTTCTTTCTTTTGTTTCTTCAGATAGTCTCACTCTGAAAAACAGGCTAACAGTAAGCTTACCATGTACCCTAAGCTTACATGAAACTCATAACAATTGTCTTATCTCAACCTGTAGAGTGCTGGAATTAATGGCATGAGTCATAATACCTGAATTTCATTTTCTTTTTCTTCTTTTGTATTAAAGTGTCTAAATATCTACTAAGTGTCTGGCTTTTTCTCTACACTAGGAGATTTTCTTTCCTTTCATTTAATTTGTTTAGCTCAAGATTTTCCCCGGGGAAACATTTTAGCCATTGTTAGGACACTCTTCCTAAGCAAAGAAAGCCATGGAGTGTAACACAGTGAGTAGGCGGGCCTATGGGCATTAAGACTATTCTTATTGCATCCTAGGGTTTTGGAGCTAAATTTAAGAAGTATATTATATACAGTTATTGAGCTATTTGACTGCGTAATTCTTTAAAAGTAATTTTATGTTAGTGTTTCTCAATCTTCCCCAAATGATAATTTCATTGGTAGTAATTATCTTGTAATAGTTGCTAAAAATAAACAGTCTTGGACCCTACTTCAGAACTAACAAATTTGGAAATACATAGGAGAGGCTGAGAAAGCCATTTGCAGTGAGATGGATAAAAAGAGGAGCATTATTTTCTTTTATAGTATGGCTAGTGAATAAAATGGCATTTTCATAATATGTAAAATGTATTCTGCAATCACTGAAAGAAAAAGTTTAGAGAAATAGTGCAGGTGGAGTCTAAGTTCTAAAGACACCCCAGGTGTCTACAATTGCAGTTGATGCCACGGACCAGCTCTTGATCTTTGGCAAGTCACTAAGCTTCATAGGGCCTGCTTCATCATCCATCAACCTACTTCGCAGAGTTATTTGGAGCATTAGATACGTTAGATTACATAAAATGCTTTCAATGTTTCTGGCACACAGTGAAAGTGATGCATCAGTTGTTATTAATATCTTTAGGTACAGAGATAGGAAGATTTCAAAGAAAAGTTAGATGAAAAAAAGTTAAGTATGTATGCTATAACGGCTTTGATGTTTTAGAAACTGTATTTGCTTGAGCAAGTGCAAGCAAATAGCAGGTAGGATGCACTTTTACTTGTTGTGGGACATTTCAAAGGAAAGGAGACTGTGGGGAACCAAGGGATATGACTGAAGAAAATTTTCATTGCTTTCGTGCATATTTCCTTCTATCCTATTTTAATTTTCACAATGAGCATATATCCACATAATTATGCTGCTGTTAAAAATATTATAAAGACTGATATCAAGAAGATGACTGAATACAGGTGCTTTGCTTGCTTTCCTCCAAAAGAGAGAACAAAGACAAAGTAGCTGCTATCCTATTGGGCTGATTGAGAGAGCATAGCAGAAGGGAGTGGGAATGTGACAGACATGCTCTAGTTCGTGGCCTTGAAAGCGAAGTAAAGAAAGTCTACCTTCTAGTCTTTGTTGATGAGATTGATTCCAAATTAAGAGGAAGTTTCATTATACGTCAGGATCTCCACTAACATCATATAATCTGAAGTATTTTGGAGATGCCAACAGCATTTATGAGCCCTGAGCAGTTTCTGGAGATGCCATGGAAGATACATTTCTGCAGTAATGAGAGACAGAAAAAGAACTATGATTATGCTTATATGTGCTGGACAGATTTATGTAAACTTGACACAAACTATAGTCATTCAAGAGGATGAATCCTTGATTGGGAACTGCTTCCATAAGATTGGACTGTGGACCATCCTGTAGAGCATTTTCTTAATTAGTGATTGATTGGGGAGAACCCAGCCCATTGTTAGTGGTGCCACACTGGACTGTCTTACTGCAAGTGGCTTGGCCTCGGTACAAATCAATGGCTAAAGATGGCACGTGTGATTTCTAAATCCTCTTTACGGCAACAACTTCTGCCACTGGACAAGTGAACGACATCTAACTCCGTATGTTTTGCTAACTGTGTTTAATACCAGGCTTCTAAACATTTTAAATAATGAACAACATATGTTTGAATAAAATGTTTAATAAATAAGATTTGTAAATTCCTAAAGTTATAAATATATACTCAGAAAACAGAAACTGACATAGAGATATATGACTAACCACTGAGGTCTTTGCTAACCAGGCTTCTAGACATATATGATAAATGATATTTATAAATTCCGAAGGCCTAAGTCAGGTTAACAGTAACTGACTTGAAAATATATATCTGCCCTCTTTGTCTTTGCCAACCTAGCTTAGCTTTAACTACTTTTAAATGAAGTGATAAAAACAACAACAACATCAAAAACAAAACAAACAAACAGAAACAAAGAAATCCTGATATTATGTAGTGGTACACTTAAAACAGATCAGGAAAGTTCTGAGTCATTTATGGCTTACTGGTCAGTTATCTTTTAAAGGATCAGATTCTTTAATGTGCTCAGAATTAGGCTCATAGTCATGCAAAATACAAATGTAATTCATTTGCAATGACAAGCTATATTTAGCCTCCTGTATATGTTTTCTAGATTAAGCCTGAAGCAAGTAACTAAAAACAAGTAAGGTTTATTAAAATCAGGTATACTTAATAGATTGTGGTCCTCATACTCTTCAGGGGTCTCCTTGATGTGGCATTTAAAACGTTTAATAAAAAACAAAACTTTCTATGATAGACAGAAATGTCAGCTTCTAGAAGCAACATTAAGGTCTCCAAAGAAGACATGGGGCACAGAGGACTCCACCTGGGTTGTAGTAAAGCTAATTACTGGGGAAGGAACTTCCTCATGCTTCGCCTGCCACCAGGGCTCTGCTCAAACTGTAGACATTTTTGGTTTGATTGCCCTGATCTGCCTTGCCAGATTAGGTCAGTTTGTTCAAGTTCAACCATGGGAAAATCACTCAGACCTTCTAGGCCTGGCAGTCAAAGGCCTTTACTGTCCTGTGCAGTAGCTGAAGATGTAATGATGTCTTTTGTGACAGCTGAAGACCTATGACCTCTGTCCCCAATGAAGCCATCACGACAATGGGAGCCTAGAGTAAACATCTAGGTACCAAGTAAGTCTGTCATTTTTATTGATCCATAGGTCATTTGGTTTTTATTTCCTGCTATGATTTATCCTTCATAGATCTCTGGTGATATTGATGGCTAATTGTAACTTCATGTTAACAGTGGCAAGTAATGCATCTCCTTCCCCAAGAGTGCAGCTGCCTGTCAGTTCCTTTCATCTAATAAAATCAGGTCTCACTTCCCAAAAGCTGCTAGGTCTCCAACTGAGAAAGACAGACAAAGATAGTTTGTTTACCTTGCTGATAGACTTTACACTGAATAATTAAACTCACAAAATAAGTTTCAACAACTTTTTTACTATTTTTTTATTTAAGGAAACTAGTTTTGCAATGACAACCACTTATGTCTCTTGACAAATGATTAAATAAAAATAAGTTTGAACCTTTATGTAAGTTTTGAGAACCTAAAACAGTGTTTTAAGGTGTGTAAATGCCAGTTGTAAAGTTCTAAGAAAGTGATTTAAAGTATGTAAAAGCTGAGAGATGTTTCAGACTTCTTTTCTTCCCTATGTTATTGTTATATTCTGTTAGTCAGTGTTCTATTACTATGAATACACAGCATGGTCTTACAAAAAAGGCATTTAATTGGGGCTTGCTTACAGTTTCAAAGGTTTAGTTCTTTATCATTGTGGCAGGAAGTGTGGTGGCATGCAGGCAGACATGGTGCTGGAGTGGTACCTAAGAGTTCTACATTCTGATTGCTGGACAGCATTAAGAGAGACTCTGTGCCAAGCTTGAACTCTTGAAACCTTAAAACCCACCCCCCAACACACTCCTTTCAGCAAGGCCACACCTTCTAAATGTGCCACTCCCTATGAGTGACTATTTTTATTCAAACTACCTATTGTTTTTATTTAAACTACCTACTGGGTTTGAAAGACACTGGTGCCCTAAGGGAGTAAACCTATTAAGAGGTGTTATATTTTGGGAGTAGGTGTGATCTTTACAGATGAAGTGTGTCACTGTGGAGGGGGCTTTGAGTTCTCACTTATGCTCAAGCCATGGCCAATGAAATAAACCACTTCCTGTTGCTTGCTTATCAAGATATAAGGACATTCAGCTCTGGTACCACATCTCCCTGCATGTTGCCTTGCTTCCTGCCATGATGATAATGGACTAAACCTATGAACTGTAAGTGAGCCACCATAATTAATCTTTTTCCTTTATAAGAGTTGTCGTGGTCATAGTGTCTTTTCACTGTAATAGAAACCCTAACTAAGACACTACCACATATACTAAGATTTCCAAAGTTCAGAGTTTTAACATTAATCAATGGAATTCTGATAAACTGTTAATCTAGACCTGGTAAAACACTGACTACATCATAGCCAACAAGCTCAAAATTAAAATTTCCTTTGGGTGTCTTCTAAATATAAAGTTAAAAGTGCTTCTTATGGTGCTAAAAACATCTCTGTTGGGGCTGGAGAGATGGCTCAGCAGTTAAGAGCACTGTCTGCTCTTTCAGAGGTCCTGAGTTCAATTCCCAGCAACCACATGGTGGTTCCCAACCATCTGTAGTGAGATCTGGATCTGGTGCCCTCTTCTGGCCTGCCAGCACTAGAACACTGTATACATAATAAATAAATAAATCTTTAAAAAAAAAAACCATCTCTGTACAATATATGCATCCATTCCTCTGGACAGAGGAGAGAATGTTAATGAACATTAATGCTTTTAACACAGAATCTTTTTTTGACACACCAAGCTTTTACTATGACTCAAAGGCATAAATCTATAGCCTTTTCTACAATGTGGATTTCAGTACAGCTTATAAACAGAGGTAATGCTAATATCTCTAAGCTTTCATCTCCCCAGTGAGTAGACTTGAGTCCACCATTAGTAGGTCAAATGGTCTCCAAATAAGTAGTCCTATCAATTATCAATCAACAGCCTAAGTTTCTGCACTGGCCTATTCCTCAGGGTGGGATATCTATCTATCTATCTATCTATCTATCTATCTATCTATCTATCTATCTATCTATCTATCTATCTATCATCTATCCATCCATCTATCTATCTATCTATCTATCCATCTCCCTGGTCTTGTGACTCCTGCTCACTAACTACAAGGATCAGGATCCTAATGTTTCATAAGTACACCCAAGATAAAACTTTCCCCTAAGTTCCTTAACTTTACCTTCTGTTCCTATTCTGTATCTGTCTAAACAGGTCTCAAATCAACATAAGACTGCAAATGGCTCCAAACTTGCCAGCCCTAGATGTTTCTGATGGAATTTTCAATTGGCCTGAGCCTCTGCATCCTACATTGTTTCAAAGCTGCCTACAATTGACTAGCCCCAGGTGATTCCATAGAAACTGGGCAGAAAGCAAAACTAATGTCTCCCATCATGCATTTCTTTCTCCTTTTGCATCCTCTGACCACCATTCCACCATTCCTGGGCCCTAGCAACAACACCCCAATTTCAGCAGGAAGCAGTTCTAAAAGATATTACATTACCCTTTATCATCAACAAAAAGGTTAAAATGTTAAGGCCTCAAAGAAAACCAGGACAAGTCTCATGCAGTACCTGTGGCTCCTCCCAACACTTCTCACTTAGCTCCCTACCCGAAACCTTTCCCTCCTGGGGGTTGGTCTTCACTTCCTTTAATCCAGTTTCTGGTCCCTGTATAGCCCAGCCATTTTGGCTCATGTTCTCTTGGTCTCTTGTCTCCTGGCTGGCTCCGTTCCTAGATCTCTCCTAGTTTTCTTGACCCTTCTCTTGACTCTCCCTCTCCCTCCACCTCTCTCTCCTTTCATGGCCTGGTTAAGTCTGCTAGCTATGTTCAGTCTGGGTCCTTCCAGATTCATCTGGCTCTGTTCTCCCTAATATTTACAATAAACCTTCTCCTCAACCATACGTAGGAGTGTTATGTCCTCATTTTTTTTTTCATATACTGTCTATACTGTTCTTAGGCATGAAAATGTGTAGAGCTATTGTTGAGAACAATATGATAGTTCCTGAAAAACTTAAAAATAGAACTACATTACCATCCAGCTACCACTGTTTATGTCTAGTGTCGCCAGCAGTTCTCTGTATTAAGAATCTAGTCTCCAACTTGACACCGTTAGGAAGAAGTGGAAAGTTTAGGGAGTATAACGTGGAAAATGGACTCTGGAGGCATGCAGTGGTGGGGAATTTGCTAGGTCTCTTTGTCCCTCTTCCAATGTGGTCACATTGAATAAATATCTCTATGCTCTCAATTGTTAGTTTGACTCTTTTACTTGGATTACTTAGGAGTTGACTGACTCTGACTTGGGACAAATGTTGTAATCCCCAAGTTTGGTAGAAAAATGGTAGCCACAAAGGGACAAAGGCACCTTTTGTGGTTTCTGTCACTCACAATGAGCTGATCCTGGGTGGAAAGTGAATATGAAAGTTCTAAGCAGCAGCTGAAGTCATTTAACTACAAGGACAGCCTTTCGAGTTTAGCAGCATTAACTGCTTTTTGCCTTTCCTTGGTGATGCAGAAAAACAAGTTTGGATTTTAATTTCAATTCTGGAGAAAATCTGACCCTTGTTAAGTCTTTCTGTGATCAGTTCCACCTTATCTCTAATGGGTGCTCTGCCCCCAACTCTGGCGGAGTTCTGTAGGAGGAGGGCCTGCTTGTTCATCCCAGCCTTCCAGAACCAAAATAATCATGCATAAATTGTATTCATTAAAACACTGCTTGGTGAAGTCCCTGTTCCTGTGCTAAGGAAATCCATCCAGATGGGTGAGTGTGTGCCATCCCGGGGCGGACAGTCCTGATATGGAGCACAGGGCCCCTCCAGCTCCTGCTGCAGGGGCTTCTTTGTTCCACACAACCCTGCCTCCCGCAAGCCCACCCTATTGTTTGCGAGGTCCTTGGCCCAGGAACAGTTCCTGCTCCTGCACTGAGGAGATCCACCCAGAGAGTCAGTCACAGCAAAGATTGGACCAAGACTCCAAGACTCTCCTGGCTGCATTTGAAGGAAGAGATGGGCAGGCGCCAATGCAAGAATTCCTCCAACAACCTGAAAGGCAACATGACAACAAGAGAATCCAGGAATCACACAACAAGAAGTCTTGAACACCCTATTCCAGAAGAAGTAGAAGAAATCGACTTTAAATGTAACATGATGAAAATAATAGAGGACCTTAAATAGGTGGTGAAAAACTGCTTTAAACAAACGGAGATAACAAACAAAAAGTAGAATAAATAAATAACTCTCTCAAAGATAACCAAGAAAAAGCAATCAAACAGGTAAAATGGAAACAGTTCAAGACTTGAAAAATGAAATGGAGGCAAGGAAGAAACCACAAACTGAGGGAAGGCTGGATATGGAAAATCTGGGTAAATGAACAGGAACTACCGAGACAAGTATAACCAGCAGAATACAAGAGATAGAAGAAAGAAACTCAGATGCTGAAGATACTATAGATGAAATAAACTCATTGATTAAAGAAAATAACAAACCCAACAAATTCTTAACACAAAACATCCAGGAAATCTGGGACACCATGAAAAGACCAAACCTAAGAATCCTAAGAATAATGGGAGTAGAAGAAAAAGAAGAATTACAGCTCAAAGGCTCAGAAAATATATTCAACAAAATTACAGAAGAAAACTTTCCCAACCTAAAGAAGGATATTCCTATGAAGGTACAAGAAGCATACAGAACAACAAATAGACTAGATAAAAAAAAACCCACTAGCCATATAATAATCAAAATACAAAACATACAAAATAAAGAAAGAATATTAAGAGCTACAAAGGAAAAAGGTCAAGTAACATATAAAGGGAAACCTATCAGAATTACACCTACTTCTCAATGGAAACCATGAAAGCCAAAAGGTCTTGGATAGATGTGCTGCAGACACTAAGAGACCATGGATGCAAGCCCAGACTACTATAGCCAGCAAAGCTTGCATTTACCACCAATGGAGACAACAAGAAATTCCAGGACAAAAACAGATTTAAACAATACATAGTCACAAACCCAGCCTTACAGAAAATACTAGAAGGAAAACCACAAACCAAGGAAGCCAACAACACCCATAATAACACAGGCATTTGACAACTCTCCACCAGCACAACTCAAAGAAGGGAAACACACAAACACTACCACCAAAAAAATAACCAGAGTCAACAACCACTGGTCATTAATATCACTTAATATCAATAGACTCAATTCACCTATAAAAAGGCACAGGTTAAGACAATGGATACAAAAACAGGATCCAACATTCTGCTCTTTACAAAAAACAAAACTCAACCTCAAAGACAGACACTACCTCAGAAGAGATGGAGAAGGATACTTTATACTCATAACAGGAACATTTCATCAGGAGGAAGTCTCAATCCTGAATATCTATGCTCCTAATATAAAAGCACCCACATATGTAAAAGAAACATTACTAGAACTCAAAGCATACATCAAACCACACACTCTAATAGTAGATTTCAACATTCCTCTCTCACCAATGGACAGGTCAACCAGACAGAAACTTAACAGAAATATAAGAGAACTAACAGATGCAATGAACCAAATGGACTTAACAGACATCTATAGAACATTCCATCCAAACAGAAAAGAATATTCCTTCTTCACAGCATCTCATGAAACCTTCTCAAAAATTGATCACATAATTGGTAACAAAGAAAACTTGCACAGATACAGAAAAATGTAGTAACCACCTGTGTACTATCAGATCACCATGGAATAAAGTTAGAATTCAACAACAATTCTACCCCCAGAAAGCCTACAAACTCATGGAAACTGAACAGCCAACTACTGAACCACCCTGGGTCAAGGAAGAAATAAAGAAATTGAAATCTTCTTTGAATTCAACGAAAATAAAGGCACAACATAGCCAAACCTATGGGACACTATGAAAGCAGTGCTAAAAGGAAAGTTCATAGCACTAAGTGCCCACATAAAGAAAATGGAGAAAGCATACATTGGAGACTTAACAGCACATCTGAAAGCTCTAGAAAAAAAAAGAAGCAGACTCACTCAGGAGGAGTAGAAGACTGGAAATAATCAAACTGAGGGCTGAAATCAAAAAAATAGAGACACAGAAAACAATCCAAAGGACCAATGAAACAAAAAATTGGTTCTTGGAGAAAATCAACAAGATCGACAAACCCCTATCCAAACTAATCAAAAGGCAGAGAGAAAACACGTAAATTAACAAGATCAGAAATAAAAAGGGGGACATAACCACAGACACAGAGGAAATTCGGAGAATCATTAAATCTTACTACAAAAGCTTATATGCCACAAAGTTGGAAGATGTACAAGAAATGGACTTGTTTTTAGATAAGTACCATTTACCAAAGTTAAATCAAGACCAGGTGAACAATCTAAATAGACCTGTAAATCGCAAGGAATTAGAAGCTGTTATCGAAAACCTCCATACCAAAAAAAGCTCAGGACCAGAAGGTTTCAAAGCAGAATTCTACCAGAACTTCCAAGAAGAGCTAATACCTATACTCCTTACTGTGTTTCACAAAATAGAAACAGAAGAGTCATTGCCAAACTCCTTTTATGAAGCTACAGTTACCCTGATACCAAAACCACACAAAGATTCAACCAAGAAAGAGAATTAAAGACCAATCTCACTCATGAACATCGATGAAAATATTCTCAATAAAATACAGGCAAACCAAATCCAAGAACATATCAAAAAATATCCATTATGATCAAATAGGCTTCATGCCAGAGATGCAGAGCTGGTTCAACATAAGAAAATCTATCAATGTATTCCATCATATAAATAAACTAAAAGAAAAAATGATCATTTCATTAGATGTGGAAAAAGCATTTGACAAAATTCAACACCCCTTTATGATAAAGGCCTTGGAGAGATTAGGGATATAATGTTCATACCTAAATATAATAAAAGCAATATACAGCAAGCCAACAGCTAACATCAAATTAAATGGAGAGAAACTTAAAACCATTCCACTAAAATCAGGAACAAGACAAGGCTGTCCACTCTCTCCATACCTCTTCAAAATAGTGCTTGAAGTATTAGCAATAACAATAAGACAACATAAAGAGATCAAGGGGATTTGAATTGGAAAGGAAGAAGTCAAACTTTCTTTATTTACAGATGATATGATAGTGTACATAAACGACCCCAAAAACTCTACCAGAGAACTCCTACAGCTGATAAGCACCTTTAGTACTGTGGCAGGATACAAGATCAACTCCAAAAAAATCAGTAGCCCTCCTATACACAAAGAACAAAAAAGCAGAGAGGGAAATCAGAGAAACATCACCTTTCATGATAGCCACAAATAGCATAAAGTATCTTGGGGTAACTATAACCTAAGAAGTGAGAGATCTATTTGACAAGAACTTTAAAGCTTTGAAGAAAGAAATTGAAGAGGATACCAGAAAATGGAAGGATCTCCCATGCTCTTGGATTGGGAGGATCAACATAGTAAAAATGGCAATTCTACCAAAGCAATCTATAGATTCAATGCAATCCCCATCAAAATCCCAAAAAAATTCTTCACAGACCTTGAGAGAACAATAATCATCTTTATATGTAAAAACAAAAAACCCAGGATAGCCAAAACAATCCTATTCAATAAAAGTACTTCCGGAGGCATTACCATCCCTGACTTCAAACTCTGTTACAGAGCTACAGTAATGAAAACAGCTTGGTATTGGCACAAAAACAGGGATGTTGACCAATGGAATTGAATCGAAGACCCGGATCTTAATCCACAAACCTATGAACACCTGATTTTTGACAAAAGAACTAAAATTATACAATGGAAGAAAGAAAGCATCTTTAACAAATGGTGCTGACATAACTGGATGAAAACCTGAAGAAGAATGAAAATAGATCCATTTCTATCACCAGGCACAAAACTCAAGTCCAAATGGTTTAAAGACCTTAATATAAATCTGACTACATTGAACCTAATAGAAGAGAAAGTGGGAAGTAGTCTGCAGCACATAGGCACAGGAGACCACTTCCTACATATAACCCCAGTAGCACAGACAATAAGAGCAACAATGAATAAATGGGACCTCCTGAAACTGAGAAGCTTCTGTAATGCACAGAACACTGTTATTAAGACAAAAAGGCAACCTACTGAATGGGATAAGATATTCACCAACCCCACATCAGACAAAGGTATGATCTTCACAATATATAAAGAACTCAAGAAACTAGACATTAAAATTCTAATTAACCCAATTTAAAAAAATGGGGTACTGAACTAAACAGAAAATTCTCAACATGCTTCTCTCTCTTTCCTTTTCCCAGCATTCAGTTCCATCTTCCCTGACTACCTAAGGTCTGCCCTAACAACAGGCCAAGACAGTTTTTTTTATTCATTAGTGGTAATTACAGCACACAGAGGATATTCCCACACCAGAATTCCACTGCTTGTGTATAGTCCACACCAATTTTAAGAAGAGGTTGACTGATCTGCCTACCACCTGGAATGACCTACCCTTGGATTCTGTTCCTCCAAGACCCATTCTGCCACACAAATCCTCTGACCTCATCATCTTCCCTAAGAGCAGCCTTTCCTACCAATTTCAGCAAACTTCATAGGCTCAGATACAGTACACACCAACTGAACACATACAGATCACAGTAATCAGAAGAAAAACAGGCCACATCAGTCAGAACAGAGACTCCTGGTGCACACAAGGCCAATCTAACCACCATAAGGTCAGCTCCCAACTTAGAAATATTCTACTAGATCAGAGGCCATACAATCCACTAGAAATATAGGCCAAAAAGATCAGAAGACCAAAAAAGGGACCAGAAACCAAGGAAAAAATATCCATCCAACAAAAACATACTCAGAAATCAGAAACCAGACCTAAAATCATTCCAAAACCAGATACTTAAATGACAGTGTATGAATAAAATCAGCAACAGCCAGGGCAATATTGTACCACCAAGTTGAAGCTACCATACAACAGCAAAACTTGAATATTTTAACGCAGCCGAATCAGAAGAAAATGACTTTTAAAACATCTTTATGAAGATAATAGAGGTTCCTAAAAAAGAAATGAGGAAAACAAAATTGAAAGAAATGGAGGAAATCAATAAATCCCTTAAATAATGTCAAGAAAACCAATTTAAAAAACAGTTGAAAGAAATTATTCAAGACACAAAAATTGAAATAGAAGAAATAAAACACAGAATGAGGGAATCCTGAAAATGGAAAATCTGAGTAAGAAACAGGAACTACAGATGTAAGCATTGCCAACAGAATTCTACAGATGGAAGACAGAATTGCAGGTGTTGAAGATAGAATAGAAGAAATAGACTCATTGGTCAAAGAAAATGTTAAATCTAAAAAAAAAAAAACCTTCTAGCACAAAATATCCAGAAAATTTGGGACACAATGAAATAACAAATCTAAGAATAATAGAAATAGAAATAGAAGAAGGAGAATCCTACTCAAAAACCCAAAGAATGTATTTAACAAAATCATCTAAGAAAATTTTCTTAACTTAAAAAAGGACCTGCCTATAAAGGTACAAGAAATTTAAATAATACCACATAGACGAGCCAAGAGAATTCCTTTGGGATCTATTTGTTTCTGTTTGTTCTAGACTTTTAGGATGTGCTAAATTCTTTATGCAGGCACTTAGTGCTATGAACTTTCCTCATAGCACTACTTCCATGTGTCCCATAACTTTGGGTATGCTTTGCATTCATTTTCTTGGGATTTTAAGAAGTCTATAATATCTTTTTTTTCTTGACATAACAGTCATTCAGTAGAGAGCAGTTCAATTTCAATGAGTTTCTAGACTTTCTGTTGAAATACAGCTTTCATACTTGGTGGTCTGATAGGGTACAGGAGGCATTTTAATATTCTTGTATTTGTTGAGACTTGCTTTGTGACCAAATATGTGATCAGTTTTGGAGAAGATTCCATGAGGTGCTGAAAAGAAAGCATATTCTTTTGTGTTTTTTTGGTGAAATGTTCTGTAGAAATCTGTTAGGTTCATTTGAGTCATAATATCTACTATCTCCATTATTTCTCTGTTTAGTTTCTGTCTGAAAGACCTGTCCATTGCTGAGAATGGGGTATTGAAGTCTCCCACTATTAATCTGTGGGTTTCAATGTCTAATTTAAGCTTTAGTAATATTTCTTTTGCAAATGTGGGTACCCTTGCACTTGGAGTACAGATGTTCAGAATTGAGACATCATCTTGGTGGGTTTGTCCTTTGATGCATATTAAGTGTCCTCTATCTCTTTTGATTAATTTTGGATTGAAGCCCATTTTGTTGGGCATTAGAATAACTATATCACCTTGCTTCTTAGGTCTATTTGTTTGGAAAAACATTTTCCAACCTTCAGTCTGAGGTAATGTCTATCCTTGATGTTGAGATGTGTTTATTATATATAACAGAAGGCTAGATCCTATTTTCATATCCATTCTGTTAATATTTATTTTTAATGGAGAACTGAGTTCATTTATATTGAGAGACATCAATGACCAATGATTGTTATTTCTCATTAGATTGGTGTTTTGGTTGTTGTTGATAGAGTTAGTAGTTTATGTGTGATTTTGTATATATGTGTGTATGTATGTGTATGTGTCTGTCTGTCTGTGTTTCCATTCTTTGGGTTTTGCTGGTGTGAGATTATTTATTTCCTGTGTTCTCATGGTGTATTTAACTTCCTGGCGTTGGAGTTTTCCTTCTAGTACCTTCTGTGGTTAGATATTGTGTTAATTTGACTTTGTTATAAAATATCTTCTTTTATTCCTCTATGATGATTGAAAGTTTTGCTGCTAGCATCTGTGATCTTTTAGAGTCTGCAAGATATCAGTCAAGGGACTTCTGGCTTTTAGGGTCTCCGTCAATAAGTGGGTGTGATTCTAGTAGATCTGCTTTCATGTTTCCTGCCCTTTTTTTCTTGCAACTTTTAATATTATTTCTTTGTTCTGTATGTTTAGTGCTTTGATTATTATGTAGTAAACATACCAACCCCACCAACTTCACACCTTCTAATATTTCCAATCCCAATTAATTTATGGGACTCAATTACATTCAAACTACCACAAAAGGATATCCAAATTAACAAAATCAGGAATGAAAGGGCAGATATAAGAACAGTCACTGAGGAAATACAAAGAATCATTAGGTCATACTTCAAAAATCCATACACAAAAATTTGAAAATCTAAAAGAAATGGACAAATTTTTTGACAGATACCACATACCAAGATGAATCAAGATCAGATAAACAATTCAAATAGATTCGTAGTCCCTAAGGAAATAGAAGCAGTCATTAAAATCTCCCAATCAGACAAAAAAAAAAAAGCTCCAGGGCTAGGCAATTTTAACACAGAATTCTACAAGATTTTCAAAGAAGATCTAATATCAATACTCTTCAAATTATTTCACAAAACTGAAACAGAAAAAACATTGCTAAATTATTTTTATGAGATCATAGTCACCTTGATACCCAAACCACACAAAGACTCAACAAAGAAGAATTACAGACATATTTCCATTATAAACACTGATGCAAAAATATACAATAAAATACTGGCTAACTGAATCCAAGACTACATCAAAAAGATCATTCACCATGACCAAGTGGACTTCATCTCAGAGATGCAGGAATGGTTCAACATATGAATATCTGTCAATGTAATCCACCATATAAACAAACTGAAAGAAAAAAAACACGACATGATCTTCTCACTAGATGCTGAAAACGCCTTTCACAAAATCCAACACCCTTTCATGATAAAAGTCTTGGAGAGATCGGGTATACAATGGACATGCATAAACATAATGAAGGAAATATACAGCAAGTCAATAGTCTATATCAAATTAGATGGAGAGAAATTCAAAGTAATTTATACCTATTTTTTCCCTTGGGCCACCAACTAGTTCCCAAATTACAACATGAAGTCTTCTTATTAGTTATGAATGATTGGTCTAGCTTAGGATAATTTCTGGCTAGTTCTTTTAATTTAAATTAATCTTTCTCTTTATCTACTTTTGGCCTTGTTTTTTATTTTTTATCTTTTTTATTCTTTCTTTCCATATATCTTACTTTCACTGCTTCTTGTATCTATCCCCAGGTGTGTTTCTCTTTCTCCCTTATTCTCCCATCTTCCTTCTAATCTCATTCCTTTGTCTTCTAGATTTCTCCTCCTATTTATTCTCTTTGCCTGCCTACTCTGCCTATCCTTTCTCTGCCTAGCTCCTGGCCATTCGCTTCTTTATTAGACTAATAGAGTGCCTTAGGCAGGCAAGGTGAAACAAAAGCAATACATCTTTAAATAATTAAACACGCATCCTTACATTTTTAAACAAATGAAACACACCTTTACACAGTTAAAGTAATGTACCTCAGCATAAACAAATGTTACGCATCTTTGTATAGTTAAAATAATATCTCACAATAGCGATTCCACTAAAATCAGGTACAAGACAAGACTGTTCACTCTCTCCATATCTATTCAACATATTACTTGAAGTTCTAGATAGAGCAATAAGACAACTAAAGGAGAACAAGGATAGAGAAATTGGAAAGGAAGAAGTCAAATTATAACTATTTTCAGATGATATGACCCTGAAAATTCTACCAGGGACCTACAGTTGATAAGCACCTTTAGTGAAGTGGCAGGATACAAGACTGACTCAAAAAAATCAGTAACCCTCCTTTATACAGATGATAAATGGGCTGAGAATGAAATCAGGGAAATGACGCCTCTCATAATAGCCACAAAATATCTTGGGGTAGCTCTAACCAAACAAGTAAAATACAAATATGACAAAACCTTCAAATCTTTGAAGAAATAAACTGGAGACAATATCAGAAGACGGAATGATCTCCCATGCTCATGAATTGGCAGAATTGGCATAATAAAAATAGTCCTTTTACCAGAATCAATCTACAGATTCAGTGCAATCTCCATCAAAAATTCATTGCAATTATTTACAGAGCTTGAAAGAACAATACACCACCTCATATGGAAAAATAAAATTCCCAGAATAGCTAAAATGATCCTGTATAATAAAAGAACTTCTGGAGGTATCAACATCCCTGATTACAAGCTCTACTACATAACTATAATTCAAAAAATAAAAGCATGATATTGCAATAAAAACATACAAGTGTATCAATGGGATCAAATCAAAGACTCAGACATAAATTCACACACTGATAGACACCTAACTTTTGATGAAGAAGACAGAAATATACAATGGAAAAAAGAAAGCATCTTCAACAAATGGTGCTGGCAAAACTTGATGTCAGCATTTAGAATAATTCAAATAGATACATATCTATCACCATGCACAAAACACAAGTCCAAATGTATCAAAAATCTCAACAAAAATCCAGATATACTGAATTCAAAAGCAGAGAAAGTGAAAACTTGTCTTGAATGCATTGGCACAGGAGACAACTTCCCGAACAGAATACAAATAGCACAGACATTGAGATAGAAAATTAATAAATGGGGCTTCATAAAACAGAAAAGCTTTTGTAAGGCAAAGGACACCGTCAATAGAACAAAACGACAGCCTACAGAATGGGAAAAGATGTTCACCAATACCAGCTCTGACACAGGGATGATTTCCAAAATATATAAAGAACTTAAGAAATTAGACATTAACAAACCGAATAATTTCAATTAAAAATGCAGTGCAGATATAAACAGAATTCTCAACAGAAGACTCTCAAATGGCTGAGAAACACTTAAAGAAACATTCAATATCCTTAGCCATCAGGGAAATGCAAATCAAAGCAACTCTGAGATTCCATCTAAATCTATGGCTAAGGTCAAAAATACAAGAGACAGCTCATGCTGGTGAGGATGTGGAGCAAGGGGAATATTCTTCCATTGCTGGTGGGAGTACAAACTTATACAGTCACAACGGACATCAATATAGCAGTTTCTCAGGAAATTGGGAATCATCCTAACTCAAGACCCAGCTATACCACTCTTGGGCATACACTCAAAGAATGCTCAATACTACCACAAGGACATTTGCTAAACTATGTTCATAGCATCTTTAATAGCCAGAACCTGGAAACAACCTAGATGTCCCTCAACTGAAGAATTGATAAAGAAGATGTGGTACATTTACAAAATGGACAATTATTTCACCATTAAAAATAATAGCATCATGGAAGTTTCTGACAAATGGATGGAACTAGAAAAAAAACAGTCTGAGTGAGGCAACCCATACACAGAAAGACAAACATGGTATATATTAACTTATAAGTGGATATTCGTTGTATATAAAGTGTAACTATGCTTCAATCCCCAGACCCAGAGAAGCTATATAACAAAAAGGGTTTAAGAGGAGAATGCATAGATTTTCTTGGGGTGGGGAATTAGAAGAGATCTCATGGGTAGACTGGAGGCAGGTGGGGATGGGAACATGATGGATCAGGTTGCAGGGTGCATGGAGGGGAAGAGGACCAAAAGATGATTGGAAAGGTGGGAATTTCAGAGTCAGGTAGGAACCTGGTACACACAAAACTCCTAGGAGTCTATGAGAATGACATCAGCTAAGACTCCTAGCAATAGTGGATATGACCTTCTCCATTGATAAGGCAAGACTTACAGTGGAGATATTGGTACACCAACTTTTACTAAGACCTAGAATAACTGACAGGCCGTTTTTAGAGGCAGGAAAAAATGTCAAAAATATACTACCCTGTTTTGGCAAGGTTTGGCAGTCTTTTTTCTTGTATCCTGCTTATCCTCTTTGAACACTGTGCACTTTGTCAGTGGTTTAGGCATGGACAGTTCCTTGCCCAAAGACCAGTTGTGCCAAGAAGAAAACAAGCTTCAAGTAGAGTGTCTTCGGTACTCAACATTCTGTAATATATTGGTGCTGCCAGGAGTAATCATGTCTCACATCAATAGAACCCTAAGTTATTTAAATGCCATCCATCTCTACAGATCTTCAAAGTGGTAGAGGATTACCTATCTATGCAGAACACAATCTCTGTGTATATAAAGAAACTCATTAGTCTGAGTATAAGTATGATAAGCATGGATGACTATTGACCTATAATTTTATACCTATGTAACTTAAAAACTTCATATCAGAATATTAAAAAGTCTTTAAACAACTGTGCAGTGAATAAGAACAATGACCTCAAAATATACACAATGTATAAGTATCTTGATCAAAGGTAGAAATATATAATGCAATATGGTAAATATATCCTAAAATTGTGTCAATATACAAAATGTCTTAAACAGATAAAGAAACATGCATGCATACAATCTGACAAAATAACTTTGGATAGGTGTATGAATATTGTATACAGAATTAGGAGCATATTTAAAAAACAAATGTAACTTTAACTTGAATCAATATACAAGAATCTATACCAATGTATATTTTCCATAAATAATAGTTCACAAGTATTCACTCTATTACTCACTATTATTATTGTGAGTAAGCTCACACTAATCTACCAATTGTTCCATTCATTTTCCATTTTTAAGGATATCTCTGGGCCTACATAATTTTCACCCCAACCCCCAACCCTATATGAGCAATAATCAGCCACTAATTGATGTCCATAACACTGAGGACAAACTTTTTTGGGGAAAGGGGATATCATCTTCTAGAATTACTTCCAGTTGTCATGAGGACGATGTTCTATCTATGAGATCCTGTAAAATTAGAATTATGGTAAGTTTCAATATTACTATCTGGTATAATTTTAAATGGTCGCTGAGTAGTTGATAGGGTTTTTCGGAAGTCCTTATTTGGAGTACTGGCTAGAATGTTGTAAGAAGGGACACCATTTCAGCTAACCAAGTTGGAACAACCTTGAGCAGCTGGTACCCAAAACTGGTCTTAAAATAGCACTATCAGCATCATGGCATCATATCAACCAGGTGGAGTCATAGTTGTAGGGCCCCATCTTCTTCCTGAAAATTTCAGACTACTTCAGGAAAATTTACTGTGCACTGTAAAAAACTTAAACATTATTTATATAGACATATATTCAATGAAGGTTACAATAGAGACAAAAATAGATATGGAAAAGAGACAAAAATAGGTATGGAGAAAAGTAAAAGTTTTCGTAAATACTTCCTTTTCCATACTAGGTGGCTCCTGACATGAGATAGAAACTTTGAATTTTTCTTTTAACAACATGTTTGGATTTATAAAAGGATAGCCATTGTTCAACTCCAAACCCAGATTTGATTTTTAGTTGATTTTATAACTCCATAGGAATATATATATGAATATATATTTATAAATATATATATGAACTTTTACCGTCAGATGACATGCCCTCTGATCCTTTCTGGATAGTTATTTTTCATCTTTAGGCATCTAAATGTCCAGGGTCTCTTAACCTTTTGAAGATGAGTATTTTCCTGCAGAGACAAGAACAGAACCCTGTTCCAACCCTTGCGAAGTTACCTTAACACCTGTATGGTTGTCACCAATATGAATGAGCTGTCATTTCTCAAGAGACTTCTCTTTTTCAAATTGAATCATTATGAATTTTATGATATCCATAACTTTTCTTCTCCTGTGGAAACAATAGCAAAACCCCTTCACCAGCAAGCCAAATCTTTTGGTTTCCATTGTCAGGTCAACACATCCTTGAAATACACTGGTGGATTTAATTAAGATGTCTTTTCTGTTATCCAATGTCTCTCTGTTGCTGTTGTTCCTTTCTCATTGGTGTTAATAAAGCATCATGCAATCTATTTTGGGGGGTATTTTTCATTCCTTTTTGTGTGTTGAACATGTCCTTTATAGTTCACTTTGATCTTTCTATAACTGCCTGACCTGTAGGATTGTGTGTTATACCTAGAATATGTTTAATATTATAATAAGCAAAAAACTGTTTTATTTTCTTAGAGACATATGTTGGGCCATTGTCTGTCTTTATTTATATAGGTATACCCATGAAGGCCATAACTTCAAATAAATGCATGATTACTGAATCAGCCTCATCTGTGCTCAAGGCAGTTGCCCATTGAAAACCTGAATACATGTCTATGATGTGGTGCACATATTTTAATTTTCCAAATTCTGTAAAGTGGAACACATCCATCTGACAGATTTCATTCCTTTGAATATCCTTTCAGTCACTTCCTGCAGATAATGGAATTTGGTTATAGAAAGAACAAGTAGGATGTCTCTATATAATCTCCTTAGCTTGCTGCCATGTATTAGAAAAGTCTTTCTTTATAGTTTTCCTCTTGATGTGATGCTTCTTATGAAATTTGGAGGCCTTCAACAAACTTCCAATCAATAATTGGTCAGTTAATGCATTACCTTGTGCTAGAGGTATGGTCAATTTCTGCATTACCTTGTACAGACCAGTATGGGATCAGATACGTGTTATGTTTATGGGACAAAGACTATTCCTAATTATATCTTGAACCTAAATGAATAATGAAGTCAATTCTGTATCATCTGGTATAAATTCAGCAGTTTCAATATGTACAACAACTCTTTCTGCATATTGTGAACAGTTACTATATTGATAGGGTCTTTAATATCCCTTATACCATGAAAATAGCATATAGTTCTGCCTTTTGGACAGAATTATGAGGTCTTTGTTTCACCTTACTTAATTTTTCTGATTTGTAACCTGCCTTCCCTGATTTATTCGCATCAGTATCAAATGTACAGAATCCAGCTATTGGAGCATCACATACAATTCAAGGAAGAAACCAAGAAATTCTCTTTGTAAGGTTAAGTCTATCACTTTTGGGAAAAATTGCTATTAATTTCTCCCAAAAAAATTAGCACAAGCTATTTGCCATGCTTCATTGTCTTCCCATAACTTTTTTTATTTCATCAGTAGTGAAAAGAACTATAATCTCTGCTGAGTCTATACCTGCTAATTGACAAAGTCTCAATTTACCCTTTATAATTAATTCAGAGACTTTTTCCATATAAGTTTTTATTTTTTTCTTGGTTTATGTAGTAAAAAGATTCATTCTAAGATAATATTTTTCCTCTGCATGTAGGGGAAATTCTGGAAGCCAATATGACTAGAATGCAATTAGGATTTGGATCTACCCTATCAATATGAGCCTCATGTAATTTCTCTTCAACAACAGCCATTAATTCTTTCTCAGATTCAGCTGTTAATTCCTTGGGACTATTTAAGTCTTTGTCAACATCTAAGGTTCTGTTTAAATGAATTGTTAGATTAGGTGTTATCCCAATTGCTAATTGTAAACTGGAAATATCTCCTAACAGTCTTTGAAAGTCATAAAGAGTTCACAATTGGTGTCTTCTAATTTGTGCCTTTTGTGATCTAATTTTCTGTAAACCTATTTTATAACCTAGGTAATTGACAGAATCTCGTTTCTGTATTGTTTCAGGAGCAATTTGTAACATTCTTTCTAAAGTATCTGCATTTGAATCAGATAACAAAATATCGTCCATGTGATGGTAAATTATAGACTTAGGAAATTGCTTGCATATTATTTCCAAGGGTTGATTTACAAAGTATTGGCAGCAGGGTCCACTGGTATCTCCTAGTACGCTGAGAATTATTACAAATAGGCACTGTGAAGGCAAATTTTTCTCCGTACTTTTCTTGTAAAGGTATAGTGAAGAAATAATCTTTTAAATCAATAACCATGAGAGGCCATTCTTTTGGTAACAGAGTAGGCAGAGGAATTCCAGATTGTAGAGGGCCCATAGGTTGAATTACAATGTTGACAGCTCTTAGATATGTCACCATTCTCCATTTACCAGATTTCTTTATTAAAAAAATAAAGGAGAACCCCAAGGGCTGGTTCATTCCTCAATATGTTGAGCATCTAGTTGTTCCTGTAACAGCTCTTCTAAGGTCTGCAGTTTGTCTTCTGTTAAAAGCCCATATTGTTTAGCCCATATTGATTTCTCCGTTAACCATTCTAAAGGCAGGACTGTTAGTATGTCTGAAGGTTTGCTAGTTGTTTTGTGTTCTTGTACAACCTGAATGGCTGGTGGACTTAGTTTGTAATACCTTATTGTATCCTTCTCAGAAACATGAGTCTTTGGGATTGCAGGAATGTTAATCTGAGTACTCCATTGCTGGAACAGGTCATAACCTCATAAATTCACTGCAATATTAGCTACATATGGCCTCAGTCTTTCTTTCTGTTCTTCTCACCCTATGCATTCAACCCATCTTGTGCTTTATTTCACTTGAGATAGAGTTCCAATTCCTAGGAATTAAACATCTGCCTCTTGAAGAGGCCAATTCAGATGCCAAGATTCTGAGGTATTGATACTCACATCTGCACCTGTGTCTACTAATCCCTCTATTACAGTGTTATTTATACACACTATTAGCTTTGGTCTTTGATTATTTATAGAAGTCTGCCAAAATAAATATTTCCTATTTCTTACTAGAGTTTTTGATTTGTTCTCCATGACTATTCCATTATCCAGAACAATATGTTTTTTTTCAGTAGGCAGTGAATTCAAATTTCCTGGTGAGACAAGTTCTCCACAGTGATTGGGAATGACTGGACCACATTTGACATGGGAGCCTGCAAGAGGTCCTGCAAAGAGTTTTCTGATGGTATTGGGTTGCCTTGTTTGTCTTTTGTTCACCTACATTCATTGATCCAGTGTTGGCTTTTGCCACACCTCCTACATATTTCAAATGGCTGAGAGTGCCTATTCTTGCCATTTCCAGAACCAACATTATTCCTAGGAATTCCTTGTCTACAATCCCTTTTCAGATATCCTATTCTACCACAATTTAAACTTTTGGCATTTTGGTGTACCCTCATACCATTGGAAATTGTTTCTCCTATCCAATTCTCAGTACTATAGTCAAATGTCTCAGCATTCATTGCATGCAAGATCCATTTATCTATTGGTGCTGATCTGTCTTTAAAGTCCCAAGAAACTTTATGCATTCTAAGTTGCCATTTTCAAAAGCTAGAGATTCAATAAGTACATATCTAGCTTCTGGGTCTGTTACTCCTACTTGTACAGCCTTAGTTAAATCTTTGTAAAAAGTCACTGAAAGGTTCTTTTGGCCCTGTTTAACCCTAATATATGATTCAATTCACTTTCCTATTTCTAAATCCTGTTCCAAGCATTTAAAGCTCTTGTGTTACATAAAGACAAGGTGTTCATCACAGAGAGCCTGGTCCTGAGGATCAGAGTAATGACTCTCACCAAGAATTTGATTTTGGGAAGCCTCAAATCCTTTTGTTTTTCTATGATGTTAAAAAATTTTTGCCTCTTCTCACAAATAGCATTTCCAAAGCACCTGGGGTCCATTTTCTTGGACTGCTGAAACTAATTGAAGTCAATCATGTGGGGCATTGTATTGCTTGAAGACCATGTTTTCACTATTTCCCTAACAAATGATGAATGCAGGCCATAAGATACTATCATTTCCTTAATTTCTTTTAGATTACTCATACCAATAGGTTGCCATGACTTCCTTAGTGTATTTGGTGCCAGATGGCTTCTCCAAGGATATTATTGGATAGGCAGCTAAAAGTCTGTTTAAGTCATCCCAGACTCCAGCATATTCTGATGAGACTAAATCCTGTCCTTGTACCTTTTCTTCCTGCTCATCAGTTTTGATAAATTCCTCAATCTTTTCAAATCTTTTTATCAGTGCCTTTTGTAAAGTCTGAATCTCCTGTCCAGTGTTCTGTTCTAATGTCCTCATTGTAGATTCCAAAGTATGAAACTTGTACAGTAAAGATACTATTTTGGGAACACAGCTTGCTCCAATACTGAGGGGACTTAAGAGGTGAGTGAATAGCCACACGGTGGGAATCCCCACTCTCTAGAACCTCCCCAGTGAGAAAAAACCCCAGGTTCTTCCCCCAAATCCTTCATGTTATCTAGCCAGCCAGGTGAGAGTTTTCTGCAGCTAGGATTCCTCCAAACCCAAACCCATCCAGCTGCAATCCAAACTACTAGCCACATCCCACACCCAAACCTCCCTATCCTCCTGCAGCCTCGGAGGAACTCTGAAACACAGCTTTCTCCAATATTGAAGCTACTTAAGAAGGCCTAAGAGCTTGATACAACACTGAGGGGATTCAAAGAGAGCACCAAGAAATCAAACCAGGAGAGAAGACCAAGAGACCAGGTATATAGAGACCTCAGAGCCTTTCTGAGACAGACATTGACATTACAGAATAGACCAAGAAATACTCCCAAACACTCAAACAGCCACAGCAAGGATTTGGACCAAGATGCAAAGACACTGTTGGCCTCATTTGAAGGAAGAGATGGGTAGGCTCCAATTCCATAATTCATTCAACAACCTAAAAAACAACGTGGTAACACCAGAACCCAGCAGTCACACAACAGGAAGACTTGATCATTCAAACCAAGAAGAAGTAGAAGAAAAGGACTTTAAACATAACTTTATGAAAATGATTGAGACCTTTAAAGAGGAAGTGAAAAAACCCCTTAATGAAATGGAGGAGAAGACAAAAAATTGGAAGGAATTAATAAATCCCTCAAAGAAACCCAAGAAAATCAAGAAAAAGCAATCCAACAGGTGAAGGAAACAGTTCAAGACTTGAAGACTGAAATAGAGGTAATAAAGAAAACAAAATCCAAGGGAATTCTGGATATGAAAAATCTGGGTAAACAAACAGGAGCTACAAAGACAAGTATAGAATACAAGAGATAAAAGAATCTCAGGCACTGAAGATACAATAGAGGAAATAGTCACATTGGTAAAAAAAAAAAAATCATTAAATCCAACAAATTCTTAACACTAAATATCCAGAAAATCTGGGACACCATGAAAAGACCAATAAATAATAGAACTTAAAAGACCAAAAGAATAATAAGAGTAGAAGAGGGAGAAGAACTCTAACTCAAAGGCACAGAAAATATAGTCAATGAAATTATAGAAGAAAATTTCCCTACCTAAAGAAGTATATTCCTATGAAGGTACAAGAAGCTTACAGAACACCAAATAGACTGGATAAAAAAAAACTCCTCATCATATAATAATAAAAACATAAAATGTACAGAATAAAGAAAGAATATTAAGAATTGCAAAGGAAAAAAGTTAAGTAACATATATGGGTAAACCTATCAGAATTATACCTGACTTCTCAATGGAAACCATGAAAGCCAGAAGGTTCTGGATAGATGTGCTACAGACACTAAGAAACCGTGGATGCATGCCCAGACTACTAAATCCAGCAAAGCACCCACAAAACAGACATCTGATAACCCCCTACCAGCATAACCCAAAGAAGGGAAACACACAAACACTACTACTGAAAAATAACCAGAATTAACAGCCACTGATCATTAATATTGCTTAATATCAATGGACTCAATTCACCTACAAAAAGACTCAGGCTAAGAGAATGGATACAAAAATAGGATACAGCCTTCTGCTGTATACAAGAAACACACCTCAAACTCAAAGACAGACACTACCTCAGACTAAAGGGCTGGGAAAAGTTTTTCTAATCAAATGGACCTAAGAAACAAGTAGGTGTAGCTATCCTAATATCTAACAAAATTGATTTCAAACTAAAATCAATCAGAAGAAATGGAGATGGACATTTCATACTCATAACAGGAACAATTCACCAAGATTCATTCTCAATCCTGAACATCTGTGCCCCTAATACAAGAGCACCTATATATGTAAAAAAACATTACTAAAAGTTAAATCACACATCAAAATCCATACACTAATAGCAGGAGATTTCAACACTCCACTCTCACCATTGGACAGGACAACTAGACAGAAATTTAACAGATAAATAAGAGAACTAACAGATGTCATGAATCAAATGAACTTAACAGACATCTATAGAACATTCCACCCAAACATAAAACAATATACCTTCTTTTCAGCACCTCATGGAAACTTATCTAAAATTGATCACATTCTCGGTAAAGCAAACCTCCACAGATACAAAAAAAAAAAAAATTGGAGTAACACCCTGTGTCTTATCAGATCACCATGGATTAAAGTTAGAATTTAACAATAATACTACTCTCAGAAAGCATACAAACTCACGGAAATTGGACAGTGAACTATTGAACCACCCCTGGGTCAAGGAAGAAATAAAGTAAGAAATTAAAGACTTCATTGAATTCAATGAAAATGAAGGCACAACATATACAAACCTATGGGACAAAAAGAGGAAAGTTCATAGCACTAAGTGTCCACATAAAGAAAAGAGAGAAAGCTTACGTTAGTGACTTAACAGCACACCTCAAAACTCTAGAACAAAAAGAAGCAGACTCACCCAGGAGGAGTAGATGACAGGAAATGATGAAATTGAGGACTGAAATCAACAAAATAGAAACAAAGAAAGCAATACAAAGAACTGATGAAACAAAGAGCTGGTTCTTTGAGAAAATCAACAAGATAGACAAACTCTTATTCAAACTTATTAAAAGGCAGAGAGAGAACACCCACATTAACAAGATCAGAAATGAAAAGGGGGACATGATAATAGACACTGAGGAAATTCAGAGAATCATTAGGTCATACTACAAAAACCTGTACTCCACAAAATTGGAAAATGTAAAAGAAATGAGCAATTTTTTAGATAGATATCATATACCAAAATTAAATCAAAACCAGGTGAGTAATTTAAATAGACCTATAAACTGCAAGAAATATGCTTTGTTTACCAAATTAAGAGCAGTTATTAAGGACAATCAAAGTGATTTCAATAGTTGGTGATCAGAATAAGAATGAAGCCGAATGCTTTCTGTCAGTCTCAAGCCATGAGCTGTGTGCACCACACTGGCTTAACAGAATGCTGCAAGAATCACTGCCTGGAGAAGCAGCAACATGTGTGTCATGATCTGTGAGTAGGGAATGTGCCCAGTTGGTGAACTGGGAGTGTTGTGTGGGGGGGGGGGGGATAAGTGTGAGTGTCCTGATAAGCATGGACTTGGACCCACGTTGGACACCAGATGATGCTGAACATGAGTCAAATAATCCCAAGCTACCTCCGAATAGAGCATGCTAAGGTTTTTTATTATTAAAAGGGAAGACTCACAGAACAGGAATGGGGTTCCAACATCAAAAGTGTGGAAAATGGAAAGGAGAGGCTGAGTGGGGCGGGACTGAGGCTTTTTGGTTCCCAAAGTCATGCCCCAACCTGGTCCAGCCTCTTAAAGGCTGAAGAAGGTTCCCCATCACTTGGGAGACAGAGGCAGGTGAATCTCTGAGTTTGAGGCCAACGGGATCTACAAAGTGAGTTTCAGGACTGTTACACAGAGAAACCTTATCTCAAAAAAACAAACAAACAGACAAAAATATTGCATCTGAATCAACATACTAATTGTTAATTGAAGAGGGAGGAGTCTGCAGAAAGTTAGAGTACCAAGTGTTCTAACTTGATTAGTTTATAAGTGAGTAATGTATCAGGTGAGTGTTGGACTGAGGAGGCAAGGCTTTCTTACCTTGAGTATCAATGCTCAGCTAAAGAAAACTACTTGTTTCCTGGGAAGACACACTTTTGCTTTATAAATCCCTATGCTGCCTATCATTCTAGTTTTCTCTGTTACATGAAAAGCCACACATATGCCCAGTGTCCAAACAGGAATTGATATTAGTTCAATATTCAAAATCCATTATAAAGAATATCTTTTTAAGTCAGAAGCTTTGTTTTTATTTTTAGACAAGAGCTCAAAAAAATGACAGATAAACTTAAGAGAAAAGATCTGGAAAAGGCCCACATTAAAGGAGGGAACAAAACAGTTTAGAAGAAATGGACACTATGAAAAAACTAAGATTCAAAACAATATCATTTACAAAACAGTACTGCTAGATTTAGATTCTGCACTCATTGTGTAGCAACTTACATCTGTTAAAACATTCCAGGAAATCCAGAAATGCAAAAGATATGGGGTGTTATTTTACCTCTGTAGAAGTGCATAATCTCCCAGAATCCTGTCTGCAGAAGTGCACTTCCATAGGAATGAATTGGGGCTTTTGCCTTTAAAAACCCTTTTTGGCTCCAGCCAGGGTCTCAGTCTCAAATCTAACCAAGTGGACTATGGTCAGTTGCATCTGAAAAAAAAAAATCAGCTAATGAAAATCTCAATAGTGTCTGGGTGGTCTTTCAGTGTTCTTGAGCCCCACAGCATTTGAAATATTAAACCTAATATTCATATCATAGATATTCTTCTATATAATATGTTCTATAGCTGACAAACACTATATGATAAAAATATTATTACAATTTTGGTTCAGTTTTAGGTAGATAGACAGATAGATATAGATAATCAGACATCTAAATAAACAGATATCAGTCAATAACATGCAGTTCAGGACTAAAATACTTAGCACCTGCAAAAAGCATTTTCATCTATGCTTCTTCTATGTAAATATATGCACATAAAATGGAATAGAGAATTAGCATTAAGTTTTGATGGACATATGGGAGAAATTGACATCACTTAGCAATCTAGCCAATATACTTGAATTTTTAATAGCACTTTTGACTATGCCAAGAGCAACCCATGATCTGTTTTTTTTTTTTTCCTTCCATGGCACCAACCTGCCACATCTCTGAACAGCTTGAGTGCCCTGGAACACACTGATACACACATATCGAAAAGCTGGGATTGGATAATCTGAGCTCTCAGATGGAGAAGCCATAGCAGACTGGAACCTCATAGTGTTTATTACACACAGTGGAAAGTACCATTATTGCATACTGTTAAACAAAGAGACAGTTATTGTATATAACTGAATAAGGAAGTAGGTATTTAAAATCTTGGTAGGAGCAGTCTCTGTTAAGGGAAAGTCTCCAGGCCATAAGCGTTCAATGGGGGTGACTGTGCAAAAAACTACAGTAGACATTTTCTGCACACAGTATTAACATTTGAACTTGGACCAGAGAAAGACTCTGACAGCCATCTGAGTTGATAGTAGGGGGATACTAAAGATGTGTAATTTTATTGGTAACACTTGGAGTTACTTTGTATCTTCCTTATAACCATTTGAGTTTAAAAGTTACCAAGTAATCTTCAAGTCCCCACACTTCTTATACTCAATCATGTCCTTCATAGTGCTTAGTGTTTTATGGGAGCACTCAGTGTATATTTCTACACTACCCTGAGTTCTCCCAATTGTGCCTGAAAAATAGGGAGAGATAACATAAGACTCTCTTGGGTGTTGTGCCAATACTGTGAGTCCAACTCAGAAAGCCTGTTACATATTTTAACAACATGCCAGCTCCCCAATGATATGTGTGAATTTCTTCCAAAAATAATGCTTGCATCTGCATGCACTGTGTTCTATTAGATGACTTTGCTTCTGCTTGAAAAGGGTGTCTCTGGAGACACAGAGTCTACAGCTACAGAGAAAGAGGCTAACGTTTCTCCACTTGACAAAATATTACCTGTATTATCTGTAACACCATCAATAATACCTAAGACTCCTTTACAAAGGAAAAAGGGAGTGGTAAATACAAAAAGAATATGCTATCAGCCATGCACTTTCTAAGAAAGCCACGAGCTTGGTATGTTTTAGATAGAGACTGAGTAATGAGGAAGCTGGAGAAGCAAAATGAAAAGAGGAGAGCTGTTGGAGGAATGTTCAATAATGCATTTACACAGATCCACAGATTGGAATCTCTCAAACTCTGTGGTTCAAATTAAAGATATGGCAAGCAAAAGAATTTAATTATTAACAAAGTCAAGGCAGCACAGGAATCATAAGATTAGTGACTTCAATTTTAAAGGAAAAAAAATTACAAATAAACCGCATCCATAATGTAAGGAGAGGATTCAATTGTATAATTTCATAGCTACTGTAAAGCTACCCTACTGAGCACCCAGATTCTTGTAAATTGTCCCCCAATTTCTTCCAAAAATATCGTAAAGCATTTGTCAATGTTGCTGGTAAATCAGAAGTTTTTAATTATCAGTTTTGTTTTAGAAAGTTTAAGGAATCTCTACCCTGGAATGTAGAACAAAGTCCCTTTTTACATGATAGAACACCCAAAAAGCCATATAAAATTTATTTCACCAAAAGAAATTACTTTAAGTTGCATGATGTTGGAGTAAGACTCTGAAGAACTAGAGCATAAGTTCATTTAACAGTGTAGGAGTCAGAGTGAATCTTGTTTGATGTTCATGTAATAAATACACTATATTTCTCTCTATTGGATCAACACACTCATTACACATTGTCTGCATTTCTTTAAATGACACAATGTGCCACATAAATGTCCACAATTGCTAGGTATAAAATAATAAAATATAAAATATAAACATACAAAAAGATAGATGATATAGCTACTCAATTCAATATAAATAACACAGTCTCTTTTTATTTATTGAGTGTATGTGTGCATGTGATATGTGCCTATTCATATGTGGATGCAGGTGCAGACATGCCACCGAGTGTACCTACATGGAATTCATAAAGAAAACTCTCAGAAGTTGTTTTTTTCTCCTGCTAACTTGTTGGATCTGGCAATGCAATTTGGATTACAAGGCCTTCACAAATGTTTCTCTACCCATTCATCCATCTCTTTGGCCTTCTTCATTTATTGTAGTTTTAACACTAATTTTAAAAATTGTTTTATTTTATGCATGTGGGTTTTTGCGTGTGTGCCTACTAATGCACCATGCATGGTGCCTACAGAAGCCAGAAGAGGGCATCAGATACTCTTGAACTGGAGTTATAGATGGTTGTAAGCCACTACCTATATGGATGCTAAAACTTGATCCAGGGCTCTTTGGATGAATAGCCAGTGTTCTTAACCACTGAACCATCTCTCCAAATTGCATTATTTGTAAAAATTCACAATTGACTCTTTATATGATGTGACTGGCACTCATTGTTATCCTGAAAAATAATTATTTACTTGTAACCCAGACATAGAAACTATGCTATTTTTTTATTGACCTGATTCTTAGTATGCCTTAAATTGTACAGTATGTTTTTAACTCCAAATAACAGTATGTTATTTCATCGTTATCATTCTGTAAAACTGTGTAATCAAACTCCAGGCTTCAATTACATGACCCCTATATAAAAGGAGACTGGCTCCTATAAACTAATATATTTGCATGCTTAATACCTGCAAGGCCCTTGCAAGCAGCCTGACTGACAGAGAAATGAACCACGGGAAGCAAGAAGGAAAACTCAGTTCATCACTGCTTAGTCAGTGCTGGTATACACTTTAGTGGGTCTGACATGAGACATATTTTATTTAGTTCATTTTAGACATATTTAAATCCAGTATACTTTTGAAAAAGTTTTCTGAGAAAAATTATTACAATTCCATGTGTACAATAAAGCTTAAAATATGACTACATCAAAACTCCTTTGCAAAGTATATGTAACCATGAAGATGGGTTCTACAGCTAAAGGACCTAGATCTGGTGGTGTTCTCTGACCAAGAAAGCATAGCAGTCAGGAGGCAATAAGGTACATGTGACACCTCCCTAAGAATGGGTTCTATTATCTGAGACACAAAACTAAACATACAGGTCTAGGGAATGAAAGTCTGAGATTAACATTCTGAGAGATCTGGATGAGGTCTAACTCTACAGATAAAGGTTACTAGGTCATTAACAAGATCTATTTTAAGCTTTCTGGGTGGAAAACAGGTATATTTTTTCTTTTAGGAGTGAACCCTGGGTGATTAGCATTCCTGGTTTCCCTGTTGTTCTCTCAGCACAAGCGCCTTTATGCTCCCAACAAGTCCTTAGGTGGTGAACTGTTTGGGAAGGACTAGGAGGTAGGGCTTTATTGGAGGAGGCATATCACTGAGAATGGGTTTTGAGGTTTCAAAAGTCTATACCAGGGCCAGTCTGTCTGTCTGTCTGTCTGTCTGTCTGCCTGCCTGCCTGCCTGCCTGCCTGCCTACCTGTTGCCTGTGGATCAGGATGTAAACTTTTCCCAGCTACCTGTTTACAGACAGTACCATGCCTGTTTGTAAACCACCATGGACCAATCCTCTAAAAGTGTAAACAAGTCCCCCAATGAAATGAATTATTTTATGAGTTGCCTTTGTCATGGTTTCTCTTCACAGCAATAGAAAATTAACTAACACAAACGCACACTTTGAACTTTCCAATGAAATCTTTATTTTCAATTCATGTTCTTTGTATTCTTGTTATAGCTACATATGCCAGTATAAAGTCACAAAAGCAAAATTTGAGTAGGTACTTAGGGAGAAATTTATAATTGGAAGTAATTACGAATGTGGTTTTCAAATAAATGAGTAAATGAATGAATAAGGAAAAAATGAAATGCCAAGTGGAAGATGGTAGGGAAAATCATGGACTAGGATGATTTGTCTATTGTCTATTGTCTATGTTTTTGGTATGTGGGTAGGATAACAAATAGCTAGTCTTCCACAATGAGCACAGGTATGAATAACTTCATGTTGGTACTAAAAAAAACTGAAATGTAGGAAATCACTAAAGGTTCTGCCTGAAGCAGAGAGAGAAGGAACAAACCATTTTACTTTCCTCTTTTCATTGCCCTACATTTCTGTCAGTGTGCTTCATTGGCTGCTCCTAAGCAGAAAGCAGCAGGCATTGAGTCTAAGTGAAAACAGTGTGCAAAAATAGATGCCCTGAAATTTAGACAAACAGAAGGAGAAAGAAAGCTTGCAAATGAATAATCAAGCTAATGACTAGATGAAAGAAACCAACCATGCCAGTTTTCAATTAGAGTAGGCAGCACAGGCTACTTTGTGCAAGGCCCTAGGTTTAATATTTAGGACTGCAGCATTTATAAAGAACATTTACATTTCTTGAATCTCTTGCTTTTAAAAGGTGGAACTCACTGTATGTTTCTTTGAGTATGGCTGACCTAGTGACTTGATCATGAGGAAGACTATAGTAATAACTGATTCCATTGCTCAATAAAAGGAATATAGCTTCTAGTTTATCTTTATAATTTTTTTGAGAGAGCATTTCTCTGTAGCTCTGGAGCCTGTCCTGGAACTAGTTGTCGTAGAACAGGCTGGCCTTGAACTCACAAAGATTCGCCTGCCTCTGCCTCCTGAGTGCTGGGATTAAAGATGTGTGCCACCACCACCCAGCTTATCTTTATAATTTTCAAACTATCTCATCTCATTTCTCTCTCTCTCTCTCTCTCTCTCTCTCTCTCTCTCTCTCTCTCTCCCCTCTCCATTTTCACCCCAATCTCTTCTCAAACACTCTGTTTACTGTATACTCAGAGAACTGAATTCATGGAAGTAATTGCATTTAGTAGATTTAAAAACGTCAATAATACAAGCAAACAGAAGGTAGACAGGAAGTCTAGAAACTATCAGTAGCCAACCAGGATAAGAAAACAGTTCATTCAAGTGTTCTAGTTAAATTTCCAAGTGAACTTTCAAGTAACAACTGATATCTGTAGCATGAATAATAAAAATCAAAAGACAGAAATTGGAGTTCAATCTGAAGACCAGAAAAAACAAAGCAACCAGCCACTGGATATTGCCTCTACCGCAGATCAAAATGGGAGAGATCCTGCATCCACAAATACTAAAGACTCCACACTCCACATTGCACATACAAACACAAACACACACACACACTGATAAAATGAAAGACATCAGAGCTCAGGCAAGGTAAGTGTAAACCTTTAAATGATTTCAGTCCCCAGCCTTAGAGCAAGTCCAGGTGATGCCACATGAACCAGAGGTAAGTAGTCCCAATTGGGTGAGATACAAATTAAAGATACATAGCTAAAATAAACATTTCCATTATTTAAGCTTCTGTACATAATAATTTTTCACAGATCTATCAATAACCTGGACAGGATTTGAGAGCAAACTTGACCATGACTCCCATAAGAGCCTTCTCACTTTCTCATTTGTGACTCACCTAATATTTGAAGATATTAATTGGAGCCAATCACACATAAACTTTATGATCTTTTGAAATATTTATTGGTCAGTATTACTGGCAGTAAAAACAATTTCTCAACACATTAATCCTATTATTTTTCTGAAGCATGAGTGATCATTCATGGATGTTACAGTTATTCTACCCATTAGATTTATTGTCATATTGAAATGTTGGCAAAGTTTGGGTTCCTCATATGAAATACAACATTCCAGGCTTTAATTATATACATAAAATTCAATTTTATTTGCTAGTATTTACAATTAAACTGAACTAAGCTTCAACATGTTAAAAAATACTTATCTGTCTAAATAGTTTGTGTCTATCAGAGATTAATTGGCAATTACCAGTGTTTTTTCATGTATAGTCCAATTACAGATATGGGGAAAAGATAGATTAAAAGGATATGAATGAAATGGGGAGAAAAATAAATAACATAGTGAGAGATCAAGAAAGAAGAAGGAAACATGGAATGTGGGAGAGAAAAGAGCCACGTGCAGTCTTTGTAGCTAAATTTCCCCATGAATAAAATATTTGAGTTTTATGATATGACTAAAAGATACTTATGTTTGAATAATAAAATATTAAGATTTTATCACTTACAGAATTTTGCTCTTACTCTAATAACTATAGGTTTTAAAGCTACAATTACTTGTAGAGAAAAAGAAATATTAGAATTACAAAACTGACATACAATACCTTGTCATAGACTGATAACCTCACACATGCCACACTGTGAATCCTAGAGCTATACCTGATCCTAGCTCCCAACTACATTGGTTTTGTTTTATTTGTGTTCATGTAAGAAGTTAATTTTTTCACACATTATTTTCTTGAAAATTGAGGGAAAAAAAAGATGGAGAGAGACAGTGCTTAGCAGCTTTGTTCCTTTCCATATGTTCCCCTGTATTCCTGAGTCATTTACAACCTCACTGTTCCTTTGTAGATTATTGTTATGACCATTATATAATAATACACTCCTTTTATTGTTCTAAGCTAAAGATACTTGTTTCCAACCACAATAACTCTAATGACATGTGAAGACCTGATACTGGTCTCTGCAATGTGGGGAATGATACTGAGCAATGGATAATAAAAATACTATAAGGATATATTTTAGAATATGACTTATCTTGTACTCACTATTCTAGCTAGTTTGATGTTAACTTGACACAAACTCAAGTTATCTGAGAAGGGGGAAACTCAATTAAGAAAACAACTCCATAAGATTGAGCTGCAGGCACTATTTGTAATAGCCAGAACCTGGAAACAGCCTAGGTGCCCCTCAATGGAAGAATGGTTAAAGAACGTGTGGAACATATACACATTAGAGTTTTACTCAGCGGTAAAAAACAATGACATCTTGAATTTTGCAAGCAAATGGATGGACATAGAAAACGCTTTACTGAGTGAGGTAAGCCAGACCCAAAAAGAGGAACACGGTATGTATTCACTCATAAGTGGATTCTAACCATAATTAAAGGTCTTTGAGCCTATTATTCGCGATCCTAGAGAAGCTAAATTAGAAGATAAACCTGAAGAAGATTATTTAGCTATCCGCCAGGAGGTAGGAAATAGACAAGAGTCCCAGGTAACCTCGGGTGCATGGGGGGGGGTGGGAGGATTGATGGAAGGGGAGAGGGTTAGAGGGAAGGGAGTAGGGGAGGAATGGGGAAAGCTCGGTGGCCTGGGATGGGGGGGAGGGAGGGAGGATGAATATGGGATCAGGGAAGAATATATTTCAACTAAGGGAGTCATTTTAGAGTTTACAGGAGACTTGATTATATATGGGATCCCAGGTCCAAGGAGAGATCCCCCAGATTGTTCTCTGGACAGAGGAGAGGGTGCCTGAACCGGCCGTGGCCCATAACCATACTGATGTATATTTTGCTTATCACCATAGATCCTTCATCTGGCGAAGGACAGCGATACAGACGGAGACCCACATTGGAACACCGGACTGAGCCCCCCAAGGTCCAAATGAGGAGCAGAAGGAGGAAGAACATGAAAAACGAAATCAGGACTGCGAGGGATGCTATCACCCACTGATACAAGGAAACGGATCTAATGAGAGTTTACCAAAGCCAGTTGGACTGGGACTGAACGAGGACGTGATCTAACCAGATTCTCAGAATTTGGCCGGATTCTCTGAATGTGGCTGGCCCGAAGTCTTTCTGAAAAGCCATTGACTATGATACTGGGACTTGTTTCCTCTGCATATACTGGATTTTGGGGATCCAGTCTGTTTGGATACTCACCTTCCTGGACCTGGAGGGAGCGGGGAGGAACTTGAACTTCCCACAGGGCAGGAAACCCTGTCTGCCCTAAGGGACAAAGAGGGAGGAGGAGAGGGAGTGGAGGGAGTAGGAGGGTGTTAGGAAGAGGGGCGGAAATGGAAACTTTTATAATTTAATAAAATTTACTTTCAAAAAAAAAAAAAAAGATTGAGCTGCAGGCAAGCCTGTAGGGCATTTTTTAAATTAATGTTTGGTAGGGTAGGACTGAGCTCATTGTCGGTGGTAACATTCATGGACTGGTGGTCCTAGGATCTATAAGAAAGCAAGATGAGAAAGCCATGAGGAGGAAGCCAGAAACAACATCCCTCAATGTCCTCTGCATTGGCTCCTACCTCCAGGTTCCTGCCCTGCTTGAATTTGTGACCTCACTGCTTTTGATGACAAACTCTTATATGAAACTGTGAGTGAAATAAACTCTTTTATCCTTTACTTGCTTTGGGTCATAATGTTTTAACACAGAATTAGTAACCCTATCTAAGACAATAAGACCATTGCCTATGCATAACTTTGAAACTGAGCTACTTTTAGGCCTTCTTGGATAAGGCAATAAAATAGTTAAGATGCACACTTTCACATATTAGTGTCTAGAATTATATTTAATTATTTAATAAGTAGGACAAATCAAAAAATTTGCATAATTTGGCTTTAAGAGTTTTAAAATGGTTTTTTTTTGGCAATGGTAAGGCTAAAGAAGCATACCTATAGATCAATGGGACTGAATAGAAAGCAGAGAAAAAGGCTGAAGGTATACATTTAGACAGTTAGCCACAAGGATGTCAAGAACATATACACTGAGAAAATGATAGAATCTTTAGTAAATGTTGATAATACTGAATATTAACATGTAGAAGATAAAATTGGGCCTTTACCTTGGACTATTTTGTAAAAAAAATAAAAATAAACAAAAATACAAACAAAAATAAAAGAAGTTTTTTTTTTAAAAAAACCTTTAAAATTCACTCAATAATTGAACCAAAGACTTAAAACTTTAACTATCCTAGAAGTAAAAATTATCAGCCTTGGGAATGATTTTTTTTTACATATATAAAACACAAAATACAAGTAGCAAAAACAAACAGAGAACTGAGACCCCATTCTACTAAGAGTCTTTACATAAAAATGGAAACAATAGAAAAATGTAAAAGAAAGCAATGTAAAAGGAGAAAAGAGTTTAAAGGATTTAAGGGTTAACGTCCGAAACATAGGAGAGATTTTTATAAGACAATAGTAGAAAAAAATGGTCAAAAAGTTTGAATAATCTTTTTCCCTGCAAGAGAAATAAAAATTAGTTATATGATACATGAAAATATAGTTGATGACAATAATCATCAGATGTAAAATCAAATTTACAATGAATTATTATCATTTCATAGCCATTTGTAATTGGAAGTTTCTGTTCTGCCTGGTCCCTTAGTTATTCAGTCCCAACAAAACACATAAAGGTTTATATTAATTATAAACTGGTTAGCCTATTAGCTCAGGCTTATTATTAACTAGCTCTTAAAACTTAAATTAACCCATAATTCTTATCTAAATTTAGCCAAGTGGCTTGGTACCTTTCTCAGTTGAGGTATTTTCATCTTGGTTCCTCTGTGTCTGGGTGGTGACTGCAGACTGGGCCTTTTCTCTTCCTAGAATTCTCCTAGTCTGGTAGCTCCGCCTACACTTCCTGCCTGACTAATGGCCAATCAGTGTTTTATTAAACAAATATGAGTGACAAATCTTTTTAGGGTACAAGAACATTGTCCCACAGTACTTCTCCTTTTGTTCTTTTCAGAACAAGAACTCTGAATACATTCTCTTTTGTGTAGTTTTCTCCCCTTACCATTTTCAATAACAACTTGTAACACTCTAAACAAAGACAAACATCCATGATCCATTTTTGGGAAATGTGGGCATAATTTTCTAAGCTACTTCCTGCTGATTGGAGGCACTGATAATCTTATAGGGACTCAAAGAAAGTTTAGGATTATGGTCAAGTCCTGACTGGAGTATTTGGCTTTATCATCTCATCCAGCAGCCTTGAAGCTCTTCTGGATGCACAACTCAGAAGAAACTGTAATAGAGGTGCTCTGAAATGTTGTATCATCTGGACCATCCACTACCATTGGAGATTTTTCAGGGCGTCTTCCTTGATCAAACTTTATTTTTCTTAACCATGAAAGAATCCACAACCTCTCATTTTCTGAGGAAATAAAAGCAAAACTTCTTCTCCAAAGTAGTATATCTTTTGACTTAGGTTTTGAAGTCAAGGCACTTTTTAAGTATATAGTTTGGTTTAATCCACCAGCACTTATAATCAAGTGCCTTTTGCCAGCTGTTGCTCCTTTCTCAGCAGTCAAACAATTCACAGACAACACCATAAAACACAGTATCTAGATTCTCTCTATATTTTCCATCTTTACATAGCTTTATTTTTTTTCTCGATTTCTTTTATCTTTAATTTTTGGGTTTTTGTGAAAGGGTTTCTCTGTGTATTTTTGGCTGTCCTGGGACTCACTCTGTAAACTAGGCTGCCCTTGAAATCAAAGAGATCCACCTGACTCTGTTGCCTCCCAAGTGCTGGGACTAAAGGTGTGTGTCACCATACCCAATTTTTCTACTTCTACTTCTTTCTTTCTTTCTTTCTTTCTTTCTTTCTTTCTTTCTTTCTTTCTTTCTTTCTGCCTTTCTGTCTTTCTGTCTTTCTAAGAACATTATTCTTTTTCTTTACTCTATCAAGCCCATGTACATTTTTAAACACACTGTACACCATTTAGAGGTCTTCTTTCATCTGAATCTGTCTTTACTACATAGCTCTCTTTTCTGAACACATAGTCTTTAATTTGCTAAGCAATGTGGCTAGGATTAAAGCTGGGGCTTTGGCAGCTATATTTGCCCCAGACATTGGCTTCCTGAGAGTCTAGCTTCGTGGTAGAGATACTGGCAAGAGCCATGCTTTTGCCACAACTCTGTGGAGTTACAAGATCCCTGCCACCACTGAAGCATACCACCAGATGCTCAGATATATCACTTAAGTGTTTAGTGGCAGATTTTTGTAGTTAAAGCTGAGTCAAGAAGCCTCTCTCAATGGAGCTGTACCTCTCCTTGCCACAATCAAATACAGCTTACTCGAGTAAAAATGGTGACCAAAATGCAGTGTTTAATTCTGTTCATGTCTGCCTAGAATCCTTTTTTTAAAAAAATAAAATTCTCAGGTTTTATGTGGAAATTCTTTATTTACTTATTTATTCATATTTAAAAAACTTATTTATTTTAAAAAACTTAAAATAAAATTTATTTACTAAAAATTCTCATTTTACATGCCATATCATTTGCTGTATACTCCAGGAAGTAAGTTAACTTGTGGCATAGCTCTCCATACTAAAGACTAAGAATTTATCAATAAATATGTATTATGGAATCTTCAGTCAATAGTGTCTGAAATTGGAAATAAGTCACAAATTAAATTTTCTAGAAAGAAAAATCAGAAGGTTGGTGAGTCATAAAATAATATAGGGAGATTCAGGGAGGCAATGTGTCATTTAACATTTAATCTCATCTGTACTGACATTCTTACTATAAAAATGTCTGCAAAATTAATCTTTTAATTTTCAAAACCTCTTAGTTACAAGATTGTTTCTTCCTTGGATTCTTCTGTATTATATGTATTATAATTATTAAATGTAATTAATGTATAATATATTATATAATTTATTATATCATATATGTGTTATATTATATAATGCAATATACTATGTACATAATATGTAATATGAAAGTGCCTTTATTATTTAGCATTCTATTTTCTTTCAGTCTGGAATATATACATGTTACCTGAGTACAGAATACCTATATTGTGACCAGGAAGTAGCAAATATAAAGAGTGGTGTCACTGTGGCCAGGATAGAAGAAGATAATATAATATCTAATATCTGATGAGAAAGTTTAGCAACTGGATAATATAATTTCATGCTAGTAAAATTAATCATTCATATAACTTACATAGAGTGCTCCCCTTTAAAAAAGACACTTCTAACTTGAGAGCAAACAAGTAAATAGATATAAATTTAGTCAGTAACTGGTTGAAGATAAGTGTGTACTGAAGGGCATAAGGCAGGGAAAGAGTAGACAGCATACCTGAGCTTGAACCTCAGTTACCTCACTACTTTTGCCATCAGGAACTGTGTATTTCTCAGACATATCATCTGCAAAATGAAATATCAATAGTATTGACCTCCCCTGGCTATATGCAGTATAAGTGAAACAGCTCAAAGAAAATGAGACTATCAGTTCTAGAAAACTTACTTATTTTAACTGGTACTGCTCTCTTCTCTGAAAGCAACTTCATATAATAATGTAGATGATTATTGACACAGTCTCACATACTTACCTATCAAGGGAAGTACACAAAATTATCACACAGAATTTGAATTTCTCTGAAAGGAAATTCTTGTCATGTTTCAGACCTGCCAACACACAGAAGGAAAATTTAGTTTAGTCATCCTCTGTAATTATTTTCATGTGATAAGTAGAGATTTGATTTATTCATGCAAGTACACATATATTGTAATTAGCCAATGCATTGTATAATTACATAATAAATATTTACTGACAAAATATAGAATTATCCACAATAATAGGCTTTTTCATTTTACTACAACATGTAATATGTCTGGTTTTCAAAAAATTTGTAATATTTTAGCTATCATGGAATTATAAAATGAAAACAAAGATTAACCTCTTATTTGTTACCACTTTTGTGTTTCCTATATTTGTCAACTTCCCACTTAATTATAAGCTCTGCAAGGCCATAATGAAGTCATATTTTCTGGCAATTATCCACCTGCTTAATGATGAGCCATCCATATTAAATTCATATTTACTGACTGGTAAGTATTTTTCAATATCCCTGTCATTGTTTGAGGAAACTGTTCTTAGTCACCTTGCTTTAGGAGAACCAGACATGACACTTAAAAAAATGTTTATTCCTCTTTCCTGTATTTTGCATCAGAATAGGGATTATTTAAATAATTCTTCAATGTGAATGAATGGATCACACCTGTAATGGAATATTATGGATTAAAAACAGACTTCAGAAGCTATTTGAAAAACTCAGCTATTTCCCACAGAATGATACCTGCTTTGAAAAAAATTAAATCTATTATTAATAATGAACATTTTGTTTCTGCATTTGTGCTTCAAGTACCTTGTGGTGGTGAAAAGAGTAGACTCTTTAAGAAAATACATATATTTACTAAATACAAATATTTACTAAATAAAAATTAGTAAATATGAATATTTACTAAAGCTCAAAATTGGTCTCTGACACGAAGTATTCCAGGCTTTGTCCTTTCAAAGATGAGATTCCTTTAAAGAGCTGGGGTTGGAATACAGAACATTACACATCCTAGACAAATGCTCTAAATACTAAATTTCTAACCAAGTCCACATAAGTGAAATAGAACAAGGAACTGATACTAAAGGGAATGAGTTATAGTGTTTTTATTCTGTAGTGAAACACATTTACTAGATATTGGCTGGTTGATAGGTACAGCCTGTTTGGTTGGTAAATGTAATGGTTGATGTTCCTTGTTGACTTGAAAAGATTTAGAAGCACCTAGGAGATTTATAAATTACACTTCTAGGCATATCTGTAAGAGTGTTGCCTAGAAGTATAAGATGAAGGAGCAAGACAAATTTTGAATGTGGGTAGCACCATCCCATGGGTTGGAGGCTATGATGTAATAAAGTGGGGGGAGAATCAATATATGCCATCCATCATCTATGCCATAATGTGACATGTGCTGCTTTACTATACTGTTTCTGTTATGATGGACTGAACCTTCTGAAACTATGAACAAAATAAATCCATATTTTTTTCATTGTTTTATTCTGTGAGGAATTTGGGTACAGTAGCATGAAAACTAATACAATAAGCATTAGTATTTTTATTTATATGTCATTGATTTTTAAAATTTGGACCCCATTTAACATTAAAATGTTTTCCCTGCCTATTATATTTCCCTTTTCCTTTAAAAAAAACCCACCTACTTGTATGTTAGTATAGTAGATACTATTCCTATTTTCTGGACTTGATCTTAGCTAAAAGTCTGAGAAGGCACTATCCCTATTTTCTGATGTTCTAAATTTTTATTAGTGGCTCATATTCTATTTCCATTACAGTATCTCAAATGTGTTATACCTTTCTTCTAATCATGTTAAATAACTGTTCTCATTTTCTTCATCTAAAACTTTGCATTTTGTTCCATTTGGAGTTTTAGTGCATTTCCTGCATCCTTCGTCACCTTTTCCATTCTGCATTACATATTCTTTAACATGCTTCTGGGCCAAATTTCATGACGTCTGTGTATCTTCTTCCAAGATACATGTGTCTGCTTTCAGTGATGGTTATTTTCATGTCACTTTATTTATCATCATCGTCATCATCATCATTATTATTATTAGTTTTTTTGAGACAGGATTTCTCTGTAGCTTTGGAGCCTGTCCTGGAATTAGCTCTTGTAGATGAGGCTCACTTTGAACTCACAGAGATCTGCCTGCATCTGCCCGTCAAGTGCTAGGCCTGGATTCATGTCACTTTATTATAGACTGTATTTTCCTTTTAGTATTATTATATGCCAAATTTTGTATATATAAAAGAATATAAAAGTTTTCTCTTTTGTTTTTAAATTTAGTTTTTCCCAGGAAAGAGGATTTGTTTTCCTTAAATGGCAGATAAGACAAGGAGTTTGTTACACAGTTCTTAGCAGTTGAGTTCAGATGGAGCTAATTAGTTTGCTTTCACTTCTATTTACACGCAGAAATAAGATTTCACTTTGCTTTTCAGTTCAATCTTCAAGTTGAGGGATTTCTCTCTGGTCTTATTGTGGTTTGAACAAGGAGGGTATTGCCTTATAACTTTAGATTTTGTTGTTGCTATTTTCATTTATTATACTTTAAATTCAGTGCCACCAGGGCACTAAAATTTAAGCACTAGAAGCTATACAAATTGTTTTCTCACCTTACTTCTGCTATAAATTCTATAGTTTTCTCTGCTGAATAGTTTGATAAAAAATGCTTGGGGCAATGGAATAGAAATCCTTAGGTGGAATCAAATAAATTTTTGTATTTGGGGATCTTCAAAATTCTATTCCATTCTTCCAGAAAACCATGGCATTAAAAGCTCAGATTCATTTTCTTCCTCTCCACTTCAGTCTAATATATTGCCTTTGACAGATCATACCTTTTAAAATTTCCTGCTTCTGTGCCTGTGGCTCTTTGTTCACTAAAGAAGAGTTCATTCCACTCTGTAATTCAGTTCAATAAAACTTTTCAGCATCTACTATTATTTAAAATTCTATGGAGGTGTATATACTTATTTTTTGAATGTATTTGTATTACTTGGTCTTTGATATTCTTCTATATCTTGAATTGGAATGGAATGTCAAAATAAATGTTTGATTTTCTAGAAAAGGCGGTAGATAGAGGAAATGTAGGTGGAAATAATCTAAAAAACAACCTCGAAACAGAGTGATTTGGGTGTCAAATATATTGGCTAATCAGTAAATTTTGGAAGAGTGCCATATAGTAACTAATGGAGCACTTATTAATATCTTGTGTTTTGGAGAGATTTTAAAGGCTGATGAGAAATGGGAGGCAAAATAGACCCTTAGAGTGTCCCTGAAAAGTGGGAATAAAAGTGGGGAGTAATTCTGTTTTAATACAACTGCTTAACAGAATCTGGATGACAGATTTCTTAGACTGGATTGGATCCTAAACACCAAGAAAACCAACACATATTTCTTGTGTAAAAATTTTGAGAGATTTCTCAAGACATGTCCAGAGGTAAGCTAGTCACATGGATATTTCTGAGAGGAGGGCAACAGACATGGTGTGAATTATTTTCAGGCCATGTGATATGTGCTATACCCACCTACATTCTGCCCTGGCATACATAACATTAGAGATTGTGTTCTAAACAGAATAGCACCAGAGGCAGATAAACTGGATTCTTCTTTAATTTGGAAGTCAGTTTTCCAGAAATATTAGCCTTTCCATTAAGGAAAAATTAATACTTTCTTATTCAAACCCCTGGTAATGAATTCTTTGTTAATTCATCTTATCTCAGTTTACCTTTAGTAAAAATGTGATTCAACCTGACAGCAATATATAAAGAAATCAAGTAGAAAAAGGGAAAGAAACTTTTACTTAATTAGTTTTACAAACCCATGTTTGGAAGTCAGCAAGATGGCTTAGTGGGTAAAGGCAACTGGAGTTTACAGTAAGATGATGTTCAACTGAATTCGGGTAGTTTATCTTTGAGATGACACAATCCCATCTTACCACATGGCTTTAAGACTAGAATTTTGTTAGAAACAAAAAAAGAGTTTCCAAACAGTGGACTTTTCGAACTTCACTTTCTTCTTCTTTTGAAAAAGGGACTTATAGTGGTCTGATTATGCAAAGAATAAAAGTAATACCCTCTTTTTTCTTCATGGACAGTTTTTTTCTTTTAATGTAATTATGACACTGTGAAATTGCATGAGATTTAAGGTACTTATTCTCATGTATTCTTATAATGAGGTAATTATACAACACTGAGTTCTAGCATCCAATCTTTACCTGCCCTTATGAATATGCAGCCCTGGGATTGTTTTATTTGTGTGTGTGTGTGTGTGTGTGTGTGTGTGTGTGTGTGTGTGTTTTCAGTGCTAGGACTGATACTTAGGGATGCATACATACTTTATTGTTTTATTAGAATGGATTTTTAAGTATAATATATTATGATTATAATTTCACCTTCCCAAGCTCCTCTAAGATCCTCCCCACTTTCCCTCTTGTCTGAATCTACACTCCTTCTGTATTTCCATAGAAAACAGCTAGGCATTGAAAGAATAATAATAAAATAAAAACCAAACCAGAATAGGACAAAGCAAGCAAACAGAAGAAAAAGAGATAAAGAAAAAGAATGAGAAACATATATAGAGAGATACACACATTCTAACTCAGAGGAATCTCATAAAACACAAAATTGGAAGCCAATATATGTAGTAGGAGGCTGCTTGTTTATTTCCCAGCTGCCAAGACTCCTGAAGTAATCACACAGAAACTGCATTAATGAAGTCACTGTTTGTCCTACTAGTTTTAGCTTCTTATTGGCTAGTTCTTACATCTTAATTTAACCCATTTCTATTAATCTCTGTACCACCACATGGCTGTGGCTTACCAGTAAGCTTCCATCTGATGTCTGTCTCTGGCAGAACAACATGGCATCTCTTTGATTCTGCCAACTCTCTCTATATATATATCTCTTCCAACCTGGCTATGTTCTGTTAAGCCATTGGCCAAAAGCAGCTTCTTTATTCATTAACCAATAAAAGCAACACATATCATAAGAACTTTCCACACCATATATATATATAATACATATTTTATTTTTATATATAATAAATGATATATATAGTATATGTGTATGTATGTATATGAAAAGGACCTTTAAGTTAAAACAAACGAGAAAGCCCCAAATAAAACATGAGACAAAGAACCTCCACAGACGCCATTGAATCTGTTTTGGTCATCTATTGCTGGACATGGAACTTATAGTTAAGAATGTTTAGTGTACCCAGTGAGACTCCACTTAAGAGAACTGTATTTCCATTTCTTAACAGTTATCAATTGGAGTTATCTTCTGGATTATGGATGGCAACTTACGTACCTTTCTAATTTCAGTGCTGGGTTTCCATGTGACACAGAATGTTACAGGCATTATGAATGCTGTCTCAGTCTCTGTGAGTTCATACGTGCATCAGTCCTACTGTTTAAAGGCCTTATTTTCTTTGTTGTCCTCCACCTGCTCTGGCCTTTACATTCTTACCACCACCTATTCCACAGGACTCCCTGAGCCCTGAGGGGTGGGATTTGATGGAGACATCCCATTTAGTACTCTTCCCTTATTCTTTGCACACTGTCTGATTGTGGATCTCTGTATCTGTTTCCTTCTACTTCAGAAAGAAGCTTCGTATGATAGCTGAACAAGGCACTGATCTATGAGTATAGCAGAATGTCATTGAAAGTCATTATATTACTTTATTCCTTTAGCAGAGCAATAGCAATTTGTTTTTCCCTGGGTCCCTGGGTTATCTAGTCTCAGGTTTTGGGTCACCTGATCAGTGTCAGGAAGTGGGCCTTAAATCGAAGATATTAGTTGGTTACTCCTACAAGCTTTGTGATCACTATTGCACTAGTACATCTTGCAAGCAGGTCATCATTGTATATCGAAGATTTTTTAGCTGAGTCAGTGTTAAAGTACCTTCCACTGCAATGAACACTAGTCTGTAGTGGTGAAGACTCTAAATAGCCACCAGCTTGACTTCACCATGTTCAATGAGTTGTGTAAGTATTACCTTCATCAACAGTCATTTATAGTCACTTCGTTGCTCTCAATATCTAGCCCTGGCAATATCCTTGGTTGTTTGGGGGTCCCTGCACAGGCCCTTTATGTAACATGAGGAGGCTGGGCCTGTTTGTGTTTTTTGTCCCTGCCTGGTACCCCATAGCTGGCAGGCCCCAGAGAAAATCAACCACACAAGAGATCTCTATAAGTTATAATGTTGATTGGCCCATTAGGTCAGGCTTCTTACTGGCTAACTCTCACATCTTGATTAACCCATTTTTCTGATCTATGTGGCTCAGTACCTTTTTCAGTGGGGCAGCTCACATCCTGCTGTTTTGGTGATCTGGGCAGGAGTGGGAGAAATCAACTTCCTCCTCCCCAGAATTCTCCTGCTCTCCTTACATCATTTCCACTTCCTGTCTTGTTTTCCCACCTACACCTCTTGCCTGGCCAATCAGGGTTTATTTAAAACATGATTGACAGAATACAGACAATTCTCCCGCACCACCTTTAGCCAAAGGTAGATTAAATGTCGCCCATTCCCAGCACTAGAAACTTCATTTAATGATGAGAGTTGCACATTTGGGGCTCCATTTCCATGTAATTTGCCAATTTCCTTTAGATTACCTTTATATTTATATACATTTTAGGAAGCTTCCATTGTATTTGGTTCCCAAAGAACCCTTATTGGCTTTTAGTTTTAACTATATCAGCTTGTATTCCCTTCCTTTAACCACTCTTTCATATCCCTTCTCATTTGATTTTCCCATTCTTATCTCCAAATGCATCCACATCCATTTATAATTATCTATTCTATTTCCCCACTTCTAGGGACATCCATCACTCCCCTCTATTCCTTTACTGTATATATAACTTCTGTAGTTATATGGATTGTAGCCTGTTTATCAAAGACTTAACACTTAACATCCACATATAAGCAAGCACATATTTACTTTTGGGGGTGGTGGTCTGGGTTATATCACTCAAGAGGATATTTTCTGGCTCTACGTATTTACATCTGAATATCATGATTTCTTTTTTTTTAACAGCAGAGCAACATTCTACTGTGAAAATGTACAACGCATCTGTTGATAAACATCTAAGCTGTTTTTAATTTTTTGGCAATTCTGAATAAAATAGCCATGAACATGATTTAGCAAGTGTCTCTATAACAGGATGTAGAGTCCTTTGGGTATATGCTCAAGAGTGGTATAGCTGAATCTTGAGGTAGATCAAGTCCCAGATTCCCAGAAGAACACCACACTGATTTCCACAGTATATGTATAAATTTGTAGTTCCATCAGCAACTGGAGTTTCCCTTACTCCACATCTTTGCCATTATGATCTGTCATTTGTTTAATTTAATCATAGCTATTCCAACTGGAATAAGATGAAATATCAGTCTTTTTTTGTTTGTGTTTTTCTGATTGTTAAGAATGTCGAGAATTTAAGTGCTTCCCAGTCATTTGTATTTCCTCTTTAGAGTATTCTGGTTAGATTTGAACCACATTGTTTTTTAGATTTTTTGCATCTTTGTAAAGGAAATTGGTCTGTAATTCTACTTCTTTGTTGAGTTGTTACCTGGTTTAGGTATCATGGTAACTGTTATCTAATAAAAAAGAATTAGGTCATGTTCCTTCTCTTTATATTTCATGGAATAATTTGAGGGTTATTGATATTAATTCTTCTTTGAAAGTCTAGTATAATTCTGTGTTAAAATCTTCTAGCCCTTGGGTTTTATTTTTATTTTTGATTGGGAGACTTTTAATTACTGCTTCTATTTTAGTAGAAGTTATGGGTCTATTTAAATTGATTATCTGATCTTGATTTAACTTTGGTAGGTGGTGTATATCAAGAAAATTATCCATTATTTTTAGATTTTCCAATTTGGTGGAGTACAGGATTTTAAAGCATGGCCTTATTATTCTCTGGATTTCCTTGGTGTTTGTTGTTATGCCCACCTTTTCAATTCTTTTAGAGCTTTCAGGTATGCTATTAAGTTACGAGTATGAGATCTCTCCATTTTTTAAAATAAATGTGGGAGCTCCTTCCGCTCCTTCAGCCAATAGTCGCTGAGATACCAGCCCACTGGGGCATAGTCTCTCTCTTTAAAAAGCATCAGCAGCCCTCTGCTCACTCTCTTGCTCCAACGACTAAACTCCTTTTCTGGCTATTGTATAGGACAGTGTTCTGTAAGGTTTTTCCCTTCAAATAAATAACCCTTTGACTCCAAACTGGTGTGGGATTGTTTTGCCCATTATGTCCTATAATTTTGGTTAGGTTGTGTATTTGCTTTCATTCAATTATAATTTCTTAATTTCTGCGTTGACTCATTTTTTATTCAGCAGTGAGTTGTTCAGTTTTCATGAGTTTGTAACTTTCTGTTGTTGATGATATCCAAATTTATTCTGTAGTTTTCAGATAGAATGCAGGGTATTATTTTAATTTTCTTGTAACTGTTGAGACATAGTTTATGTCCAAGTATATGGTCAGTTTTGGAGAAAGTTCTATAAGCTGATGAGGATAGTATATTATTTTGTATTTTGGTCAAATGTTCTAATATATTAGAAAATGTTCATTTGGTTTATAACACCAGTTAGCTCCAGCATTTCTTTGTTTTGTTTTTCTCTGTATGAACTGTATATGAGCAAGATTGTGGTTTTGATGTCAACTACTATCACTGAAAAAATTTTAGTAATGATATGTAAGCATCAGTAATGTTTTTGTTGTTGTTGTTCTTGTTGATTTTAATGAACTTGAGTGTCATTGTATTTTGAGTAAAGATGTTTAGAAGTACAATATCTTCTGAATTTTTCTTTTGCTGAGTATGTAGTATCCTTTACTTTCTCTTCTGATTATTTTAGTATAGAAGTCTATTTTGTCAGATATTAAAATGGCTACACCAGCTTGAAGGTACCTGATTATAACCATAATAGCTATTTTGAAGCCCTTGACCTGTGCTTCAGGGCCACTGCAGTAGGATCATTGGGTCTCATGGAGACATATTCTCCTGACTCTCACTAATTGTGTTTTTATGCTGGCATTAGGCATCTGTAATTTTGATAATTGTAATTCTTAGTGCCTATATTTGGTCTTGTCTTTGTTGGGTAGGCATTTTGTTCTTTGGTTTATGTTGCCTTTTCTGTTTCTGGGGAGAGTGTGGTGGCCCTGTTGCCTGATAAGGCATGCTTCTGAGATCCTGCCATCTGTGGCCAGGGATTTGGGGGTAGAATATGTTTCTAGGTGTTAGGAGCTGACTCTGAGAAATGGAAATGATCTTGGGGTGGAGCTGAGAGGGTCTACAGGAGGAAGAAAAGATGGGTGTGTGTGGTGGTTTGAATGTAATTGGCCCCAATAAGCTCATAGTGAGTAGCACTCTTGGGCGGTATGGCTTTGTTGGAGTAGAAGTAGGTATGACCTTGTTGGAGGACGTGTATCATTACTGGGGGGTGCTTTGATGTCTCTATTGTTCAAGGGTCCTTCAGAGTGACACAAAGTCCACTTCCTGTTATGTTATGATCAAGATATAGCCAGCAACATGTCTGCCTGCATGCTGCCATGCTCCCCACCATGATGATAGTAGACTAAACCAATGAAACTTTAAGCCACCACCCCAATTCAGTGTTTTTCCTTGTAAGAGTTGCTGTGGTCATGGTGTTTCTTCACAGTGATAGAAACCCTAACTAATGTAGTGTGCCACCAAGGATTGTGTAGAACTCTGAGAGTGGGAGCAAAAAGGAAGTAGAGGTCACAGCATGTGGTCTGCTTCATCTGGACAGAGTGGGGAGGAACTTGAACTTCCCACAGGGCAGGAAACCCTGACTGCTCTTAGGGATGGAGAGGGAGGAGGAGAGGGAGTGGGGGGAGTGGGAGGGTGTTGGGAGGAGGGGCGGAAATGGAAACTTTTATAATTTAATAAAATTACTTTCTCATCAAAAAAAAGAAAAAAAAGATTTGGGATTGTAATTATAGGAGAGGAGGGGCAGTGAAAATAACCTACTTGATTCCCTGGCCAGATTGGCTAGTGGATTTCCAGGGAGTGCCTGCAATAGTTGGAGGTTGAGACAAAGGGATAGGGTGGGGGAAGAAAACTACAGAAAACATAGGTGATCCCCACTGGGAATTGGTGCAGATAGGAAGGGGAGGCTGAAGCAGGTGGTCCACTACAAAGCTGGGGATAATACTAGTGGATTAGAATTGAGGGGAGGGGAGGATGGACTGTCTACATGTATAGGTTTTCATGTAGTCTCTAATCACATTATGAAATCTGAAACTTTAAGCTGTTTACCTTCACCTTTCCTGAACAAAGATCCATAAAGGAGGAGAATTACATTGTGCCAGACTAGTAGTGTTCAATTTGGTTAAAATTTTTCTCAGGTGCAAACACTATGACCTACAATGGAAACCTGCCTGCAAGATATAATGCTGTAATTAAAGAAAGATGACTTCAAAGAAACAGTGCCTTCCAGGACCAATGTATATTTGGACTCACAGAGACTGGCAGCATGTTCAAGGTCTGCCTGCACAAGTTCAAGCCATATGCGGTACCAGCACTGAGAGGAGAAAAGGTTCAACCCCTAATCAAGAAGCTATTTGAAATTGATATCACTGATTTTTTAAAATATGTTTTCTCTAATGGACTGTGTCACTGGGTGTATTTGCCACACCTAAGGACAGGTTTCCTGCCTAGGAGTAATTGGCAAACACAAAATTAATTTTTTGTTGCTTTCTTTTTTGTCTTATTGGCCTTTTGTCTGTTTGTTTCTTGGGTTTTGTTGTGTTGATGTTTGCTTGTTTTTGTTTTTTTTCTAATTATAGTTTCATTAGAGAGATAGAGAGAAAGAGAAAGAGACAGCACAAGAGAGAGCACAAAGTTAAGTGGGTAGGATCTTGGAAGAGTTGGGAGAGGGAAAGTGGTCAAATATATTGTATGAAATTTTTTTAAGAAAAAAGAAAACAAAAATATCAAAAATGTATTATTTTGTACATTTAAAGTTTGTATGTATGATTTGTATATATATTTGTATGTAAATATTGTTAGGAATATTTCTTAATATTAGCTCCCTACTGACACAAAAATTCCCAATCAAGCCAAATCAAAACAAGCAAAATTAAGAAATATCCAGGTTTAATGGGAGATCTGTGCTCTTTGGTGGTCCTGAGGGGGAAACCTGGAAAACACAGGAACGCGACCTCCAGGAGGAAGAAAGGGAGACCACGTGTTCCTCTTTTGGGAGATCACTTAAGTACCCTGGGGAGTGGTCCTGATCCCACCCCCAGGGAGGGGTCAGGATCTGACTGGCTGGGATTTGAAGTCCAGACCAGGCCTGGGGGCTGGGATAGATGCGAGGGACTGGGACCTATGCTCCCAACTTGACATTTCAGACTCTTTGGATATAGGGGTGACAGAAAATTGGAATGGTAATTGTGACAAACATTTAGGCTCTCTTTAGTAAAAGGGTGTAGACTCAAATCTGGCTACTTCCTGCAGGCACGGGGCGGCGTGGGAAAGGGGAGAGTCAGGTGTCCATGTTTAGTAAGATGTGTGACTGGAAAGGCATCCCATGAACTGTCATCCCGGAGATGTCAGGCGTCTGTTCCTTGGGGGAGATGAGAAGGCAGGTGTCTGGGGAAACAAATGCTATCGCTGAAGATGAGTGTGCCAGAATGAGGAGCAGGTAGGCGCTTCATTATGGCATCTTGGAAAACTGGAGGGTGGAAGGTCCTGTCTGCTGGACAGACCAAGTGTCTTGAGTAGGTGCCCACTTGAGGCTGGAGAGATGGTACCAGCATGGGTATCACAAGAGCTTGGCAGCCGAGAGGGTGGTGAGGATTATCGTGTGAGGTCCTGTCCATTGAGGTTTGAGAGACCTAGGAGTTAACTGTTTGAGGAGCACTCTGTCCTCTGGGGAGAGCGGGGCAGGTTTAGGGGCATTACGGTCTGTAACATGAGGGGGCCTGCTTGTTGGGGTCTGTGTCCCACCCGGTACCCCACAGCTGGCATGCCCCAAAGGGAAAATCACACAAAGGACTCCATAAGGTTATAAACTGATTGGCCCATTAATTCAGGCTTCTTATTAGTCCTTGTAACTTATATTAATCCATTATCATTATCTATGTTAGCCGCACGGCTCAGTACCTTTCTCAGTGTGGCAGCTCACATGTTGCCTCTTCGGTGTTCTGGGCAGGAATGGCAGAGGGAGCTTCCTGCTTTCTAGAATACTCTCAGTCTCTTTGCTCCACCTCTACTTCCTGTCTGGCTTTCCTGCCTATACTGCCTGCCTGGCCAATCAGTGTTTTATTAAAAATATGATTGACAGAATATAGACAATTCTCCCACACCAAGGGTCCACTGGTATGGTGGCAGGAAGACAACTGTCAGCATGTGAACGGAGAAGGGATCTTTAAAGGGAGAGGTAGGGAAGGTACCATGCCAGTGGAGGAGTTTGAACTGGGAGGTGATGGTTAAGGGGAAAGGGCCTGCCATAAAGCAACTCAAAATGGCTCAGGCCCATAGGGGATCATGGGGTGGCCCTGAGACGTGGGCCAAGATAATCTGAATTCAATGGAGGACTTGGTTAGTTGTTGTTTGATGAGTCCCATTGTCCAGGAGATGTTGAGAGCTTCTGACATGAGCTCCATGACCCTGAGCTGCTACATCCACGGCTGTCTCGCCAGTGTAGCAGAAATGCTGACTGGATGGGCAAATATTGCCTGAAGGATCAGGATCCGCGCTTCTTGGAGTTAAGTCCTGGGCTGTCCCTTGGCAACCAGTTGTGGTGTAATGCTACCTGAGTTGCCATTTGTACTGACTCGACCTGACTGTACTTGGTGCTATATGTCTGTCTTTTCCCTTGTCTGTGTGTTCTTTGTGAACTTTGCATATTGCTAACAGATCAGACTATTCCAGGCAGTTGCAGATACAAACAAGACTGCTGAGGATATTTTTGAGTTTTGCGCCCCTATTCATTAAAGCCTTTAAAGAAATAGCCAGTTCTGGAAATAAGGAAGTCATCGTTAAAATAATTCCTTAATGATGTGGAGCAAAAGGAGTTGCTCTTATCAGGAGAAACCTTAGAAGCCTTCTGTAGGAAAACAGCTGCAGCTACACTAGATGTTTACCTGAGAATTACGTGCAGGAGGCCTATGCAGCCTTCATTATGGCCAGAATAAACCTAGGCTAATTACAACATCTGACCCTGAGAGTCGGGGAGGGAAGAAAGTTGAGATTTATGGTATGAAACCAGATTCAGACAAGTTTGAGATCCTGTCTAAAATTTCCTAGCAGAAAGTTTTCCCAGGAAGATAGTGGCCTTCTCCTCTCACACCCCAAGATATTCTGAGCACAGCGTCACTTAGCCCTGCCAGCCACCTGGTACAGACTGGGCGAAAGTCCTTGTGCCCAAGTCAAAGCATTTTCAAAGATTCTTTTTGTAAACTATTCTATGCTTTTTTTTATGATCTGATGATGTATGCCTTTGCCAAGTTCTTTGTTTGTAATAATATAAAAACCTCACACTGAATAAGTAAAACACAGCAGCATTTTCAAAATACATTGAGAGTGGCTGTCTGTCAATTCCTCTGCCGTATCCTGATTTCTCCTGTGCCTTCACCCTGATTCCCTCACGGTCTGAGTGGCTCCCCTGAGCCGGTCTGTAGCACTGAGCCACTGCATCTGCTGTTTCCCTGGAGACTGGAAATGCTTTTATCCGTCCTGTAAAAGAGTCCACAAGTGATAAGAGATAGCAAAGTTTTTTATGAGTAAGCATATGGGTGAAATTAACCTGCCAATCTTTGCCTGGTTGGTGTCCATGAAGCTGGTGTATGTGGAGGGCTCCTGTGAGTTGGCCTGGGCACACGTCTGGCAGCAGGAATGAACCCGTAAAATAGAATCTTGGAGATGGGTGGCATTAAAAGGGACTCCAAGAAGCGAAACAAAGCTTTGGGGAAGCGGCTAAAGATATCTCCACCCAGTAAGGGTGCTGGGCAAGCAGGTTTCACCAAGAAAGAATGGGAGAAAAATTGTCCTACAAGAATGTAGGGCAATGGCAGAGTTTTAAGTGGGGAGGAACGGGTCCCGTCTACCCCCATAGCTGAAATTGGTGAGGGAAACTTGAGACCAAAGTGAGAAGTTAGAACAGAATAGGCAGCTCCCATGTCCAATAAGAAAATAATGGACTTACCCACTACCTGTAGCATAACCCTAGGCTCAGATAGCGCTATGGTGTAAACCAAATCTGGGCAGCGTCAATCCTCTGCAAGGCTGAGACTTTTGAAGGCTGGCACAGTTTCACTTACTGATGGAGATGAGGCCAGACCTCCATGGCTTGGCATAGAGGACAAGCCTGCATGGGGGCATTGTGATTTCTAGTGTCCAGGTTGCTGGCAGATAGGGCACAACCTCGGAGGAGGTATAGTGCAATATCGTGCCATGTGATCATTTAGGCCACACTTGATAGAGCCCTGTGATTGACTTCCCTTGTCCCCCTTCCTGTGACCTTAGGGCAGCTGGTAAGGCCTGGGCCTGTAGATTGTTGTTGCTTTGTCTGTCAGGAAGACTCAGCTGATATTTTTTCGGGTATTAAAAACTTTAAAGGCCATTTTCACCAATTCTGCATAGGAGTTTGGGGACCTTCCTTAACCTTTTTTTTTTTTAACTCTTTCCTAATATCTGGTACTGGCTGAGGAAGCAGAATGATTAGTAGAAAAGGAAGCTAGCCACTTTTTTACCTGAGAGAGATTTGGAAGGGAAAAGAAACCAGGAGAGGGACTAGCCCAGTGCGCAGAGGGGGTCCAGGAGTGGGGCAGTGAGGTACGAGGGGGAGGGGAAGGTGGAAGTTGACCTTGAACCTCCGAATTGGGGAAAGACTGTTGCTCCATAGGAGGGGTTGGGAGTGTGGGCTTGAGGGAGTGGGGGAGGGGACAGTGCCTCTGGCAGTGTGGTGCTCTGAGAGACAGGCTAAGGGGGGAGGGGGCGAGAGTGCAGAGGCCAAAAACCATGAACATATATATGTATCAGACAGGCTCAATTTAAAAAGATTTTTGTAAGAGGCCTATAGGGGCAACAACAGACCTGGCTTTGAACTGTAAGTGCCCATTTTAGAGTCTACGCCCAACCACGTGGCCTAAGTTCATTTCAGAGCATCCTCCAAAATGGCTCTTAGATCTAAAAGGGGTGGCGGAGATTGAATGCCGGGTATCCCAGTACACACAGATCTCTGCCTCAGCCAAGCCCGATCCCGCAGGATTGACCTCAACCTGACTCGAATTCCCAGCATGAGCTCACAACTTCAGTGGGAATCCGAAAACCACAAAAATAAGGACGAATGGGTCACCCAAAACCCTATAGCATAGAAAAGAAAAGGGACTCACCAAGATATAGCTGCTGAAGCCCAGAAGCCGGTTTTCAGCATGGCGTAGAGAGCTCGAGCTGTAGACTAGGGGCCTTTCAACACATGACCTGCCACGTGGAAAGGGTCTGCCCTAACTCTGGGGCACCTCCAAATGTTAGGATATTTTCCAATATTAGCTCCCTGCCGACATAAAAATTCCCAATCAAGCCAAATCAAAACAAGCAAAATTAAGAAATATCCAGGTTTAATAGGAGATCTGCGCTCTTGGGTGGCCCCAAGGGGAAAACCGGGAAGCCACAGGAATGCGACCCCCAGGAGAAAGAAAGGGAGACCATGTGTTCTTCTTTTGGGAGATTACTTAAGTACCCTGGGGAGTGGTCCTGATCCCATCCAGGGAGGGGTCAGGATCTGGCCTGCAGGGATTTGGAGTCCAGACCAAGCCTGGGGGCTGGGATAGATCCTAGGGACTGGGGCCTCATGCATATAAAGGTCAGAAGAAACGTTTTGTGCCAGCCCTTACCTTTCATTTTATTTGAGACAAGTCTTTTTGTTGTTGATTTCTGCTTCATGTACCATACTAGCTAGCCTATAAGCTTATAGGGATATTCCTGTTTCTGCCTCATGTCTCACCATAGGATCACAGCTATTACACATGTGTGTTACCATGGCTAGCTTTATGTGTGCTTTGGGAACTGAAATTCAGATTGTCATGGTTATCACAGTGAGAATTTTATACACTGAGTCATATCCTTAGCCCACTATTGATATTTAAGTCAAATAATTCTTTGTTGGTAAAGGAAAAGAGAAGGGCAATAGAAAGGAAAGATTTTGTCCTATTGATTGCATATGTTTAGTACATTCCTTGTCCTCTAGCTACTAGTAGATGACAATAGACACTGTTCATTGTGATAACTATGGAATATTTCCCTGGATGCAAAATCACCTCTGGTTGAGTCCTAGTCTCTTACAAAAAGAAAGTCAAGGTTTTGATGAGAGTTTAAAGCCTTTTTAATATCAGCATGTATTTCCACTTTCTTCCTTACATTTGGTTTTTCTTCACGGTAGAGTAAAATCTGTTCTACAGCTCAGGAAGTAGATTGAATAGTATCAAACTGTGCAGGATATGTTAAAAGAAACTATTTTAAGTGCATTGGATATAAAGAATACAAGGGGGAGGCTTATTTAATTGCTTCTGTGTAGCAATTTAGAATGAATTCACACTATATGCTGCTGCTGATATTTATTTTTCTTTAAAATTAGATATCATCTTCATCACCAGGAGATATTAGATTGTGTATCAATAAAAATAGACTACACGAGGGATGGGAAAGTAATCAGCAAAACATTCCTTCATTTTAAAAATCAAATATAAACTATTTTCACCTTAACCCACTGAAGTATAATTTACAAGAATTCAAATCAAACAAAATGACTAATATTGAATCACTGTGCTCCCCAAACAGAGCATAAACTTCAAATTCTATATTGTCTTTCTTCTCCTAAATTCACCCTTATGTTAGGTTATATTTCAGACTGGGGTTTTCCCTAGTTTCCTAAACTTGTTCTTATTTTAGGTTGTACTTCAGACTTGCTCTAAACACGCATCACACTAACTAATAGGAAAAAAGAATCCAGTGGCCTGTCAAAACGGTTATAACACATTCCTAAACAGGACCTCAAATAGTGTTCTTCCAGTCTGAAGCAAGCAGGTCCACAACAGCTGCACTTCGGTTTTTTAGTTGCTTTGACGACAATAACATCAATACCACAAGGGAACTGAATATTATCAATTCAATAGGGATATATTGGATCTTTGAAATTACACACAAAGCTATATAAAACTCTTAAATATATAAAATCTATATCCTAATAGTTTTTCTTAGCTTCATGTTGTGGGGAGGCTACTTGCTCATCCTGGCTGCCCAGAACTGAAATAATCACACAGAAACTATATTAATTAAAACGCTGCTTGGCCTATTAGCACTAACTTCTTATTGGCTAGCTCTTATATATTAATTTAACCCATTTCTATTAATCTGTGTATCGCCACATGGCAGTGGCTTACTGGCAAAGTTTTGACATATCTCACTCTGGTGGCACCATGATGTATCTCTGACTCTGCCTTCTTCCTCCCAGCATTCAGTTCCATCTTCTCCACCTACCTAAGCTCTGCCCTATCAACAGGCCAAGGCAGTTTCTTTTTTTATTAATAGTAATCACAGCACACAGAGGGGACTCCCACAGCTACATATTATTATGATACACTATTATATACAAAGTGATATAAAAATCTTCAGTGTACTTTATGTGAGGATATAATCCCTCTCATTATGTTATTGCTAAATTTTGTAATGCCATTATCATTGTGTATTTGACTCATGAGGTAAGAGTGTCATTGAGCTGATCAATTAACAGTCTCTTTTACATTTAAGTAAATCTATAAACATAGAATTTATGAATTGACAACCTCACCCCCTTAACGATTTCAGCTACAAGCATTCTTTCATCCTCTTATCCAACTTCAATGGTGTGATTCTTACTTTCCTCCAAATTTGCTACAGAAAATCTGTCTTTGGGAGGTGTCTATATTAACAGGAGAGTTAGTACAATTGTAGACATACCTAAGGTATGAGTTCTATCCCAGACAACCAAAACAAAACAGTTATCCACATATATGAAATCATTTGAGTTTGTGATCATAGTGAATATGAACATAATTATAAAATACAGAGTAGGTGATAAAACTGGTGAACAAATTACTAGCAGCTCCTCTGGTGCTTTTTCTTTTATGTCATGCATCAATAAAAACAAGGGTGTTGGTATAAATAGGAATTATTTAAGCTATAAATGTGTTCATATAGCTCCCTAATGTTTAACAATTTCATCAGAATTCAGTCTCTCCAAGAGGGAGGATGAGAATATTGATACCCAGGAAATAAACCAAAGTTCACAGATCTATGAGTGTGTAAACTTGGAAGATTCTGGAAGGCCACTCTCCCAGCTTTGTAGATACTATTTAGTGCGGGTACTCTGATCAGGCAAACTGATGAAAGGAGAGATTCTCAACTTTTTTAAATATTTATTTATTTATTCATTATGTACACAATATTCTGTCTACATATATGCCTGAAGGCCAGAAGAGGGCACTAGACCTCATTACAGATGGTTGTGAGCCACCATGTGATTGCTGGGAAATGAACTCAGGACCTTTGGAAGAGCAGGCAATGCTCTTAACCACTGAGTCATTCTCAACTTTTGAACTGCCTGCAAGATGTTCAGAGAACTCTAGGGCTGCATTTTTAAAGAAACACTTGGAAAACAACTTAGCAACCTGTTGCTCTGCCTACCATATACTGCAGGTTCCTAGCTTTTGTGGGCTGTCACCTATATGAGAAGAAAAATCCAGTGATACAATTGCATTAATGGCTCCTGTGGGTTCTTCCCCACCTGTACTCTTGTTAGTGACCCAAATAAAACCCACTCTTTCACTAAGTTGAATTTTGATACAATGATTAGCTTGGTCTGTCATTGATTTCTTTTTTGGGGTAAATAGATATGTGAGTTCTGTGTCTCACAGACAATACTCTTTCAAGAGAGAAGAAAAATAAGCATAACCTGGTTTGAGTCAAAGGGTCAAAGGGTAATACATCTGGAGGAAAACATCAATTCAGTCCTTCTGTTAAAATGAATTACATTCACATTTGTTTAATTCTTGAGTGTCTAGCAGGGAACAAAAAGTCATTAGTGGACCAAAAGCAAAAAGAATAGAGGACAATAACTGAATGAGTGTCACACCACCGCAGACCAGTATCCTTTTTCTTTTCTATCTGTGAAGAGAAACAGGCATAGAATACTTTAGAAAGAAAAACTGAGAACAACAATAAAAGAAAATTTTGTGGCTCACTTGCTCACTTTTGGCACATTCAAATAATTCATGTGAATGTAATAAATATTTTGCTTGTCCCATCCGCGCTTTCAGCCAGAAACCCCTTCCCTTCCTCCCTCCCTTTTTTGGTGCTTAAAATCCCCCAGCTCAGCCTGGGTGGGTGCCGGGACAGGGCGGTGAGTGCAACTGGGCAGGAGGGAGTTCCTTTGTTTTAATAGCCTGCCTGCACCAAGGTAGGACTGCAGTTAGGGATATTCCTGGCCAGCAAGGGGCACTGATCCTATAGTAGAAGATCCAGTGGAGGGAAGAGTCATTGGAGAGCATCTGAAGGAAAAGATGGCCAGGAGCCAAGGCAAGAATTCCTCCAACAATCTGAAAAACAACATGAAAACACCAGATCCCAGCGATCGTACTACAGAAGGACTTGAACACCCTATTCTGGAAGAAGTGGAAAACAGTGTCATTATGAAAGCAATGGAGTCTCTTAAACAGGGTATGAATAACTCACTTAAAGAAATGGAAGAGAAATACAATAAAAAGATTGAAGAAATGAGTAAAGAAATGGAAGAGAAGTATAACAAAAAGTTTGAAGAAATGAGTAAATTCATAAACGTCACCCTGGGAAACCAGGAAAAAACAATCAAACAGGTAATGGAAACAGTTCAAGAATTGAAAACGGAAGTGGAGGCAATGAAGAAAACACAAACCGAGGGCCGGCTGGATATGGAAAATCTAGGTAAACAAACAGAGACTTCAGGAACAAGCATAACCAATAGAATACAAGAGATAGAAGAACGAATCTCAGATTATGAAGACACCATAGAGAAAATAAACACTCTGACCAAAGAAAACAGCAAATCCAACAAATTCTCATCACAAAACATTCAGGAGCCCGACCCCATAGACTCCCAGGTCAGCCTGCTCTGCTGGCTCCACCCTGCTAGCTTCCCCGCCAGCCATCCCAGCTTCTATCCAGAGGGCCTTCGGAGTGGTGAGTTGATTCGGGTCCCCGCGGGCCCAGCGAGGGGGAGCTAGGACTCTCCCCGACCCCATAGACTCCCAGGTCAGCCTGCTCTGCTGGCTCCACCCAGCTAGCTTCCCCGCCAGCCATCCCAGCTTCCATCCAGAGGGCCTTCGGAGTGGTGAGTTGAATCTGGCCCGTGACAGGGGCCCGGCGAGGGGAAGCTAGGACTCTCCCCGACCCCATAGACTCCCAGGTCAGCCTGCTCTGCTGGCTCCACCCTGCTAGCTTCCCCGCCAGCCATCCCAGCTTCCATCCAGAGGGCCTTCGGAGTGGTGAGTTGATTCGGGCCCCCGCGGGCCCGGCGAGGGGGAGCTAGGACTCTCCCCGACCCCATAGACTCCCAGGTCAGCCTGCTCTGCTGGCTCCACCCTGCTAGCTTCCCCGCCAGCCATCCCAGCTTCTACCCAGAGGGCCTTCGGAGTGGTGAGTTGATTCGGGTCCCCGCGGGCCCAGCGAGGGGGAGCTAGGACTCTCCCCGACCCCATAGACTCCCAGGTCAGCCTGCTCTGCTGGCTCCACCCTGCTAGCTTCCGCGCCAGCCATCCCAGCTTCCATCCAGAGGGCCTTCGGAGTGGTGAGTTGATTCAGGCCCGCAACAGGGGCCCTGCGAGGGGAAGCTAGGACTCTCCCCGACCCCATAGACTCCCAGGTCAGCCTGCTCTGCTGGCTCCACCCTGCTAGCTTCCCCGCCAGCCATCCCAGCTTCCATCCAGAGGGCCTTCAGAGTGGTGAGTTGATTCGGGCCCACGACAGGGGCGCGGCGAGGGGGAGCTAGGACTCTCCCCGACCCCATAGACTCCCAGGTCAGCCTACAGTGCTGTTTCCACCCTGCTAGGCTCTCCCACCTGCCATCCCAGCTTCCATCCAGGTTCAAATTTCTATATTTCTCCCCTCCCACTGAGCCCATAAAATTTCCCCAGCTCAGCTGCCTTGCACACTGGGCCTGCTCTATAGGGGCATCCCGGAAAGAGGCAGTGCCTGTGGTTCAATACCCTGCTTGGGGAAAGGTAGGCATTCTATCAGTGAACTCCCTGCCCAACAAGGGAACCTGACCCGATACCAGAAGTTCCAATAGAGAGCATTTGATCGAAGAGATGGGCAGACGCCAAGGCAAGACCTCCTCCAACAATCTGAAAAACAACATGAAAATATCAGATCCCAATGACCCTACAACAGAAGGATTTGAACACTCTAACCCAGATGAAGTGGAAAAAAGTGCCATTATGAAAGCAATAGAGTCCCTTAAACAGGATATGAATAACTCCCTTAAGGAACTGGTCGAGAAGTATAACAAAAAGTTTGAAGAAATGAGTATAGAAATGGATGAGAAATATAACAAAAAGTTTGAAGAAATAAGTAAATCCGTGAGTGATACCCTGAGAAACCAAGAAAAAACAATCAAACAAGTAAAGGAAACAGTCCAAGAATTGAAAACTGAAATGGAGGCAATGAAGAAAACACAAAACAAGAACCGGATGGATATGGAAAACCTAGGTAAACAAGCGGAGACTACAGAATCAAGCATAACCAATAGAATACAAGAGATAGAAGAACGAATCTCAGATTCTGAAGATACCATAGAGAAAATAAATGCTCTGGTCAGAGAAAACGGCAAATCCAACAAATTCTCTTCACAAAACATTCAGGAAATCTGGGACACAATAAAAAACCAAATCTAAGAATAATAGGGATTGAAGAAGGAGAAGAACTGCAGATCAAAGGCCCAGAAAATATATTCAACAAAATGATAGAAGAAAACTTTCCCAACCTAAAGAACGATATTCCTATGAAGGTTCAAGAAGCATACAGAACACCGAATAGATTGGATCAGAAAAAAACATCCTCGCGCCATATAATAATCAAAACACAAAACATAAATATTAAAGAAAAAATTTTAAGAGCTGCAAAGGAAAAAGGTCAAGTAACTTATAAAGGTAAACCTATCAGGCTTACACCGGATTTCTCTATGGAAACCATGAAAGCCAGAAGATCCTGGATAGAGGTACTGCAGAAACTAAGAGACCATGGATGCAAACCCAGACTACTATACCCAGCCAAGCTATTGTTCACTATCAACGGAGAAAACAAAATATTCCAGGATAAAAACAAATTTAAACAATACGTAGCTACTAATCCAGCCTTACAGAGAATATTAGAAGGAAAATCACTACCGAAGGAATCCAACATTCCCAACACGGCCTACAATAACTCGAACATCTAGTGACCATTCACAAGCACAAATCAAAGAAGAAAAACACATACACTCTACTACTTAAAAAAAAAAATGACCGGAGTCAACAACCACTGGTCATTAATATCACTTAATATCAATGGACTCAATTCACCTATAAAGAGGCACAGACTTAGAGATTGGATACGAAAACAGGATCCAACATTCTGCTGTTTACAAGAAACACACCTCAACCACAAAGACAGACACTTACTCAGAGTAAAGGGTTGGGAAAAGGTTTTCCAAGCAAATGGACCTAAGAAACAAGCGGGCGTGGCCATTCTAATATCTAACAAAATCGACTTCAAACTAAAATCAATCAGAAGAAATGGAGATGGACATTTCATACTCATAACTGGAACAATTCATCAGGAGGAAGTCTCAATCCTGAATATCTATGCTCCTAATATAAAGGCACCCACATATGTAAAAGAAACTCTTCTAGAACTCAAGGCGTTCATCAAACCACACACACTAATAGTAGGAGACTTCAACACTCCTCTCTCACCAATGGACAGGTCAATCAGACAGAAACCAAACAGAGAATTGAGAGACCTATTGGAGGTATTGAATCAAATGGACTTAACAGACATCTATAGAACACTCCACCCAAATAGGAAAGAATATACCTTTTTCTCTGCAGCTCTTGGAACCTTCTCGAAAATTGACCACATACTCGGTAACAAAGCAAACTTCCACAGATACAGAAAAATATTAGTAACTACCTGTGTCTTGTCAGATCACCATGGACTAAAATTAGAATTCAACAACAATGCTCCCCCCAGGAAGCCAACAAACTCATGGAAACTGAACAGTCAACTACTAAATCACCCCTGGGTCAAGGAAGAAATAAAGAAAGAAATTAATCTCTTCCTTGAATTTAATGAAAACAAAGACACAACATACTCAAACCTATGGGACACTATGAAAGCAGTGCTAAGAGGAAAGTTCATAGCACTAAGTGCCCAATTAAAGAAAGCGGAGAAAGCACACATTGGAGACTTAACAGCACACTTGAAAGATCTAGAAAAAAAAGAAGCTGATTCACCCAGGAGGTCTAGAAGACTGGAAATAATCAAACTGAGGGCTGAAATCAACAAAATAGAAATAGAGAAAACAATCCAAAGAATCAATGAATCAAAAAGCTGGTTCTTGGAGAAAATCAACAAGATTGACAAACCCCTATCCAAGTTAATCAAACGGCAGAGAGAGAACATGCAAATTAATAAGATCAGAAATGAAAAGGGGGACATAACCACAGACACAGAGGAAATTCAGAGAATCATTAGATCTTACTATGAAAGTTTATATGCCACAAAGTTGGAAAATGTAAAAGAAATGGACATTTTTTTAGATAAATACCATATACCAAAGTTGAACCAAGAACAGGTGAACAATCTAAATAGACCTGTTAGTCGCGAAGAGTTAGAAGCTGTTATCAAAAATCTCCCTACCAAAAAAAGCCCAGGACCAGATGGTTTCAATGCAGAATTCTACCAGAAGTTCCAGGAAGAGCTAATACCTATACTCCTTAACGTATTCCACAATATAGAAACAGAAGAGTCACTGCCTAACTCCTTTTATGAAGCTACAGTTACCCTAATACCAAAACCACACAAAGACACAACCAAGAAAGAGAATTACAGGCCAATCTCACTCATGAACATCGACGCGAAAATTCTCAATAAAATACTGGCAAACCGAATCCAAGAGCACATTAGAAAAATTATCCATTATGATCAAGTCGGCTTCATTCCAGAGATGCAGGGCTGGTTCAACATACGCAAATCTATCAATGTAATCCATCATATAAATAAACTGAAAGAAAAAAAACATATGATCATCTCACTAGATGCTGAAAAAGCATTTGACAAAATTCAACACCCATTTATGATAAAGGTGTTGGAGAGACTGGGGATACAAGGATCATACCTAAATATAATAAAAGCAATATACACCAAGCCGACAGCTAACATCAAACTGAATGGAGAGAAACTCAAAGCCTTTCCACTAAAATCAGGAACACGACAAGGCTGTCCACTCTCTCCATACCTCTTCAATATAGTGCTTGAAGTTCTAGCAATAGCAATAAGACAACATAAGGGGATCACGGGGATTCGAATTGGAAAGGATGAAGTTAAACTTTCGTTATTTGCTGACGATATGATAGTGTACATAAGCGACCCCAAAAACTCTACCAAAGAACTCCTACAGCTGATAAACACCTTTAGTAACGTGGCAGGATACAAGATCAACTCCCAAAAATCAGTGGCCCTCCTATACACAAAGGATAAAGAAGCAGAGAGGGAAATCAGAGAAGCATCACCTTTCATGATAGCCACAAATAGCATAACATATCTTGGGGTTACTCTAACCAAGGAAGTGAAAGACCTATTTGACAAAAACTTTAAGTCTTTGAAGAAAGAAATTGAGGAGGATACCAGAAAATGGAAAGACCTCCCCTGCTCTTGGACTGGGAGAATCAACATAGTAAAAATGGCAATTCTACCAAAAGCAATCTATAGATTCAATGCAATCCCCATCAAAATCCCATCAAACTTCTTCACAGACCTTGAGAGAACAATAATCAAGTTTATATGGCAAAACAAAAAACCCAGGATAGCCAAAACAATCTTATACAATAAAAGAACTTCTGGAGGCATTACCATCCCTGACTTCAAACTCTATTATAGAGCTACAGTATTGAAAACAGCTTGGTATTGGCATAAGAACAGAGAAGTCGACCTATGGAATCGAATAGAAGACCCAGATATTAACCCACAAACTTATGAACACCTAATTTTCGACAAGGGAGCTAAAGGTATACAATGGAAGAAGGAAAGCATCTTTAACAAATGGTGCTGGCATAACTGGATGTCAACCTGTAAAAAAATGAAAGTAGATCCATATCTATCACCATGCACAAAAATCAAGTCCAAATGGATTAAAGACATCAACATTAATCCGTCCACTTTGAACCTGATAGAAGAGAAAGTGGGAAGTAGTCTACAAGATTTAGGCACAGGAGGCCTCTTCCTAAGTAGGACCCCAGCAGCACAGACAATAAGAGAAACAATGAATAAATGGGATCTACTGAAACTGGGAAGCTTCTGTAAAGCAAAGGACACTGTCAGTAGGACAAAAAGGCTGCCTTCTGACTGGGAGAAGATCTTCACCAACCCCTCATCAGACAAAGGTCTGATGTCCAAAATATACAAAGAACTCAAGAAACTAGGCACTAAAACTCTAATTAACCCAATTAAAAAATGGGGTACTGAACTTAACAGAGAATTCACAACAGATGAACTTCGAATGGCCAGAAGACACTTAAGGTCATGCTCAACATCCCTAGCGATCAGGGAAATGCAAATCAAAACCACTTTGAGATACCATCTTACACCTGTCAGAATAGCTAAAGTCAAAAACACCAACGATAGCCTATGCTGGAGAGGATGTGGGGTGAGGGGAACACTCATCCATTGTTGGTGGGAATGCAAACTCGTGCAGCCACTGTGGAAATCAGTGTGGCGGTTTCTCAGGAAACTGGGAGTCAACCTCCCTCAGGACCCAGCAATTCCACTCTTGGGAATATACCCTAAAGATTCCCTAACATACTACAAAAGCATTTGTTCAACTATGTTCATAGCTGCACTATTTGTAATAGCCAGAACATGGAAACAACCTAGGTGCCCCTCAATAGAAGAATGGTTAAAAAAGGTGTGGAACATATATACATTAGAGTTTTACTCGGCGGTTAAAAACAATGACATCTTGAATTTTGCATGCAAATGGATGGAAATAGAAAACGCTTTACTGAGTGAGGTAAGCCAGACCCAAAAAGAGGAACACGGTATGTATTCACTCATAAGTGGATTCTAATCATAATTAAAGGTCTTTGAGCCTATTATTCGTGATCCTAGAGAAACTAAATTAAAAGATGAACCTGATGAAGATTATTTAGCTATCCACCAGGAGGTAGGAAATAGACAAGAGTCCCAGGTAACCTCGGGTGCATGGGGGGGTGGGAGGGTCGATGGAGGGGGAGAGGACTAGAGAGAAGGGAGTAGGGGAGGAACGGGGAAAGCTTGGTGGCCAGGGATGGGGGGGAGGGAGGTAGGATGAATATGGGATCAGGGAACAATATATTTCAACTAAGGGAGCCATTTTAGTGTTTACAGGAGACTTGATTATATATGGGATCCCAGGTCCATGGAGAAATCCCCAAGATTGCTCTCTGGACAGAGGAGAGGGTGCCTGAATCGGCCGTGGCCCATGACCATACTGATGTATATTTTGCTTATCACCATAGATCCTTCGTCTGGCGAAGGACGGCTATGCAGTCGGAGGCCCACATTGGAGCAACGGATTGAGCCCCCCGAGGTCCGGAGGGGGAGCGGAAGGAGGAGGAACATGAAAGACGAAATCAGTACTGCGAGGGATGCTATCACCCACTGATACAAGGGAACGGATCTGATGAGAATTTACCAGGGCCAGTCGGACTGGGACTGAACGAGGACATGATCTAGCCAGATTCTCGGAATTTGGCCTGATTCTCCGACTGTGGCTGGCCCGGGGTCTTTCTGAAAAGCCATTGACTATGACACTGGGACCTGTTTCCTCTGCATATGCTGGATTTTGGGGATCCAGTCTGTTTGGACGCTCGCCTTCCTGGACCTGAAGGGAGGGGGAGGGAGCTGGAGCTTCCCACAGGGCAGGAAACCCTGACTGCCCTGGGGGACGGAGGGGAAGGAGGGGGGGAGTGGGGGGAGTGGGAGGGTGTTGGGAGGGGGGGCAGAAATGGAAACTTTTATAATTTAATAAAATTTACTAAAAAAAAAAAACATTCAGGAAATCTGGGACATAATGAAAAAACCAAATCTAAGCATAATAGGGGTAGAAGAAGGAGAAGAATTGCAGATCAAAGGTCCAGAAAATATATTCAACAAAATTATAGAAGAAAACTTTCCCAACCTAAAGAACGATATTCCTATGAAGGTTCAAGAAGCATACAGAACACTGGATAGACCTTGAGAGAATAATAATCAAGTTTATATGGAAAAACAAAAAACCCAGGATAGCCAAAACAATCTTATATAATAAAGGAACTTCTGGAGGCATTACCATCCCTGACTTCAAACTCTATTACACAGCTACAGTATTGACAACAGCTTGGTATTAGCATAAGAACAGAGAAGTCGACCTATGGAATTGAATAGAAGACCCGGATATTAAGCCACAAACCTATGAACACCTAATTTTCGACAAGGGAGCTAAAGGTATACAATGGAAGAAGGAAAGCATCTTTAACAAATGGTGCTGGCATAACTGGATGTCAACCTGTAGAAGAATGAAAGTAGATCCATTTTTATCACCATGCACAAAGCTCAAGTCCAAATGGATTAAAGACATCAACATTAATCTGACCACTTTGAACCTGATAGAAGAGAAAGTGGGAAGTAGTCTACAAGATATAGGCACAGGAGACCACTTCCTAAGTAGAACCCCAGTAGCATAGACAATAAGAGCAACAATGAATAAATGGGACCTCCTGAAACTGAGAAGCTTCTGTAAAGCAAAGGACACTGTCACTAAGACAAAAAAACTACCTTCGGACTGGGAGAAGATCTTCACCAACCCCTCATCAGATAAAGGTCTGATCTCCAAAATATACAAAGAACTCAAGAAACTAGATACTAAAACTCTAATTAACCCAATTAAAAAATGGGGTACTTAACTGAACAGAGAATTCACAACAGATGAAATTCGAATGGCCAAAAGACACGTAAGGTCATGCTCAACCTCCTTAGTGATCAGGGAAATGCAAATCAAAACAACTTTGAGATACCGTCTTACACCTGTCAGAATAGCTAAACTCAAAAACAACAATGATAGCCTATGCTGGAGAGGATGTGGAATGAGGGGAACACTCATCCATTGTTGGTGGGAATGCAAACTCGTACAGCCACTGTGGAAATCAGTGTGGCGATTCCTCAGGAAACTGGGAGTCAACCTCCCTCAGGACCCAGCAATTCCATTCTTGGGAATATACCCAAGAGAGGCCTTATCATACTACAAAAGCATTTGTTCAACTATGTTCATAGCAGCACTATTTGTAATAGTCAGAACCTGGAAACAACCTAGGTGCCCCTCAATAGAATAATGGTTAAAGAAGGTGTGGAACATATACACATTACAGTTTTACTCAGTGGTAAAAAACAATGACATCTTGAATTTTGCATGCAAATGGATGGAAATAGAAAACGCTTTACTGAGTGAGGTAACTCAGACCCAAAAAGAGGAATATGGTATGTGCTCATTCATAAGTGGATTCTAGCCTTAATTGAAGGTCTTTGAGCCTATAATTCGTGATCCTAGAAAAGGTAAATAAGAAGGTGAACCTGAAGAAAATCATATAGTTATCTTTCTGCATATAGGAAGTAGACAAGATTGCCAGGCAAACATGGATGCATGGAGGGTGGGGCGCTGGACCTAAGGTGAGATGATTAGAGAGAAAGGAAAAGGGGAGGATTGGGGATGGCTTGGGGGAATGGGATGGGGGAATGGAGGAAGGATGGATATGGGAGCAGGGAAGTATATATTTCAACTAAGTCAGCCATTTTAGGGTTTGCAACAGACTTGATTCTGGAGGGGTTCCCAGGCCCAAGGAAAGGTCCCCAGATTGTCCCCTGGGCAACAGAGGAGAGGGTGCCTGAACTGGCCTTGGCCCATAACCATACTGATGAATATTTTGCATATCACCATAGAACCTTCATCTGGCAATGGATGGAGATAGAGACAGAGACCCACATTGGAGCATTGGACTTAGCTCCCTAGGTCCAAATGAGAAGCAGAAGGAGGGAGAACGTGAGCAAGGAAGGCAAAACCAGAGGGATCGTCATCTGACAATGGATGGAGATAGAGACGGAGACCCATATTGGAGCACTTTACTGAGTCCCCAAGGTCCAAATGAGGACCAAAAGGAAGGAGAACATGAAAAAGGAAGTCAGGACCGTGAAGGGTGCATTCACCCACTGATACAAGGGGACTGATCGAATGAGAGTTCACCAAGGCTAGCTGGACTGGGACTGAACGAGCATGTGATCAAACCGGATTCTCTGAATGTGGCTGACATGGGGGCTGACTGAGAAGCCATTGACAATGGCACTGGGTCTTGTTTCATCTTCATGTACTGGCTTTTTGGGATCCTGGTCTGTTTGGATGCTCACCTTCCTAGACCTGGAGGGAGGGGGGAGGGAGTGGGGGAAATGTGAGGGTATGGGGAGGAGGGGAGGATGTGGAAATTTTTAGAAATAAATAAATAAGTAAATAAAAAAATAAATATTTTGCTTTCATAGTACAGCCTCTTCTATAGTATGACACTTGTTTCTTGGAACATGTGATCAAATACCTACTCACCTAATATAAGAAACTGATAACATGGCAGTAAGGATGCTGCCAAAATTCAACTGTGCAAAGCAATGAGTTTTATTGAGGTTATTTGTAGGTTGTATGAATATGAGGTAACTTACAGGAAAAAAAATGACTCAAGGACAGCTACATCCCCAAATGCCAACTTCAACATGGGTGACAGTAGATGAAAGCTGGAAATCTGAAGCTCACTGCAAATCCTATAAGCTGCTTAACAGGTTAAAGAGTGTCTTCTCCCAGTGGAGCACTTATACCTAACTTCTTCCAGCTAGCTTAGACGTCTCTCCTTCTAGCCACCTTGTCTTGTCTGAGAATATCTCCTAGAAATTCTTACTTCTTATAGCTGCTTGGAGAGTGAGGACCTTAGCATATCTGCTCAATTTCAGGGGCTTCCTGCAGCTTTTAAATTGTTTGATTCCTGATCATGACAAACTTCTCTGCAAGATGGATGGACTTTTTAACCAATCTTTGAATCCCCCATGTCTAAAAAGCTTCCATACCAGTTGGAGGGGTTTACCTCAGAAAAAAGTACTACAGAACGCTTTGATCAAAAGAAGATAAAACACATAGTTAATATGAACACATATGGGTAAGAGTGCAATCTTGCAGTTCTTAGTGAAGTGTGTTGCCTTTTGCTATTATATGAGTAGAATTTTTTCTTTCTTCTTTTATAAAGGTATCTCTACCATTTTTTTTAACATTCTTCTCTCATACATTATATCCTGACCAAAGTTTTCTCTCCTTCCCAGTCCCTTCTCCCACTTCCCCTCTACCCCAGATCAACTAACAGGATATAATAAGACTGGACACAAATCCTCACATCATGGTTGAATGTGGCATCTCAGTTGAAGGCTAAGTAAGGATCCTGAGAGCAGGCAAAACAATTAGAGACAACCCCCCACCACATACACAGTCATGGTTAGGAGTCCCACAAGAACACCAAGCTACATAACCATAAGACCCTAGCTCAGACACATACAGGCTCCATGTTTGCTGTTTTAGCTTCTGAGAAATGCCATTACCCTGTTTAGTTGATTCTGGAGTCCCTATTAATATGGTCTCCTCAAAAACCTCTGGCTCCTACAATTCTTATTATCAGTCTTCTGTCAGGTTCCCCTGGTTCTGCCTAATATTTGACTGTGGGTTTATGCATTTATTCCCATTTGTTACTGAATGTTGACTCTCTGATGACAATTGGGCTAGGCACCGATATACGAGTATAGCACAATACCATCAGGAATCATTTCGACAACTTTTTTTTTCCAGTATGTTTGGTTCTATCCTGCATCTCTGAGCTGTTCTGCCTCTGGTTCTGGATTCAGGCAGTATTCATTAAGAGCTCCCTTTCTAGTGTGGGCCCCAATTTGGGCCAGTTATTAGTTGGTCATTCCCACAAGATCTGTGCCATCATTGCCCCAGCACATCTTACAGGCTGAAGGTTTTGTGGCTGGCTTGATGTCCCGGTCTCATTTCTAGGAGGCTTGTCTGGTTATAGAAGATGACTGGTTCAGGCTCCATATCCCCTACTACTGGAGACTTTGCTAAGGGCACTCTTGGAGATTCCAGGGAGTTTCCACTGCATTATTCTACATTGCCTCCCTAATGCTTCAAAGTTCTAGTTGTCTTTGCCAGTACTATATACCTCCATCTCTCCTACTCCTCCCATCTGATTCCTCCTGTTACTTTGTGCACCTTCTCCAACTCCACCCACAAAATATATTTCCCTCTCTCAAAGATACCCATGTGTCCCTCCTTGAGAACTCCTTGTTACTTAGATTCTCTGGGTCTGTGAATGTAGCATGCTTGTCCATGACTTTATTGCTAATATCCATAAATAAGTGAGTATATACCATGTTTGTCTTTCTTGCTCTAGGTTGCCACACTCGATGATCTTTTGTGGTTTCATCAATCCAAACACCTATGAACATCTGTTTTTTTGACAAAAAAAGTAATGAATCTTTTAAAAATTGTTTATGTAATCTTGATTTAACTTAGGAAAGTGATATATTATCACAAAGAAAATTACTCATTTCTTTTAAATTGTCTTGTTTGGTGGAGTACAGTTTTTTGAAGTTTAACCTTGAGGTTCTTTGAATTTTCTCAGTGACTGTTTGTGTGTCTCCCTTGTCATTTCGGATTTAGTTAATTCTGATATCCTCTCTGTATCTTTTAGTTAGTTTGGATAAAGATTTGTATATCTTGTTGATTTTCTCAAAGAGCCATCTCTTTGTTTCATTGATTCTTTGTATTGTTCGCTTTGTTTTGATTTTATTGATTTCAGTCCTCAGTTTATTTCCTGCCTTCTACTCTTCTTGGGTGAGCTTGCTTATTTTTGTTCTAGAGCTTACAGGTATGACATTAAATCACTAGTATGTTATATCTTCAGTGAAATAGAACTACACAGAGATTCATAAAAGCTGTACTGGATATGTGTCTAGGAAAATTGTAGTGACATAGAATCATAGAACAACTTCATGTTAGGAGTTAGCAAAGAACAAAAATATCAGTTCTACACATTCAGAAATTGCATAGAAAAAGGGGCCTTAGAGCTAAAAGAGAGCTATGATTATGAAACCTGGGAACCAGTCACCAGATGAGAACTATTGGGAGTTGCCTTCATGCATTTATCAAGGAAAAGTCCTTTTCTTATTTGTTGGCAGAATATAATTTCCCTAAAAATTTGATTGAATTAAACCTTAAAATAAAGAGCAGGAATATGAAGTGATTCAGATAGATTTTGATTGTTAGGTAGAAATAAAGAGGATATGCAAATAATCAAAATAAAATTGTGCTTTTTTCATATAAGGGATATGTGGGCTTGGATTTTTAGCTATTGTATCTGTTCCTTTGCAAATCAAATTGGTTTTGTATTCACAGATGGTGCAGTTACAAAAGAACCATCCTCTGTACATAAATTCATGTTTTTATTTCTAATCTAGAAAATAAAGTTTTCATACTAGCCCTAAACAAAGGAAACTTTAAAGAAAGATATTTTATTTTTTAAAAAGTTATATGTATGCTTCTGTGTATCTGTATGGTCACATGGATGGAGGTGCCCACAGTGGCCCCTGGAGCTGTAGTTATAGGTGGTTGTGAGCTACCTAAAATGGGAACTAGGAAATAAATTAGGATCCTCAATAAGAGCAGTACATGAGCTTAACTATCGAGCCATGTATCTAGCTCCTAAAGTTTGAACCATAAATTTGAAAGCTAAGTATTTTCAAGTTAGTCATGTGCACTAATGGTGTCAATGTAGGAATTATTCACAATCTAAATTTCTAAAATTATCTCATAGCATATCATAAAGAAGATGTGGTGGTTTGAATGAGAATGACCCCATAGGATTATTTGTTTTAATACTTTGTCCCCAGTTGGTGGAACTTTTTAGAAAGGATTAAGAAGCATAGACTCATTGAAAAAGGTTTGTCACTAAGACTGAGTTTGAGATTTCAAAAGATCACTCCATTTCACTTAGCTATATATGCCTCTGGCTTATGGATCAGTATGTAGTCTCTTAGCTACTTAGTTACTGTTCCAGAGACATGCCTACTTGCCTGCTGTCATGCTTCTTGCCATGATGTTCATGGATACCAATCCTGTGAAATTGTAAAAATCCCCAGTATACTTTCTTTTATAAGTTTTATATGTTATTTTGGTCATGGTGTCCCTTCACAGTAGAAGAAAACTAAGGCTGTGGCTTTACTTTCCATTTAAAACATAAATACAGTTTTTAAAAGATGCATTTATTTCATGTATATGGACATTTTGTCTGTGTGGATGTATTTGTATCTATAATGTGTGTCTGGTGCTTGAGAAGTTCAGAAGAATATTTGGATTCCCTGGGACTGGAGTCATAAACAGTTGCAAGCAACATTTGTGTGCTGGGAATTGAAACGAGGTCTTCCACAAGAGCAACAAGTATTCTTAACTGCTAAGTCAACTCTGTGGTCACTGAAAATATGTTTTTAAATATAAAGAATGGGACGTTTTCACTAGTTAGCTTTGCAGTTGCTACACAGGAGACCTAAGTTAGTGTAAAAAAAAACTTTTTGTACAGAGATGATTAATGAAAGGACTAATATGTTGGATAAACCTTAATTGCAGCCTGAAACAGGGTATAGTGTAGTTATCTTTTAATCATTAAATTGTTTTGCTAACCCCCATTCTAGGTCACCTTTCTTTGTAACACATCCACAGAATTGTGTTTCTTTCATCCAAGTAATCAGTCAATAAATATATTGTTGTTGTTCTCCTTGCTGTGTAAAGATACTTTTATGTGAGATTCCTATCTGTATGCTATGCATTTATTTTATTAAGCCTAATATGAAATTCACCTTTAATGTGACAAGGTTAGCAATTTGGGCAAGAAACTGCTTTATGATATGCTATATAAAGCAGACGTACATGACCCCAAAAAACATGACTGCTAAACTTACCTAAAGAAGGTGAAACAGTCCTTCAGGGTTCCTGCTTCATAAAAGAAACAGCCAGACATTCTGCAGTACATAAAAGACTGACAAATTGCCATTATAGACAAAACAGCCTTTCAAATTTTCTACTTCATTGAAAAGTCTGCCAGATACTATGGGACTATAGGCTGAAGATGGATGCCCAGAGTTGCAGAAGAAATATGGGTGACTGTCCAGGCAGCAAGATGCCTCTGTCAATTCTAGAACTTTGAAAGTTGCTTACATTGCACTTCTTGTTTACTTAGGTAATATTATATCCTTCTGGAGTCTTTGAAGAGTTGAAGACACATAGTTATAGTTACAGTTTTCCTTATTTATGATAACAGATAAATTAGATACGATACTTTAGACTTACAAAGAAATATCGTAGCTATAATTCTTGTTTGATAACCTTCACTTTTAATTAGACAGAAAAGGAGAGATAATGTGAGATTCCCCTCTGAATGCTATGAATATGTTTCATTACCATTGGTTAATAAAGAAGCTGCTTTGGCCTATAGCAGGGCTGACTATAGTCAGGCTGGAAGAGATATATAGAGAGAGTAGGCAGAGTTAGAGAAATGCCATGTAGTTGCCAATGGAGTAACATGCAGGAACCAGTAAGTCACAGCCTAGTGGCAATACACAGATTAATAGAAATGGGTTAATCTAAGATGTAAGAGATAGTTAGAAAGTACCCTAAGTTATTGGTCAGTGTGGTAATTAGTATAGTTTCATATTATTATTTGAGTCTGAGCAGTCAGGAAATGAACAAGCAACCTCCATTTATAATATTTGACAAAAGTAACCCAAAGAAATATCTTACATTTGGGGGATATAGCCCATTGTGTTAGGGAAGGTATGGGGATATGAGCAAGAGGAGACTGGACACAGTTCCTTCACAGTTAGGAAGCAGAGACTAGTGAAGACTTGTACTTGTTCTTTCTCTCTTTCATTCAATTCATGACCCCAGCCCATGGAAATATGGCACTCCTTGTTAAGGTGCATCTTCCCAGGCAAATGAACCTAATCTAGAAAAATCCCTCAGTCATATGTAGAGACTATAACACACTGAATCATTCCTCACAGATATATCTCCTAGATGATTCTAAATCATGATGGATTATCAATAATGACCCTCACATTGAAAGTCTGTGTTCTTACTATTCTGTCCATCAACCGAAGGAATGACCTTTTCTACTTTTGCTCATCCTATTAGCTTCAAGTTTTGCATAGTAAATATTTGCTAGATGAATTAATGCATTTGTTAACTATTCATAATATCAGCTTCCTTTTCAAATATAGTAACTGGCAATAAGTTATTCTATAGTATTCTATAGTACTCCACATCTTCCCCTAATCTGTGCCCTTTTGCTTTCTTAGGGGATTCAATGTAAGCATGCCAAATTAATTCTTTAAAAATTTTCATTTTCCTGATTTCCTTTCTTTTGTCTGGGCTAAGAAATCAGAATAACCACAACCAGACGAATGTCCTATGTTCCTGTCAGTGCCAGTTGTAAGTTTTTGGAAGCATCCTCATCTCTGATAATTATCTCATCTCAAGTATCCTATCAATATTGCCCTTTGGCAATGACACCTGTGATGGAATTCTGAACTTTAATGGTCATCTAAAGGTTGTGCCACAGAATACAGACTACAGCTTGTCTTAGGTAAGGACAGCACTTCTACCAGGGTCTAGATCTGATACTCAAGAATTACTCCTGGCTGACTGGCTAATGAAGTAAAAACAGATCAATATATATATATATATATATATATATATTGATATACTGTAACCTCTTTATGGTAGTGTGTCTGCATAAATTGAAACCAGAGTGAACTCCTTATAATAATGCATGGCAAGAGACTGTAACAACACTTATACTAAAGCAACCATATGAAAATCACATAGCAACATCTCAAAGAAACTGAAATGCATTTATCTAATTTTCTGGATTTAGTAAAAAATGTAGGTGTACTTTAGTACCTAAATTAAGTTAGGTCAGTTCAGGTTTAAAATAAAACAAAACAAAAACTAATATGGCTGGATTTGTTTTTCCCACTACCTTATCTGAGTGTACCAGATTTTTAGGTGTCATACAGATATGTATATCTAAAAGGTTTGTGATTGTATCCTATTCCGCATGACTCTAATGCAATTTTAAATGGAATTGTTGAGCCACTTGCTGAAAGAGAAAAAGTGTTGGATTACGGGCTGTGTAAACATACGTATATACATATTTCTGTATATCAATCTCAAACTTCATCATTGACTTGTATATGTATTTCCTTATATGTGTATCTACATATACCCCTGCAAAAGATTTGTGATACGATTATAAACTCCTTCCCTTCTTCCCTGTTACCTCTAAGCTGCTAAAGATTCCTTGGAGGATTTTTATGACCCAAGTATGAAATAGTTAGCGAACACAATTGTGGCCTTTAAAACATCTTGTTTCACTGCTCCGAAGCAACTTCAGTCCCAGCAAGAGAAAGCTTCGAAAAGCAGCTGGGCAAGACCATCTTCATTCAAAGTGTTAATTTGATAACTGCCTAATTTGATCTCCACATTCTAAATATCAAACTCTGTTTCCAGACGTTAATTGGTTTTTCTTTACCTTTTTTTTACTTTTTAATTTAAATATATTAACAGATTTTGTATGAACTTTAATTTTCTCAGTTTTGGCAGGGTCCACATTTCAATTGCAATTATTTGAGCTCATGACAGGATTTATATATTTTAAAGATTACATTAATTAGCTCTGGCGGAAAAACATTTTATTCCTCATCAAGAATATTATCAGCCAGACTAGTCAAATGATTTTCAGACAGTTGTAGAACATTTGTATTTCAGAATGAAGTGAAGACTGTGTTCTTTATTAATGATCCATTGCATTGCTGTCAATTTACACAATTATTAAAGCATAGCTAACTCAGATCCAGATATAAAGAACTTAGAATCTCTCTCTTCTCTCTTTCCATTCTCCACCACCTTCTCTTCCCTTTCCCTGACCTAGTTTTTCTTGCCCTTCCATTCCCTTCTTCCTTTTTCCCAACCACTGACCTTAGCTTTAGAGAGGTTGTAGGCAATAACTTTGAAGCTAAACTTTCATTAGGAGAGAAATGAGAGTGATTCTAATTTTCTAACATGAAATACATTGAAGTTTATGTTCTCTATAGAGTCCTTCTAACTGAGCTATCTGCCACCTTATTGTGAGTGATGCAGGAATAGCCTCAGTAACATAAGTCTATGTCCCTAACTCTCTCTTTACTTGAGATCTGTAGCTTTCTATTTGCTACCTCAAGTACTTCACATTGATAAAGCTCTAAGGACATTTCTTTAATGATAGAAACGATTACTGCAGAATGATGAAGCCTGAAGAGTTATATTTAAGAAATCATATTTTAAAATGGGAGAAATTTTGGAATATATGAATTTCACATGTGTGTACCCATGTGACATGTCATCATGAGAGGGTAAAGGTAGCTAGCTAGTTTGTTCAAAGAATCGACTCTGGAGCAAATGTGTACATACTTAAATTCTAGTGTGGTGCTTGTTATTTCTGTTAGCCTGGACAAATATGTCTATTATTTACAATGTTCTGAACAAAGAGATAATATTCCTTACTTAATCCTAATAGCTACCATATTGAAGGCCAATGTTTGACAAACTTAAATGTCTTTAAAAGGAACCAACATTCTAGCCCTATTCATACACACTCTGAGGTAAGGCCAAGCTACAGTCAATGTGGTGAGCTCCTTTTCCGTGGTTAGCAATACAAGTGGTTTAAAAGTGTTTCAAAAGCTTTTGAGTTCTGACACTACCTAACGTGGGCTTAAACTTCAATACATTATACATAGACAAGGAATTCAGACTAATTAACTTTTATTAGGCCATTTATGCTCTTTTAAATTGCTAAATACTGTGTTGAATTGAGACTCTTGTTTTTATAGTTGAATTTGTAAGTGTCTGACTCAAGCACATTTCAGAGCAAGTTTCTCCATATTGAATTATCATCCACAAAAGCAAAGAGGAAATTTCTGAGGTTTCTTTAGGAACATGGTCTTCCCAATGAGCATATACAAAGACAAAACCCTCTGTGCTTAGGATAAGCTATTTATTATTTGCCCAAATGTGTAAGAAAAATATTAGTCAACCTAGTAAAATTGAATAAAAAAGAGATTTTTCATCTCTCAAAGTCAAATATGAGCACATTTCTGTTTCTTGTTTTTTTCTTAAATCACTTGTAAGTGTAGGTTATGAAACACATTTTCCTCTTTAATTACTTATCTTCAGAATAGAGAATGTTCTAGTATGAAACACAAAAGATATTAAATATGATGATAAGGCAACAAAGTATTATAAGCAAGGGAGGGGAACAAATTATCATTTCTGAAAGGTTTTCTACAAGAAACAGTCCACATCCCAATTTCAAATGCATTAACATCTAAAGGTCCTTAATCTCCCCATGACAGATGCCCTGTGATGACTAGATGCATTTTCCATTACTGCCCTGGGTGGCTACTTTGTTTTCAGGATTTTTCTCAGCCAAAAAAATGCCATACACCTATGCAGATTTAACCTTTTCAGCCAACAACTTTCATTGCTTTGTCTTTAGTATTCAGTTCCCATCTGTACCTCTGATTTAGGGACATATTTATATTTTGCTTCATAAAGATGAATCACTATGATTGTTGCTTTAATTTGTGGTAATAGAAACACACACAGTATTGAACCTGCCTTGTTATAAAATAAAATGAATAACATAAACTATACAATATATACATATATTGTTAAGCCTTTCAACAATATGATGTTATAAGTGAAGATGAACTTAATTCTAAAGGAATTTGTCCAAGGAGAAATTGAGATGTGGAAATTGTTTCAGCTTGGCATAATAAGAAAGGAAGAGATAGGAATTAATTATTCAAACAGGTACGAAAAAGTGGATGGAATTTTAATGAGTTATTATATATCAAATGCATGAAACTCATATACTATTTTCTTTTTCATTTCTATGACCAAAAATATGACAAAAAACAGCTTACAGCAGCAAAGGCTGATTTTGTTCATGGCCTCAGATAAATTTCAGGCTATTGTGGTATGGAAAATGGTGGGAGGAAACTCTGTCCATGGTATCAAAAGCATGCACTAGTGACTGTTCACATGGAGTAGGCTAAGAAGCAGAATGTTTGACTTTGAAACCAGGTGCTGATAGAATTCTTAAATTCCTGTGCCAAGTGACCAACTTCTGCTAGCCAGGCTCCATCTCATTAAAGGTGCACAACTTTCAAAATAGCACTCTAAAGTGGGGACCAGATATACAAAATACAAGTTTACTGGAGACATTTGAGATTCAAACTGTATGAGCATAAAAGTTTATGAGTTCTATAACCCATTATAGACAGACTTTCTCTCTCTCTCTCTCTCTCTCTCTCTCTCTCTCTCTCTCTCTGTGTGTGTGTGTGTGTGTGTGTGTGTGTGTGTGTGTGTGCGGGCACGTGCGCACGCATGCGCCTGTGTACACACTTATGTTTGTGTATTTGTGAGTATGGAGGCTCAAGTCTCAAAGTTGATGTTAGGAGTCTTCCTAGATCACTCTCTACTTATTTTGACCTGGAGATCACTGATAATGACAAGGCCACTTGCTCTGAGATTCTTCTGTTTGCCTTCTGAACACTGGAATTACTGGTTTCACCCTAGCCATAAGATGTTTATGAGAGCTCTAGAAATTCAAATTCCAGTGCTCATGAGCTCATAACCCCTGATCCATATCTGAAGCCCCTTAGTAGTTTTTTTCTGTGAATCTCTTCATGGAATAGACAAAAACGTTGGGGTCTAACATGAGATCTGAAATAATCTATTCATATATATATATACATATATATATATGTATATATACATATATATATATATATATATATATATATATGATAGGTTTAGAAATCTTTGAACTTTGATGAAAAGTATACAGAAAAGTTCATTTGTGTTCCAGGAATTCCTTGTTGAGCACAAGATGGTTACCAACTATCTTATTTAGTCATAGACATACAATCTGAGAAACAGGGCCAAGCTTAGATCTTCTCTCTGATACAAAGGAAAGAGCACATACAAATGGGGAGGAGGTCAAGAAAATTCTCCATACCTGGAGCTTGACCACGTTTTGATAAGAAATGATCTTGCCTCTAAGGAATGCAGAGGAAACTTACTGACCTACTTCAATGCAGGCAAAGATTGGCTGATACTGGGTGAGAAAGAGAAAACTCAGCATATATCAACTTCACTCCACTGAAGGCCACATGCCCAGGAGTAGTTGGCCAATAAAAAAAAACCTTCAATACAAAAAAAAAACCTTCATGTTTTTTTATTTGTTTTGTTTGATTTTTTGTTCTTTGGTTTTGATTGTGTTGGTAGGGAGGTGGAAGGACTTGGGCAAGGGAAAAGAATATGATCAAACTATTTTGAATGGAAATAAAAAATTGTAAAAAATTAAAAGCAATTTAAAAGAAACAAAGACTTCTTACACAGGTAAGAAGTCTTGAGATATATGGTATGCTGGGCTGAGTATAGGCAATGATAATACTTTCATATTTTAAAATAATAAGTTCCAACTGCTTCACTATTTAAAATTATAGGATAATTAGGTATGTTATATGTTTTTGGCTGTAGTGAGTCACTTTATATTATGAAAGTATATCAAAACAACCCATTGTAAGACAGACATGGTGGTGTATTCTTGCAACCCCAGGTAAAAGGTTGGAGTTCAAAGCCAGCAAACAGCTACAAGTTAGATCCTTAAAGCAATAAATAATAACATCACATTATACCCCATTAGTGGATACAATTATTATTTGTTATTTCAAAATAATATTAAGAAAATTAAATATCTCATGTCAAATCTTATAAAAAAACCTTTTCAAGCAGGTAAAGACTATACCTATTTATAATTTGATGGAATATGTACCTTTGTTTGAGTGCTCTATTTTCCAAAAAAAAAATGTAATCTTCTAGTAAGTAGTTAAATTTTCTACTACTTAAAAGAAAAGCCATCCTGCCACCCTACACTGACCCTATCCCTGTCTGCCACTGGAAGAAGAATAGGGAAATTGCTAGTTTGCAGAAGTCTCCTGTTGCTGATAAAGGGCAAAAACCTCACTCGTGTTCGAGATCTCCACTGGTATATGGCTGATTTATAATGTGTTGTAGACGCCATGTGGGAGGAAATAAGACTGTGAACCATTGGGATGGTAAAAGAAGAAAGATCCATCTCTGAGGCTGAGCAGTGCAGCAACTACCTAAGAGTAGGAATGCCACAGACATTAATATTCTCCTTGTACATACAAGCTTTGCTTTATCTAAAAGCCATGATGCGGGAGAGCACCAGCAGTATACAGAGAATTGCTCTTCTGTTTTATAAGCAGGAAGAACCAGCTGAAAAATAAAGTGGAAAGAAAAGACTGTGAAACATCCTGCAGCACTCCAGGCATTACACTAAAAGCAAAATAGACACCGTGCTCCGCTAAAGTACATTTAAGTGAGTGATACGCTGAAGGTAAATGTAGCAACACAAAACACACTTATTACGTAAACAACTTAAAACACACTTAGTACAAACCCAAGTACTCATGCTTGCCAGCAAGTGCTTTCAACGGGCCCAACTCTCCAGGCCTTAAACTATCATTAGTGAGCTAAATGATATAATGTCTGAACAGAAGATACATTTCAGCAGAGTTGGATACTAGCAGATAAGCAGATGAATGCACCAATGAAAGACCTAATTTGTGGTAAAACTCCTTCCACAGTGTCATTAGCAAGAGTTCAGGATAAAACTTTTTAAAATAAATGAAAGCACTGTACATATTTAATGACAGTTTAGACCTTGGTTTCTAGATACTTCTCCCTAACAAAAAAATAAGAGCTTCTTGAAAAGTGACTGATTGCTGGGTTAGGAAGAGACTATTATAAAAAGGCTAATAACAATCTGCACTGCGAGATGCTACGATATATCAAATAATATTATATCATATTTTATTTTAAATAAAATACCATAAAGTTGAAATGAAATGAAACTATAAAAATACAAAGAGAACCTACTTGCAAATTTCCAATGTTCAAAGCTGGGTCAATTTCAACTAAATAATTATAGCATTTGAATACTTAAAAAAATAAAATCAGTATTAATGATTACAGAATAATATAAACTATTGAATAACGATGAAATGGAGAGGGATTGGAACTTCCTTACAATAATAGTCTTTAAAAATGAGGATTCCTACTTCTCTTTGCAACAGATGGATACTGTTTCAGAAAGCTAAACAGTTGAAGAGTACAAGAATAAGAAAATAAAAATGTAGATTCCAAAAATAATAAAGTAAAAATAAAAAAATATAAAGTTATAAGTCTAGGGGAATGAGAACAGACTGTCAACAGCTTTCTCAATAGATCAAAGATTGATCATTCACAGTGAGCTATTTTTCTCAGACCCTTAAGAAGCCTCCATCAGTGGGGAGGACCTTGGACTTCCCGTAGGTCAGGGTACCCTGATTGCTCTTAGGACTAGAGAGGAAAGGGGAGGTGGGGAGGGGGAGGGAAAAGGGAGGCAGGGAGGATGTGGAAATTCTTAATAAATAAATTAAAAAAAAAAGAAGCCTCCATCAACCTAGGTTATTTCATTTTACAACTGGCTGTTCTATTTACAAGGACCGAGCTTCTCTCTACAAACTGCGAATATTGTCCTGGCCATCCTTCATAAACAACAGATATGAACTCAGTTAACCTTTAGGAGACAGAGATACGTGACCTCTGGGTTAGGCACTGTCTCTGTTATGGGAAACTGTCACCATTAAAGGGGAGGCATAGGGCTACAGTACACACTGCCTGGAGGTACCAGGAGAGACAGTGGCAAGGTAGAAACATGGGTTTCACTAATGAGCTCAGATAATGGGGATTGTAAAGTATGGCGTCTGTATCTGAGTTTTACCTTGAGATAGTTTAAAAAAACTTTCTGCTGTGTTCTAAGTTCACAGCCTGAGAACCAATTATTCTAATTTATTAACCCTCTGATATTACTAGCAGTCCTTTTCTCTAAGTACTTGCAAAAGACATCTGTTTTCTTACATTTAGTGACTTTCACTGTAATCTCCTCTGAAACATATTTCATGATAGCAGCCTAGTTACCTATTGATGTTAGAACTCACTCCCCTCCTTAGGGTCTATGTTCACTGACCCAAAGATGGGGCAAGACCATAAAAATTCCTTTGTGCAGATCTAATGCTTGGTGCCCTAACTATAAAAGGGGGGTTAGAAACTAGCCTTTTGCCACAGCCTAACAAACACCATCTCTGGCTGTGGTCTCACATAGCTGATAAGCTTCTGTGCACCACGGTGTGTTTTATTTTTTTAATTTTAAGTTTGCTTCTAGTTTTCCTGGGATGCGGTTTCTGGAATAAAGTTTGCTTCTGGTTTATTAGACTTGGTGGTGTTCTCATCTTTGCGTGACTCCCCAGGACATAACACCAATCAAATGCAAAGTTGTGGAGCCCAGTCACATTGACATCACAACTCCTGCATGCTCACTGTGGATCATCATATAGATCATTGTGGAAGAGGGGCAGAAAGGCTATAAGAACCTGAGAATCAGGAAGTTCGCTGTAAGATAGTGTCCCTTAGACATATTAGAATCTACACTCATAAAGTCTCACTGGCATGACTGCCTAAACATGAACTGACCAAGGACAACAGATGTGTAGAGGGGAACACAGAAGGCCTCAACCCTATACTAACAGCTCCAGACAACCAGGGAATTCTGAGAGAGGGAGAAATCATCTTCCCTAGAAAAGAGTATGACAGTTAGTTATAAGACACCAATGGTCAGCCCACTGAAGTCATAGTGGTATGATACAGACTGAGAAGGTTGTATTTCTGGTTTTTTTTTTCTGTGTGTGTGTGTATTTGTATAACAAAGATAAGGAAAAAAGAGGCCATAATTTGAAAAAAAAAAACAAGGAAGGGTATATGGGAGTGTTGGGCCGCATGAGGCCCAGGTGTGAGGCCCTGTGTAATTTCCTGAGCCTAACTTGAGTTGGTGTGAGGCCTAGTGTAATTTCCTGAGGCTAGCTGAGGCTTGGAGACCTGTTTCTGGCTAACCAACTTAGACCCACCTCTGCCCAGCTACCTCTAGCGTGGCAGAATATTATTGATTCTTGTTCCTTGCTCCACTTTGGTCCATCCCAGGCCTCTCCACCCCCATCACAAACCTATATAAGTCCGTGCTTGATACCATTAAATGAGACCCTATTTGACAGACTCCTGACTCAGTAGGTGTGTTTCTCCCCAGTGTCCAGTGGAGAGGGCTGAGTTGCAATACTCACCATCTCCTTCAGCCCCAGGGACAGTCTGGCGGTTCAGGCTCTGCCCCTGCTATTATTTCTGCCAGAGAACCCAGCAGGAACAAAAACAAGGAAGAATATATGGGAAGATTCAGAGGGAGGAAAATTAAAGGCAAAATTATGTAATTATGATCTTTAAAAAAATAAAAGAAGTAATTTTTAAAATGAGGGTTCATCCTCATTTGAGAAAAGATGAAAATTCTTCCTCCCTTGAGTGTGAACTGAATTTAGCGACTTGCTCCCAAGGACTATAGAAAAAAAAGAAAATAGTTCCTTAGAAGGCATCACCTTAACCATGCCATCAGAGTAAATTGTAGTATCATGTCATTAGAAGAACCCATTATTTCTGGGGTGTTCTTTATAAAAATCCTCAAGCTGCAAAAAACTTCAGACATATCTACATAAAGGAACAGCCGACACAATGCCTAGTCAATGATCTTCTAAAATGTTAAGGAAATTCAAAAGAAGGGATCAGTTAAACAGATCAGAGATCTGAGGAGTCAACCTCACTAGATATAACATGACCTTATGGACTGTTTCTTGTCCTAGTTTCCTTTCTATTTCTGTGATAAAACCATGACCGAGAGCAGCTGGAGGAAAGCAAGTGCTGTCACCTTGAGGCTTGTATCTAATTTGGAGGGCAATCAGGACAGGAATTCAAGACAAGAACCTGGAACAGCAGTAGCCTCTCAAAGGCCACATCCCTGAAGAAAACTGGCTCACCCTCCTCCAACAGCTATCAGTTGCAATAGCTCCTCAAATATGGTTGGAACTTCACAAATCCCGCATCCATCTATGCAAATTTTGGTTTACTCATGCAAATCTTATGCATACACTAGCACCTCATCCATCAATGTTAGAATTTTGGGTAACTTGTGCAAGTCTTGTGCATGCACACACAGTCTCTGTGATTTTGCTAGTGTAACAACCCTATCATGTCTGGTAAGTATTGTTCCCCTGTAGATAATTATTCCACTTAAAATTTATAACCATTCTTCCCCCTCTTCCATTATGATCCCTGAGTCTTAGGGCCTTAGGGGTGTGCGTGTGTGTGTGTGTGTGTGTGTGTGTGTGTGTGTGTTGTGTGTTATATCCTATTTAATGTTGAGAAATTCAGTCTCCTATTGAGCTGCTGTATGTCTCTATTTATCTTCATCTACTGCAAAAAGGAGATTCTCTGATGAGGATTGAGAAACAATTAACTATGGGCATAAAGATAAGAGCTTAGGGAGTCATTTATGACTATGTCCATTTAGCAGAATACTAGTGTTAGGTTCTCATGGGGCTTATGATCTAGTTAGTCGGGATTTATTGTTTTGTTTTTTTTTATTTTCCTCCAGTTAACAGTATCACTCATGAGCTGCATCTTGTAGCTTTAAAAATGACCAGAGATCACTTCTCAGGTCTTTGGCTACAATCAAATGTAAAAATGACTAGAAATAATTGTTATAACTATTTTTCCACACTATTTTACCAATGGGAATGTCTTACCAGGTCAGTCATTATTATCTCTCATGTGTCGACAGATGGGTGCAAGACTGTTGGTTACTTTTTCCCCTTAGTGTCATATGTAAAACCTTTCAGCACTGTGGGAGCCAGCCAGTAGAGCTTAAGCTTCCAGGTTTGTACCAGTTTGATTTCTCCATGTTCTATGAATCAAATATGAGGTGTCTTCAGAAACAGGGTCTTTTAGCAAGTTCTGAAGAGTAATCAATTGCAATGAAAATAGCCTGTCATGTTTTGGGAGAGGATTAGAAGACTTCACTGACTAACAACTAGTAAACTAGTTACCCATTTCTGACACAGGGATTTTTATGTGATAGCTTATGGTATCTTGGAGAAACATTCTCCACCTCCTATTATAGTGCAGCTCCATTTAAATGCCTTCTGTACTTGTGTAGGTATATATATTAGGAAGCTTCTACAATAGCATGTTTCCGTATGATATTTTCTTTTCTTTTTTTTCTTTCTTTCTTTATTTAAATAATTTCCGCTTCCTCCCCTCCTCCCAATACCCTCCCACTCCCCCCACTCCCTCTCCTCCTCCCTCACCATTCCCAAGAGCAGTCAGGGTTTCCTGCCCTGTAGGAAATCCAAGTTCCTCCCCCCTCCCTCCAGGTCCAGGAAGGTGAGCATCCAAACAGACCAGGATCCCAAAAAGCCAGTCCATGCAGACGAAACAAGACCCAATGCCATTGTCAATGGCTTCTCAGTCAGCCCCCATGTCAGCCACATTCAGAGAATCCGGTTTGATCACATGCTCGTTCAGTCCCAGTCCAGCTGGCCTTGGTGAGCTCTCATTCGATCAGTCCCCTTGTATCAGTGGGTGAACGCACCCTTCGCGGTCCTGACTTTCTTTTTCATGTTCTCCTTCCTTTTGCTCTTCATTTGGACCTTGGGGGCTCAGTCCAGTGCTTCAATGTGGGTCTCCGTCTCTATCTCCATCCATCGTCAGATGAAGGTTCCCTCTGGTTCTGCTTTCCTTGCTCACGTTCTCCCTCCTTCTGCTTCTCATTTGGACCTAGGGAGTTAAGTTCAGTGTTCCAATGTGTGTCTCTGTCTCTATCTCCATCCATCGCCAGATGAAGGTTCTGTGGTGATATGCAAAATATTCATCAGTATGGTTATGGGCCAAGGCCAGTTCAGGCACCCTCTCCTCTGCTGCCCAGGGAAGAATCTGGGGACCTCTCCTTGGGCCTGAGATCCCCTCCAGAATCAAGTCTCTTGTCAACCCTAAAATGACTCCCTTAGTTGAGATATATACTTCCCTGCTCCCATATCCATCCTTCCTCCCTCCCCCCATCCCATTCCCCCAAGCCATCCCCAATCCTCCCCTTTTCCCCTCTCCCTAACCATCTCCATATGATATTTTCAAAGGTTGTGTGTTAGTTATCCTTCCCTATGCTCCCATCTCTACTCTACCTTCCCATTTTCCATTCTATTTAATCCCTACTTTTTGGCCTCTCTTCTCCTAAATCACATTCTTTTCCAGTCTCTCTTCTACATATTTTTATCCCCTTTCTCTTCTTTCCATTTATATATTTATCTGTCTACCTGTCTGTCTGTCTGTCTATTTATTTGAGACAAGGTCTCACTATGTAACCTTGACTGGTCTTGAACTTACTCCATAGACCCAAGTGGCCTAAAACTCACAAACATCTGCCTGCATGCTTCTGAGTCATGAGTGCTGGGAACAAAATTATGTGACACTGTGCCTGGTGTGATTCTCGACTTTCTTAACTTCTAGAAACAGCATTGGTTTTAGATATTAGCTCTTTTCCTTGCAATACAGACTGTGTTCCTCTAAAGGCAATATAGCTCCAATTTAAACAGGGTGTCTAAACTAGTTAAAATTCAGAGAACAACTGGCTTCAGAGAGTCCAGCCCAGTTGGCACATCTATAACATAACTCCTACACCTAAGACCCAGAGAGCATCTCAGAAGAAGAGTCAGGAAGGTTATAAGGGATAGAGGACCTTGATGTCTGCTTTGAGATTGACCTCTCAAGCTTTTCTCTGTACAAATTACATAGGTCAATTTTACCTTTTTAAAGAAATTTCCCAGAATTTCTAAATAACACTTTTCACATAACAGATGCTTTGTTATTTGTATGTGTTAATCTTGTCTCCTTCTTGTTCAACTGTATAAAATCCTGAGTCCTTATTCTATTCTATATAATAAATATACTGAGTTTCTTCCTTTTTAAAAAACTTAATTTTTTTTCATTTATTTTACATACTGACCACAGTTTCCCCCTTTTTTATCTCCTCCCATTTCCTCCTCCATCTCTCTTCTACCACCCCCATCCACTTCTTCTCTGTCACCATTCAGAAAGGGACAGGTCTCCTATGGGTGTCAACATAGCACGGCACATCAAGTTGAGGCAGGACCAAGCTCCTCCTCTTGCACTAAGGTTGGGCAAGGTAATCCAACTTGGGCATTGGGTTCCCAACAGCTAGCTTAAGAGCCAGGAACAGGTCCTGATCCCATTCCTAGGGGCCTTACAAAGAGATCAAGCTACACAACTGTCACACATATGCAGAGATCCTAGGACAGTTCCATGCATGCTCCCTAGCTGTCATCCCAGTGTCGGTGAGCTCCCACTAGCTCAGGTCAGTTGTCTCTGTAGGTCATCACCTTGCCATGACCTTGACAATCTCCCTCCCAATGGTGCTCATACAATTCTTCCTATCTCTCTCTCCTCAACAGAACTCCTTGAGCTCGGACCAATGTTTAACTATGGATCTCCGCAACTCCTTCCATCAGTTACTGGATGAATGCTTTCTGATGACAATTAGTCACCAATCTGGTTATGGGTGAAGGGCAGTTCAATCACTCTCTCCACTATTGCTAGGAGTCTTAGCTGGGGTCATCCTTGTGGATTCCTGGGAGTTTCCCTGGTAGCAGGCTTCTCCCTAACCACAAAATGCCCCCTATCAAGCTATCTCTTTCATTATTCTCCCTATCTGTCCCGCCCCCAACCCGCCCAACCTGATCCCTCATGTTCCCATACCTGCATCCTTCTACCTCACCCCAAGTTTACCCAGGATATCTCTTTTATTTCCCTTTCTCAGGGACATCCATACATCTCTCTTTGGGCTTGCCTTGTTACCTAGCTTTTCTGGGGCTGTGGACTGGAACATGTTCTTTATTTACATTATAGCTAATATACACTTTGAGTAAGTATATACCATGTTTTTCTTTCTGGATCTGGGTTACCTCACTCAGGATGATTTTTTTTCATAGTCCCATCCATTTGCCTGCAAATTTTATGATGTAATTGTTTTGACAGCAGAGTAATACTCCATTGTGTGTAAATGTGCCACATTTTCTTCATCAGTTCTTCAGCTGAGGGACATTTAGATTGTTTCCAGGGTCCGGCTCTTAAGAATAACACGTATTTGAACTGGGCAGTGGTGGAGCATACCTTTAATTCCAGCACTCAGGAGTCAGAGGCAGGCAGATCACTGTGTGTTAGAGGCCAGCCTGGTCTACAAGAGCTAGTTCCATGACAGGCTCCACAGCTACAGAGGGGAAATAATATTACTTGAGTAAACAGGAAGTGCAATCAAACAATTTCCAAAATGTGAAACAAATGACAGAGACAACTGGCTACCTGGGAAATCACCCAAAGTCTCATTTGCAACGTTGAAGCAACCAACTTTGCCTAAGGCCTAGAGAAACTGACAGAGCATTTTCAGAGGCAGGAAAACTTTCATAACTGTCTTACCCTGTCTTGGCAAGATTTGATAGTCTTTTTTCTTGTATCCTGTTTGTCCCATCCTTACCAAAGAAGGCAGGATTTACAATGGAGTAGCATCATTTCTTCTTGGAATACAGGGTTCTGTCTGAAGGTTTGAGTAGGGCATGGTTGCCCACAGATCCTTGCCACTCGGCTTTTAGTGGCAGGAATTCAGATTCCTGCAGTTGAGTCCGCCCTTGGGTGCTTATCATCCAGGTGTGCTTCCTGCCCTGGTAATGGTTTTCATGTTAGTGGTGGACTTTACTGAAGGTGCTCACAGTGACTGAGAACTGTAAGGAGGACTGATAGGTCCTCATTTTTTCCAGTTTATCAATCAAAATGCTTTCTCCACCTTCTGAAACTAGCTTTCCCATAGGTAGATTCTAAAAGCTTGTGCCTATCGGTAAAGCTTAACTTTCAAAGTTTTAGGGTGGTCTTTGGTTTCTCTCTGCTTGCTCAGCTCTTCCTGAAGCGCTAGTAGGTCATACTGTGTGTCTAGTAGAAAAGCTTACTGAGCAGAAACAGTTTCCAGTGGATACAATCTCCTGTTTACCTTTCTGAGGTGGAAGGGTGGTAGTGAGAGACCTAATGCCTAGAAGACACGACTGTGTTGCTTTTTCCAAAGGGAGTTTCTGCCAGGGCTTCAGACAAAATCCTGGGCATTGCAAACTTAGAGAATCCATGAATCTAGCACAGAATGCCCATTCTTGTCTCTATACCCCTTTCCTCTTCATTTCAGTCTTAAAATCTGCCCTTCCCAGGCCTAGGTGTTATGACTGGAGGGCAGGGCAGTGGGGGACACCATCAGGAGGTAGGGCCCAGCAGAACTCACATATAGGTCTCCGTGTCTGTCATTTCTTCATTCCCATACCACTCCAGATGGATTCATCCCTGGAGCCATGCAAGGATACGGCAAACTCTTTGCAATATAAGAAAGGTTTGGAAAAGGACTGGTATCATTATGAATATAGCTGGAGAGAGCCCATACCCCCCTGACTTTGTGATTATCCAATGAAAACACATTGTCTATTGAAAATGGGTCATCACCAGACACTAACTCCCTCAGTATTTTTATCTTTGGCTTTCCCGCCTCCATAACTTTGGAACAAAGCTGATAGTTATAAGTTATCTTGTCTGTAATATATTAGTATCTTTCCCCTTTGCTGTGACAAAGTACTTGATCAAGAGCAATTTAAAGGAGAAAGGGTTTGTTTCAGGTCACACTGAAAATGATACAATCCATCAAAGCAGGGAAAGTAAAGTGCCAGGACATGGAGGCTGTTGATCACATTGTGTTACTAATCAGGAAGCAGATAGTAACAGGAAGTGGGGGTGGGGTATAAAACCTCAAGGCCTATCACCAGTAACCCACTTTTTCTAGCTACGCTCTACCTCCTAAAAGCTCTACAGCCTTTTGAAATAGGAACCAGTTGGGATGAAGTGATCAGACATAAACCTATGGGTGACATGTCATATTAAACCTTAGCAATATATTTTAGTATAGCATAAGGACTAGATTAATTCAGCATGTGACCTGAAATATTTGTCATATCCCTTAGTTCTGAGGGTTCATCATTGAATGTTCTCTCGCTCTTAGGTCTACTAATCTCACAATTTAGTACTCCAGAGTGATTTAGTTTATGACCTACTTTGTTCATTCTTTGTTCAAACACCATCTTTATTTCCAAATTTGCCTCTATTTTGTATCCCTCTACTCCTCATATTATCTCTTTCTATCTCACATGTAAGCTTTCATGGAGCTTCTTATTCAAAACAACTGCAAATATGTAAAGTAAGTCATATTGTGTGATTGACAGCTCTAGTAAAGAATAGTTACTCTTAACACTGAAAATCAAGATTACATAAATAATATTTTTAAAATGTTTTAAAGGAAATAGCACATTTATTTTTAGAAGATGTGTGAGTGATTAGGAAAATCACTTTCAAAAGATTATCATGATGAGTGTACTCAAGTCTATTAATTTTTTGTGATCACATGAAATTAATACATACGGCAGCTACTTATTTCTGAGATACAATATTGCTGGTACTGATTGTTGCCAGTAAGAAATAATCAATAATTTCAAAGACAATATAAAAATCAAATTAAAAACTTTAAAAATTGTCCTAAAGTAGCAATGTAGAGATGTAATTAACTATTTTGCTCTAAATAAAAGTCCATTTAGTAAATGAGCACTATTAAATATGTTATATAAAATTTCTATATTTTGTTTTCTCCTATGTGTTTTTGAAATCTCACTGGCACATCTTTAGACCATGTTACCATTTCTAGATTACCTATCTGTACCTCCTATTTTATCTTATCCTATCTAGCATATCACTACTAGTAGGATCTTACTAAGTATGAATCTGAGTATTAGCCCTTCATTGGCTAAATCCCTTTATGTATCCAAGTAACTTTCAAAGTAAGGTTAAACTGCTTCAGCATAGTTCACAGTGATGTTCATGATTTGTCTCCAACTTACTTCTTTTGGTTCCTGACTCTATGACTCTTTAAGCATGCAAAGTTACTTTTTTCACTGACATATTGCCCAACTCCCAATATAGAGAATACTGTTTGCCTTGTATTGAGCTAGGTAACAGTGCTCATTAACAGAGAACAAACCTGCCATCCTAGAAATTACAATCAAGTGAAGGATTTCATTAATCAGAATAGAAAATTTTGCTAATTCAGATACAAGAAGGCAAGATGTTGCATTTACTACCTAACAGTAAATAATAGAACATTCCCCAAAAGTAGTTAAAATAATGTCAATTGTTTAATGTCATTGTCCTTCATGACTCACAGAACTGACTGATACCACTAGCTACTTCTCATTCATGAATTTTTATAAAGTTTTAGGCATTTCATTTCCCAAGACTGAATGTCAATCTATTTTTTCTCTTTGTTTTATTTTTTCCTCAACGTAATATCCCTACTGATTACTTAGCACTATAAGTCTTCTTCACTCAGAAATATTTGGCCTTGGAAATCAGGAGATGCTGGAAGTTGAAGCAATGGGATTGATGCCTCACTGTTATCTATCCTATTTCTTTTAAAATTGAGATTATAATAGAACTACATTTATTTCTTTTCTTTTCTCCCTCCAACCTTTCCCATAAAACCTCCCCCTACTCTTTGTCATATACATGCCCTCTTTTTAAAATTAATTTTTAGTAATTAAACACATGAATGTGTGCATATATATCCTAAATATAAACTACTCAGCCCATATGTCACTCATATGCATGCTTTCAATCTGTGTACTCTTCCCTGGTGAAGAATATTTCTCCTACTCCCAGCCTGTAGGGTTGAGGCCTCTTAAACTTTTCCTCATTCAGTTTGGCATATCTGTTGGTGTCATCCTTGTTCAGTTCATGTTTGGGCAGTCATATTGGAGACTTTATAGGTGCATTAAAGATCACATCAGGGAGTCTGCGCTACTTACATGGCAGTTCAAGATTCCAAATGCTCATGTCTCAAGAGAGAAGATGGAGGAAACTGAATAATTTTTTGAGAGCTAACTTCTTCCTGTGATATAAATATGTGCACTGTTCTGAAAAAGTTCTTGTTTTAGTCAATCGATCCCTAGGATATTGCTCTTGTGAGGTGGCGTTAACCTTTAGGAAGTGGGGCTAAAAGTTGAAGGTGAGTTCCTTGGATGTTATGCCCCACAAGGGCATTATGACTTGGACTTATGCACGTTTTGGGGTAAAGCTTATCTGAAGTTCTTACTTCTTTAATAAAAAGGATTCATGCATCATTATTCTTTACATCATAAGCAATCCAGAGCTATACTATGCTTTTATTTTTGGTACCTGTTTCTGTTACATGCTGCAATATAATGCCAGCCCTCTTCACAGTATGAATTTATCTGGAGGTTTGCAAGGAAAGAAAATTAATTTTATTTGAGTCTGCTTTGTGGTGGGCAGTTAATACATTCACATTTACATCAAAGATAGTAAATATTATCTTTGTTTTACAGGTGAGGTAGCTATAACTTAGAGCATTCAAATAATTGTTTTAAGGCACAGCAGCCATTCTGCTAATGCTAATTATTATAACCATGCTATCTCTAAATGACCGATTCAGGATATTAAGTATAAATTTCTTACTTATGCCCATAGTATTCATTGAATAAACTTCTAGAGATAACACTTAATCTTTAATAACATTAGACCTCTCTAATACCAAATGTCCAAGTATTTATGGATCGATATATAGAAACTATAAACTGTAAAGATAATTTGCAGAGACTTAAAGAATATAATTCTCTCTTTTTTATTTAAATTTTTATGTACTAGAGTATAAGCGAAAAGGCCTGGGTGGAAATCCTGAGAAAGATTCTATGACCCTAATTATAAATGAAAAACTTTGAAGATGCACTCATATGCAATTCTGTTGTTCTCAAATGTCACCAAATACACTCCTGTTTAGTCTTACTGTCTTGCAAACATTTAAGATAACTTGGGCTACTCAACAGGAATTATAATAATAATAATAATAATAATAATAATAATATAAATATATGGAAGTCAGACATAATGGTCTTGGACTTAACTCTTTTTACATTCAATTCTTTTAGTAAACCTACAATATAATAGATTCATCTTGACATTTTCATGCCTGTATATCATTGTATCTTGCTCATATTCACACTAAATTCCTATACCTTCTTCTTCCTCCCATCTCAAGTGACAAGCTTCTCCTTTTTACTGCTGTGTTTACCAGGAGACCTGGGAGAAGGGAGTCAATAAATGAGGTTGCTGAGGGATAATGTGCTTGTACATTGTAAAGATTCATCACTCGTATTAGGTTAATAAATACTGATTGACTAGTAGTTAAGCAGGAAGTATTGGCAAGGCAATGAGACTAGGAAAATTCTGGGAAGAGAAAAGAGAGAGGTGCAGTCACCAGCAAGAAGCAGAGGAAGTAAGATGAGAATGTCTTACTGAGAAAAGGTACCAAGGCACCTGGCTAAGCATAGATAAGAATAGCTTATAAGATAAGATAAGAACTGGCTAATAATAAGCCTGAACAATAAGCTAAACAGTTTATAATTAGTATAAGCCTCTATGTGTTTATTTGGGACTGAATGACTGTGGGACTGGGTGGGACAGAAACTTCTGTCTACATGAGGTAGACTAAAATCTCATGCAATAGCTAACTTTATTCAAAACAACAGATGACTTATATTCTGAGGGTTAAGAGGCATCACATAAGTAAAATATACAATGGGCAAGCAGCATGTGTTAGGCAAGCTACATGCAGCAAAAGTGTTTTTCCAAAGAGGCATATACAAATAACAATAGCCCTCCTTCGCTTGCCCCTATGATACCTGAAGCAGGTAGGGGACCTGAACCAATCACTCACCAGCTGCAACACTCAGGGAAATGAGCTATGCACCTTGTCTGGGCAGCATAGTAGACCCTGTATACAGGAACATGGATGAGCCAGTACTGAGGGCATGAGAGGGACATAGATGGTAAGTGGAAACCTGTGACTGATGAGGGAGCTGACCTCCCTGATACCAGATCCTCTCTATTACCAACCAGAGCATTCAAGAAAGCACACCCTGCTCCTCACATGGGCAGCACAGTAGGGCTGACTCTGGTGGCAGAGGCACAGGTGAGCTGGCCCTAAGGCTGTGGAAGTGGGATAGCTGCCATGTGGTACTGAGGGCAATGGAGAGATGCCGCCTCCCTTGCCCTTGCCGCCTGTGATGGGTGAGGGAGCTGGCCCTCCCCCTTAACAGTTGCAGTACTTGGGAATGTGGACCCTGCTCCTCACCTGGGAAATGCAATAGAGCTAATCCTACTGACACGGATATAGGTGGATAACCCTGAGAATGTGAGCATGGGAGATCTGGCCCATCCTTTATCCATCATATGGTGATATGGGTGGAGAAGGGATGCCATTCACCGCCGGCCCTTAGCTGCCTCTAGTAGGTGAGAGAGCTGAACCTGAGGAAGGAAGAGAGGGAGAGCTATCTCTGCCTTTCACCAGCTGCAGCACTTGGGAAAGTGGCCCCTAAAGCTCACCAGACTGAAGGTGTAAGTGTGAGAGAGCTAACACTGAGGATGTGGAAGCAGGAGAAATGTCCCTACCCCTTGCTCATTGCTGCAAGGGGTGAACTAGCTGGAGCAATGCTGGAAATCTCACCCTGGTGGTGAAGACAGGGGAGGGCTAGTGGACTGACCAACTCTGAAATACCCAGGCCCAGAACCAGAATTATGAGATTCCATCATCCACCCCACCTATGACCAGTTGGACTTGTAAAGGGGCTGGTTCTGAATTTTTTGATTGCTCAAAAGCAAAGGACTGCTGCTAAGAGACATGGGATTGAAAGAAGGACTGTTGAAATTAACCCATCTATATACTTTAGGAATGCCTTGACTTTAAAAAAGTCAAAAATATATTTGTCAAGTAGCAAAAAAAATGCTTTGGAAATCAGTTTTGCTTTTGTTTCTACAGCAAGCAAAAGGCTGTAAATTAGTTCCAGGTTGATATGAATCAGGATTGATCAAGGGAGATATTCTCAAACTTGTCAGGTTGGTATGGGAAATCCTTCTGTATATGTGTTGCTTTTATTAGTTAATGAATAAAGAAGCTGGCTTGGCCTGTAACAGGACAGAACAGAGCTAGGTGGGGAAAACTAAACTGAATGCTGGGAGAAGGAAGCCGGAGTTCAAGACACCACTTAGCTGCCATCGGGGACTTACTAGCTAGAACCTTGCTGGTAAACCACAGCCACATGACGATACACAGATTAATAGAAACGGGTAAATTTAAGATGTAAGGGGTATCTAGAAATATAAATAAGCTAAGAGGCCAAGCAGTGATTTAATTAATACAGTTTCGGAATGATTATTTAGGGTCTGGGAAGCCAGAAACAAACAAGTGGCCTCCGACAACAGAAGGTATCTATCAACAAAAGATACTGTGGGTCTTTCCAAGACTCGGCCATTATCTCAAATTTTCTCAGGGATCTTAAAAATGGCTTGGCCTACATCCAGCAGAAAAAAAGTCTAGAAAAAAACAATTTTCATATTCCCAAGAGTTGGGTTGTGGGAGGTTTTTGATTAATTGGTGGGACATGGATTTATGTTGTATTTAGGGGAATATAGGAATATAGAATAAAAAGACAACTATTAACCTCAAGTATTTTTGCGTTGACATGAATTTTGGCATATTAATACAAATTCAAAGTCAATTTTGTTACTCTGTACATATGTTTCTACTCTTCTTTAAAGGATTGTTTACATAATGACACAAATTTAAGGTTATTTTTGCTGCAACATATTGTATATACATTCTACTCTCTCTTCAGGTATAGTATCAATGCAGTTCATTCAAAAATTTAAGGTGAAATTCTAGTTTTTGAAAGTTATTATTATAAACTGAAGATGGACACTATAAAACAATCTCTTCCTAGCTCAGAATTGAGTATAATATAGGGTTATTTATTTAGGGTAGATTCACAGAGCACAGTCCTCTGTAAGAACAGGGAACAGGAACTGAATCCAGCAGCTTGGAGAAAGAGAGGGCACATGCAAGCTTTATGGCTGCATTTATATTAAGTGACCACACCCAAGTAAGCTCTTATCTTAAAGGCTATTGGCTGAAGGAGTTCCTACAACACCAAACTATTTAGGATAATCAAGAAACATAGGCTTGCAGTTAGTCATTTATAACAGACAAATTTGTAGATATGTTAAGCATGTTTTTGAAAACATACAGAGATTTATCTTAGGTAGACAAATGGTCTTTAAACACTTAAAAAACCTATACAATATGACATTCAAAGTGTTGTGCTTACTTAAAGCTTTTCATGAGAATGAGACACATCTATTCCTGGAAGTACCAATTTACTTCAGATATGATAGACATTGAGGAAACTTCTTATGAAGTTTGTTGTCACTGTGGCATGGTTAGCCACTGGGAAAAGAAACTGCTCTTGCCTTTGACTGCTGACAATGTGCAGTGTAGACTGGAGATTCAGGACACACAGGAAAAAGACTGTTGAACTTTACCAAAACAAGGTAGGTCAGTTCTTCAAAATTACTGCTTCACAGAAATGTCTGCCAGATATTTTGCAGGACTGAGAAAAATGACTGATTAACTTTGCCAATACAAGGTGGGACAGTCCTTGAAATTTCTTGCTTCACTGAAAAGTCTGACAGATACTCTAGGCCTGTAAGCTGAAGACTGATGTCCCAACATTGCAGAGGAACTTATGGTGACAGTCCAGGAAGTAAGATATTTCTGTGATTTCTAGAGTTTTGGAAGTTGCTTACAATGTACTTTCCTGTTTGCTCAGGTAATATTATATCCTTCAGGGTGTTTGGAATTAAAGATATAGTTACAGTTTTCCTTAGTTATGATAGAAAGTAAGTTACATGTAAAACTTTGGATTCACTAAGATAGGATAATATTGCATTAATTTATTTGAATATGCTGATTATAAATGGACAGAATATTGTAAATTAATTCTTACTTGATAATTGTTTTGTTGTATATAGTTTTACTAAGTTAAAGTTAATACCTTTTTACTTAAACAAAAGGGGATATGCTGCAGAATATTATTTTAAAGTATATTATACTTGTTTATGCTCTGGAATATTTGTTTTATGATATAAAGATAGGTTGCTTTGTATATGATGCATTTGTTTAACTCTGTGAATACTCTCTTTAATACTTTGCCTGTCTCAAAAATCTGATGGTCTAATAAAGAACTGAATGGCTAACAGCAAGACAGAAAAAAGGATAGGTAGGGCTGGAAGACAGAAAGAATAAACAGGAAGAAGGAGAGGCAGATGCTAGGGACCAGCCACATAGTCACACAGCCAGCCACAGTGAATGAGTAAATGTAAGATATACAGAAGTAAGAAAAGAAAATAGTCCCAGAGGCAAAAGATAGTCAGGATAATTTAAGATAAGAAGAGCCGGCAAGAAACAAGCCAAGCTAGGGTTAGGCATATATAAAAAGAATAAGACTTCATATGTGTATTTGAGAACTGGGTGGTGAACCCCCCCCCCAAAAGACCAAAAAGACACAAAAGAGTAAAAAACCAACAACAACAGAAACCAGAGGCCTCAAACTAGACCAATGACTCTTTGCTATGAACAGTTGCATATATATATATGGGTTTACTGTGTGATTCACTTTGTCACACTACAGCTCTTTTCTGTTGTTATTTTATTTTGTGGGGAGGTTGCAAGGGAAGAGGATATATTTGAAGGGATAGGATATGACTCAGATTGAGAGTATGATGTGAGAGACGTAAATAATAAATTTAAAAAGTTGAAATGTTTAAAAAGCAAAACAATAACAATAGCCAGTCATAATGAATAATCTAAACTCATGCCTATCCACTGTGCAGGAGAGCATAACCCAAGAACCATTCCATGTTTTAGACGAAACTGAGGTCACAAGACTCTTGTCTTGGTTTCTTGGACTTTTCTCAGAAGCACCCAGAAGTCTCCTCACAGGACTCCATTCATGGACCATGCTCTTACACCTCATCCTAGAGTCATCCTTTTATATTTATGCATACTTAATTTTTATATTAAAGTACAAATTCTGTATCTGAGATAAATCAGGAGATAGTTTAAGATAATATTGCAACAATCGTTACAGAGCTGGTTAGGGTTAGAGTTGGGTGTGTACCTTTAATCTTAGCATTCAGGAGGCAGAAACAGGCAGCTCTTTGGGAGCTGGAGGCCAGTCTCGTCTAAAAACAGAACAGTCAGGGATATTGGAGCTATATGGAGAGACAGATCTCAAAAATTAGTTATAGAACACCTTTGCACAACAAATGGTAAGAAAATCATTTGTAAGATGCATAAACAGTGCTGTGTGAGAAATTTAGTCATTTTCTTGCCCTTTACAGTTTTACTCTACTCTTTTTTGGGGGGGGGGTGCTAGGTATGGTTTCTTTGTGTAGCAGTCTTAGTAGTCCTGGAACTAGCACTTGTAGACCAGGCTGTTCTTGAACTCACAGAGATTCACCTTCTTCTGTCTCCCAATTCCTGGGATTAAAGGCGTGTGGCTCCACCACCAGGCTAAGTTTTACTCTTTATAAAACTGGAATAGCTAAAGATATGTTGTAATGTTCATCATTGAAATCTTAAACAGTGGACCCAACCTGGTATTTTTTAAGTTTAGAACAAGGATTCGGAATTTCTATATTTAGAAGAAAATATAGGTAAAAGTTATCTTTTTAAATATTTCTTTTACTGTATGATACATAAGAACCTTTTACATTCTAAAACACAAGTAAGATATGTGGGCGCAAATGACCATGTGACATCTTGGAAGAGTTTTATCATGAATTATTTGGTAGTCAACTTTTTATCTTCTATGTTATAACAGATGTAACTGAGAGTATTCCTCTTTCGTCTGGTTATACTATTATCTTTTACTGGTGGAGAGATGATGAGCTGACTTATTCCTATACATGTAAATTATGACAAATCCATAAACCTTGTGATTCCTGAGCTTATTCAATGTTGTCACTTTGGGAAGGAGAGCCACTCTGTTTCAAAATAGATAGAAGAATCAGGTGGATCATCTGTCTATTAAAAGCGTAAGGGATATTTTTAGTTGCAAATAACCACTTTTTAATATTGTAATTATCACCATTAGTTTTAAGTTCAGACTTTTCTGTAGTGACTTCCTATAAAATAGGGGCTAAACATTCTTTTTAAACAGTACCAACATCTTACAAAACAAAACCCAAACAAATGAAGAATTCAACCTGCTTCATGAATAAAGTAATTGCTTAAATTTCTTTCACACTGTGAGTTTTTATTTCTTTATTGTCTTCTTAAATGCAACCATGCAATCAATACACTAATTACATTTCCAATACCCTTGCCTTTGAATTTTGTCCCACAAGTGCACCTACATGAAACAACCAGAACAATTAGTCAATTGACTGATTACTGTTGACTGCCACATCACCTACCTATTTGATCATAATCTGGTGCCTATTGAAATGAAACGTTTTTGTGATTCTTGCCTTCATGACTTAAGTTCAATTGCCATATTTACATATTAAACTATCTCCAGGTAACTTTGTAATTGATTTTAGTGAACAAAATTGTTGAGAAATACCAATCAAACTGAGTGTCTAGTAAAATACTTATTTGGATGTAGTCCTAGATATTATTCTTGGTAATGAGAGGAAGGAAAATGAAGCAAACTGATTTCCAGTAAATATAATTTGACCCTTTAAAGTGGTCCAATATATTTTTGTTATTTATAGATTAACATGTCTGTGCTGTTTTGTTATAACAACAGAAAAAATGGACCTAGATAAGATATGGGTGTGTGTTTGTGTGTAAATGACAGAAATTTCTATTTCAGCACTGGAGAGATTGGTCATTCAGTAAAGGGCTTGCCTATTTCTTACTTTCACTACTTCTGTGATAACATACACTGACAAGTCATTTCAAACAGAAGCAGTTTATTTTGACTCACAATTCAAGTGTAAAATTCATGGCAATGTCTCAATGATGCAGGAACTTGAGGCAGCTGCTCAGCTCACACTGTATTAGTAATCATGAGGAAAGAATAAATGTTTGTGGTCAGCTCATTTCTCTTTTGTTACAGACCTAGATCCCAGACCATAAATGATGCCACATATAGTTGATTTTCCCACCTCAACCAAATCATGATAATCCCCCACAGACATGTCTAGAGGCCTGCCTCCCTGGCAATTCCAGATCTCATCGATTTGGCACTTGAGATTAGCCACTAATTGTGCAAGTTTGAAGATCAGAGTTTGATCCCCAGCAAACACACAACTAACAAGCCAGATGTGGCAGTGTGCACTTGGCAATCCAGAGCTGGGAAAGTGGACAAAAGAGGAATCCCGAGGCTTATTGGCCAGCCACAATAGCCTAATTTGTGTGCCCTAAATCCCAATGCAAGACTCTGTCACAGATAAGAAAGAGGATAATTCTTGAGGAATGACACTCAAAATTGAATGTTTATCTCCACATCTGAGTACATATATGCAGAGTTATACTAACATACACATAATCATGCATGCATACATATACATAAAATAAGCAGAAACTTTAGTTTCAGGTATGAAGCAAAATCCTGAGTATTGCATCTGAAAAAACAAATGTTATTTTCATTTAAATAATAATTTCTGTTAGGATATTATGATGTATTCATGTATTCTCAAAAATTTAAACTAATTCAGAAAAGATTCTTTTTTAAAAAAAATTCTGACCTTTATTTTCATTGAGTTTTGTGGAATTAAAGAATTTTTTTGGTTAATAATCAAATTGTTTTTCATTTATTTATTAAAAATTTCCACCTCCTCCCCACCTTCCATTTCCCTCCCACTCCCCCTCCCCCTGCCTCTCCAGTCCTAAGAGCAGTCAGAGTTCCCTTCCTTGTGGGAAGTCCAAGGTCCTCCCCGCTCCATCCAGGTCTATAAAAGTGAACATCCAACCAACTAGGCTCCCACAAAGCCAGTCCATGCAGTAGAATCAAAACACGGTGCCATTGTCCTTGGCTTCTCAGTCAGCTCTCATTGACAGCCACATTCAGAGAGTCCGATTTGATCACATGCTCCATCAGTCCCAGTCCAGCTGGCTTTGGTGAGCTCCTATTAGATCAGTCCCACCATCTCAGTGGGTGGACGCACCCCTCATGGTCCTGACTTCCTTGCTCATATTCTCCCTCCTTCGGCTCCTCATTTGGACCTTGGGAGCTCAGTCAAGTGTTCCAAAGTGGGTCTCTGTCTCTATCTCCATCCATCGCCAGATGAAGGTTCTATGGAGATATGCAAGATATTCATCAGAAAAGATTCTTAAAATTTAAAAATGTTTAAAAATATTATTTTATGTGTGTTATGAGCATGTACATGTTTGTGTGGAAGTGGAGTCTAGTGCATGCACACTGCAGCAAATGTGCAGGTTCAAGAACAACCTTGTGTGTTGGTATATGCATTCCATATCGAGAGAGCAGCTCTTTTTTTTTGTATATCATTGGTCAAGACATGTTATTTGGCTCATGAACTTATGGAGACTCTCCAGTCTTTGACTGCCATGTAGCTATAGAAGCACTGAGATTACAGACATGTAATACCTGCTTTTACTGTGGGTTCTGGGGATTTGAACTCAGGTCATCATGCTTGCAGAGCAAGTGCTTTACCGCTCTACTGAGACAACACCATTGCCATCAAAACATAATTTTATTTTGTTTCAAGACAGTGTATCATGTGACCAAGGCTGGCCTCAAATTTGATATATAACAGAATAGCTCTCATTCACTTGCCTCAAACTCATAAGTTGTTGGCCTGTGCTATGGTTCCCTATTTTATGTTTTGCTGTAAAGCAAACCCAAGACCTCATGTATGCAAGGCAATAAGTCTTACCAACTGAACTACATTTCCAGCAAGACATAATTTTAAAATAGAAGTTTTTATTATAATAACCCTACTTTTTAAAAATGAAACCTTCATGTGTACTGCTGGGAAAAGATTGGGTATGGCCATCTCTACAGGATCTCAGTTTGATTCAGCTTTAATGACCAATTTATTCATTTGGAGGAAATTATGTACATAAAATTAATCTTCTTAGGATTTTCTGTAGCCTACAGAGTCAAATTGAGATTATCTGAAATTTATGGGGAATCAGCAAGAAGGTTTTCTCAAATTATTTTTCCATTGTTTTTTGAGGCTATTCTAGTTTAAAAATGCTTCTCAGAAAACACACATATGCGCTCACGCACGTGCATATACACACACACACACAAGAAAGAAAAGAAAAAGAAACCAAACCAAAACAACAAAAAACGATACCAAGTCCTTGAGTTGCCTATGAATAAATATGTATGTGAAGTTTCCAGATGAAAATAGAGTATAGGGTCTTATTGAACATGAGAAAGAATTTTTTAAAAGCTAAAGGGAAAAGCCAGACAACCAAGATACCAGATTTTTAAAAGTTAGCAGTGAAGCACCTTTGTTTTTATAGCAAGATCTTCTCTTCATACCCATCACCCTACCCAATACTTTATCTCTCTTTTTGCTTTCTGATGAAGATGTGCCCCTTGCAGGCTCTAAAATGTCTTGATCTTATTAACGCTTACTTTTTTTTTATTCACGAGTATTTTGCTTTCTTCATCAGTAATTATCCCTCACCTCAGATACTCTCAATTAAGAAGTCTTGTGCTTATGTAGCCACACGTATACTTTCCTTGTTATCTTAGCCTTTGGCAGTTCAAGACACTGGGCACTTAACAATATGGTTTTTGCTCTGCATAAGATAATACCATATGTGCATGTGATGCCAAGCAGAGACCTGAAAAGGGGTGCGATGTTGAGCCTGGTGTATGAAGTAAGGTACACAGCATGGGTACTGATATTTCCCTTGCTAGTACACAAGTAACTAACCAACAGAAATGAGAACTAGTCCAGGGACCATCAGTTGACTACAAATTTGTGAATGAATGTGTAGGTTAGATAATGCGGTGATCTACCATCAAGCTGATCTCACATAATAATGTGTGCTCATTTGTTGAAAATTACATGCATTCTAAATTTACTAAATTTCCATACCAGTTACTGCTCCTATTTATTGTCAACTATATTTTTCCTCAGGAAATAGTCCCTTCTCACATAATATTAACATACTCATATAAGCAAGCAAGTGATAGAAATTCAATTGAAAAAAGTACATGGACAATAATATACAACCAATAGCAGAAATGGAGAAAATTATTATTTTACAAAGAAATTCATGCTAAAAAATTGTGCTGAATGCCAGGAATGTGCTAGCTAATACATTAACCTTCCAGGAGATAGTAACTCATCAAAACAAATTTAGTTTGGGCCCTATTGTAGATATGGAAATAGAGGATCAGAGAGCTTGAAGGAAATATTGTAACAGTACAGTAAATTGGCTGACTGAACATAAATCTTATCAATATAATCTTATCTTATATAATTATTGATATAATCTTATCAATATAAACCAAAAGTCAGATAACAGGATAAACGCTTGAAAGACTGTCAAAGCAGAGTCACAAACACTTTCTATCACTTCCATTTCTCTAACCCAAAAGGCTGAAATCCTGTCTCAGCCCTGCCTTACCACTTCCTGTTCTCTTTCTACAGTTCAACAAAACCTCTATGTGACTCTGCCCTCTGACTCCAAGCAAGCTTTATGTGTCAGAACACAACAAAAATATCACACAACATTTTACTTCATCTCTTTCTTTAGAGACTTTGCTCTTAGAATGAAATTCATTGTTCTTTAAGACCATTTATCAAGAAACCTGGGGGTATAGTTTTAATTCTGACACAAACTTTTGAATACTGAGAAGACAAGTCACCTTTTTGTATCTTTGTAGTCCCATGTAGTATCCTTTGCTGTGATCCACAAAAAGTCGTTATGGATAGTGACTATTGAAACAGTATGGTTTTCTAGGACCATGATGTATCTCGTGGTAAGATTATTATCCATTACTTGCACTTGTGTCATGCCTTGTTCTTCAGTATCTGTTCTTTCCCATGAGTAAACTGAAATCTTGAAGACTATTTTTGTCTTCTTTATGAAATATAGTATCACATCAAACACTAATTCTAAATCTTCTGACTGACAATTAGTCATTCCTTTATGTTTAGTTATTGCTCCTCTAAAAAATGTTATCTTTGGGAACCAGAGACCTTTGTGGGATGAGGCGTGAGTCTGGGACCTCTGTGGGAATAAGCCTGAGCCAGGATCTCTGCAAGTTGGGGTCCTGCAAGGGAGTAGGCAAGAACCAAAGACCTCTGTGGGTGCAAATGTGAATCTGGGACCTCCATGGGAGTAGGCCTGAGCCAGGACCTCTACAGGTTGGGGCACAAGCCTGGGACATCCAAGAGAGTAGGCAGGAACCAGAGATCTCTGCGGGTCTGAGCATGAGTCTGGTACATCCGTGGGAGTAGGCCTGAGCCAGGACCTCTAGCAAAGGAAGACCAAGGCAGCAACCTCAGGAAAAAGAGCCCCAAGCAAGTAGTCTCCATGGGAGCAGGCCCGAAAGACCCCTGATATTGTAGAGTGTACCCTGGGAGCACCGAGCAACTACAAGGGACATTGAGTGACCAACAGGGTAATTGGAACCGTGGCCCTGACTGTACCACAAGGAGCAACCATCTGAGCCTTGGATCCCCCGGCACCTGGAAGATGAATCGCCAGAGTCACACAAAGCCCCAACTACACCAATCAGAGGAAACAATGGGTAGACAAGGTAAGACCATGCGTGCAACACCATGAAGAGCAAAACAACACCAGTAAAAATTAGTGGCCCTACAACAGCAAGACTTGAACAACCAAAAATAAATGAAGCAGAAAAAAATGACCTAAAAATAACTTTAGGAGATTGTTTGAGGCCCTTAAAGAGGAAATGAAAAATTCCCTCAAAGAAATGGATGAAAAGGCAAACAAAACTTGGAAGACATCAACAAATCCCTCAAAGAAAACCAAGACAAAGCAATTAAACATATGAAATAAATTATTCAAGACTTGAAAACTAAAATAGAGACAATAAAGAACACACAAGCAGAGGGAATTATAGAAACAGAAATCATGAGAAAGCGACCAGTAACCACAAATGAAAGCATTAACAGCAGAATGCAAGAGATGAAAGAAGAGAATCTCAAGCACTGAAGATACAATAGAGAAAATTGAATCATCGGTCAAAGAAAACATTAAATCTAACAAAAGCTTGAAACAAAATATCCAGGAAATATGGGGACACCATGAAAAGACCAAACCGAAGAATAATAGATATAGAAGGAGAAAAAGTCCAACTCAAAAGTACAGAAAACGTGTTTAACAAAACTTTCTCAACTTAAAAAAAGATATGCCTATGAAGATACAAGAAGTTTACAGAATGCAAAATAGATTGGATCAAAAAAGTCTCCTCAGTGTATAATAATATAAACACTAAACATACAGAATAAAGAATGAATATTAAGAGCTGCAAAGGAAAAAGGCCAAGTAGCCAGTCATCATAGAAGAACAAAACAAGATATTCCATGACAGAACCAGATCTAACTAATACCTAGGCACAAACCCATCCCTACACAAAATACTAGAAGGAAAACCACAAGCCAAGAAATTTGGCTACACAAAAACACAGACAATAGATGATCTCAAGGCAGCAAATCCCAAAGAAAAAACACACACGATGATATCACCAACAATGAAAACTGAAATAACAGAAGATAGCAATCACTGGTCATTAATATCCCTTAATATAAATGAACTAAACTGACTTATAAAGAGACACAGCTAACAGATTAGATACGAAAACAGAATCTATACTTTTGCTGCATACAAGAAACACACTTCAATCTTAAAGACAGACATTGTCTCGGAGTAAAGGGTTGGGAGAAAATTTTCCAATCAAATGGACCTAAGAAACAAGCTGGTGCAGCTATCCTAATATCTAACAAAATAGACTTCAAACTAAAATCAATCAAAAGAGACAAAGGAGGAAATTCCATATTAGTCATAGAAAAAAATCCATTGACAGGAAATCTCAATACTGAACATTTATGCCCCTCTTATGTAAAAGAAACACTTTTAAAGCTTAAACCACACGTTAAATACCATACACTAATAGTGGGAATCTTCAACATACCACTCTCACCGCTGGACAGGTCTGTCAGATAAAAAAATTAAGAAATAAGGGACATAAGAGATGTTATGACTCAATGAACTTAACAGATATCTATAGAACATTGCATTAAAACATAAAAGAATATAAATTTTTCTCTTTTTCTCAGCACCTCTTGCAACCCCCCCCCCTTGGTTTTTTGAAAGAGGGTTTCACTGTTTCCCTGTGTAACAGTTTTAGCTGTCCTGGAACTAGCTCTTGTAGACCATGGCTCGAACTCACAGGGATTCACCTGCCTTTGCCTCCCGAGTGCTGGGATTAAAGGCATGCACCACCAGCACCCGGTTTTTTCTTTTTTCTTTTTCTTTTCTTTTCTCTCTTTTTTCTTTTTTGGAACCTTCTCAAAAACTGAACACATACTAGGTAGCAAAACAAACCTCAAAAGATACAAAAAAATTGAAATAACTCCATATATCTTGTCAGAACTCCATGGCTTAAACTTAGAATTTAACAGCAACAATAATTCCAGAAAGCCCACAAACACACAGAAATTAAACAATGCTCACCTGAGCATCAATGGGTCAAGGAAGAAATAAAGAAAGAAATTAAAGACTTCCTAAAATTTAATGAAAAAGAGCACACAACATACACAAATTTATGGGACACAGTGAAAGCAGTGTTATAAGGAAAGCTCATAATACTAAATGCCTACATAGAGAAGCTGGAAAAATCCCACACTAGAGAATTAACAGAACGTTTAAAGCTCTAGAGCTAAAAGAAGCAAACTCACCCAGGGGAACTAGATGGCAGGAAATAAATTGTGAGCATAAATCAACAAAATAGAAGTAAAGTAAACAGTACAAAGTATCAATGAGACAAAGAGTTGGTTCTCTGAGAAAATCATAAAATAGAAAAACCTTTATCCAAACTAACCAAAAGGCTGAAGGAAAATATCCAAATTAACAAAATCAGAAATGAAAAGGGAGCTATAACAAAAGACATGGAGGAAATTCTGACAATCATTAGATTGTATTTTGAAAATCTGTACTCCACAAAATTGGAAAACTTAAAGGAGACTGACAACTTTTTGTATAAATATCACCAAAATTAAATCAAGACAGAGAGGCAAATTAAATAGACATATAACTGCTAAAGAAATAGAAACAGTCATTAAAAGTCTCCCAATGAAAAAAGTCCAGGACCAGATAGTTTCAGCTCCGAATTCTACAAGATTTTCAAAGAAGAACTAATACCAATACTCCCCAAATTGTTCCATACAATAGAAACATAAGGAAGATTGTCAAACTCTTTTTATGAGGCTATAATTACCCTAGTACTCAAACCACATAAAGACATTACTATGAAATAGAATTACAGACCAATCTTTCTCATGAACATTGATGCAAAAATACTCAATAAAATACTGGCAAATCGAATCCAAGAGCACAGCAGAAAAATCATCCACCATAATCAAGTCAGCTTCATCTCAGAGATGCAGGGATGATTCAACATATGAAAATCTGTCAATGTAATCCACCATTTAAACAAACTGAAAAATAGTCATCTCATTTGATGCTGAAAAAGCCTTTGACAAAATACAACATCCCTTCATGATAAAGGTCTTGGAGAGAGCAGGGATACAAAGGACATACTTAAAGGCAATTTGCAGCAAGCCAACAGTCAACATCAAACTAAATATAGAGAAACTCACAGTGATCCCTTTGAAATCAGAAACAAGACAAGGTTGTCTACTCTTTCCATATATATTCAGTATAGTTTTTATTGTCCTACCTTGAGTAATAAGACACCAAAAGATCAAGGGGATACAAATCAGAAAAGAAGTCAAACTCTCACCATTTGCTGATGACATGAGAGTTTACATAAGTAACCCTCCAAATTCTACCAAAGAACTTCTATAACTCATAACCACTTTCAGTAATGTAGCAGAGTATAAGATTAACTCAAAAAATCAGTAGCCTTCCTTTACACAGATGAAAAATGGACTGAGAAAGAAATCATAAATGTAAGCTGCCCAACTGAGAAAGGTACTGAGCTGTGTGGCTAACATAGATAAGGATAATGGGGTAACATAAGTTATAAGAACTAATAAGTAGCCTGTTCTAATAGGCCAATCAGCTTTATAACTTATAGAGATCTCTGTGTGATTGATTTTCTCTGGGACTTGCTGGCTGTGGGGTACTGGGCAGGACAGAAACCCCAGCAAGCCAGCCAGCCCTCACACTACAAATGGCGCCCAGACATGGATAACTGAATTCATAGAAAGCCTGAGAAAGTTTGGGAAAGAATAGAGTAAGGCATGTTAACATGTTTTCTTGGTGGCAGCGATTTCTCAGGTCTGCTCTGCTTGCTAGAGGCAAGCAAGCGTTCTCATCCAAGAGAGGCTTCCTGACTCAGCTTTAGCTGCAAAACCCTGCAGTTCTTTAAGAGGCCCGGCCACGAAACACTTAAATGGTGTTGATGAAAAGCTGAACACATGCTTTTCAGCCATAGCAGGAAAAAAGTTGTGCTGTTTTAAAACGCTGGCTTTCTGGGCTGTCCTGCCAGGGCAAACTCTGACTCTTTTAGGCAGGCAGTCTGACTGAGTGTGGTCTGTGAGCGGAATGTTGCAGCTTGCTTGCTGTCAGGGACCTTGAAACACCATAGAGTTGTGGCAATAAAAATGGCTGCAGTTGCTATCTCAGCCATGAGGCTGGAAAGCTAAGGAATGGGCTAATTCCAGCCATAAAAGCCACAGTTTTAGTCCTCTCCTTAAAGACTCATATGGTCAGAAAAAGAGAGATATACAGTAAAGAGAGATTCAAAGACGAAGAAAACCTTTAAATGGTTTACAGTGTGTTAAAAATATATGCAGGCTAAAAGGTTAAAGTCATTAAAAATAAAAAGAAAGAAAGGGAAATATAGGGTGTGGTGGTACACACCTTTAATCCCAATGCCTGGGAGACAGAGGCATATTGACCGCTGTGACTTCAAGGGACAGAGGTAGAGATTGACCTCTGTGACTTCAAGGTGTGGTAGCACACACCTTTAATTCCAATGCCTGGGAGGCAGAGACAGACAGATCTCTGTGAGTTCAAGGTGTGGTAGCAAACACCTTTAATCCCAGCACTAGGGAGGCAGAGACAGAGGGATCTATGTGAGTTCAAGGACAGCCTGGTATACAGAGTTATTCCAGGACAAAGATATATACAGAGAACCTGTCTCAAAAAGCCAAAAGTAAAAGTAAAAATAAAAGAAATAAAGGTTAAAGTAAAGCTGCATAAAGATGGAAAATAAACAGAAAATCTTGATACTGTATGCTATTATGCTCTCTTTGAATTGTTTGAGTGCTGAGGAAGGAGCAACAGCTGCTAAAAGACTTTTGTTTATAAATGCTGCTGAACTAACCCGAGATTCGTATTTTGAAAATACCTTGGCTTCAAAACTGAAGTCAAAAGGTATGTTACTTTGGAGAAGAGATTTTGCTTTTGTTTCCACAGAAAATGAGAGGTTATGGATTTATTCTGAGTTAAGAAAAATCCAGTATGATCAAGGAAGGTCACCTAAGAAATCTCCGACAGGAACAGATGGCCCAGATATCTGAATTCTACATCCAGAACAGATTCAAGACTGCTGCCTGAGATGATCAAGACTCACAGGATACTCCAGTCAGGACTTGTTTATAACTCTAAGTTTTCTTTAGGTCCCCATAAGATCATCAGCGCCCCCAACCAGGAGGAAGTAGCCTGAAATACTACGCCCACATTCCCAACAAATGGACTATGGGTATTTTTCTTTGTTTAAAAAAAAAAGAGGGAAATGGTATGGGAGAATTGTCTGTATTCTGTCAATCATATTTTAATAAAACGCTGATTGGCCAGGCAGGCAGTATAGGCGGGAAAGCCAGACAGGAAGTAGAGATGGAGCAAAGAGACTGGGAGTATTCTGGAAAGCAGGAAGCTCCCTCCGCAGTTCTGCCCAGACCACCGGAGAGGAAAGATGTAAATTGCCCAGTTGAGAAAGGTACTGAGTCGTGTGGCTAACGTAGATAAGGATAATGGGGTAACATAAGTTATAAGAGCTAATAAGTAGTCTGACCTAATGGGCCAATCAGATTTATAACTTATAGAGATCTCTGTGTGACTGATTTTCTCTGGGACTTGCTGGCTATGGGGTACCGGGTAGGACAGAAACCCCAACAAGCCAGCCAGCCCTCACACTACAGAGTAACTCTAACCAAATAAGTGGAAGACAAGTATGACAAGAATTTTAAATATTTGCAGAAAGAAATTGAAGAAGATGCCGGAAAATGGAAAGATCTCCCATGCTCTTGAATAGGTAAAATTAACATAGCAAAAATGGCAATCTTATTAAAAGCAATCTACAGATTCAAGCAGATTGCAATATCCCAGAAAAACTCTTCACAGAACTCAAAAAACAGCACTCAATTTCATATGAAAAACCCAAAAACCCAGGATAGCCAAAACAATCCTGTACAATAAAGGAAGTTCTGGAGGCTTCAAACTATACTACAGAGCTACAGTACTGAAAACAGTCTGGTATTGGCATAAAAACAGATATGTTTTCTTTCTCCCACAATTCTGTTCTGTCTACTCCACCCACCTATGTTCTGACCTATCAGGCCAAGCAGTTTCTTTATTAATTAACCAATAAAAGCAACAGATTGATAAAAGACCCATCTACATCACAAATGGATCAAAGATTTCAGCATAAAGCCAACCACCCTAAACCTCACAGAAAAGAAAGTGGGAAGCAGGCTTGAATGCATAGGTACAGGAGATCACTTCCTAAGTATAACCCCAGCAGCACAGACACTGAGAGAAACAATTAATAAATGGGACCTCCTGAAACTGAAAAGCTTCTGTAAAGCAAAGGACATGGTCAACAAGACAAAATGTCAGCCTACAGAATGGTAAAAGATCTTCACTCACATCAGACAAAGAACTGATCTCAAAAATATACAAAGAACTCAAGAAATTGGTCTTCAAAAGAACAAATAATCCAATAAAATAATGGAGTACAGACCTAAAGAAAGAACCCTCAACAGAGGAATCTAAAATGGCTGAAAGACGCTTAAGAAATTCTTGACATCCTTAGCCATCAGAAATGCAAATCAAAACAACTCTGAGATTCCATCTGATACCTATAAGAATGGCAAAAGTAAAAAAAAAAAACACTAGTGATAACTTATGCTGGAGAGGATGTTGGTAAAGGGAACACTCATGTATTGCTGGTGGGAATGCAAACTGTGTACCGCCCCTTTGGTTATCAGCATGGCAATTTATCAGAAAATTAGGAAATAACCTTCCTCAAGTTCCAGCAGTACCACTTTTGGGTATATATCCAAAGGATGCTCAATCGTACCACAAGGACATGTGTTCAACTATGTTCATGGCAGTATTTTTTTTTCATAGCTAGAACCTGGAAACAATGTAAATGCCCCTTAACTGAAGAATGGACAAGGAAAATGTGGTACATTTACACAATGAAGTATTACACAGCAGAAAAATATGACATATTCAAATTTGCAGGCAAATGGATGGAGCTAGAAAACATCATATTGAGAGAGGTAACCCAGACCCAGAAAGACAAATATGACATGTACTCACTCATAAGCACCTTTTGGTCATAAAGCAAAGAAAACCAGCCTACAAATCACAATCCTAGAGAACCTAGACAACAATGGGGACCCTAAGAGAGACATCCATGGAACTAACTACATGGGAAGTAGAAAACGACAAAATCTCCTGAGTAAATTGGGACCATGGGGACCATGGGGGAGGGTTGAAGGTGTGGGAAGAGGCAGGGAGAAAAGGAGAGAAAAATGTATAGCTCAATAAAATCAATTTTAAAAAGGGGAAAAAGAAAATAAAAAAAGTGTAGAGAAGCTGAACACAAATCTTCCTTTTCTCTATTATTTCAAGTTTTCCAGTGGAATTCTGCAGAAGACATGTAGACTTATAGACTAAATATGCTGATAGGGAGAAAAACAGTACATAATTGTCTTAAGGAATTCATACTCACATACACATCCATTCATTTATATCTACTGAGGATGTTTTACATGTTAAGTCATGTTCCAGTTATTGAAGAATAAGCAGGGTTAAAAGCAGAAAATATCCATGACTTTGTGGAGCTGAGTTCTATTTGGTGAGATAGAAAAGATAAAAACATAGACAGGACTATGCATGCTATATAGCAGGCAGAAGTGCTATGGAAAGGTGATGTAGGAGTTACGAGAAATGGGTTAAATTAATATGTAAAACTTAACCAATAAGAAGCTAGATGTAATGGACCAAACAGTGATTTAATTAATACAGTCTCTGTATGATTATTATGGGGCTAAGCAGCTGGGAACCAACTAGCGCCCTTCTTCCAACAGAAAGAAAGAATTATTTGGTATTGATAGCTTCAGGGAGATTGGAAGTCATTGCCTTCAGCTGTCTATCCACTGGGGACCGCACCAGGTTCAAATTGGTAGTTGGAATAAAACACTCACACAGTTGGCCTAGGATGAACTGAATATATTGTTAATGAATCTGGGAAAATATGGGTGGGGATGAGTTAGGTATGGGAGAGAGTTAAGAGAGAGGGGAAAGAACAATAAGAAGCCATTATACATGTGTATGAAATTGTCAATGAATGCAATCAATTTTAAACCTTTTTAAAAGTAGAAAGTGGTAGGGATTTGTTTTTTAGGTAGGAAGCATATTGCTCCACTAGAAACTGATATTTAAACGAGTTTAGAGAGTGAGTAAAGCATGATGATAGCCTGGGAATGTGGATTTCTTAAGACATCATGAGGGAACCCACCTAAGGGAAGAACACACTGTTTTTAGAATCCACTGTGTTTGTGTTCCCATGTATAATACCCAGAATCCAGGAGGACTGACCATTCTCGAGAGATAAGCACTGGAAAGTAAGATTAGATCAGTAAGAAGTTCAGCAAAGCAGATCTTATAGGCCATGCCTATGTTCTCAAGTGCACCAATTCAGTTCCCTTTATGCCTCTCAAAGGCAGTACAAACACCGGAATACTGTCATCTTGTTTTAATGGGATGAGACTGGGTATCAAATACCTGCTTTAACTGTCTTGTATCTTGAATAAAATATTGGTTCCAGTTGCAGTAACTTCAGAAAGTTACCTGTTTGAGTTCTAATTTTCTAATCATTACAAGTGGGATTCAATTACATAGCTGTCAGGGGTATGACAATGTTTTGAGATAGGCTATGGATATACCTCCCCTCTTTAGTGCTATCATGAAACTTGCCCTATATTTGCTAATTTTCATCCCTCTCTACATACTGTCTCTAAGAGAACATTGAAGATATTGAGTGAAACTACAGACTGAGTCTCAGATTTGTGTCCATTGTTTTACTGCATACCTTTCAGTACGGCTATGTGGAATGCCCACACTCACCAAATTGTAACTGTTGAATGAATACAGTTCATTGTCTACCAATTATACCTCCATAACGCCATCTTTAAAAAATTTTCATCATTTTCAAATGTCTATCTACATATCTCAATAACATTTTAAGCTAAAATTTAACTCATCTTCTTAAAAGGAGACCAAGATCTCAATTAAGTCAGGGGCAACCTCAAGGGACTAAAATCTGTCTACCAGAAGTTGCTCAGTGTTCACTGCAAGATTGTAAATTTCACTGTGGGCATATCTTCATTATGCAGTAACAGGGTCAAATGAACTTAAAGCCATTTTTCAGAGCCTTTCCTTGTGTGCAGTTCCCTACTTTCAACTATTGCTCCCAAATTCTACCCTTTTCAAATCCCTCCTCAAACTAAACCAGCATTTTCTTATTGAATTGTTCCTTCAAGAAGGCATCAAACTCACCAAGTGCCTCCTGGCAGGAAGGCTAGATGTTGGCCAGTCTCACTGTGGTTTTTTCTTGTTCTTAGGGAACTCCATAATACATTGTCTGCAGGTCTGTGTCTAAAAGCTGTTGCCTTTTATATTTAATCCACTTTGCCAGTTGTTTACGAATAAGAAGACAAATTTGTGCTCAGGTACTTTGTCAAAGACATGAGCCCATTGCTACTAATTTAATGGAAATTTCTCGCAACATATACACCATACATTTTACACGTAGGTTCTGGCAGAAGTAATAAAAGAATAACAATTTTGTGTCTGGGGACAGGAAGGAGCAATTTGTTGTAACCTCAGGTCACTCTTCCAGAGATTTGTGCATTCCACTGTGACAGTTCTATAAATCTGTCTGCCTCTATGTTCATGCCTTGTTCATGTAGCACCAAATGAGCACAAAATACATGTTTTTTAAAATTCTGACTGGGTATAACAGCACATGCCTATAGTCTTAGTATTTGAGAGGCTGAGGTTATAAGCTTCAGTTCAACCTGGTGACTGTGAAAACTTGTCTCAGAAAACTCAACCAAATGGCTAGGGAATTGGCTTAGTCAGTATAGTACCCACTTCAAAGTCATACACCTGACTTTGGATCCTCACCACCCACATAAAAGCCTGGGGAAACAGCATGTGCCTGTGATCCTAGTACTGAGGAGTCAGAGACAAGTAGATGTTTGTGTGCCAACAAGCCTGGTCAAACTGGTGAGACTAAGGTTCAATGTCAGTCCCTGTCTCAAAAAATTAAGATGGAGAGTAATCAAATAAGACACCCAACACCAACCTTTGGCTTCTACTTGAACACACATACTCACTCATTCACCTGTATCTGCATTCACAACTCTACACACACACACACACACACACACACACACACACACACACACACACCCCACACCACTACCACCACAAAACAAAACCAAGGAGAAACTAACAAGCAAACAAAAAATTATATTCCCACTTCTGTATCTTTCCTTTCCCAATTTACTTTCTTCTGGCACACAAATAAAATACAACAATTTTAATCCCAGTTAGAACAATATCCAATCACTCTATTTCACAGTGATGCCAGCACCATCACTGCAGTCCCATTAGCACGGGCATTGACTTCCTGCAGTAAAGAAAAGAAAAAAAAACAGCACTCTTTTTTAAAATTGTTTTTATTAAGCTATACATTTTTCTCTCCTCCCCTTCCTACGTCTCCCCTCCCCTTCAATTCTTTCCCATGGTCCCCATGCTCCCAATTTACTCAGGAGATTTTGTTTTTTACTCCTTCCCATGTAGATTAGATCCACGTATGTCCCTCTTAGGGTCCTCATTGCTGCCTAAATTCTCTGGGATTGTGATTTGTAAGCTGGTCTTCTTTGTTTTATGACTAAAAGGCACTAATGAGTGAGTACATGTGATATTTATCTTTCTGGGTTTGGGTTACCTCACTCATTATGATGTTTTCTAGCTCTATCTATTTGCCTGCAAATTTCAAGATGTCATTTTATTTTTCTGCTGTGTAGTACTCCATTAAATAAATGTACCACATTTTCCTTGTCCATTCTTCAGTTGAGGGGCATTTATGTTGTTTCCAGATTTTGGCTATAACAAACAATGCTGCTATGAGCATAGTTGAGCACATGTCCTTGTGGTACGATTGAGCATCTTTTGATTATACACCTAAAAGTGATATATCTGGGTCTTGAGGAAGGTGGTTTCCTAATTTTTTAAGAAATCACTACACTGACATCCAAAGGGGCTATACCAGCTTCCACTCCCACTAGCAGTGCAGGAGTGTTCCCTTTACCCTACAACCTCTCCAGCATAAGTTGTCGTCAGTGTTTTTGATCTTGACCATTCTTATAGGTGTAAGATGGAATCTCAGAGTTGTTTTGATTTGCATTTCTCTGATGACTAAGGATGTTGAGCATTTCTTTAAGTGTTTTTCAGCCATTTAATATTCCTCTGTTGAGAGTTCTCTGTTTAGGTCTGTACTCCATTGTTTATTGGATTTTTTGTTCTTTTGATGACCAATTTCTTGAGTTTTGTCTATTTTGGAGATCAGACATCAAGTCCAAATGAATCAAAGACCTCAACATAAAGCCAGCTGCACTGAGCCTCACAGAAGAGAAAGTGGGAAGCACAGGGGATCACTTCCTAAATATAATCCCAGTAGCACAAACACTGAGAGAAACAAGAAAAGTGACCTCCTGAAACTGAAAAGCTTCTGTAAAGCAAAGGACACAGTCCACAAGGCAAAACAGAATGGAGAAAGATCTTCCCTGACCCCACATCAGGAAGAGAAAGCACTCTTTACTTTTAACCTCACAGATTTTCAGAGACCTTTAAAGTGGAGCTTCCATCATGTCAAGCGAAAAAAAAAGAAAAAAATTAATTAATATCAAATAATACACTTAATATTTTTTGGTTTGAATTTCTATGCCTGAGATTCCATAATGTGTTTTTGCTTTCTTCTAACTTACAATCATCAATAAAAGACCATTACTTTCTATCAACATAGGAAGCGCTTACTGAGGTCTTTCAATGATTTTAAAAAGTTAAATGCTATTTTTACGATGCTATAAAACTTTAGTCACCTGACGTCATTTGCCTTTGCCTATGAGACAGAAAATGTAAGCACAACATAGAGGCATTTATCTTTCAGAGCATGTAACAAAGCGTGTGTGTTAGCATCCATGTTTTATATTCACAGTGTTAACTTAGATGTATCTTCAGGTTTATTCCTTTCACATTGCTACACACAGTCCAGTGACTGACAAATTTGTTTCAAAATCTTATTTCTCTTATTATTTTGCAGGTCTTAAATCAGTTACACGGGTCTTAGGAAAAGAAAAGAAATTGTGCCTGCAATAGATTTAGGTCGTGATTTTCATGTTGTTCACAGACTGCTGATATTAGAGCCCTTTCAAATTCCAGATTGAGACACAGTTATCATGAACAATAGCTCAAAAGAAGCCACTTTATTACTAATGCAATTGTTAAGTGTATTGTTTTGAAAATGAAAACTTATGATTTGCAAAAAGTTCTTCAATCTGCACTCTTGCCACATTGAATTGCATAAAATAACAGGAAAATGATAGCATGAGTCTTTCTTATAAGAAATTGTTATTTTCCTTTCTAGAATGCAATATGTGTATCTTTTTATTCAGACTGAAGTGCCTCATTCAAAACACAGAGGAAATTGTACAATAATTCTCACTCAAGATGAGATTTTCTCCAATTGAGTAATATTTCTGCTTCTCAGCATGAAGTTAATTTACATAATTTGTCATACTTTAAGATAAAATAATGTATGCATGTGTATGGCACATATATACTCATTTTTAAAAACAAAATTTTAATCCTAGTTAGAACAATGTCTAATCACTCTCCTTCACAGGGATGCCAGCACTGTCACTGCAGCCTGATCAGCATGGGCATTGGCCTTCTGCAGCGGTGGAAAAAGAACGTATTCTTGTCTTTTTAGCCTCACAAATTTTCAGGGCTTTGAATTAAAGCTTCTTTTATATCAAGTGAAGAAAGAATAAATATAATTGATAATAAATAACTCACTTAATATTTTTAACTTCTCTGTAAAATGTGCACATGCCTTGGATCAAGGGAAAGTATATATTTTTCCTTTTACTTAAATAATTGCATGCTGCTTTGGAAATAGTGTTATACCTTGTAATGTTTGGTTCTGAATAGTGATAGTGTGCCATATTTAAAACAAAACCATATCTTATGTTTAAATTAGTGATAAATCCTGTTCAACAATCACTGAGGCGTACTTCATACAAGCATGATTTTTCATTTCCAAGAAAATGAAAAAATGGGGAACTATTTGGAAATTTCTTATAAACATTTGAATAGCCAACCTTTATATTATAAATATATTTAGCTTTATATACATTGTAACAATTTACTTTATAAAAAGTTTATGATTTATCACATATTTGTGTGATTTTGTTTTCTATTCTTTGCTCTGAAATTTCTGGAACAAAAAAAACCCCTAAGACATGACATTATATCATTTTAAAACTTACACCCAACGAACAATGGTCACACACAGAAGAGTGAAAGGAGAGCTGGCAGGCCCCAGTGGTCTCCAGTAGCAGGCAGGTCCCAGTGACCTTTGGGTCTGCTGATCAACCTCCATCATGACAGGAACCATGGCCCTGACTACACCATGAGGAATGATCATCTAAGCCTTGGACCCACTAGAACATGGAGGAGTGGTAACCAGAGACACAGCCACAACTAGACCAATTGGAGGAAAAGATGAGGAGATAGCAAGGTAAAAACACACTCAACAACACAGAGAACAACATGGTACCACCAAATCCAGTGGCTCTACAACAGCAAGACTTGAACATGCCAACACAAATGAAGCAGAAGAAAATGACCTTAAAAATAACTTTAGGAAAATGATCAGCGCTCTTAAAGAGGAAATTTAAAATTCCCTCAAGGAAGTGGAGGAAAAGACAAACAAAAAATTGGAAGAAATGAACAAATTCCTGTGGGAATTGCAGCCCCGAGTTACATATCCCTGCCCCCATTTGAGGTGCTTATCTGCAAAGAAAACATAATAACTTCCCTCTGCTCCTGGAGTTGGGAAAGGAAGTTTGAGTGCATGGTGATCATTCCATGATCCCTTCTGGGGTCAGGTGACAGTCCCTTCGCAGCCCCCTCCTATTTTGGTGCCATGGTATAAAAGCTAGCCCCAGCAGAACAATAAAGAAGCTGTTCCACCTCAACCTCACGCTCTGTGAATTCATTCAACCTGGACACCCTCTGCCAAGATTCTTGGTTCCAGCCCACGCTGGTGCGGTATCTGAAGGTCTCCACTGAGATAGCTGCGATCGGAAAGAGAGGTTAGTGGACCAGGTCGTCCTGTAGTCCGACCAGGACACATTGGGGATTAAGAGATAATTATAAGAGATAATTAAAAAGGAATGGGAAATATCCCGGGTAAATCAGAATTAAAGTTCCAGTTAAAGAGACTGTTGAAAGAGCAGTGAACAGCTGTAAAAACTAAGACTTTAGAAGATTTTCTTAAAACTATAGAAACGTTGAGTGCCTGATTTGTCACTAGTGGAGCCCTCAATATTTCTGAATGGGAACAGGTTCATGGGGATCTTCAAAAAATTTTGAGAAAGAAGGGACCTGAAGTCCTAGCAATCGCCACATTATCCCTTTGGAGACTTATCAGGGATGCTTTGCTTACAGAGAAAGTCCGGGTTAAGCAGGCTTTGGAAGCAACAAAAGAGGTGTTATCTGAGATTCAAGATAATGAGACTAAGGCTTCCCTTTGTTCTGATATTGCCTCTGACATGGAGGCGGAACTGCTCTCTCAGCCTGCTAAGGTAGAGGAGAGGAAGACTAAAAAGAAAAAAAAAACTCCAGACAGGGGAGAGGGAAATTAGTCACAGGACAGAGTTTCCTTTCAGAATTTAGGGGCTCATCCCAAGCAAAATTCTTCGTCGCAAACACGCCTCAATCCCTCTTTGTCTGATTTTAAAGAGAGCTTGGGGGAATCAACAGGCTCAGAGGAAGAAACTTTAGAGGGAGAAATTGCAGCACTGCAGTGGGAATTACACAGGGCCCATTGAAAAGAAAAGACAAAAGGGACCTCTGGGGAGAAGAACAAGCCCCCTTCCTATTCTCTTTCTGATGCAATCCTGACCTCTCCGCCCCCCCCTTCAGTTGGGCTCGAAGGAGGCTCCTTGCAGAGGCATTAAGTGCTACCCAGTGATTGCCCCTGTTATGAAAATTCCAGATCCCAACAATCCAGGGCAGGTTTTTCCACTGTCACAAACCTCTGGCCTTTAAGGACTTAAAACAATTAAAGGAAGCTGCCAGTCTTTATGGCACCCAAGTCCCATTTACGTTATCTCTTATGGAGTCTTTTAGGGCTCTGAACCTCACCCCGAGTGATTGGCAGCAGCTCTACTGAGCTGCGCTTAGTGGGGAAGACTTTCTTAAATGAAGAGGAGAGTTTCAGGATAGATGTACCCAGACTGCCGCTCAGAATGCGCTGCATGGGCAACTCCAAAGAAACGCTGACATGCTCGCAGGGATAGATGCTTTTGGGACCATTCAGCAACAAATTCAGTAAGATCTGGCAGAGATTATTGTGAGATGTTCAATAGATTCGTTCCTCTCTTTCCATTCCTACGGGAATGCTTAAGCCCCTTTATGACATGCTGCCTGGGGACCCTTCCCCTGCCTACCCCAGGATCATGACTCCAGCAGCAAAAGAAGCCCTAGATGCCTTGCTTAATGCTCTTGAGTGAGCACACCTATGCCACCTCGATTATGCCTGCCCTTTTTATTTCATGGTCTTTTCTTCAGAATTTTCACCTACTGGTGTTTTTTGGCAAGGGGGACATATTTATTGGCTACATTTACCTGCTTCCCCTAAGAAGGTGGTGACCCCATATTATGAGATGGTGCAACAGCTCGTATGGAAGGCATATGATTTTAGTTTACAAGTTTTTGGCAGGATCCCAAATAAATTTCTAATCCCTTATCAAAAAGAGGAAATAACAAGGCTACAGAGGGTTCAAGATGGATGGATCTTGTTCATTGCAACTACTGGAGCCATTTTTGATAAGCATTATCCTGATTCCTGTTTAATTTCATTTTTTAAGAAACATCCTGTTATCTTTCCAAGAATTATTAAAACCTTCCCCCTTAAGGGAGTGCGCTCAATGTTTACTGATGGTTCTTCCAAGGGCTATACAATGATGGTCTCTGATTCAATTAAAGAAAAGCAGCCCCTAGGTCCAATTTCTGCCCAAGCTGCAGAATTCATGGCCTGCCTTATGGCCTTTTCTCTTTTCAAGGATCAACCCTTCAATTTGTATACTGATAGTATATATGTGGCAAGGATTGTTGAGCCATTGGAAACCTCGCCATACATATTACCTACCTCTCAGGTTTTCCACCTTTTGGTTCAGCTGCAAAGTCTTATATACCAAAGAGTGTTTCCTGCCTTTGTTGGCCACATTTGGGCCCATACTGATCTGCCAGGGCCCTTGGCAGAGGGAAATAAGCTTGCAGATTCCCTCACCCGCCCAATGTCATTGTTCCTTTCTGAGGATCAACGAGCCTGTCATCTTCATGAAAAGTATCATTTAAATGCTTCTTCTCTAAAGTTTCACTCTGGCTGTACTCTAGCCATAGCTACTCAAATCACGTCCCAATGTCCAGCTTGTGCTCCATTTCATAATGCCCCAATGAAGGTGTTAATCCTTGAGGCCTCCGTCCTAACCACCTTTGGCAGATGGATGTTACCCATTTGTCTCAAGTTGTAGACACTTATTCCAAGGTAATTTATGCCTCCTCATTCAGGAGAAAAGATTAAGGATGTTATTGCCCATTGTCTACAGGCTTTTGCCTATATGGGCATCCCAGATTTTCTCAAAACAGACAACGGACCGGCTTATACCAGTCAACGGTTTGTAAAATTTTGCCAAGAACATCAAATTACACATACCTTTGGAATTCCACATAATCCCACAGGACAGGCCATAGTGGAGCTCACGCATGCTACCCTTAAACAATTTTTTGTAAAATAAAGAAGAGGGAGTATATCACCTCCCCAAATACCCAGTTATCTACAATTTTATACATTTTAAATTTTTTAATAGTAGGTAAACAAGGTCTATCAGCAATGGAAAGACATTGGCAGAAACCTTCCCAATCTCTGGGTTGGGTTAAATGGAAGGATAGTATCACGGGACAATGGCAATCACCCACACCCATGTTGACTAGAGTGAGGGGAGCCATTTGTGTCTTCCCTCCAGGAACCAAAAAACCCATCTGGGTGCCGGAGCAGAATGTTCGGCCAGTGGAGCCAGGCTCTACTGGTCCTGATAATATGGATTCAAGAGAAGAACATTGAGGGAGGCCTAAGATGGGCACTGGTGAGGAATCCACCCATACTGATGCCAGTAAGTAAAATAAGCTCTGTTGTTCCATCCTTTTATTCCACCAATTATACATTGGGGGTTCCTGCAGCATATACAGCATTAGAAAGATCTTCATTGGGTAATTTAACGTTTGATATATTCCATGCCCTCTTCTTCTGGAGGATTAGCAATATTTCAGAGATGCCTAGTATCTCCCTTTCTGGACCATGTGTGGTCCTTAGTAATTATTCTCTGGGAGACTTTTCTTCTAATTCTTCTGGTCATTCCTGTTTTGGATTGAGAGATATCTTTTACCCAATAAATATTAAAAGAAATGTTTTTGGACTCCCAACCCCTCCGAGACCAGCTCCCTTATGTTGGAAGATGCCACAATCCTTCAGATTATACTTACCATTACCATGGGGAAATTGTGCTCCTAAGGAACCATGGAAATTGGAGGGAGATAAATATTTATGGTGGTTTGGTCACCGACCTACCTTTAAAAACTCCTTGAGAGGGGCTTTTGATTATTCCTATAGAAATCCAAATATGGCAGGAGTTTCACCTATGTTCGTGAGCATGTTTCTCTGTGGCCCTCGTGCATGTACAGATATTAGGCCTTTATCCCTTCAAAGGGGCTTGGCCTTCAATGCCACAGCCATATGGAACACATCAGACATCTTTGAAACATCCCTCCAGATTAGTTATGCAGCAGGAATGAATTTCTCTATTGTCAGCCTAGCTTGTTTTCTGCCTCCCTTTATGTTTGTCTTCTTTAATGGGTCAGTTGGGGAGGATGGTGTCCTTAATTGTTCTTCCAACTCCTGCTTTTTGAGCAACTGCTGGTCCCCAACAGATGAGTCCGTGCGGATGGTGAGAATTTCTGCCCTGGTTCCCCTGGTGTTAGAAGACCCACATGATGGACGAGAGCTTATCTTGTATCAAGAAAGAAGAGACTTTGGGATCACCGCCACAGTCATCGCAGCTATTGCCATATCAGCCACAGCTGCCACCACTGCGGGAATCACCATGTCCCAGAATGCAGCTACTGCAGAGACTGTTAACACTCTTGCTGCCCATGTTACCCAGGCCTTAGAGACTCAAAATACCATGGACTCACATATTCAATTGGGGATGTTAAATTTAAATCAGCAAACAGCCTTATTACAGGAACAGATTAATGTGTTGTGGATGGTGCAACAAGCCTCTTGTTCTCATTTTTATCATTCTGCCTGTGTGACTCTTATGAAAGTGAAAAATATGTCCTTTGAGGTGCAACGCCTTAACGCTTACCTTAGGGGGCCTTGGAATGATTCCTTTGTAAACTTTACCCACTCTTTGGTACATCAAATTATTGCAATTAATTAAACTCGTGTTAAACCTGAATCTGCTGAGGGATGGTGGAATACCATGACCCAGATTGGGGGTTGGGCACAGCGATGGGGAGGTGCCTTGTCCCGGGAGATCTTGGGACTAGTAGGGGTGGCAGTAGGCCTGCTCCTCTTAAAACAAGTCCTAAACATCTTCACCATGACTGAGCTTGTCCACCGTCAGGTGTTACTCAGTCTGACCCATGACTCTCCCGGAAGTCATGAGGTATGGCCATAGATGCTGAAAAAATCAGGGTCTCCAAGGATGGGAAACCTGTGAGGAGACCCCCCACCTAAGACAGGGCATCAGGGGCCCTATGACGGGTAAGGGAAGGTACTTCCCTCGCAGGACCTAAGACAAGACCCCTCATTATAAAATAAAGTAGGGGGAATTGTGGGAATTGCAGCCCTGAGTTACATATCCCTGCCCCCATTTGAGGTGCTTATTTGCAAAGAAAACATAATAACTTCCCTCTGCTCCTGGAGTTAGGAAAGGAAGTTTGAGTGCATGGTGACCATTCCCTGATCCCTGCTGGGGTCAGGTGATAGTCCCTTCACAGCCCTCTCCTCTTTTGGTGCCATGGTATAAAAGCTAGCCCCAGCAGAACAATAAAGAAGCTGTTCCACCTCAACCTCATGCTCTGTGAATTCTCTGCCGAGATTCTTGGCACCATAAATTCCTTAAAGAAAACTAAGAAAAAGCTAACAAACAGGTGAAAGAAATGATTCAAGACTTGAAGGCTGAAATAGAGACAATAAAAAAAAAACCAAGGGACATCTGGAAATGGAAAATATAGATAAACAACCAGGAACCACAAATGCAAGCATAAGCAGCAGAATACAAGAGATGGAAGACAAAATCTCAGGTGTTGATGATACAATAAAGGATATAGATTTATTTGTCAAAGAAAACTGTTCAGTCTAACAAAGTTTAACACAAAACATCCAGGAAATATGGAATACCTTGAAAAGACAAAACCTGAGAAAAATAGGGATAAAAGAAGGAGAAGTCCAACTCAATGGCACAAAAATTATATTCAACAAAATGGTAGAAGAAAAGTTTCCCATCCTAAAAAAGTACATGTCTACGAAAAAACAAGAAACTTATACAACACCAAATAGACTGGACAAGAAAAAAGGCCTCTCATCACATAATAATGAAAACACTAAACAAAATAAGGAATGACAAAAATAAGGAATGATATTAAGAGCTGCAGAGGAAAAAGGCCAAATAGCATATAAAAGCAGACCTATCAGAATTACACGTGACTTCTCAATGGAAGCAGTCAGAGCCAGAAGTTCTGGTCAAGCAATATGCAGACATTAAGAGACCACAGATGCCAGCGCAGACTACTATATCCAGTAAAAATTTCAATCACTGTAGATGGAGAAGACAAGATATTTTACAACAAATCCAGATTTAAACAATATCTAGTCAAAAATAAAACCTTACACAAAGTACTAGAAGGAAAACCACAACCCAAGAAAGTCAGCTACACAGGCAATAGATGATCTCACACCAGAAAATCCCAAAGAAGGGAAAAGCACACAAAACAACATCACCAACAACAAAAACTGAAATGACAGGAGCTAGCAATCCATGGTCATTAATATCCCTTAATATAAATGGACTCAGCTCACCTATAAAAAGACATAGACTAACAGATTGAATAAAAAAGCAGAATCTATCCTTCTGCTGCATATAGGAAACATACCTCAACCTCAAAGACAGACATCATCTCAGAGTAAAGGGTTGAAAAAAATTTCCAATCAAATGGACCTAAGAAACAAGCTTGTATAACTATCTTAATATCTAACAGAATAGACTTCAAACTCAAAATCAATTAAAAGAGACAAGGAAGGCCATTTCTTATATGTCAAAGGAAAAAAATCCATCAAGAGGAAATCTCAATTCTAAGCATCTATGCTCCAAATGCAAGGGCACCTTCATATGTAAATAAACATTACTAAAGCTTAAATCACACATTAAGTCCCACACAATAAGAGAGGGAAATTTCAACACCCCATTCTCACCACTGGAGAGGACTTCCAGACAGAAACTTGTCAGACATATAAGGGACTAACAGCTATTGTGACTTAAATGAGCTTAACACACATCTATAGTACATTCCATCCAAACATAAAAGAATATACCTTTTTCTCAGCATCTCATGGAACCTTCTCAAAAATTGACCACATACTTGGTAAAGAATGCAAGCCTCAACAGATATGAAAATTTGGAATAACCCTATGTATCTTATCAGATCACCATGGCCTAAAGTTAGAATTCAATAGCAACACTAATTTCAAAAAGCCCACAAACACATGGAAATTGAACAATGCTCATCTGAATCACCAATGTATCAAGGAAGAAACAAAGAAAAATTAAAGACTTCCTAAAATTCATTGAAAATGACTGCACAACATACTAAAACTTATGAGACACAATGATAGCAGTGGTATGAGGAAATTTCAAATCATTAAATGTCTACATTAAGAAGTTGAAAAAACCCACACTAGCAAGCTAATGGAACACCTGAAAGCTCAGAAAAAAAGAAGCAAACTCATCCAGGAGACAAGGGAGATGGAACTTTCTGCCACTGCCCAATATTGCAGCAATTCAGTCCCAAAGAAACACACAGAGGACTATATTAATTATAAACTGCTTCGCCTATTAGCTCGGGCTTATTATAAATTAAGTCTTACAACTTAAATTAACCCATAATTCTTGTCTATGTTTAGCCATGTGGCTTGATACCTTTTATCACTGAGTCATTCTCATCTTGCTTCCTCTGCTTTTGGCCGATGACTGCAGACTGAATCTTTCCTCTCCCCAGAATTCTCCTAGTATGGTCACCATGCCTATGCTTCCTACCTGGCTACTGGACAGTCAATGCTTTATTAAAACAACATAAGTGTCAAATCTTTGCAGGGTACAAGAGCATTAACCCACAGCAAGGACTAGACTACAAAAAAATAACCAAATTGAGAGCTGAAATCAACAAAATAGAAACAAAGAAAACAATACAAAGAATCAATGAAACAAAGAATTGGTGCTTCAGGAAGATCAACAAAATAGATAAACCTTTATCCAAACTAAATAAAAGGCAGAGGAAGAATGTCCAAATTAACAAAATCAGTAATGAAAATGGGAAGATAGCAACAGACTGAGAAGAAATTCAGAGAATTATCAGATTATACTTCAAAAACCTCTACTACACAAAATTGGAAAACTTAAAGAAAATGGACAATTTTCTGGACAAATATCAATTACCAAAATTAAATCAAGACCAGGCAAGCAAATTACACAGACATATAACCACTAAAGGAATAAAAAACAGTCATCAAAAGTGTCCCAACCAAAAAATACCAGGACCAGATGAACTCAGCATAGAATGCTACAAGATTTTCAAAGAAGAACTAATACCAATGCTCTTCAAACACAATAGAAGCAGCAACAACATTTCCAAACTCTTTTTAGGGGGACTACAGTTACCCTGATACCCAAATCAATCAAAGACACCCAAATCAAAGAAAGAGAATTACAGACCAATTTCAATCATGAACATTAGTGCAAAAATACTCAATAAAATACTGGAAAACTGAATCAAAAAATACATCATAAAAATCATCCACCATGACCAAGTTGTCTTCATCTCAGAGATGCAGGGATGGTTCAACATATGAAAAATCTGTCAAGGTAATCCACCATATAAATAAACTGAAAGAAAAATCACATGATAATCTTATTAGATATTGAAAAAGCATTCACCAAAATTCAACAACCCTTTATGATAAAATTCATAGGGAGAGCAAGGATACAAGGAACATACCTAAACATAATAAAAGCAATATACAAGAAGTCAACAGCCAGCATCAAACTGAATGGAGAGAAACTCAATGCAATTTCACTGAAATCAGGAACAAGCCAAGGTTGTTCACTTTCTCTATGTCTAGTCAATATAGTACTTGAAGTTCTAGCTAGAGAAATAAGATAACAAAAGAAGATCAAGAGGATACAAATCAGAAAAGATGTCAAACTTTAACTATTTGCTGACGATATGATAGTATTCATAAGTGACACTAAAAATTTCACCAAGGAGCTCCTACCACTCATAAACACCTTCAGTAATGATGCAAGTTTAACTCAAAAAAATCAGTAACCCAAAGATGATGAACAGGCTGAGAAAGAAATCAGAGAAACATCACCCATCACAACAGCCACAAATAAAATAAAATATCTTGGATAACTCTAACCAAACAAGTGAAAATATTATATGACAAGGACTTTACATCTTTGAAGAATGATAATAAAGAAGACACCAGAAAATGGAAAAAATTCCAATGCTCTTGGGTAGGTAGAGATAAATTAAAAACTGCAATCTTACCAAAAACAACCTACAGATTCAATGCAATGCATCAAAATTCCAGAAAAAATTCTTCATAGTCCTTAATAGGACAATACTCAACTTCATATGGAAGAACAAAACACCCCAGATAGCCAAAACAATCCTGTACAATAAAGGAACATCTGGAGATATCACAATCTCTGACTTCAAACTCTACTATAGAGCTACAGTAATGAAAATAGCCTGGTATTGGCAATAAAATAGACAGGAGGAACAATGGAATTAAATTAATGACCCAGATATCAATCCACATACTTATGGTCACCTGATTTTTGACAAAGAAGCTAAAAATATAAAATGGAAAAAAGAAAGCATATTCAACAAATGGTGCTTCCATAACTGGATATCAACATATAGAAGAATGAAAATAGATCCATATCTATCACCATGCACAAAACTCAAGTCCAAATAGATCAAAAACCTCAACATAAAATTGATCATATTGAACCTTACAGAAGAGAAAGTGGGAAGCACACTTACAAACATTGGCAGAGGAGACCACTTCCTGAATATAACCCCAGTAGCAATACACTGAGAGAAACAATAAATAAATTGAACTTTCTGAAATTGAGAAACTTCTACAAAGCAAAGAACATGGTAAACAAGACAAGATGGTAATCTACAGAATGGGCAAAGATCTTCACTAGCCCCACAATGGACAGAGCACTGATCTTCAAAATATACAAAGGACTCAAAAAAACTTGACATCAAAAAAACCCCAACTATTTCAATAAAAAATGGGGTACAAATCTAAACAGAGAACTCTCACCAGAGGAATATTAAATGGCTGAAAGATGCTTAAAGAAATTCTCAACATTCTTAGCCATCAGAAAAATGCAAATCAAAACAACTCTGAGATTCCATCTTACACCTGTAAGAATGGCCAAGATCAAAATCACTGATGACATCTTATGCTGGAGAGGATGGGGTGCCAGGGAACACTCCTCCATTGCTGGTGGGAGTGCAAACTTGTTCAGCCTCTTTGCAAATCAGTATGATGATTTCTCAGAAAATTAGGAAACAGTCTACCTCAAGATCCAGCAATACCACTTTGGGTATATACCCAAAGGATGCTCAATCATACCATAAGACATGTGTTCAATTATGCTCATAGTAGTTTTACTCATAATATCCAGAACCTGGAAACAACCTACATGTCCCTTAACCCAAGATGGATGAAGATAATCTGGTACATTTACACAATGGAGTACAACTCAGCGATAAAAAATATTGACACCTTGAAATTTGCAGGCAAATGGATGGTTCTAGAAAAAATATATTGAGTGAAGTGACCCAGACTCAGAAAGACAAATATAATATGTACTTCCTCATAAGTGGCTTTTAGACATAAAGCAAAGAAAAACCAGCTACAGCCACAACTACAGAGAAACTAGGCAATAAACAGGACCATAAGAGATACATACATAGGTCTACATAGGAAGGAGAAAAAGACAAGATCCTCAGAATAAACTTGAAGTGTGGTGGTCTTGGAAGAGGGGAAGAAGGGAGGGGAGAGGAGAAAAATGTATAGTGTAATGAAAGCAATAAGAAAAACTTTTAAGCCCAGACAGGGCTGGGGCATGTAATTCACAAATGAACACTTTCCTACTGTGTGCAAGGTACTGGGATTGAGACCTAAACAGAAAAGAAGAAAAGGGAGGAATAAAGAAAGAAGGAAGGAAAGAAAGAAAGAAAGAAAAAAGGAAGAAAGACAGATTAGATAGATAGATGATAGATAGATAGATAGAAAGAAAGAAAGAAAAGAGAAAGGAAAGAGGGAAGGATTTAGATAGATGAGAAGTGGTAGAAGGAAGGAATGAGAAAAATGGAAATCAAATAATGTGAACTTAGAAATAGTATTTTCAAAAATAGCAGTTAAGATTATCTCCACAATAAGGATAATTTTTAAAGCTTACAGTTCTCTCTTCAGTTTTATTGGATGCCATTCACTAATATTTCTTAGTCTGAAAAAATTTCTTGAGTGTTATTTCTTCACCTGTATTCCTGAGAGCCTATTTCACTTACCTTTTCATATTATTGGTAACTGCTTGGTTATTTTTCTGCTAAGTGATGAGCTTTCCAAAGCTTGTATCAATGTCTTGCTAGTCATTGTCATCAGATTATGTATCAGAGAACCTTTTGTACAGTAAAAAAATAGAAAAATATTTGCTAAATAAATGAATGATTTTTAATACAAACCATAGATAATCTTTTAAAAAATATTTTCCTTTAACTGAAAATATTTTTTCTGACAATATATCCTGATTACGATTTCTCCTCCCTCTACTGTTCCTAGATTCTTCACATCTGTCCTCCCATCCAGATCTACTCTCTTTTTATCACTCATTAAAAAACAAACATATTTTAAGGATAATAATAAATTATAATATATAAGATAGAACAAAAACTAACACATCAAAATTAGATAAAACAAACAAGAAACAGAACCCAAGAAAAGAACCAAGAACCCAAGAAACAGAGACCCGTTCATTCATATACTCAGGAATGCTATAAAAACACTAAGTTGGAAGCCATAAAATATATGCAAAGGTACAATAGGGTAAAAAAAGAAAAGAAAAAGCTATAATAAGATTAAATTAAAATAAAAAAATATGAAAAATCTAAGATCGAAAAGCTGTGACATGACATTGTAAGATGAGGAACCTCAAAAGACGCCATTTAGTTAGTTTCTGTTGGTGATCTCCTGCTGGGCATGCAGTCTACACTTTGTGTAGGTTGATTTCCCTAGTGAGGCTTCCTTGGACGAGACTAAATTTTCATTTGCAAGTGGTTATCAATTGTAGATTGCTTGTGAGATGGGTATGGAGGCATATGTGTGCTCCTCATTTCTGGTCTAAGGCCCCACCGGCTACAGACCTGTGCAGGCCCTGTGCATGCTACTTCAGTTTCCGTGTTCATATGAGCTTTTATAATGATGATTTAGTAGGACTTGTTTTCTTGGTTTTTATCCACCCCTCTGTCTTTTAAATTTCCTTCTGCCTTATCTTCCCTAGGGTTTTCTAAACTCTGATTAGGGATTTAATGGAGACATCTTATTTAAGGTTGAGTGAAACAAAGTCTCTCACTCTCTGCATAAAGTCTGCCTATGAGTCTCTGTAATTGTTCCCATAGACTGCAGGAGGAAAGTTTGCTGGTGATGGTTGAGTAAGTCATTGATCTATAGATATAGAACACTGGTTATCAATATTGCTATTCTTTCAAACCTTCAGTGCAGTTCTTCATGTTTTGGTGACCTCCAAGCATAAAATTATTCCATTGCTACTTTACAACTATAGTTTTTCTACTATTATGAAATGTAATATAAGTATCTGTATTCAGGATACAGTGTCTCAACCAACAGGATGAGAATCGCTGGTATAGAAAAATGTCATTTCATTGCTACTTTTTAAAAAAAGACAGTAGTATTCAATTTTCTCCTGACCAAATGCCTACTGATAAAGGTAATTACTGGGAGGTGCAACTCTGTGCTTGCCTAGGAGAGAGGAACAAGGCCTGACAGTATGAAACTGTTCTGAACTGTGGGAACTAATTCCCAAATATGTAACAGAAAGGAAGTTCAGTTACAGTGAAAAATCTACAACAAAGAATAGCCACTTTATTCAAAAAGCAATAATGCCAAAAATCCTTGCCTTTTGGTTTAGCCTTTACCATATCCCTTGGTTCTCATAAGTCGCTTGTGAAAAGATGGGTGGGCAATTAATGTTTAATTTTTTTATTAATTTATAAAAATTTCCACTTCTGCCCCTCCACCCAATACCCTCCCACTCCCCCCACTCCCTCTCCTCCTCCCTCTCCAGTCCTAAGAGTGGTCAGGGTTTACTGCCCTGTGGGAAGTTCAAGTTCCTCCCCCTTTCCTCCAGGTCTAGGAAGGTGAGCATCCAAACTGACTAGGATTCCCAAAAAGCCAGTACCTGCAGACGAAACAAGTCCCAGTGCCATTATCAATGGCTTCTCAGACAGTCCCCATGTCAGCCACATTCAGAGAATCCGGTTTGATCACATCCTCGTTCAGTCCCAGTCTAGCTGGCCTTGGTGAGCTCTCATTAGATCAGTCCCCTTGTATCAGTGGGTGAACGTACCCCTCGCGGTCCTGACTTCCTTGCTCACGTTCTCACTCCTTCTGCTTCTCATTTGGACCTAGGGAGTTAAGTCCAGTGTTCCAATGTGTGACTCTGTCTCTATCTCCATCCATCGCCAGATGAAGGTTCTATGGTGATATGTAAAATATTCATCAGTATGGTTATGGGCCAAGGCCAGTTTGCCTGGCAATCTTGTCTACTTCTAATATCCAGGAGGGTATGATTTTCTTCAGGTTCACCTTCTTATTTAGCTTCTCTAGGATCACGAATTATAGGCTCAAAGACCTTCAATTAAGGCTAGAATCCACTTATGAGTGAGTACATACCATGTTCCTCTTTTTGGGTCTGGGTTACCTCAATCAGTAAAATGTTTTCTATTTCCATCCATTTGCATGAAAATTCAAGATGTCATTGTTTTTTACCGCTGAGTAAAACTGTAATGTGTATATGTTCCACATTATTTAACCATTCTTCTATTGAGGGGCACCTAGGTTGTTTCCAGGTTCTGACTATTACAAACAGTGCTGCTATGAACATAGTTGAACAAATGCTTTTGTAGTATGTTAGGGCATCTCTTAGGTATATTCTCAAGAGAGGAATTGCTGGGTCCTGAGGGAGGTTGACTCCCAGTTTCCTGAGAAACCGCCACACTGATTTCCACAGTGGCTACACAAGTTTGCATTTCCACCAACAATGGATGAGTGTTCCCCTCACTCCACATCCTCTCCAGCATAGGCTGTCATTGGTGTTTTTGAGTTTAGCTATTCTGACAGGTGTAAGATGGTATCTCAAAGTGGTTTTGATTTGCATTTCCCTGATCGCTAAGGAGGTTGAGCATGACCTTAAGTGTCTTTTGGCCATTCGAAGTTCTTCTGTTGAGAATTCTATGTTCAGTTCAGTACCCCATTTTTTAATTGGGTTGATTAGAGTTTTAGTGTCTAGTTTCTTGAGTTCTTCGTATATTTTGGAGATCAGACCTTTGTCTGATGAAGGGTTGGTGAAGATCTTCTCCCAGTCAGCAGGGAGACTTTTTGCCTTACTGATAGTGTCCTTTGCTTTACAGAAGCTTCTCAGTTTCAGGAGGTCCCATTTATTCATTGATTCTCTTATTGTCTGTGTTACTGGGGTTCTATCTAGGAAGTGGTTTCCTGGGCCTATGTCCTGTAGAATACTTCCCACTTTCTCTTCTATCAGGTTCAAAGTGGTCGGATTAATGTTGAGGCCTTTAATCCATTTGGACTTGAGTTTTGTGCACGGTGATAGATATGGATCTACTTTCATTCTTCTACATGTTGACATCCAGTTATGCCAGCACCATTTGTTAAAGATGCTTTCCTTCTTCCATTGTATACCTTTAGCTCCCTTGTCGAAAATCAGGTGTTCATAGTTTTGTGGGTTAATATTCAGGTCTTCTATTCGATTCCATAGATCGACTTCTCTGTTCTTATGCCAGTACCAAGCTGTTTTCAATACTGTAGCTCTGTAATATAGTTTGAAGTCCGGGATGGTAATACCTCCAGAAGTTCCTTTATTATATAAGATTGTTTTGGCTATCCTGGGTTTTTTGTTTTTGCAAATGAAGTTGATTATTGTTCTCTCAAGGTCTGTGAAGAAGTTTGATGGGATTTTGATGGGGATTGCATTGAATCTATAGATTGCTTTTGGTAGAATTGCCATTTTTACTATGTTGAATCTCCCAATCCAAGAGCAAGGGAGATCTTTCCATTTTCTGGTATCCTCCTCAATTTCTTTCTTCAAAGACTTAAAGTTCTTGTCAAAAAGGTCTTTCACATCCTTGGTTAGAGTTATCGCAAGATATTTTATGCTATTTGTGGCTATCATAAAAGGCGATGTTTCTCTGATTTCCCTTCCTGCTTATTTATCCTTTGTGTATAGGGGGGCAACTGATTTTTTGGAGTTGATCTTGTATCCTGCCACATTACTAAAGGTGTTTATCAGCTGTAGGAGTTCTTTGGTAGAGTTTTTGGGGTCGCTTATGTACACTATCATATCGTCTGCAAATAACGAGAGTTTAACTTCTTTTCCAATTCGATTCTCCTTGATCCCCTATGTTGTCTTATTGCTATTGCTAGCAGTCCAAGCACTATATTGAAGAGGTATGGGGAAAGTGGACAGCCTTGTCGTGTTCCTGATTTTAGTGGAATGGCTTTGAGTTTCTCTCCATTCAATTTGATGTTAGCTGTCGGCTTGCTGTAAATAGCTTTTATTATATTTAGGTATGATCCTTGTGTCCCCAATCTCTTCAATACCTTTATCATAAAGGGGTGTTGAATATTGTCAAATGCTTTTTCAGCATCTAATGAAATGATCATATGGTTTTTTGCTTTCAGTTTATTTATATGATGGATTACATTGATAGATTTGTGTATGTTGAACCAGCCCTGCATCTCTGGGATGAAGCCTACTTGATCATAATGGATAATTTTTCTAATGTGTTCTTGGATTCGGTGTGCCAGTATTTTGTTGAGAATTTTTGCATCAATGTTCATGAGTGAGATCGGCCTATAATTCTCTTTCTTTGTTGTGTCTTTATGTGGTTTTGATATCAGGGTAACTGCAGCTTCATAAAAAGAATTTGGCAATGACTCTTCTGTTTATATATTGTGAAATACATTAAGGAGTATAGGTATTAACTCTTCTTGGAAGTTCTAGTAGAATTCTGCATTGGATCCATCTGGTCCTGGACTCTTTTTGGTAGGGAGGTTTTTGATAACAGCTTCTAATTCTTCGCGACTAACAGGTCTATTTAGATTGTTCACCTGGTCTTGATTTAACTTTGGTAAATGGTACTTATCTAAAAACAAGTCCATTTCTTGTACATCTTCCAACTTTGTGGCATATAAGCTTTTGTAGTAAGATCTAATGATTCCCTGAATTTACTCTGTATCTGTGGTTATGTCCCTCTTTTCATTTCTGATCTTATTAATTTGCATGTTCTCTCTCTGCTGTTTGAATAGTTTGGTTAGGGGTTTGTCAATCTTGTTGATTTTCTCCTAGAACCAACTTTTTGTTTCATTGATTCTTTGGATTGTTTTCTGTGTTTCAATTTTGTTGATTTCAGCCCTCAGTTTGATTATTTCCAGTCTTCTACTCCTCCTTGGTGAGTCTGCTTCTTTTTTTTTTTCCAGAGCTTTCAGGTGTGCTGTTAAGTCTCCAATATGTGCTTTCTCCGTTTTCTTTAATTGGGCACTTAGTGTTATGAACTTTCCTCTTAGCACTGCTTTCATTGTGTCCCACAGATTTGAGTATGTTGTGTCTTTATTTTCATTAAATTCAAGGAAGACTTTAATTTCTTTCCTTATTTCTTCCTTGACCCAGGGGTGATTCAGTAGTTGACTGTTCAGCTTCCATGAGTTTGTAGGCTTTCTGGGGTTAGAATTGTTGAATTCTAAATTTATTCCATGGTGATCTGACAAGACACAGGTGGTTACTAATATTTTTTTGTATCTGTGTAAGTTTGCTTTGTTACCGAGTATGTGGTCAATTTTCGAGAAGGTTCCATGAGCTGCAGAGAAGAAGGTATATTCTTTCCTATTTGGGTGGAATGTTCTATAGATACCTGTTAAATCCATTTGATTCATTACCTCTATTAATTCTCTTATTTCTCTGTTAAAGTTCTGTCTGATTGACCTGTCTATTGGTGAGAGAGGTGTGTTGAAGTCTCCAACTATTAGTGTGTGTGGTTTGATTATTGCCTTGAGTTCTAGAAGTTTTTCTGTTACATAAGTGGTTGCTTTTATATTAGGGCCATAGATATTCAGGATTGAGATTTCCTCCTGATTAATTGTTCCTGTTATGAGTATAAAATGTCCGTCTCCATCTCTTCTGATTGATTTTAGTTTGAAGTCAATTTTGTTGGAAATTAGAATGGCCACACCCGCTTGTTTCTTAGGCCTGTTTGCTTGAAAAACCTTTTCCCAACCATTTACTCTGAGTAGATGTCTATCTTTGTGGTTGAGGTGTGTTTCTTGTAAACACCAGAATGTTGTATCCTGTTTTCGTATTCAATCTCTTAGTTTGTGCCTTTTTATAGGTGAGTTGAGTCCATTAATATTAAGTGATATTAATGACCAGTGGTTGTTGACTCAGGTTTTTTTTTTATTTTATTTTTTGTGTAGTAGAGATTGTGTGTTTCTCTTCTTTGAGTTGTGTTTGTGAAGGGTCGCTAGATGTCTGAGTTACTGTAGGCAGTGTTGGCAATGTTAGAGTCCTTGGGTTGTGATTTTCCTTCTATTACTTTCTGTAAGGTTGGATTTGTGGCTACGAATTATTTAAATTCTTTTTTATCCTGGTATATTTTGTTTTCTCCATTGATAGTGAATAATAGCTTGGCTGGGTATAGTAGTCTGGGTTTGCATCCATGGTCTCTTAGTTTCTGTAGTACCTCTATCCAGGACCTTCTGTCTTTCATGATTTCCATAGAGAAGTCCGGTGTAAGTCTGATAGGTTTACCTTTATAAGTTACTTGCCCTTTTTCCTTTGCAGCTCTTAATATTCTTTCTTTAATCTGTATGTTTTGTGTTTTGATTATTATATGGCGAGGGGATTTTTTTTTTGATCCAGTCTATTCAGTGTTCTATATGCTTCTTGAACCTTCATAGGAGTATCGTTCTTTAGGTTGGGAAAGTTTTCTTCTATAATTTTGTTAAATATATTTTCTGGACCTTTGATCTGCAATTCTTCAACTTCTTCTATCCCTATTATTCTTAGATTTGTTTTTTTTTATTGTGTCCCATATTTCTTGAATGTTTGTGATGAGAATTTGTTGGATTTGCTGTTTCCTTTGAACAGAGCCTTTATTTTCTCTATGGTGTCTTCAGAGTCTGAGATTTGTTCTTCTATCTCTTGTTTTCTATTGGTTATGCTTGATTCTGTAGTCTCTGTTCGTTTACCTAGGTTTTCCATATCCAGCCGGTTCTCGTTTTGTGTTTTCTTCATTGCCTCCATTTCAGTTTTCAATTCTTGGACTGTTTCCTTTACTTGTTTGATTGTTTTTTCTTGGTTTCTCAGGGTATCATTCACGGATTTACTTAGTTCTTCAAACTTTTTGTTATATTTCTCATCCATTTCTATACTAATTTCTTCAAACTTTTTGTTATGCTTCTCATCCAGTTCTTTAAGGGAGTTATTCATATCCTGTTTAAGGGACTCTATTGCTTTCATAATGGCACTTTTTTCTACTTCTTCTGGGTTAGGGTTGTCAAGTCCCTCTGTTGTAGGGTCGTTGAGATCTGGGGGATTTTGTGGCCCCAGAGGGAAGGGAGGAATAAAAGAAGGGGTTCCTGGGTGAAAGCTGGGATGGAATGGGAGACGAGAGGGGCAGGAGAGCTTATCAGGGTGGCGCCACCCTTGCAGGGTGACTAGGGAGTCAAGGGGGTCTGGGAAAGTCTGAACTCCTCCTTGCCGGGCTTCTGCCGTAGATCAGGAGCAAATTCATCCCTCTGATGGATGTCCGCTAGAGCCCATTATGTCTTTAAATGTGATGATGCTGACTATTTTATTTATTCCTTGATTTACATTAATCAACATACCATTATTACAGAAAAGGGCATCTCAGGCATCTTCCTCCTGCAGATCTCCCCCTCAGCTCTCTCCTGAAGATCAATGTTTAATTTTGTGGATGTTGTGGCTTGTAGCATTCTTCCTCTCCCTCTCTCTTCCCCTCCCAACTTGATCCTCCCATTATAGCCCCCAATCTATCCATATCTATCCTTTTTCCCTTTTCTAGGGTGATCTATCGGTTTCCCCTGTTTCTTTACTTTATACCTAACTTCTGTGATTCTATAGATTATAACTTGGTTTCCATTGATTTAGCTAATATACTGGCTGATTTTGTGTCAGTTTGACAGAAGCTAGAATCATCAGAGAGGAAGGAGCCTAAGCTGAGGACATCCTTCCATGAGATCCAGCTCTACGGCATTTTCTCAGTTAGTGATCAGTAGGAAGGAGCCCAACCCATTGCTTACATTTCCATAGCATTTTTTTGTCATCAAAGGGAATCAGGACAGGAATGCAAACAGGGAATAATTTTGGATGCAGGAACTGACGCAGAGGGTGTTTCTTACTGACTTACTCCTCATGGCTCACTCATCTTGCTTTCTTATAGAACCCAGGAACACAATCCCAAGGATAGCAACACCCACAATGGGTTGGGTTGCTTGAGTCTCCTGGCGATGGATGGAGATAGAGACGGAGACCCACATTGGAACACCGGACTGAGCTCCCAAGGTCCAAATGAGGAGCAGAAGGAGGGAGAACATGAACAAGGAAGTCAGGACCACGAGGGGTGCGTCCACCCACTGAGATGGTGGAACTGATCTAATGGGAGCTCACCAAGGCCAGCTGGACTGGAACTGATGGAGCATGTGATCAAACTGGACTCTCTGAATGTGGCTGGCAATGAGGGCTGACTGAGAAGCCAGGAACAATGGCACTGGGTTTTGATTCTATTGCATGGACTGACTTTGTGGGAGCCTGGTTTGTTTGGATGCTTACCTTCCAAGACCTGGATGGAGGTGGGAGGACCTTGGACTTCCCACAGTGTAGGGATCCATGACTACTCTTTGGACTGGAGAGGGAGGGGGAAGGGTAGGGGGAGGGGGGAAGTGGGAGGGAAATGGGAGGTGGGGAGGTGGTGGAAATTTTTAATAAATAAAAAAATCTTTCTACATTGTCTTTAAGTTTCTATCATACAAGTATTTCACTTGCTTTGTGATACCCCAAGATACTCATATTATTTGAGACTATTGTGGAAGGTGTTGTTTCCCTGATTTTTTTTTGTTTCATTTGTCATTTCCATATAGGAAGGGTACTGAGTTTGGTGTTTAAATTATATATACTGCTACTTTGCAGAAAATGTTTATCAGCTGCAGGAGTTTATCAGTGGAATTTGAAGGTCACTTATGTAGACTATGATAACATCTACCAATAATGATACTTTAACTTCTTCCTTTCAAATTTTAACTTCTTAATCTTCTTCAGTTGTCTTATTGCTCTATCAATCACCGTGTGGGTGGGCTTTGAGATTTCCTGTGCTTAGGTTACCACCCAGTGTCTTAGTCACTTCTATTGCCTGCAAGATGTAGGATTCTCAGTTACTTCAACACACTGTCTGCCTGCATGCTGTCATGCTCCTCACAATAATGATAATGAACTGAACCTCTGAAATTGTTAAGTGATCCACCTCAATTAAATGTTTTCATTTGTAAGAGTTGCCATGGTCATGGTGTCTCTTCACACCAATAAAAGCTCTAACACAGCAGGTATCTCATGGTTCTGGCATCTCCAACATCTTTGGATCTCCAATGAAATCCAGACTTCTTGGATCTTCTCAGCTTCAGACAATGACCTCTTTGGGCCTCCATGCAGGAACTCTCTTGATATATCCCTGGCCTTAGTGGCATTCCTTAACCCTGAGGGTGATTCCACAACCCCTTTATTGTATTCTTGACTCTAAAGCCAGAACTATGTTGCCAAAGCTGCCAAGTTCTTCTGTTTTGGGGGGTTAGAACTTTGCCCCCTCCCATTCAAATAGATTTTTACCATCTATTTGTTTTTGATGGTTTCCTTTGCTGCTTAAGCATATCTTTTATTCCTTTTTATAAGTTGGAAGCTTAACTGGGCAACATTTTTCCCTGAAGTCATCACTCATTATTCCATTTAGCATTTAAGATGGACACTAAAAAGAAATCCCATGCTAGCTCAGAACTGAGTATAATAAAGGGTTATTTATTTAGGGGTGGACTCACAGATCACAGTCCTCTGCTTAAATGGGGAATAGCAACCAAATCCAGATGCCTCAAGGTCTCATTTTCAACATTGAAGCAACCAACTTTGGTTAAGGCCTAGAGTAACTGACAGACAATTTTCAGAGGCAGGAAAACTTGCAAAACTGTCTTACCCTGTCTTGGCAAGATCTGACAGTCTTTTTTAAAAAATTCTGTTTGTCCTGTTCAGGCATCATGCATTTTTCAGTGGTTGGTTCATGGGCAGTTCCTTGCCCAAAGGTCGGTTTTTCCAAGAAGAAAACAAGCTCCAAGTGGAGTGTCATTGGTGTTCAACATTCTCTTGGGACTAGATCAGTGCTGCCAGGAGCAATTTGTTTCAAGTCAATAGAAACCTAAGTTACTTAAATGTCATATTCTGCAGCTCTTTTAAGTGGTTGAAGATTATCTATGCAAAATTCAATCTCTATATATCTAAAAAACTTGAGTAGTCTAACTATAAATATGACAAACACGGATGATTATTGACCTATGATTCTTAATATTTATATAGCTTAAAGACTAAGACTTCATATTAGAATATTAAACACTCTTTAAACAACTGTGTAACAAATGAGGACAATGACCTCAAAATGTAAACAATGTATAAGTATGTTGATCAGAAGTAGAAATGTATATAGAAATGTATATTGCAATATGATAAATACATCCGAAATCATATTGATATATAAAATGTCTTAAGAGAGGTAGAAGCATTCATGCATACAGTATGACAAAATAACTTTGCCTGGGTATACAAATACTGTAGACAAAGATAGAAATATATTCAATATAATTTAAATTTGTATCAATATACAAGACTCTATACCAATGTAAATTGTCTATAAATAATAACTCACAAATATTCACTCTATTATTCACTATTATTATTAGTGTGAGTAAGCTCACACTAATCTATTATTCCATCCAATTTCTCTCTTTTCTTTCTTTCTTTTTTCAAAGAGAACCCTGAGCCTACATAATTTCCACCATAACCCCTTACCCTATACCAATTATAATCAACCCCTAATTGATGTCCCTAACCCTGAGGACAATCTTTGTTGGGAGAGGGGAAATCGTCTTCTAGAATTACTTTCAACTGTCATACAGGTGATGTTTTTTCTATTAAGTTACCAACCCCATGGCTTCTTATACTATGAATGCCAATGTAAGGCATACACCCACTCTCTCTCTCTTCCTGCTGCTGGATTAGGTTTCTGTTCCTTGTTCTGTGACAAGGACTGTGATCTGTAAGTCTATCCCAAAATAAATAATCCTTTACTATACTCAATTCTGAGCTAGTGTGGAATTTTTTTGTATCATCTGTCTTTATAGTATGAAGCTTTACTTTAAGCATTTTATCTTCTTGAGCACTGAACTTGACTCTATTATACTTTCTGGTTCTTCTTGTCTCCTTAAGCTGTACATTTTCATATGTTTTTGCTTATCTTTCTGCTTTCCATCATAGATCTGCACAATAGTGACCACTAATAACCACATGACATGGTCAATACTAGGAAGTCTTGAAATCTCCTCTACCAACAACATTAATCCCAAATTCTTCAATTCTCATAGATTTTTTGGGACAAGAGCAGAAAGCAGTCACATTCTTCCCCAAAATATCATGAGAATTCTCTCAAGGCCCCTTACTAATATTCTTCTCATCTGAAACCACTTGAGCTAGGCTATCATAATATACATTGCTCTCAGCAGCATTGCCTTCCATGTATCTACTAGTATGGTTCATTAAGCCCTACTTAAAGCATTCAATTGCTTTTCTAATCCAGAGTCCCAAAGTACACACTCTGCCAACAAGCAGCATTATCAAACCTGTTAGCAATCTCCCACTCCCTGTTACCAACTTCTATCTTAATCAGTGTTTGATTCCTGTGAAAAGATACCATTGCCATGGCAACTTTTTTAAAACTTTTAAAATAAATCATTTAACTGGGGCTTGATTACAGTTTCAGAGGTTTGGTTTGTTATAACGATGACAGGAAGCATTGATGATTGGACGAAGGCAGACATGGTGCTGGAGAAGTTGTTGTAAGTTCTACATCTGGATCCATGGACAGCAGGATGAGAGAGATACTAAGACCCAGCTTGGGCTTTCCAACTCCCAAAGCCCATACACAATGATACACTTTCAGTTTTCCTTATTGATTCTGTTTCCACTTTCATGTCTTGAACAGTTTTGTTCATTTCCTTCCACTGCTTGTATTTTCATAGATTTCTTTAAGGGATTTATTCATTGTCTCTTTTAAGGATACTGATAATATTCATAAAGACTATTTTAAGTTTTTTTATTAGTGTTTCATCTATATTGTGGTACTCAACGCCTCTTGTGGTACGGTTGTGGGGGTCTACTGGAAACATATTATCTTGGCTGTTATTTACTGTGATTTTATGCTTTTCTCTAGGCACATGGGTTTGGGAAGATTGTAATTTTATGTGCTGATATCTGATCGCATTGTTGGATTGAGTGTTTTGTTCCTTGATTTTCATTGCCTTCTATGATTCTTACAAAAGCATAGTTGCTGTATGTTGCCTTATTGGAATGTTTTCTGAGATCTTGATTGGTGTAGCCACTGGGAGTCCTAGGTAAAATGTATTTCTAGTTATTGGGAGGTGACACTTAGTAATGGGGCTATACTCAAGGTCCTTAGGGGGTCACCCAAGATGAAGAAAATCAATGTATTGCACCAGGGTCTACTTAGTTCCCTAGATTGGGGACAGAGAGCAAGGGGAGATCACAGAAGTCACTATATACTAAATTTGTGAGGATAAGATTGGGGATTGTACCCAGAGGAATTCAGAGAGAGGTGAAAACCTACAGTTAGCCTAACTGCTTCCCTGGCAGGAGAGACCTGTTGATTTCCAGGAAATGCCTGCTGGAGTTGGGGTCTGAGAAAAAGTAATGAGTTGGGGAAGCGAAGCTAGAAGGGGAAGATCTGTGTGAACAACTGGATATGGGGGCAGGGGAAAAGAGAGTCAGCAGTAGGTGGTCCATTGCAGTGTTAGGGATGAGACTGCAAGGATTGTATTTGGAGAGGCAGAGGAAGAACATGAAGATATGCAGTTAGCCTATCTGCTTCCCTGCCTGGAGTCACAAACCATTTGTGATTTTTACTTACTTTCCTTCTGCCTTAACACATGAAAACAATTTAATTACTGTCCCAGACTTGAAAATTCTTTGATTTTTTTGAAGTTTCCTTTGAATATACTTTCCAATACTCTTGCTATAAAGGAAAAAAATCTATAGGAAAAGTTCTCATTTTTCTACAGCACAGAAAATTAAGCACTGATTCAACTATAGATTTTCGTGTCTTTAGCCAGATTATGCTTACTATAGGTTGAATTGCTAAGAATAAATAGAAGAGATAATACAGCAGAAGTGATTTTTTAAAAATTATTTCCTGAGAAAGATGCATTATCATTTTCCACACCACAGGAATATTAGTCATGGTGTCCTAGGGAGTCATGAGGTTCGTGTAATTATTTTGAAAGCCATTACTTACTTTGAGAGAATATATTTTAGAAGGACCTACATTCAGTTGGAAGTTGAGGAGCTGGAGAAGTAAAGTTTACCCACTCTCTATCTTCCCACACCTTTCCACTGTCTCAGTATCTATCTTGACTTCATAATGGGAATCACAATAGTTTAGGAGTCATGTAGTTTTTAAGAAACTACCAAAATTCATATATCCTCAAAACTGCCTACCAAAATTATGGCTCATTTTTTTCAGTGGCAAAAGTTCATGAGTATATGTCAAGTAGTTCAAAATTCCAAAATCTGGAATGTTTCAAAATAGAAAAACAAATTAATTATAGATTTGAATCCACATGCTAAAAACACATTTCATTTTATATGATGTATTGTAGTTAAAAATCAAAGGCACCAAGACTTGGGACATAGCTCAACAGTTAGGAAAACATACTGTTCTGTTAGAGTACCAGAGTTCAATTACCAGCACCTACACTGGGTGGCTCACAACGTCCTGTAATTCCAGCACCGGGGTATTCATGTATTCATTTTCATTTTCAGGTGACAATGGCACTAACCGCCCTAACTAACTAACCTTGTCTCTCTGTCTCTGTCTCTGTCTCTGTCTCTCTCTCACATACACACACACACACACACACAAAGCTAAAATAAACTAAAAGTTTTAGAAAAATAGAAAAGTATTAAAAATATGTAAAATTATCTTCAGGCTATGTGAAGAATATACACACAAAATATAACTGAGTTTCATATTTGTATTTTTATATCACCTGAAGATATGAACATGCAAATATTTTACTATTTTTAAAAACCTAGGATCTGAAACACATTTGGCCTGAAGTATTTAAAGTAAGGGCTACTCAACATGATAGTACATAACCTATGATAGTTTTGATATGCAAGGTTTATCTCTCTCTCTCTATATATATATATATTTATCACATTGTAAATATATATATACCAAACTGTAAAATATTATATTTGGTAAGTTCCCAAAGATTTTGAAATGCTAATGAATGTTATTCATTTTAAAACTAACATTAGTATTTTTCAGAGAGCAGTAGAAATTCACCTGACTGCTTCTTTTTCTTGTGTTTTTACAGTGCTGGTGTCTTAGTCACTTTTTTTTTGCTGTGAAGAGACACCATGACCAGTGCTGTGGAATAATCCTTCTACAAACTGTGAATAGTATAACTCTCATTGGTTAGTTAAAAATTGGCAGACTGGTAGCCGCCAGGCAGGGAGTTAGGTGGGAAAACCAAACTGAGAATGATAGGAAAAAGGAGGGCCAAGTCAGGAGTCACCAGCGAGATAGAGAATGAGCCATACGTGCAAAATGAGATAGAGGTAAAAGCCACGATCCTCAGGGAAGCACATAGATTAACAGAAATGTGTTAAGTTGTAAGAGCTAGTTAGCAATAGGCTTAAGCTATTGACCAAACATTTGCAATTAATATAGGCCTCTGTGTGGTAAATCGGAAACAGCTCCCAGGATATGAAAACTCAACCTACAGAACAGTGCAATGTGAGAGAAAACATTTGATTTGGGGTTTGCTTACAGTTTAGGAGGTTTAGCCCATTATTATCATCATGCCAGGAAGGATGGTGGGATTAAGGGAGATGCTGTAAAAGTATCTGAGACGTGCATCCTGATCTGTAGACAGGTAACGATATCTGGGCATGGCCCTGGCTTTTGAACCCTCAAAACCAACCCTCAGTGACACACTTTCTCCAAGAATTCCACACCTCTTAATCTTTCTAATTCTTTTAATTATTGCCATTCCCTGGTGACTAAGCATTCAAATATATGCGTCTATGGGGTTTGGGGACTATTATTAGTCAAACCATCACAGCTGAGGACTAAATCTTCTACATGGTAGCAAGCATTCTCTTACTTAAATGCAGCCTTAGTTCCATAGCAACTTTTCCTGAGAGATAATTTTAAAAAGAACTTCGATGCAAATAATGTATTTAAACTAATGAAAAATATTTAGTGTCAAATATAATGATTTTACATGTATGTATATATGTTGATTATATAGAAATATAGTTCCTTCCCATGATATTAGAGACTAAGAAAGAATGCATCTTTAATTTACCTTAAATTAATCTGATGTATGCAGTGGACTATACATTTGTGGGTGATGAATGCATTCACCCTTTAGACCAGAACAATAAAAAATAGCTTACTAACAGTGCTACAAAAAACATCAGGCAGGGAAATAATCAGAATACAGCCTGCCATAGGGCACTAGACATTTCATTTGAAAGAAGTACTTTGCATTTAGGTTGATTTTTCCTGCATGTAATTTACTAGCTTTTAATTCATGTCGAACAAAGTAAGACAGCCCAGATTTTGCTCTTGTATAGTTCTTAAAGGCTAACTTAAGGTACTATATGCATTTAATTTCTAGTTATGTAATCTCTGGCATTCGATCTCAGCACATGAATATATAGCATTGTGTAATCACTTTCGGGTTCCTGGAACATGCTTGTGAACATTCCATAATAGAGAGCTGGACACATTTTCTGGTCTCCCATCTTGTTTCTTTCATGACTTCTTTATCCATGGTGTAAATAAGGAAAACCTAAATTCCCATTCTGGTTTAAACCTGTCAGTTATGGTCCAATCTCTCCTAAGAAATTTCAGTCTATCTAGACATGGTAATGCAAACTTTTAATCCTAGCACTCAAGACACCGAGGTAGGTAGATCCCTGATTTTGAGGCCATTCTGGTCTACAAAGCAAGTTTCCAGACAGCCAGGGTTACACAGAGAAACCTTTTATCAAAGTCCCGTCCCCTCCCCCCAAAATAAGAAAGAAAAGAAATTTCAATTTCAGTCTATTAGCCAATCTCCCTCTGCTACTATTTACTGTGAATAAGATGTTATTCAGTTATACAAAGGATGAGGGAATTTGGCCATTGTTGGTGAACTTGCTAGCTAAAAGTATATTTGGATTCTTGAAATAAATAAAAGCAGTAGGATGTACGTATATAAATGAAAGGAACTCATTTTAAGGAATTAGATCCCACAATTAAAGGATTCGCAAGTTCAAAATTGGATCAACATAGTGAGAAAGAAAAATGGGTTCCATGGGAAGAACTAAATACTGCCTTTCATGGTTGAAAGCTGTTTGCTAAAGAATCCTCTCCCTTGGTTCTCTCCAGATTTTCATCTGAATGGGATAAGCCCAGGTGAATTACAGAGAGCTTATTTAAATGTTGATATTACAATCTTCACAAGAATTATTCAAAATTATATTTCACCACATGTTTAAACACTGTGCCCCTGCCAAATTGGCACATAAAATTAAAATGCCCATAACATTTACCATGTCCTTGCCCTCTAGCTTTGCCCTACTGAAAATAAACTTTGTACTGAGCATTTGGAAATCAAAAGCTGATATGGTTCACAAAGACCTCAGAGCTATAGGATTTTCAAGACTGTGTTGCCTCTGCAATTTATAATTTGTATTTTCAAAGTAAAATGACATGTTGGTTCATATTCCTACCTCCTTCCAGTGCAATAAAAAGTGGACTATTGAAGCATACAAAAATACCAAAGTGTAAAAAAGACATTGGATTAGATAATCTCCAATAGTCTTCTTCAAAGTACTATATTTCTATAAGAAATAAATATATAAAACTAGACCTATATTTCACCAATGGCTACTTTGGAAAATATTAGCTCTTGCGGTAGTGCCTAAAGATTGTACTTGTAGAGGTGTACTGGTGGCTCAGAATATAAAGAAGAAATAAAGAGAGCAGTGGTTGCCAGGAATTTAATAAGTGTAAGAAAAGTTGTAAGAGTAGAACACAAGAGGACTTTAGTGAAAATAATTTGTAGATACTGTAACAGTTAATTAGTATCATCATGTATTTGTCAAAACCCATAGAGCAATAGAAGAAAGACAAATCAAATTGAATGTATAGATCTAAGTTAACTATACTGTATTGGTATAGGTTTAGCAATTCTAAGAAACTTACTACCCTAGAATGAAATATTAAGAAGAAAAACTGTGAGGGTAAGAAGGGGAAACATATTGACAATTGTTTTCTTTCAGCATGAAATTTTTCTAAATATAAACTCTATTAATTTTTAAAACACAGAAATGACTTAAATGATCTGTACTAGGGGCCAGGAAGTTGTCTTAGCAGATAAAGTTACTAGCAGATAAAGTTATTTGCTGCTGAGTCTGGTGACTTGATTTAAATACCCAGGATTTATATGGTGAAAAAAGAATCCACTCACTAAAGTTGTTTTCTGATGTCTACATCTGTGATGTGGCACACATTTAATTCAAAGCACATACATACATACAGATAGACACACACACAGACACACACAAAGTCAAGTAGTAAAGTCAAAAATTTTAATGATCTGTAGTAGTAAGAAATGGTGGTCTAACAATATTACAAGGCCCATGACCTTACTAGTCCCATGAAGTTGACTTATTCTTCAGTACCTGCTATGATCTTTATCTTGATGACAAGGCCTTAAGTCAAATTAGACAGCTTTTGTTTGCCACTGACATGTTAGTTCCACTTATTGTACCTTTATGCATATCCTGTCATACTGCCATTTGTTGTGGTTCATAGGTGTTATAACAGGGTATGACTGTTCAATTGCTTCCCTCCCTTGGGAGCTTGTAGAGTATTTTCTGGAAGCATAGAGCTGGACTGCATGAAAGAAACTTTCATGTCAGATCTAGCTTGAGTCATCCAATTACTGTGTCATAAGTGTGGTGTCTTTAACAATAGGGTACCACCATCAACCTCTGAGAGGCAACCAAGGCTTATATTATTTTGGCAACCATTAGGACTCCCCTGCCCAACCCTTTGAAAAGAGGAGTTTCATGTCTGGTACTGGGATTTTTGTTAGTTTATGGTTCCCATAGGGAACAGTGTCAGCCCAAGTGGCTTCAATTGTTTTAAGATACACACACACACACACACACACACACACACACACACACACACACGTAGCTTAGTGATTGAAGCACTGCCTGCTCTTGCAAAGGTCCTGAGTTCAGTTCCCAGCAAACACATGGTGGTGCACAACCATCTGTAATGAGATCTGGTGCCCCCTTGAGGAAGACACCTGGTCAGTCATCTTCATCAACTTAAACCATGCCCAATATGACAAGTTCAATACAACCATCATATGTGGGCTGTCCATGCATCATTCAGCATTGCCAGGGCATAAATTTCAATTTTATTTCATTCATATTTATATTTCACATTTAATATATATATATTTCATTCATATATATAATGTAAATTCCTTTATAAATATACACATATTTATAATATCTATTTATATATTTAAAATGCATCTAAATACATAATATTGTATATTTGTAGAGATACAATGGATTATTTTATATGTGATATATAAATACATATTGGATTTAATATATGTATAATTATGTATATAAATATATGTATGTATAAAGGAATTTAAAGTAATACACTCACATAATCACACACATTATATGTATATAAATGTATCCTTAGTCCTACAGTAACTACCATCCTTCATCAAAGAAGCTTCTCTTTACTGCAAATGGAGACCATCATAGTAAACCACAACTGGATACAACTGGATAATGGATAGCCCAACTCCTGCATCTTTGCCCAGGAAACATTGCAGAAGAGGGGACAGAAACATGCAAGAGCCAGAATACCAGGAAGGCTCCTCTAACAGTTTCTCTTAGAAATGACTGCATAAACAAGAGTAGAACAATAAAAATATCAATTCGCATTTTATGTAGTAGTGGCAAAATTTTGGAGGTTTCCACCCCAGATAAAAAAACTACCAGCAACTAATGACTGCTTGGAGGAGGAGAAAGAGCCTCTCACAGGGATATGCTTCTTTGTTGGTTATCCAATGCAGAATGGTCAGTCTTGAAACCATATATACACAAAACAGACTCACCAGGCTACATTTATGTATTTGTGCATACACATACCCCCTACCACACACTACCCCCTGCCTCGTTTCTAACAAGTAGTAGGGAACGAGAGGGACTGAAGAGAGGGTAACTGAGAGGGGCTGGAGGGAAGAAAGGAAAAGTGGGTGTAATTTAATTCTACTTAAAAAATAAAATAAGAGATCTGTAATAGGAAAAGAACAAATGATCTGTAATAGGAGAAGAACAATTACAAATGGCTAAAAGATTGAAGACTGCAGTAAAAATGATTTGCTGAGAGAAAATCATTCTTAGGCTAATTTGGGAAGCATAGGGTTATAATCTAGACCTAACTTTCCTGGATAAAAGTCTACTCTAAAGAGAAAACATGCAAACAGCGATGTAATAAAGTTGTCCTTGCTTTGTTAACATAGAGATTGCCTTAGACGAGATTAGCCACAGTGGTCAAAAAAGCAGTGAAGAGATTCTATATTATGTGATGGTGCAATAAACCAGACATGGGGAAAGACAGAATGTAATTAAGCAGGGAGGAAAGAAATGTTAAAGATGACTCAAGTTCTACACAAACATAATAAGTAGCTTGAATTAGTATCAATATAGTCACATATCCACAGTCCTATCTGTACAGATGTTGTTGAAAACACAAATAAATAGATAACAATATAACAAAGAAGAAGAGATAACAGGAAATAGTGTTAACATTATTTTCCTTTGAAGCAGGAGCCAATAAGGAAACCAGAAATGAGTGACAAAGTAAAAGATTTTAAAATTTATGGTTTTATAAAAAGTAACAGTATTTCAAAAAGGCATATATCAGCAGCCAACTTGGAGTTTGCATGGTACTAGTTATGGCTAACAAGTTAGTTTTGAATTCTCTTTTAGGATTTGACTTTTTATAGACCAACTCTCCTCATATAACCTTGAATAAAAGTTTATCCTTACCCTAACTCAAATTCCACATATGTAAAAGTAGATAAGAATATTACCCATGCCTTTAATCCCAGCACTCGGGAGGCAGAAGCAGGCAGACCTCTGTCAGTTCAAGGACAGCCTGATCTACAAGAGCTAGTTTCAGGACAGGCTCCAAAGCTACAGAAAAACCCTGTCTCGAAAAAGAAAAAAATCCCAACCCCCCCAAAAAAGAATATTACCTATTCCACATGTTTTTAATTTTTAAACAAATATGTTATGAGCATGGAGGTGTTACCTGGATGGATGTCCTCAGATTACTCGAGCTTCTAGTTTTATAGCAACTTGGAGTACTCCCTATTCCTCTAGACTGGGAAATATCATGGCCAGGGTGAAAAGTGACATCTAGAAAACATGTAACAATCTCAATCAGCTGAGCTAGTAGTTATGGCCCATCATTCTTATGATTGGAATGTACGGCAGCTCTGTGAGTGTGTTCCTCACTTTCTCTTCCTGTAAGAAAACAGCTGAAGAATTTCTACTTTACGGTGACCAGGAAACAGGGAGAAAGTCAGGGGACAGATAGACAGTAATATGGGGCATGATTCCAATGACATACTTCCTCCAAGAGATCTTATTTCTTAGTTTTTCTCAGGTCCCCCAAATCCCATCAAAAAATGAATCTAACAATGAATTAATCCATCAGTTAGTTCAGAGATTCAATCACTCTATGAACGTACTTCTTAAGAACTTTGCATTGGAAATCAAGGTTTCAATATGAGTTTTGGGGTTTAGAATTCATATTAAACCATAATAATTGGTGATATTATTATTTCACCATTCTGAATATATTAGAATGTTAAGCAATTTACAAATAAGAATGTATTAGAGCAAAAGGAAATATTTTTATTCACATTCCATATATTGTATAGGAACATATATGGTTGAAGACAAGCTATTCTATTGATAGTACTGTTTTGGTTTAGTTCAGAGTCTACTTTATTTCATTTAGCAAACTTATTTCCAGCTCATTCATTTCCTACAATGCTATCACTTCATTCCTTTTATAGCTGAATAAAATTTTATTGTATATCTTGTGTATACAAAAAATCCACACTTTTTTAATTCATTCATCTGTTGATAGACCTCTAGGGTTTAATAATATGATGACTAAATAGCATTATTTTTGCTTAGTTATAAAATGATATAACTGTAGTTTTTGTTTTGTTATTATTTGGGGATAGCATCTGACTGTTATAGCCCAGACTAACTTAGAATTGTCTGTGTGCCCTTGGCTTGCTTCCCACTCGCGATTCTCTTAGCTCTGCCTGCTGAGGTCTTGAATTATAGGCATGTGTCACCACATTCATAGCTTTCTCAAGTACGAAACTTTCGAGAGACTTACTTCCTACATGATAAGTAAATAAAAATAAAAAAAAGAAATGCCTAAAACTATGCCCACGTTCCCAAATATTGTTTACAAATGTTCTTTTACATTTAAAGGGGGATATGATATAGATATGAATAATTTGCATTGGTATGGATTTTAAGGTCAATTTTGTTATATGTATATGTATTTCTGATCTTGATTAAGGTATTGTGATTGTGTAGTTCATTTAAAAATGTAATGTATAATTAGGAAATATAGACTGTTAATGGATTTTCATAAATAATAGTCAAGATTGTAGTCATGTTAGTTAGATTTTCTAGATATATAGCGATATATTTCAGTTAGATAGTCATTCTTCATATCTTTCAAAGACTACAGAATATGGTATTTTAAATGTTTTAATAACTTAGGGTTGTTCATGACAATGAGACACATTTGCTCCTGGCAGCACCAATCTATTTAAAGAGGAAGATGGGCATCGAAGAGGCTCCTTATGGAGTTTGATAGCCATTTGGGCAAGAAACTGCTCTTGCCTGGACTGCTACATAGATTGGACACAGAGAACACACGGAGAGAGAACTGCTAAATTTGCCTAAAGGTGAGATGGTCTTTCGGCGTTCCTGATTTATGAGAGTCTACGAGACATTCTACAGGACACAGCAAAAAGTGACTGAACTGTCTTTAAATTTTCCTGCTTCATGGAAAAGTCTGCTGGATACTATGGGCCTGAAGCCTGAAGATGGATGCCCCAATGATACAGAGAAACTTTGGGTGACTGTCCAGGCAGCGAGATGTCTCTGTCATTTCTAGAGTTTGGAAGTTGCTTATTTCTTATTTGCTTAGGTAATATTATATCCTTCTGGAGTCTTTGATGGAATTAAAGAATGGTTAGTCATAGTTATAGTTTTCCTTAGTTATAATAAAAGATAAAATAGATATAAATATTATAACTGTAATTCTTGCTTGATACCTGTTTTGTTATATGTAATTTTACTATGTTAAAGTTAAAGCCTTTCTTTTTGTTTAAACAGAAAAAGGGGAAATGATGTAGAAGAGGCTTCTGTATTTCTGTTGCTTTCATTGGCTAATTAATAATAAAACTGCTTGGCCTGATAGGTCAGAACATAGGTGGGTGGAGTAGACAGAACAAAATGCTGGGAGGAAGAAGGCAGCGAGACAGACGCTATAGCTCTCCTCTCCAAGATGGACACAGGTTAAGATCCTTCCCGGTAAGCCACCACCTTGTGGTGCTACACAGATTATTAGAAATGGGTTAATCAAAATATGAGAGTTAGCCAATAAGTGGCTAAAACCAATGGGCAAAACAGTGTTTAAAATAATACAGTTTCCATGTAATTATTTCAGGGGTAAGCTAGCCGGGATCTGGGCGGAAACACAGCCTGCCATTCCTTATTACTACACTCAGACTAACTTATAATTGTCTGTGTGTCCTCGGCTTGCTTCCTACTCATTCTCTTAGCTCTGCCTGCTCAGGACTCGAATTATAGGCATGTGTCACCACATTCATAGCTTTCTCAAGTATGAAACTCCCGAGAGACTTTCTTCCTACATGATAAGTAAATAAAAAAAGAAAAAAGAAATGCCTAAATCACAAATAGAATAATCTATTAAGTGCTACAGCACTCAATAAGTATATGATAGCTTTTTATATCACTTAAAGGTATCGTTAAACTCGTTGATATGAAGGGTTTCAGTGTCATAGAAGAGGTAGGTTTGTTGAAAAGTAGAAGCAGAAGGTAATTTGGGGATGGATTAATGACTAAAAGAACTGTAGATGAAATCATTTTCATAACTCTTGAACAAATCCAGTGACAAGAAAGAACTGATAACAAAATCACAATTCAAAACAATTCAAGTGGATATATATATATATATATATAATATATATATATGTGTGTGTGTATGTATATGTATATATACATACAAATATAATTGTATTTTTGGTATTCTATATAAATAATAATTGTACTGTACTGTTTAGAAAGTGACAAAGGAAAGTCTGTAAATATTCAGTACAGACTCAATATTTGTTTTGCTTTTCGTACACAATTTGCTGAATGTGATGATTTGAAACTTGTAACTCCAGAGGGTCAACTGTTCGTCTAGTCTACAGGCTGCATCATATTAATCATTGCACTTGATTTTTAACTTTTTAGTGGTAATTGCCTGAATTCTTCCTTGTGTTGAAGCAGAATTTGCTTTCTAAGATCTTCATTTCCATGAACTTTACCATATAGGAACAAGGTAATACACTACTCTGGAATATAAAGAATATTTTTTCTTTGAATATCCATCTTTTATCCATTTATTTATGCAAGCTCTAAGCTTGCCTCAACTCACATTTAAGTTGAAGACTCTCTAACAAGATTGCCCAGCAGAAGTTCCTTGAATTAGAAAAGAGAGAGACGACTGGATGATTCTACTACTTAAAGGCACTTACAGCACAAGCCTGAGAACCTAAGTTCAGTCCCTGAAACCCACCTAAAGGCAAAAGATAACAACCTCCATAGAGTTATCCTCTGAGCTTCACATGCATTCTATAGCATATACATGTGTAAGCACACACACATGCATACACACACACACACACACACACACAGAGAGAGTAATAATAATAAACAAAAATTAGCAAAAGAGAAAGAGAGAGAGATAGATCTCAGACTTATTTCTACATTCTGAAGAATTGTTCTAAAACTTAGTACCTTAAACATTGCTTCGAGAAATTAGCACATACAGAGAACTGAAAGAATAACTGATAGTGTATCTACATTACAAAAAAACCCACAATAAACTCTATTATTTCTAAGACTCCAGAGTATAAGAATAGTACTTCTCATTGGCACCAGGATCTTGCTATTTGGCATTTCTCAACTGTAAACATTACATTTATTTCAATCTATGGTCCTTTAGCAGCTAACTGCTACACGTAGGGCTTTTTCAAGCAGCTGGCTTTGTTTGCCCTGTAGGTTTAAAAACTTCCTTTGATCCCCTTTCTTTGGCAGAAAGAAGCTGCACGTGGTTGACATACAGTAGCACAGGCAGTATCCATTGTGTTCGGAAGAGGTATATTTTCTTCACTGCTCCTCACAGAAATGATCGCAAACCTTCCTCACTAATGGCTAGGGGTTAAAGGAGTTAAGCAGTTGACTGAAAACTAAAGGACGGGTAAAAGTCACTCTTTTCACTTTTTGTTTAGACATGCAGAGCATTGTTGTGTCGTTTAGTCCTATTGTGATTCTTCTGGTAATTTTCTCCGTGTTTACTCTGAACCTTTGAGCATGATTGCTGGCATCATAGAAAAGTACTGGAAAGAGAAAGGCACCAACTTATTTTTCCCTTCAAATTGTGCTTTTTTTCCATTTATATTTATGGTTGAATTGTACTGACACTTCTATCCTTACATCAATACACCACGAATAGCTTTAAAAGCAAAAATTTTTTTCTGTGTTATTGTATTCTCATATTTTTTCAAGCAGTCTTTCTCTTCACTGTTGTTTGGCTCCAATAATAAGTTGCAATATGAACCTTCACATGTTCTTTTCAACAGCGGTCATTATCTAGAAATTAGGCTTTGTATTTCATGCCTGTAAACTCACACTATACTTTTATTTTTAGATTTTTATGCCATCTGATATATAGTAAGTTATGCAAATATTCACTACCCTTAGTAAATAATGAACAAAAATGACTATACATTTGTATTATAGATGTGATATTTTTCCATATGTTTTCAGTTTGCAGTTGTTTGAAGTCATGGAAGTAGAATCCACAGATACAGAGCAATTGTGTGCTCTTAGTTCTTTTGGTTTCCAGGTGAATAGGTTCTTGGGAAGTTACAATTATATGATGGCTTAGGGCGGAGTCATCTACATGTGGCCTACATATCCTCACTTGAGGATAGCTACTTCTGTGAATAGGTGCAGCTCTCCACTCATAGAGACTTTCCTAGAGGAATATTTTTCATTTTCATAGGTATTTGAAAAGATAATATTCTAGCAAGTGTAGCAGGTTGATTTATTGCAAATTTGATATGAAGGGGCAGCCAGCAGAGAAACAGCATAGTGTTCAAACTGCTGGAGATTCATTGTGAAGGGACAAAAGCTGATTTTTTTTACCCCACCAAGAAGTCAACCAAGTTTCTATGTTGCATTGATCTTGGGATCTTTTATCCCCTACAGAAATCTAATCAGCTTTTGAATTTTGAGGCTATAAAGGAGATGTTTTCATGTGGGTGGCAATATGGCAACATAAGAAGACCTTAAAACAATTAAGCTTTATTGTATAAAAGTCAGTCAGTCACATTATTAAAGACAACAATAAAAAGGAAAACAAAACAAAATGTGGAAACAACTGGGGCTGGAGAGATGTCTCAGTGGTTAAGAGCACTTGAGTACTTGGATTTGTTTCCCCAAACCCATGTCATGGCTAACAACTATTTGTAAGTCCAGTTTCAGGGGATCTGACACCTTTTGATGTTCAAGGGCATTGCACACACATGGTACACAGATGTAAAACACACATACATGCAGTTAAAACACACATTTACACATAAAATAAAAATAAATGAATCTTAGAAGACTGATTGGATGTTACTTCAAGTTTGGGACATAAGGAAAGTAATGAAGTATTTCCAGAACTGGACAGTGGATGTTGAGTGTGACCTGAGC